>NC_141912.1:42057045-42682045 GCF_057802395.1 Ceratotherium simum simum
CTTCTTAGTGAATTTATATTAATTTTGAGGAGGACTTGCCATTTCTTTTCCATGTTGAATGTTCAAATTTCAGGTGGAGTCCTATCACTTTGCCTGAGAAGTACCACCATTTAGTAAGAATCTTTGTCCATCAGAGTTCAGCTATTGAGATCTGACCAGCTTGTTGTGGATCGTCTTCAGAGAGAAATTCCGCATCCTTAGATAGTGAAGATAGCATCAAGACTATTGCCACCCACACTATATATTCCCTATCTTTATATTTATTTTATCTCTATCTATTAGTCCATTATCTTCACATAGCAGTGACAGACTTTGAAGACTAAATGGTTATTATGAAAATTTTTACAAAAAGCTAAGATATAATAGCCCCCATGTCCATGTGGTGCCTAATTGTTCTGAATGTTATTACTTAGGCTGTGGAGCAAACCCCCAAGCCCAGCACACATTTCTGTATAGCCCAGAGTAGATTTTCTGGAAAGAGATGCAAAACCTCATCAAAGAATGGGATTCTGCCAAGGGTCTGGGGGAAAAAGCCATTCTGAGACTTACCTTTGCAAATTAATTCAAATATATAGTGTCTGCTAAAAAACACAGGAGTATTAGATGCTCTCTGCCTCTCTACAGACCGGGAGAAAGAACTGGAAGCCTTCCAAATAGCCCAGCAGGGATGTTTGCACGAGAAGAAGGGACAAGCAGTTCTGTATAAAGGTGGAAAAGGCTATGGAAAAAGTCAGCTGTTGGCTGAAATAAACTTCCTGGCCCAGAAGGAAGGGCACAGGTAAAGCCTCTTGCTTTCTGACTTAGGAGTCTACTTCTCTTGGGGCTCCTTTCCCTTGTTGGTGAGACTCTTGTATCATTAGATTCAGTATCCTTTGGCTGGTAGAGTGAGTAACCTCTCTGTGGGTCACTCCCAGTGACCACAGTAACATTCACCAGGGTGTTGCCATTGAAGCTGAAGGAAGCAGATTCCACGCAGTGCTTCTATGCCATCCAGACCCTCATGGCCATCTTCTTTGAGATTGATATATGCCCAGCCTATTACCGGCAAGAGTGCCTACACAAACAGCTCCGTGAGATGGTGGAGGAACGGCTTCACTGCCTTTTTAATGACCTCTTCTTTGTGAAGGTAATGAAGGCAGTGGGTTTCTGAATTGAATTGCTGATGGTATTTTTGGCAGATAGTTGAACCTTGAATTGTCTTCTAATCTAATACCCTTAGGCCATATATATAGCCTAAGAACACATAGTTAGCAATGGCAGGATTGAAATTTGAAATCCCTTTGACACCAAAACCCAGGCTTTCTCCTTTTTGAGGAGAATGGATTCTAGGACTGACTTTGACACTTGCTAGTTGTATGTTGGGGCACAAATCAGTTAGCCTCTCTGAGCCTTAGTTTTTTCACCTGTGAAATGACAATCATAGTACTTTTTTTTGGTTTTTTCATGAATTTTAAAGGAGATAATATATAAGGGCTTGCATTGTAAAAGTGAAAGTGCTGAATCTATCAGCACTGTCTGAATCTATCTCAGAAGCTTCCAGTGGTCTAGGGTTTATATGGTACCCAATAGTGAGCAGGCTAAGAATTCCCTGGTCCACAATTCCACTTATTCATCCTCCATTACTTCTAATCTACCCAGCCTGCAGAGCATTGCATTTAATGGAAAATAGAGAAAAGGAAAGTCTGTCTAGTCCCTCAGCACAGCCCTGTCTTAAGACAGGCCTTGCCTGGAGCTCTGGCCTTTGCCAAAGTGGTTGAGGAGTAACCTCACTTTGGCTCTCAGGACCATGGTAGGTCATGTGCTTCAGCCTAGCGCAGGAAACAATGTTAGGAGATATCCATTGCAATTCTTTCTTACAAGTCTCAGGCGCACATTGATCCTGGTATACTTGGCATAACCAGGGTACTGGAGCTGTCCAAAGTGACAATGCCAAATCCAACCTGTCACTTTACTCCTTGGTCATGACCCTTTGAGAGTTTGCCGGAGTCTAGTATGGAAAGGAGCTATCTCGAACAGTCAATGGACTTTCAGTCTCACCCTGTGAACTACATATTGATGTTGGATTGGCATTTATAACCTTATGCCCAATCCTGTAGAAACCCATTCTCACTCAAAATAGAATCATTTGCTATTTCCTTTGGAGAACCTGTGTATTTTTATTAGATTGTCATTTTGAATGTTAATATATGAATAATTTTCCTGGCCAGTTTCCCTTATCCTTCAGAGTTTCGCACATGGATGACCTGGCCAGACAAAAGAAGGTTAAAGCATGTATCTTTCAAGTGCTTCAGAAGGTGGGTATTTTTGCTACATACCATTAACTCTTAATATGTGGAGATGGTTTATGCTCTTTTTAATCTATCAACATCACACCTTGACTTAGGCATTTCTTGGCCTGCCTGTTGTTGATATCTTCATTGTTTGTATCTATCTTTAACCTTGAATCCATCCTACAGCACAGCATATAAGAAAAGGTCTTTGCCCTTTCCTGATCCTGTTTTTTAATGAAATTTTAGTAGCTTAATTTAAAACAGCAGTCTCTAAATGAGGGTAGATAGCTATTTTACCTAGTATTTATTAAAAATACAGATACTCAGACCCTACTCAGAATTATGGAATCAAAAATCTGTGTGAGCAGAAACTGATGTAGCCATTCTGGAAAGCAATCTAGAAATAGCTAGTCAATTTTAATAAGATGCGTCCTCTAGACCCAGCAGTTCCACTGCTGGCTGTATATCCCAGGGAATATGTTCATTGCAGTGTGTGTTTGTGGAGGCTAGGGAGGTGTTGGCATGAACTCATGGATGAACACTATGAATTATAATACAGAAGTTAGTCCTGAATAAAGAGAGAAATAATGAGATCTGTAATACAGTATCATTTACATAAAAACAATTTACTTGACAAAACAACAATGCACGTTTTGTAAGAACACAATACAAACAAAAGGTTAAATGATAAATGCGTTAGAATGGTTACCTGCAGCAGTGGGGAGTGGAATGGAAGTGGGGAATGTGAATGAAAGTGAATACATTTTTTTAAAGTCTACTTGAGTGGGTCCTGGTAATTGGTAGTTTTAGCAAGTACTTCTAAGTGATTCTGATGTGCAGCCTGTTTGGAAATCACCTGTTTAAAGTATTATGAATTCCCACACAGTTTGAAGCTTTTGCCAAAATGAAATATTTGAAAGCTTCAAGTTTGATTTGGAGAACATTTTGATGCTAATTTCATTTTTCAGTTAGAGTATTTTCCTGTCCAGAGAAACTTGGTACATTTCTTTAGGAGTTAGATGTACAGGCTGTATTTGTATTTATAAAGTAAAATATTACTTGGACTTAGGAAACATTTTACTCTGAAAACCCCAGCCTGTGTTGACAGTTTATTTAAATTGTTCATGGGAAATTCATGGTAGATTTGAAAATCAGGTGACTTCATTTCTTATCAGAGGTTGTCATTGTTTCTTTGCTCTTATTTCTAGGCAGTGAGGGAAACACCACTGATCTTCCTCATTGATGAGGCCCAGTATATGGATGCACCTTCCTGGGAGTTTTTAGGAACATTTCTCTCCAGCATTCCCATCATCATGGTGATGACACTGACCCCTACCTTCACCCTGTGTGGCTGGGCCCAGCACTTCCTACAGAGCCCTCAGGCTGTCCTTGTGCCCATTTCGAAGTTGGCAGCGACCTCACTGTTGAGAATGGCATGTTGGGAACTGGGTGTGGTGAGCATCCCCCAAGAGCTGCAGATGTGAGTGGCTAGGACTAGCTGGGCACTTAATTAAGGGAGGAGCCAGTGCCATAGTATAAGTGAGAAGGCTCAGGTCTCACTTACCAAGTTGGGGGAGAGAATGGCATTAGTAACCATGATGAGGTCCAAGGCTAGATTTAAGGGTAGTCTCCTAGTACACCAGTAAGGGGCTACCTCCCTGAGCTATCCACCCAGGTTTTCACAGGACAGTTAGGACTTAATGTGTCAATTATATGTGGTTAGGCCAGTTTCTGCCAGGCCCTTTAGCAAGGGGACATTAGTTTCTTTTAACATCAATAGAAGCAAAATAGTTAAGAAAGAAAAGTTACTACCAAAATACATTTCAAAGCCAATCAGAAAAATTTTTTTCTACATTTCTGTGCTGCTGCTTCCCTCTGTTAGTGTATGTCAACAAGAGCTGATTTTAACAAAAGAAGAACTATTTCTCAGTATGAAATACCCTTATGCTTGGCTCTCTTCAAGTCAGCTTCTTTAGTCAGCAATCCCCTACTTACCTCTCTACAGCTACCTTCTCCGCAGGTGCTTTGGAAACCCCCTGTACTGTGAGGTCCTTTGCCAGGACCTTCTCTCTAAGGATATATTGCTCTTTCATGACCTACAAAAGGAGGAGGAGGAGAACAGCAAGTGGGAGACCCTCTCAGGTAAGCTTAGCTTCCCAGGGTTTTACCCTGGTCCAGCTGCTGAAGTTCATGCTTCAACATGGCATCACCTGGCCCTCATGAGGCATGTGCCTGTTCCCTGCTGACGTTACAGGCGTGATTAGGCTTTCCTGGCTAAGCACACTATGCAGATAGTGCGCAACTATGGTGAAACCACTAAATACCTGCCTCAGATAACTTAAACTGAGTCAATCAATCTACCATAGTTCCTTTTTGAGCAGCCCAGGAGGTAGGGATAGAAAAATAGGATTTATAAACATAAGAGTCCACTAGAGAGGATTTATAAATATGAGAGTCCAATAAAGAATTCCACATTACTGATGAAAAGGATGACTTGAGGATTTGGAGAAGGGAGGAGAGTGGGAGGGGGGAAAGAGGTAGAAGTATGTGTGAATCCAGAAAGGCATCCTAGAGCTCTGATATAATAGAAGGGAGGGCTGTTGGACGGTAAACAGGAAGAGTGAGCATGTTAGATACCATATGGTACAGCAACTGTTGTTAGTTTCTAAGAGAAAACTAGAGAACAGGCAGGATGGGTGGGGTAAACCACTTTAAACGTGATATGCTCCATTCATCTTCATCCTTTTAGTTTCTTGAGTAAATTCTTTGGTATTTTTGTGCCTTTAAAATTACAGTCACTGAGCGTGGTGTTTTCCTCAGTCATAGTCTTCTTTCCCTGCAGCTAATGCCATGAAGTCCACAATGTACAGTATTTCTCCTGCCAGCTCTGAAGAAGACCAGGAACTTTATGTCTGCACAGTCAAGGATGATGTGAACTTGGATACAGTGCTTCTCCCACCGTTGTTAAAAGGCAGGTCCCTTAAAGACCTCAAGTGAATCAATTACAGATGTCATTACACTTAGTAATTTGGTGGGTGATTGAGTATAGGTCTTTCATTATCATGGTAGCTTCATTTTCTTCTAAAAAAGAAATATGCCTTCCAGAAATAAGTTCTGGCACTGCCCCAAGAGCCCTTTAAAGACTTGTAATGTTATTTGAGTAATGTTCTCTTTAAGGCTGACTGATGACCTAGAAAAGTTTTCTAGTTATGTCCTGAATTTCCCTTTGTACATATTCCTGTGCTGGAGGAGACAGTAAGGAAGGGAGATATTGTTGCTGAAATTTAAGACAATCCATGATGCTAGTGAAGAGACAGTGTTATGCACATAGCAGGAGTTTAATAAAAAGAGTACAAAGTAAGTTTATACTGACTGATGGGATAAAGAATAAAGAAGCTGTCAGAATTGGGTAGGCATAATTAGGTGGGAGATGTTTTTCTTTTTAGAGATGAGGAATTTTTTTTAATGTCTATTCAAGTGTTTGGTGGGCAGGGTACTATATTAAAGCCCTCTTGAGGGATATTATGATGAATAAGAATATCTTCAAGTCAAAGTATGATCTTGTTGAGAATATAAGACATGCATATGAAATAACAGTACAGAACACCATGGTAGTTAAGAGCCAGCTCTCTGGAGTCAGAAAAGCCTGGGTACCATTGGCTCCTCTACTTACTGGCTCTGAAACCTTACATAAACTTATCTAAGCCTTAATCTTCTCATTACTTAAATGAGGATAATGATAGCCCTTACCTCTGTGGAGTTAGTTGAGGATTAAATGAAATAAATCATGGTACATAATAAATATTTCATGAATGTTGGCTATTATAAGCTATTCACTGTGGAGGTTTTAGGTTTATCTAGAGAGTTCATACTCCTGCATCCACGATAGGCCACACTTGCTATTGGCTTTACTGACTTAGAAGCATAAGGGTCACGAAACACAGCATGCTAGCAGAGCAACAGCAGGTAACCAGCAGTTTTCACTACTATTCTCTAGAGCCTCAAGGAATAGCTTAGGTGTGGTGGAATGAGACCATGATGGATGGGTACTTAAAAGCCCCATCTCCCAAGTAGGAACTGGTATCTCATGTAACAATCCTGTAGACATAGGTTCCAGGCCCTACAAGGGACGTAACCTGTTACAAGTATTACAACACCCAAGGAAGCCCAAAGCTGTGGCTTACCATCGGGTATTTATAGTTCATTCAGTTTTCCTAGTCCAAATTCAAATTCCAATCAGGGATCATTCTTAGCATAAGCAGTGTTACCTGGTAATTCAGCTGACATTCTGATTTTATCAGGATCCTGGGAAACAGCTAGCAAGTGAACCCAAGTTCAGCATTGTCCACAGGAAAGGAAAAAGGATATGTTCACTCATAAGCTAAAATGAATAGCTCAGTCAGCAGTCCTTGGTCTAAATGAAAGGCCAAAGCTAGATTATGAAAGGCCATATAAGTTATAAAAGTATTTAAGAAAGGGACTGAGGGCCGGCCCCATGGCTTAGCGGTTAAGTGCACGCGCTCCGCTACTGGCGGCCCGGGTTCGGATACCGGGTGCGCACCGAGGCACCGCTTCTCCGGCCATGCTGAGGCCGTGTCCCACATACAGCAACTAGAAGGATGTGCAACTATGACATACAACTACCTACTGGGGCTTTGGGCAGAAAAAGGGGAAAAAAAAGGAGGAGGATTGGCAATAGATGTTAACTCAGGGCCGGTCTGCCTCAGCAAAAAGAGGAGGATTGGCATGGATGTTAGCTCAGGGCTGACCTTCCTCAAAAAAAAAAAAAAAAAAAGTTCAATTAAGGAGAAACAACCAAGAAATCTTTCCAGTGTAATTCTATACCACTGATCATTTCTTCCCTATTGTACTTTGTGCTAGATATGGTCAATATCACTCATATTGGTGTAAAATTCTTTATACAAAGGAGGTAGTGATACCAAATAGGAATTGTAAATGTATAAAGTTTTCTTAAAAACTAGCAGCGTGTGCTTGGGAGTTTGCTACATGGTAACATAAAAGGACTTTAAGGGAGACTTTCACTTAGATTTTCCTGTATTTCAGATGCTGGCTTTCCTCTCAGGCTACAAGAGGAACTCTCCCTACCTCAGACTGAGTTGCTAGAGTTTGGAGTGCCTCTATTACGGGAAGCAGCTTGGGAACTGTGGCCCAAAGCACAACAGATAGCCCTGCACCTTGAATGTGCCTGCTTTCTCCAAGATTTGGCCTGCCGCTGCGGGAGCTGTCGTGGGGGGGACTTTGTCTCCTTCCACCGTTTCGCCATCTGTCCTACTAAGACGTCCAGCAGGACCTCCCAGTTCTGTAGTTACAAAGATACCGGCTCAGTACTAACACAAGTGATCACAGACAAATTGCAGCTGCCTTCTCCCCAAGGTAAATCCAGGGGGCAGAGGGAGGACATGTGGGCAACACCTCTCTTTCTTCTTGTACTTGGAGCTCTTCATCCAAAGGTGAAATCAGAGTAAGGGAGAAAAATAAGTGGAAAGCCATTTATCCATGAAGTACTAGAAATAAGAAAAATGTAATCTCAGAGTTAAAAGGAACTTTAGAGATCATACTTGCTTTGGTTGGCAATCTTGGGCAAGTTACTTAGCCTCAATTGAGGAGAATAACAACACGAACTTCATAGAGTTGTTGTGAAGATTAAATGAGTTAAAATATGTAATGTGCTTTGAATAGTGCTAGGTACATGGTTAGTGCTCAATACATTTTAGTTATTGTTTTTATTATTGTTACAATTATTCGGCTCAGTACATATATATGGAGCCCTTCTGTGTATCAGATGCTGCAACTAGGTGTTAAGAATACAAAATGAATAAGCCTTAGTACCTGAAATAATCAGGTTTTTTTGTGTGACGCAGACATAATAGAGAATTCCGATATGGTATGGTAAAGGCGATGAAAATAGCATACATAGGGGTTGGCGTAGCTAGAGAAGGGGCATTAGCCCAGTCTGAGGCATGAGTAGGAGAGGATTTTCCCTTGAAGGAGATAATGCCAGAAGTGAGACTTGAAGGATAAGTAGGAGTTAGCTACTTGAAGAAGCTTGGAATAGTGGACAGATGTTCCCCAAAGCCTGTATCCCTACTACCGCGTCCCAGATAAGAGTTACCCTCTTTGTTTTAACATCTTCAGTTAGCTTATCTTACAAGATAGTCCATTTCATTGTCAAGAGCTATTAGAAATCTTCTTTCCTCGAGACGAAATCTACTTTCTTGTGACTTCACTCATTTTTCGTTGTGTGTTCTTCCATATTTGAAGACAGCTGTCAAGACCCAACCAAATCTTGTCTATTTCTACTTTGATAGAAGAGAAGTTGGTGTTGGTAGGGGAGAAGGACATGGGAGAGAGGGGGAATTGTTGGTAGTAAAGGACTAAAGTGAAGGAGTTGATCTGTGATCCTAATACCTTCTCTAGCTATAACATTCTGGTAACTCTATGAAGGTGGACCAGTGACTTGGAGAAATTGGTCATTGGCTGATGAACTCTGTAGGCATTTGCACTTTTGTACTTTCCAAAGGTGAAGAGGAAAATAACAGTGAATGTCCTGGTCTGGTATTGTGAAGAAATTACGCTATCATTCACATTTCCTTTGTGGCCTTTTGCCTTTGAGAGATCAATGTCAGCTTTAGATTGGACAGTCTGGTCAATATATGTGAGAGAGGCTCAAGGCCTTCCTAGCACAACTGAACCCTGAGGAGGCTTCCCAGACCCAGGGCCTCGGTTCATGGCCATGCAGAACTGCACAAACCTAGAGGCTGCTATTCACACAGGCTGTGATGTGATGCCCCTGGGAATTGTGCATTGCAGTAGTGCTGCCAAACTCCACTTTCCTTAATTACCTTAACCTTTCTTTACCTTACCTTTTTTGATCATTAAATAATCAGAGAGCTAGTCCTTTTGCTTAACACAATCCTCCCTGTAACAGTTCTCTTAGGCTCCTCTTCAGTCCCACCATCAAGCGTCTGAGCCCTGATAGGTACTGTCCACACGTCATTCCCAGTCTTTGCTTTTGATGTGCGAGAAGGCAGCTGCAGAGGAAGAGTCTTATCTGGAGGAGAAAGGCTATTTAAGGCCAACTAGGTAAAGCTGAAAACCTCTGCTGGCCACTGTGACTCTAGTGGACTGTGGCATCTTGTGCCCTCATGATTTGCTTCACTAGGTCTTAGGCTCTGTGGTTCACTCTCATGTGTCATAAACCTGATCCAGATATAGTCAAGGATTTCTACTATTAGAAGTAGCCGTCAAACCAGATGAACACTTCCTTTATTCATTTCTTTAGCGAACAGAATTAGGAACTGGTTTGGGTGGTTTGAGAATGCAAGGAGTTACTATTTGAATCACAAATAGTTGCTATTAAGGAATTTGCAATCTACCATTCTAATTTTGTGTGTAAGCTAATATTAAGCCTAAACTTACCATTTTTTAATGGGGGAGGCAATTAGGTCATGAACTAAGCTGCAGAAGAATGGTAGTCAGGAATTTAAAATGTCCTCAGTTAATACAAACATGGATAATTAAAGATAATCATATTTTTCTCCCTACAGATAGTTTTCAGTTCCAGACAAAACCATCCAGAAGTCAACCATCCAGAAATCAGGAGGCCTTCGCAAGTGAACACTGCAGGTAGACAGAGATGCTGAGAGTGGGCATGGAGAGGGGCAGAAAGTAAGACACAGATGACCGTTAAACTGGGGCATTCACCTCTCCTGCAGACTGGGAAGGCATCTGACCACCCAGGAGTAGTGACTCTTATACTCAGCCTAAAATTCAAGTTAACAGAGATTTGGAAAGGGAATTTTTATTCTTTGTAGGGAAATTATTTCTTAGCGGTCAAGAAAAACTTTATTTAGCAGTTCTCAAATGCATTGTATGCA
Source organism: Ceratotherium simum simum (assembly GCF_057802395.1). Classification (NCBI taxonomy): domain Eukaryota; kingdom Metazoa; phylum Chordata; class Mammalia; order Perissodactyla; family Rhinocerotidae; genus Ceratotherium; species Ceratotherium simum. Next base: position 42,067,214 of record NC_141912.1, read on the forward strand.
TAGCAGATTTTCTTAGCTATAAATTTGCCTTCTCAATTATTTTTGACCCAAGGTGACATTAAAATGAATTTACCTTTCCTAACCATGTACCTTCTGGTTTCCTAATGCCTATCCCATCAATTTTAAATGTCCTACCTTGAGTTCACCAACCACTCTAGAGTTTCCTATCCCATTTATCCAACCTGATTTCCTCCAGTTTTCAAACAAAAATCTATATTTGACATGAATCAGCCCCCCAATCACCTGTGTGTCTTTGCTCACACAATTCTCCATCTTAAAAATACTAAGTGGCCTCCACATCCTTCTACTTATCAGAATGTTTGCCATCCTTCATAGCCCTCCTCAGTTTCCACTTTTTTCGGTCATTCTATCTCAGAAGATCTTCTCTCTTTTGAACTCATGGTGCCTGTGGAAAGTGCACTGGACTAGTAGTCAGAGAGGTGAGCTCTAGTTCTGGTTCCACTCAGTAGCTGTGAGGTCATATATAAATCACTTAAGCATCTCTGAGCCTCAGTTTCCTCATCTGTAAAAGGGAGGTGATTTTTGCCTGCCTGAGTCTCAGGATTGTTGTAGGATAAGATGGTGGTGTTGTGTAAAGTAATATTCAAATGTGCTATGACAAAGTTCAAATATTCTAATAGATAAATGTATTATTAGTTATTGCTTTGTATCATTTTTACATTTTTATTTAACATGTTGTTAGTTTACTCTTCCGGTGTGGTTGTTTCCCTATTTTGTGAGGTACTTGGATACCTAATAGGGCTTTGCCATTATAGATCAGGTCCCTGACTTTCAAAAATTTATGGAGTGATGGAGGAAAAGGATCGACATACAGTTAATGAATTATAAAGGAAAGCTTCCTAGAAAAAGTGGCTTTGAGAACTGGTTATGCCCCGACAAGAGTGGCTACTTTGTGACTACTCTCAGTTCTTCATCTTCTCTCCACAAAGAACTGAGGAAGAGTTCCTGGATCAAGTGAACAGGAAGCTGGCTCAGAGCAGCCCTGAGAAAGACATGTTGACCGCGAAGCCCTGTCACTGTGAGGAAATCCTGAAGTTGGTGCTGTCACCCCTCACCCAGCACTGCCTGATCATCGGAGAAACCACTTGTGCATTTTATTACCTGCTGGAGGCTGCGGCTGCCGCCTTGGACCTGTCAGATAATTACATGGTGAGCAAGCTCTGCTCTCTGCCCCTGAGCTGAACCTGAGCCCTTTTCTTTGGGGAATTTGTTTGAGATTTCTTACTATCAAGTAACCTTGAGTGAAAAGTGGAGGAAAGTAGGAGAGAGAGAGGAGCTGAAAGGGACGTGGGAGAAAACATGGAATGGGAATGCGGTAGTGCAATAGCACCAGCCGCTGCCGGCCCTGCCTGTGACTCCTGCACATGCAGTCCAGCTGCTGTTTCAAACTCTAAATCCAACCCTGCTTCACATTCAATCTTGACCCTCATCATAACCTTACTCCAGACTTAGCCCTTATCGCACCCCTAGCATCACCCAAATCCTAATCCAGTTTCTCCACCCCTTGTCTTGTTTGGAGGCCTTCTTTTATCTGAGGAAGGCAAGCAGTCTTCTGGGCCAACGCTCAGCATTCTCGTTTTGGAAAAAGCACAAGGTGAAGATCTGTCAGTTTGAGGAGGCCACTTTCTGCCATCTTCGGTCAGAGGTGAGGGCAGGGGGTAACCTTGAAGTTTGAGTTATTTCTCTTTGAGGGTTACCCTATTATTTCTTTTAAAATCTCTTTGTTTCTTTGTATGTGATTATAGATGTGATAATGTCATAAAAGGTTATACAAATTCAAAACATAGTAATGTATAATATGTAGAAAGTGAAAGAGCACCGACTAATCCCATGCCACCCCAACATAGCTAATAATTTGGTGCAAATTGCACTAGCCATACACACATAGTCATATCATTATTGTTTTCCATTATTCTTAAAATAGAATCATATTTTACTTTCTCTTTTTTTGCAGCTGACTTTTGTTCTTAATAGTACAGATTGAACGTATATGCATATTGGTGTACATCCAATCACAGTTACAGCTGCCAAGTACTCCATTGTATGCATATATCAAAGTTCACTTAATCATTCCCTTTTTCATGTGCATTTAGGTTGTCTCTAATTTTTGGTTATTATAAATATTGCTACGGTGAATATTTTGTAAATATCTCTTTCTTTCCTTGTCAGAGTGTTTCTGTAAGAGAAATTTCCAGAGGTGGAAATGCTAAGACAGAAGATATGAATGATTTTATACTTAATAAATATATCACCAAATTGTCCACCAAAGATATTTTATCAATTTGAGTTTTTTCCATTTCTTCACATTCTTACCAACATCAGACATTATCAGTCTTTTTTAAACTTGCTAATCTGTAGATGAAAGTTATGTTGTATTTTAATGTGTATTTCTTAACTAATAAGGTACATTATTTTTGTATGTTTATTCGTCATTTATTTTTCTGCAAATTGCCTATTCATGTCCTTTGCTCATTGGAGCATATTTAAACTAATTTCAGCAGAGTGAGGAGTGGGCAAAATGGGTGAAGGTCATCAAAAGGTACAAACTTCCAGTTATAAGATAAATAAGTCCTAGGGATATAATGTACAGCATGGTAACTATAGTTAACAATACAGTATTGTATATTTGAAAGTTGCTAAGAGAGTAGATCTTTAAAGTTCTTGTCTCAAAGAAAAAAATTGTAACTATGTGTGGTGACGGATGTTAACTAAAGTTATTGTGATCATTTTGCAACATGCACACATATTGAATCATTATGTTGTACGCCTAAAACTAATACAGTTGTATGTCAATTCTATCTCAATTAAAAAAATAATGCTGTACACCTTAAACTTATACAATGCTATGTATCAAATATATCTCAATAAAGCTAGGGGGTAAAAAAGAACATACAGTTGAAAGTCTCTCCCACCCCACCCCATCACTCAGCCACAGTGTCCTCTCCCCACAGTTATGTATCTTTATATATTCTACTAGAGGAGCTCAGCATATGTAAATGTATATAGTCTCCCCCTTCCTTTTTTATATATGAATAGGAGCTCCCGATACTCCATTCTACATCTTGCTTTTTAAAAAAATAAATAATATTCCTTGTAGATCATTCTATATCATTTATAACAAATTTCCTCAGGGAATGAGATTTGTATAATAAATAGAAACTCTGGGGAAAGCATGCCATGACACTCCATTTTCAAAGGACATACAGGAGTAAACTTATTTATTGTGTATGAATAACTCAGGACAGCTCAGCAACTTCTCCCAGCCTCATTACTAGTAAATCCAGCAGAACAAAATGTGTTGGGGTAATTATTTATCAATTTATAAATTATTACTCCATAAAACCATGGAGGATGTTTTGTGAGAAGAAAGCTTTAAAATAAAAAAACCTGGTTAGGAAAGTAAACCTAATGCATATAATGCTTTTGAACGCCAAAGAGAATATTTGGGTTGTCCACAGTATTGCATTATTTGTGTTTGAACCAAGAGGTCTTTGGAGAAAACTTAAATAATTATTTCTTTCCTTTTATAAGAAGAAGTTATTGTGCAGTCTTCCCAAGATTGTTTTGGGATCACCATAGACTTTATCACTTTCTTGGAGGGTTTAGCCTTAGCATGGAAAGGTATGATAACCTCAAGGTAGTTCCCCAGCTCCAACCCCGACATGCACTGTGGTGGTGCAGCCTATTTAGGAAGAGAGATATGGAATTTGGTGATATTTCGGATGCTTTCTGTACCATCTGAAGCATCTGAGTCTCTGCCCAAATGACAATCCCACCTCAGTCTAGCAGTATCACTTCTAAATCACAACCTTCTTCTACGGCTCACTGACAAATGTGTGGGAGATGGGAAAGGAGGGCACTTTCTCTATAATCCTATTTTCTCACTCCTTTACTTGCTAATGTCCCTACTGATGCTTGTTAGTGTGGCCAGTCTCTGCTCCAACTCGGCCCACTCTAGCACCTCAGTGACCCCAAGTACACATCCCAAAATAAAAGAGCCAGTGTGTTATATCTAGAACCTTGTCCATAGTACTCTTCCCATATTTACATTACTGTTTCTCATTTTCCCATCTCCAGGTCTGTTTCAACATGGGACAGATCACCTTGGCCGAAAAATTGGCTAGGCAAGCCCTTCGACTGCTGAAAAGGAATTTCCCTTGGACCTGGTTTGGTGTCCTTTTCCAAACATTCCTGGAAAAATATTGGCGTTCCTGTTCCCTAAGCCAACCTCCAAACAACCCTAGTGAGAAGTGAGAAGCCTGGCTAAGTTGCCCTGCTCCACTTTAGGGCCATGGAGAACTAAACTAGGACCCACCCTGGAGTTTTGACTATACTGACCTAAGACTCCTCTCTTATTTTTTTTGTGAGGAAGACCATCCCTGAGCTAACATCTGATGCCAGTCCTCCTCTTTTTTTTGCTGAGGAAGATTGGCCCTGGGCTAACATCCATGCCCATCTTCCTCCACTTTATATGGGACGCTGCCACAGCATGGCTTGACAAGTGGTGCATCAGCGCGCACCAGGGATCCAAACCCGCGAACCCTGGGCCTCCGAAGCAAAGCGCGTGCACTTAACTCCTGCGCCACAGGGCTGTCCCCCTAAGACTCCTCTTTTCAAGCATGTAACAGACAGTTCTAGTTCTTCCACCTTACTTCCCCAGCCAGTTAAATGTAGCAGAATGTAGCGGAGGACTTCTTTTGTTTTTGGGAGTGTGGTGTTACCCTGTCTCTTTCAAATAAAGATACGTGTGTATATATATATGTATGTGTATATGTATATCTAGGTAGCAATTTAATATTATTTCTCTGAGATATGTATATATATAATATTAAATCGCTACCTAGTTTTTGAGCTATAATAATTCACAGAAAGTTCATTCAACCAAAATAGCAATTCAAAGAATGAATGTTTTTTAAAAACTTCTTGAAAATTTCCTGGTCAAGAGGGATGAATTAAAAAGGCATCTGGAGTTAGAAGTAGTGGGATCCCAGGAACATTTCTGAGTTTGCAGGTCTGGAGATGGCCCCATGATGAGTAGACTTGGATTTCCTGTGGGGAGGGGTGGTTGGGTACTGTGAAGGGTAAGGGTATACTAATCATCCTGTGCTTCAAAACAGTAAGAAAAAGTTGGCAGTCCTGCAGCAGCGGGTGCACTGCCTCTCTCTGCTCTGGCAGCTCTATAACCTGGAGGCCACAGCCAGCAGCCGCAGGTTTGCCTGCCTGGCTGCTCTTATGCAGAAGAATTCAGCTAAGGAGTTTGCAAATGAAGCCCAGGTAAGCAAGTCCTTGCTTTACCTCTGGACCTCACTCAGAAACCAGGGAGTCCTTGCTTTACCTCTGGACCTCACTCAGAAACCTCAAATGCCAGGGAGAGAGACCCTGCCTAGTCCCTGATTTTAGCACGGTTCCACAATAACCCAGATTTAAGGGACACCACTGATCACATGTGTGAGCAGTGTTTCTTAATTTGCAGCTTATAGATGAGTTTCCAGGTATGAGGCTAACTGTGCACTCCCTGAACTGAATGTAGCATTTTGTGTGCATGTTCAAAAGAGCATGTGGGGGCTGGTGGGAGGTAGGGAAGGGGTCATAGCTTTCATCAGATTCTCAAAGTCCACAATCTAAAAAAGGATTAGAATTGCTGACTTAGGAAAAAAGAAGGAAGGGAAATGTGTCTTCCTAATTGTAGTGTCCATCTGTCTCTCTTTTTTTTATCCATTTGTTCAACAAATACTTGATGAACACCTATTATGTGTCAGGCACTGATTTGGTTCCAGAGAAACAGATAATAGATAAGTGAACTATCTAGTATGTTAGATGATGATTAATGAGGGGGATGGGGTTCTGGGAGCTGGGAGGTGCAGGTTTAAACAAGGTGGTCAGGGGGGCAAATAACTGAAGGAGGTGAGAAAGTAAGCCTCATGGCTATCTGGGAGAAGCGTGTACAGGCAGAGGGCACAGTGAATGCAGTAGGCATGCCCTCTGTATTTGAGGAACAGTGAGAAGGCCAGTGTGACTGGAGGGGACGGAGGAGAGGGGAGATGAGTCAGAGAGTCTGGGGAGGGGTAGATGGTAGATGGTGCAGGCCTCATAGGCCGCTCTAGGGGTTTTGGCTTTTACTCTAAAAAAGATAGGAAGCCATTGGTGGGTTCTAAGAAGAGGAATAAGTGGATCTATTTATATTTTAGTAAGATCATTCTACCTGCTGTATTGAGAATAAACTGAAAGGAGCAAGAGAGGAAGCAGGAAGACCAGTTAGGGAGGCTATCACAGTAATACAGGCAAGAGATGGTTGGCTTGGATTGTGGTGGCAGAGGAAGCGGGGAGCAGTGGTCTTCTGTCAAGAGAGAGCCAATAGGATTCACTCATGGATCAGTTCTGGGATGTGAGAGAAAGAGAAGAGTCAAGGATAATCCCAAGATTTGCAACCTGGAATTCTAGAGGGATAGAGATGCTCTTCATTGAGATGGGGAGGTCTGCAGAAGGAACAGATTTAGGGAAGGATTGGGAGCCAGGTTTTGGACATGTTAATTTGAGATACCTATTAGACATCCAGATGGAGATGTGAGTAGGCAGTTGAATATACAAGTGTGGGGTGCACAGGAGAGGTAGGGGCTGGAAATAGAAATATGGGAGTCATCAGTGTATAAATAGCGTTTAAAGTCATGAAACTGGTGAGATCACCAAGGGGATGAGAAAAGATCCAAGGACTGAGTTAACAGCTCCAATGTTAAGAGGTCAGGGTCATAGGAGAAACCAACAAAAGAAACAGAGAAGTTGCCAGAGAGACAGGAGGAAAACCAAGAGAGCATGGTGTCCTGGACACCTGGTGAAGACAGTGTTTCAAGAAGAGAGTCATCAACTATGTCAAATATATGCATGGTTATAAGAGAGATCTAGGCAGCAATTTTCAAAGGAGCGAGAATCAGAGACCTTGGAGAAAACACAGGGGAGGTTTGGTCAGTGTTTTGAAGGGGAAAGTCTTGGATTGGAGAAAAAGAAGAGAGGCAGGTGCAGAAAGTGGTTTGTTTAAAGAACAGGCAGTGAGAATGATCAAATTAGCAGTGTAGGGCGAGAAGGGGCGTGTCTTCATAGCTGGAGCGGAGGTGAGGGGCAGGGACACCAGGAGTCCTCACTGACTGAGCAGCAAGGCTCCAGAGTGGGCACTTGTGCAGGAGGGGACACGATGGAAATGTGGCATGAATGCACAGTCGGAATATATTGCCCCGTGTTTGTTGCCCCACAGGTTGTCTCTACCTACGTGGCCCTCTCCCAATTCTCCCAGAACGTGGGTGACAGGGAGAAGTGGCTGCACTGTGAGCAGATGGCCATTCGGAAAAGCAGCCTGTGTTGGTTCTCCAGGGAGGGATTGTTGGCCACAGCCCAGCTCGTGCAGGCCTTGTCCTACACCAAGCTCTGCCTCGGCCACCTTGACTTCTCCATCAAGCTGGGTAATGGTGCTTGGGGCTGGTGGGCCTATGGCTTTTAGAGAGGCCAGGTTCACAGCCAGACCTCACACAATGCTCTTTACCCTCCTTAGGTTTTCAAGCTCATGAGATATGCAGACACCTCAAGAAACCAGCTCTGCAGAATCTGGTTCTCTCAGTTCTCTTCAGATCTGCATTTCTAAAGAAGAAGTATTAAGATCATTTTCTTTCATTTGTATTTGTTGCCTGAGAGGGGAGGGTATGGTCTCCCAGAGAAGTTTGGAGCGGAGAGGGAGGTGCTATTTCATTTGCATAGCCAAGGCTGTCTCTTCTGTAGTCACTCCAGGAAGCGTTGTCTTAAGTGTGGGGGGTTAGGAGTGGAAATGCAGAGTCTGAGCTGCTACATATTCCATTTTTCTCCTGGGAAGTGGGGAATTGCAGTAGCTCAAGACCCTGGAAACTGTCTCGGAGGCATTTTCCCACTTTGTTTGCTAAGAGACAGGTCTGATCCCAGGCACAGATGCTCTCTGTAGAGGTACGGAGAGGAGATCTGGGGGATGTCAGGCTGCTTTGATGGTATGGTGTAAGATCCCCTCCTCTCCTGCACCATCCTCCCTACTCCCTCGCTGGTCCCAGTAGCTCTGTCTCTCAGCAGATTTGATCTGTGTATCCATGTGCTGGAGAGTCAGTGGGCGCTCATTTCCCAGGGTCATGATGTCCTTGGCCTGGCCTGCTTCTACTCTGCTTGCTTAGATCTGCTGCTCTATGGAAGAGGTAAATCTTGTGCAGGGCTCTGCTGTACTCCTGAGAGATTCAGACTTCACGTGGGGCCCCAGGTTTGGAACACAGGCAGTCATGAAACTGTCCCTCGGGCAAGGCCTCTGCTTCTAGCCCCCGGCCTTAAAGTCTAGGAACCACGTTGTGATTCAGGGGTGTCTGCCTTTCAGGGGTTGTCTCCTCCCCTGTACCACACACCTTCTATACTAGTTCCTATGTGGACAACTTATGCTAGCCTGGTTACCTTCTTTGTTCACAGGATTGCTGTGTCGGCCCTTTGAGGAGTGTCTGCATTTCATTCAACGCTATGAGGACAGCTGCATTCTTACCTCTCAGAGCAATGTCATGCTGGGGATCCACTCCTCTCTGGCCATGTGGTAATATGGGGTACCAGAGTCTTACTCAGGGTCTACAAGAAAGGGTAGAAATGTAAGGACACCGTGAAGTCATTTAAGCAGTTGCCTTTTACCCCTCCAGGCAGGACTATTCCACATCTCTAACCCACTTCTAAAGACCATTCACCTCCCATTCCCCCCATCTTATTAGAAGGGTTCTTCTTGTCTCGTTAACAGGTTTGGTCCTAAACGTTAAAGGTTAGGTTTAGGGTTGTATTGAAGTTCTAGATGACCCACAGCAAGGCTGAATATCATTGGTCTCCTTTTAAGTCTACTTGCATGTGAGTTAGTAGCCTTGGCCACTTTCCAGCATCACAATTCTGATTGTCCAGGAGGTCTTACAGCCTTAAAGAAAGATGGTTCTATGAAAGAGCCATGGTTGGTAAGCAGGAGATAAAGCTGAGTGATTCTTTCCCTCCAGGTTTGCCCAGGACTCACAGTGGAACCTGTTTGAGCACCACTTCTCCAAGGCTCGCCAGTTGGTGAAAAGAACCAATGCCTCACTATTTGGTTCACACGGCTTTGTTCGATTCCTAGAGTGTCATGTGCTAATGTTACAGAAAATGCCAGAGGGTGTCTTCGTGCATATTCCCCCAGAGGCTCACAGCCAAACCCTCAAGGTACCTGTCCTTCAACTAACACCTAAGTTATAGTTTGACCCTGTGATACTCTTTCTGCTGCCTGCATCTCTCCCTTACTCTTCTTCTGTCTGCTTCTGTCTCTTTTTACTCCTTGAACCCTTTTTTCTCCACCTAGAAAGTCTTTCCACCTACCCCTTTGCCCTTCCAGATATTCTTGTATGTAGGTCAGGACTAGATTCCTTAACTTTCCACCTTTGCACAGCTACTACATAATACCATTAAAATGTTAACATTTAGCCCTTCTCAGTGGACCCACTCTGGCTCAGTTTATAATTTGACACATCTCCCTACAGCCCTGCTTTCTGAGTCTAAGACATTCCAGTTCCTCTGTATCTCAAACCAACTCTCTGGGCCTACTTTGCCATCAGTAACTCTTCCCTGTTCCCCCAGCCCTGAGTGAGTATGCTGAGTAGGGACTGTTGTCAGTTCTGGTGGAGTAGAGTAGAGGAAGAGAGTACTAATCCCTGAGAAAATGGACCTTCCTTTCCTTGCAGTACTTTAAGGAGTTCTTCACTCGATGTGTGACCTGCCCTGTCTATCACCAGTGGGTCTCTGAGCTTAAAGCCTCTGTGATGAGATATGGAAAGAGAGAATCCATGTCCTTGACTAACATCATCAGACCTTTTGACACTTGCTTGACCAGGATTTGGATGGAGGGAGACTGCCCAGAGGAAAACAACTCCTTTGAAGGAAATTTAGGAATTCAGAGTAAGCATATCTTCCTGGAACCCTTGTCTGAGAGAAGTAAAGAATGGTCTCAGAATCTTACTCACAAGCAGTCAAAGGCTGCACCTCCAAAGTAAGAAGGGACACACAGATATGAGGAGTTAGTCCTTGCTCCAGAGGTAATTATCAACTTCTCGCTAGTGCTGGACCCAGCCTAGACAGACAGGGATCCCTTATGTTGTTAAACAACATAACAGCCTCTCCCAGCCCTTTGTTTCAGCATCTATAATCCTTAGGCATAGAAAGTTCCTCCTTGGTCCCAGCTTAAACAACAAGATTGTTCCTTTGGAGTAGCTAGATGGTCCCTAAGGGAGAAAGAAGGCTCTAGAAATCACAATGTAATGTCTATGAAGGTAAGTGGTAAGATGTGGGTAAGAAAAAGAAAGGAAAGAATATAGTTCCTTGCCTCAGGGCCCAGCAAATCGCCTCCTTTTTCAGGGCCATGAGTTAAATTTGTAATTTGTAATTCTTTGTGTTTGTGATATTCTTTATGTTCCTGCTTTCAGGATTTGACAGAGTGGCTGATGTCAAGGACAATAAGGATGAAGAAGAAATTCAAGAATGTATATGTTAAAACAACAGCAAAAAAATCATCTGCAGGGACCATGATTCTCTTATTGTATACAACACAAAGAAATCCCCCAAGTTCTCCTTTTTAAGATACCGTATAGTGTACATATTAAATATACTAGCCTTTTACAGTCACCACAATCTATATCTTTGTCAAAATAAAAGCCTATGTTTCTGAAGCATGAAATTTACATCTTTCTTAACTATGAAGTCACTAGCTTAACTGGAGAAGTTAGAACCAGAGGTAGACTGGAGGCCTGGGAGGGTTTGAGATGAAGGGATTCCATCTTATGTAAGATGCAATCCATCAGCAGATGGGGGGAAACGCAGCCCTAATGATGAGGTTGTCACTACTTAAGGAAGGCTGGCAGTGCAAGTGCCCTGGTGTGGCCCTCTTTGGGCACAGGTGTGGTAACAGGCTCCAAAGAAGGCAAGGAGCCTTCTGCGAGCTACATAGGGCTATGGGAATCGTTTCTCCTTTGCATTGTGTGATTTGGGCATTCCTGCATTAAATTGTGTAAGTGCCAGAGAGTATATGACTCCAGCTCTCTTCTTTTTCATTCTCCCTTTCTGGAGCTGCCATCTTTGGCCTTTATCTGTTTGATGGTCTTTCTTCCACAGAGCACGATCTTCCCACTGATTTTACACTTTATAACTCAGTCATCTAGCAATTATAGTCAGTTAGCTAATGTTATGATAGCCACCATTTAGCGTTCACTTCTTCTGTGCCAGGCACTATACTAAGTGCTTGAAATATTGTCTTTAAATCCTTATATTAACTCTGTGAAGCAAGTACTTTAATGATCCCCATATTATAGATGAAGAAACTGAAGCTTAAAAAGATTTTACCCCAAGAAACACAGCCACAAAATGATGGAGTTGAGATTCTAAGTCAAATTTGATTCCGGAGTTTATGCTCTTAACCACTGGGTTGTACAGGCTTTTGTAGGGCCCAGGCTATAGGAGGCTATCCTGTACCCAGGATACTTCAATACTTGAAGGACAGGCACAGAGATGTTTGGGAAAGGGAGGACTGTACTTGCCGTTTGAATCATCCTCTCTAGTCTGTACACTCACTCCTCCCCCTCTTCTCTCTATTTTTGTCACCCTTCCTCTTCTGTCTCTACTCCCCACTTCACCCCTTCCATTCCTCCGTCTCCTACCCACTCCTTCCTTTCTTCTCGCCCACTTCCCCTGTCCTCTTCTTCCACCCCTCCTTGAGATATAGAGTAGTGGTCAAGAGCAGGGACCCTGGAGCAGGACAGCCTGGGCTAAACTTCCAACTCTGCTGCTTATGAACTGTGTTCCTTTGGGCAAATAATTTATCTTCTTTATGCTTCAGTTTCCTTTTCTGTAAATGATATAAATAGAACAAAAGAACGTCGTCGTAAAGATTAAATAAATATAAAGCACTTAGAACAGTACCTGGTACACAGTAAGCACTCAGTAAATGTCAGCTATTATTATCAATTTAATTTTTATATTTAAAAACAGGTAATACAGGGGCCAGCTCGGTGGCGCAGTGGTTAAGTTTACATGCTCTGCTTTGGTGGCCCAGGGTCCGTGGGTTCAGATCCCAGGCGCAGACCTACACACCACTCATCAAGCCATGCTGTGGTGGCATCCCATATACAAAAAATAGAGGAAGATTGGCACAGATGTTAGCTCAGGGACAATCTTCTTCAAGCAAAAAGAGGAACATTGGCAACAAATGTTAGCTTAGGGCCAGTCTTCCTCACACAAAAAAATAGATAATACATTTATGTGGTACAAAGTTCAAAAGGAGTAAAAGTATATAACATTGAAAGTCTTTCCCCTTCCTGTCCTCCAGCCACAAGTTCTCCTCCCCAGAGCTGATCTGTGTTACCACTTCCTTGTGTATCATTACAGTATTCCATGCACATGCAAGCAATCGTATATATTTACTGCACTCTTCTTTCCCACGAATGGTACTAACTAGACATACTTTGTTGCTCCTTCCTTTTTTTTTTTTTTTTTTGGTGATTATTTCTCTTTTGGCAATTTTTTTAATTGAGATAAAATTCACCCTTTTAAGGTGTACAATTCAGTGGCTTTTAGTATACCAACAAGTTGTGCAACCATCACCCCTAATTCAAGAGTGTTTTTATCACCCCAAAAGGAGCTCTGTACCAATTAGCAGGCACTCCCCACTCCCCTTCTCCCAACCCCTAGTAACTGCTAATCTATTTCTGTCTCTATAGATTTGCCTATTCTGGATGTTTCATATAAATGGAATCAAAATTAGAAACGATTGACCTAATCTGATATCACAAAGATTTACTCCTCTGTTTTTTTCTAAAAGTTTTATAATTTTGGCTCTTACATCTAGGCCTTTGATTCATTTTGAGTTAATTTTTGCATGTAGTGTGAGGTGGGTTTCCAAATTCATTCTTTTGCATGTGGATATCCAGTTGTCTCAGCACCATTTGTTAAAAAGACTATTCTTTCTCCCATTTAAATGACTTGACACTCTTGTTGATGTATGGTTTTACTAGATGTATGGGTTTATTTCTGAACTCTCAATTCTATTCCTTTGGACCATATGTCTATCCTTATGCCAGTACACACAGTCTTGATTATTGTAGCTTTGTAAGAGGTATTAAAATCAGGAAGTGTGAGTCCTCCAACTTTATTATTCTTTTTCAAGATTTGTTTTGCTGTTCTGTGTCCCTTGCATTTCCATATGAATTTTAGGATCAGCTTGTCAATTTCTACGAAAAGGACAGCTTTGATTTTGATAGGGATTGCATTGAATCTGTAAATCAATTTGGGGAGAACTGCTATCTTAACAGTATTAAGTTTTCTGGTCATGAAAGTGGTGTATCTTTTCCATATATTTAGGTCTTCTTTAGTTTCTTTCAGTGATGTTTTATAGTTTTCAATGTACAAGTCTTGCACTTCCTTTGTTAAATTTATGCTTAAATATTTTATTATTTTTGGTACTATTGTGAATAGAATTGTTTTTTTTTAATTTCGTTTTTGGATTGTTCATTGCTCGTGTATAGAAATAAAACTGATTTTTATATATTGATTTTGTATCCTGAAACTTTGCTGAACTAATTTATTAGCTCTAAGTTTTTTTTGTGGATTCCTTAGGATTTTCTATATATAAGATCATGCTATCTGCAAATAGAGATAATTTTACTTCTTCCTTTCTAATCTGGATGCCTTTTATTTATTTTTCTTGCCTAATTGCACTGCTAGAACCTCCAGTACAATGTTGAATAAAAGTGGCAAGAGTGGGGGCAAGCCCAGTGGCACAGTGGTTAAGTTTGCATGCTCTACTTCAGCAGCCCAGGGTTCACAGGTTCGGATCCCAGGTGCAGACCTACACACCGCTTGTCAAAGCCATGCTGTGGCGGCGTCCCATATAAAGTAAAGGAAGATGGGCACGGATATTGGCCCAGGGCCAATATTCCTCAGCAAAAAAGAGGAGGATTGGCAACAGATATTAGCTCAGGGCTAATCTTCCTCAAAAAAAAAAAAAAGTAAGTGACAAGAGTGGACATTCTTATCTTGTTCTCAATCCTAGGGAAAAGCTTTCAGTTTTTTACCTTTAAGTATGATGTTAGCTGTGAGTTTTTTGTAGATGCCCTTTATCAGTTGACGAAATTCCCTGCTATTCCTAGTTTGCTGAGTATTTTTATCATGATAGGATGTTGGATTTTGTCAAATGCTTTTCCTGTCATCTATTAAAATGATCATGTGGTTTTGATCCTTTTTTCTATTAATATAGTGTATCATATTGATTTTCATATGTGAAACCAACCTTGCATTCCTGGGATAAATCCCACTTTGTCATGATGTATAATCCTTTCTATTTGTTGCTGGGTTCTATTTGCTAGTATTTTGTTGAGGATTTTTGCTTCTACATTCATAAGGGATGTTGGTCTGTAGTTTTCTTGTGATCTCTTTGTCTGGTTTTTGCATGAAGGTAAAACTGGTCTCATAGAATGAGTTGGGAAGTATTCCTTCCTCTTCTGTTTTTTGGAAGAGTTTGTGAAGGATTGGTTTTAAAATTCTTTCAATGTTTGGTAGAATTCACCAGTGGAGCCCTCTGGGCCTGGGGTTCTCTTTGTAGGAAGTTTTTTTGATTACTAATTATACTTCTTTACTTGTTATAATTCTATTCAGATTTTCTATTTCTTCTTGAGTCAGTTTCAGTAGTTATGTCTTTCTACAAAGTTGTCCATTTCATCTTAGATAATTTCTTGGCATACAGTTGTTCATAGTATTCTCTTATAGTCCTTTTTATTTCTCTAAGGTCAGTAATAATACCCACCTGTCAATTTTGTTGGTCTTCTCAAAGAACCAACTCTTGGTTTTGTTGACTTTTTTTCTGTTCTCTATTTTGTTCATTTCTTCTCTAATCTTTATTATTTCCTTCAGTTTGCCTTGGGTTTAGTTGGCTCTTCTGTTTCTAGTTTTTTCAGGTGTAAGGTTAGGTTATTAATTTGACATCTTTCTTCTTTTTTAATATGTGTTTACAGCTATAAATTTTCCCTCTAAGCACTGATTTTGCCTCATTCCCTAAGTTTTGGTATGTCATATTTTTGTATTCATTCATCTCAAAGTATTTCTAATTTCTCTTATGACTTCTTTGACCCATTTGTTATTTAGGAGTATGTTGTTTAATTTCTACCTATTTGTGAGTTTCCAAACTTTACTTCTGTTATTGATTTCCAATTTCATTCTATTATGGTCAGAAAACATACTTTGTATGATATCAATCCTTTTAAATTTATTGAGACTTGTTTATGGTAAAACATACGGTCTATGTACGCTGAGAACTATGTACACTGCATGTACGCTTGAGAAGAATGTGTATTCTGCTGTTGTTGGGTGGAGTGTTTTATAGATGTCTGTTAGATCTAGTGGGTTTATGGTGTTGTTCATGTCTACTATTTCCTTACTGATCTTCTACCTACTTGTTCCATCTGTTGTGGAAAGTGGGGTATTATTCTTTAATTGTCTATTTCTCCCTTCAATTCTGTCAGTTTTTGCTTTGTGTATTTTGAAACTTTGTTGTTAGGTGCACTCATATTTATAATTTTTATATCTTCTTGATGAATTGACTTTTATCATTATAAAATATCCTTTTATTGTCTATAACAATTATTGTCTTGAAGTATGTTTTATCTGATATTAGTATAACCCCTCCAACTCTCTTTAGCTAGTTTGCATGATGTATATTTTTCCATCCTTTTACTTTCAACCTATTTGTGTTCTTAAATCGTTTGTCTCATAGAGGCAGCATATAGTTGAATCATGTGTTTTTTAATTTTTTAATTAAATTTTTTAATCCGTTCTACCAGTCTCTGGCTTTTAATTGGAATATTTAATCTACTTATATTCAATGTAATTATTGATAAGGTAGAATTTGTGTCTGCCATCTTGTTATTTGTTTTCTATTTGTTTTAAGGGTTTTTTTCCCTTCTATTTCTCCACTATATTTTGTTATATTAAATAGATTATTTTAATTTAAATTTAATTTTAATTCTCTTGTCATTTTTTTTTAATTTTTTTTTTTAATGTTTTATTTTTTTTGTGAGGAAGATCAGCCACATCCATGCCAATCCTCCTCTTTTTGCTGAGAAAGACTGGCCCTGAGCTAACATCTGTGCCCATCTTCCTCCACTTTATATGGGACGCCACCACAGCATGGCCTGACAAGCAGTGTGTCGGTGTGCACCTGGGATCCAAACCTGGGCCACCAGCAGTGGAGTGTGCGCACTTAACCACCATGCCATGGGGCCGGCCCCTCTTGTCATTTCTTTTACTGTATAATTTTGAGTTATTTTCTTAGTGGTTGCTATGGGGATTACAATTAGCATTTTAATTTAAAACAGTATAGTTCAGGTTCATACTGACTTAATTTCAGTAATATACAAAAATTTTACTCCTATAAAGACCCATTTCCTCCCCTCTCCTTCATAGTTTTTGTCATAAAAGTTACATCTTAATAAGTAGTGTGCCCATCAACTCAGATGTGTAATTATTGCTTTGTGAAGTTGTCTTTAAATCAGGAGGGAGGGAAAGCCGTTTTTCTTGAGTAAACACTCCTTGGATTGATGCAAGCCAATAGTTAATTTCCAGAGTTCTGAAAAAGTTGATTCTGACTATTTTTGCCAGTTTTCTTGTTGCTATCATGGAGGAGAGAATTTTTCAGAATTCTTTAACCATGATTTTTGTTTAAATCACTCTCAGTGTATTTTTAATTTGCATTTCCCTTAGATGAAGTTAAACATCTTTCCTATGTTTATATTTGCTTTTGTGAGAGCTATATGTGTATATCCAGTGACCATATTTTATTATTTATTTTCCAATCGGTTTGTAGGAGTTAAGGAAATGAGCCCTCTGCCTTTGTATGAGTTGCAAAATTTTTCTCCATTTTGTGTTTTGTCTTTTGTTTATGGTGATTTTGTTTTTAGGTATCAGTTTTTTCTTAATTTATCTTAACATATCAGTTTTCATGTATCTATGAATTCTTTTATGGCTTCTGAGTTTTGTGTAATAATTTAAAGAGTTTTTTCCTCTCTAAGAATATTTTAATGATTCCCCAGTGGTCTTTCAAGTATTTTTTTAAATCAACTTTATCAAAATATAATTTACATACAAGAAAATGCACCTATGTTAATAATGAGTTTTGACAAATGTTACACCCATGTAACCATGACCACAATCATGACAGAGAACATTTCAATCACCCCCAAAAAGTTCTTTCAGGCTCCTTTGCAGTCATTCCCGCTTCACCACCACTGGCAGCACAAAATACTCTCACTTTTTTTCATTGTCTTTATATCTGTGATTATTTATTTCTCCCTTGTCATTTCTCATTTCACCCTTCTTCTTGAGTAAATTAGCTAATACTTTGTCTCTTTTATTTCATTTCATTTCAAAGAATAAGCTCTTTTATTTATGTATTAGTTATATCATTTTTCTCCTTTAAAATTAACTAGCTATTTGAGTAAGATGCTTAATTTTTGTTAAGTATATTAATTCTCCTCCAAGAACAGCTTGAGCTGAATTCCAAAGTATGAAGCGACTGTCTCACCGTGTTGCCTGCATTTCCTTTGCTCTGTTTTTGTGTTTCTTATGATGAAATTTAGAAAGTCAGTATTTTCATCTTCGCAGTTACTTTTATAAACTATGACTTTGGTTGGTATTTATAAAGTTAATTCCTGTATCAGGACCCATAAAATGGAGGCTGCCCCAGTGGTCTGGCCTCCGTCAGAAATCTAAACCTAGGATCTAAATCGAAATCTAAGCCTGCACTTAGGGGAACCACCTGTTAAGGAAACTAACATACCCCGAACACAATCCTCCAACTCAGCCTTAGGCAGCGTACCTTACCCTAAAAATGTAGGACCTGTACCTTACCCTAAAAAATAGGACCTGCGGCCTTGCGGTGAAATCCCTGACCTCCTAGCCGACCACGCCCTGTTTCGCGTTGCCTCTTTTAAGGCTCTGTAAAACTCGCTTTTGCCCCAGATCTCCCAGGAACAGGGCGCCGCTGCTTGTGAGGCACTGCACTCCCCCAGTCCATGGACTGTTTTCCCTTGAATAAAGGACATCAAACTCGTCTCTAAATTGTTTTAGTTTTGTTATTTGACAATATTTGTAGACTTCCCACCATGAGTGATGATGGAATTAACATATTTCCCTTTCCTCCTTTCTTTTTCTACACCAGCCAGCTGATTATCTTCCTTAGGATTTCCCTTTGTACCGTTAAATATACTTTTACTTCTGTCAGCTTCTAAAACGTTTAAAATACATTCAGACCAAGGTAAGTTGTTCTCAGAGGGGTTCTTTTTAGACTTTATTTTGCCCTTCTCTTGCATTCTCCTCCACCCTTGTGGCCTCACCTTCCCCGCCAGGAAGTCCCCAGCGATCTTAGCCCAAGAAAAGGAGGCTTCGCTGATTGGTGGGCAGCTGCTGCCTCCACCAGGGACAGAAGTAAATTTAGGTTCTGTCACAGACCGAGACTCTATCGGGAAAGCTCAGAACATCCTGCCAGAGTTCCCTGAAAATAGCATCAGTGAGCTTACATGGCTGGAGCCCAGGGCACAGCCCCTGCCTGTCCTTTCTCCTGAGGTGCCTAGACCAAGCTTAAGGCCCCTCTGGATAGTGAAACCTCTTTATGCATAGCTCTCCAGGATTATAAGATGACTGGGTTCCTGAGCATCCTCATCCTCTCATCTCAATATGGCAAAAACTTTCAAATTGCGCAGTTTCAGGAGAAAGCCTGGCAGAGACCTTAAAGGCCGTCCCACCCCCAGCCTGGACTAGCTTTCATTTACACTTAACCATGGCCACACCCTTACCATTCATTCCCCTTCCCTCACCCCCGGGGCTCCAGAGTTCTGGCCACAGGGAACAGTGCTACCAGATGGCCACCCCGTTGAGAAGAGCCAGCTCTGGTAAAAGTGATGTCTCCTGGTATTTGAAGATCCTTTGTCCTGCCAAGGAATAGTCTTGGTGCGTATATTCAGTTTCTGTCCTTACTCCTGTTTCTTCTCAGCCTCACCTCTCACCTCACCTTTAACTATTATCTCCCACCTCCCATTATGTGTTGTCACATCATAAGATTGTCACTTGTTTACAAGGTGTAGAGCAGAGAGCAGAAGGAACTTCTAGACCTATCAAACAAATGAATCTATACTTTCAGATACCATGAGAAAGGCAATAAATACTTTTGAAGAAGCCGTTTTGGTGCCCTTTAAATCAAACCGCATTGCAGTATACTGACCAAGGAATGAAACCACTTCCCCACTGGCAGGACAGGCAGGAGATCATTCTGTCTCTGGACCAACTCTGGAACAGAGTCTTTTCAGTCACAGGCCATGTCAATAGTCAAATTCGAGCCCTTTCCTTTCCCCTCAACCATCAAGAGCTCATATATCATAATTTAGAATTTATTTACCCCAGTGGTGTAATGACAGAGGAACCAGGATGGGGGGCTTTGCCAAGACACCTCAATCATATCCAAGCATCACTTTCCAGGTCAGAAAAGTCAAGACATTAGATTAGATCCTAGTCCCTAGTTGCTCTGGTATCTTAAGGATCTAGGGCATGGGCTGGCTGGCTGGATGCACAGAACCTGGGGATGGTCTCTGTGAGCGCACAACATGGTGAGCAGCTTAGCTAGGTGGACTCTGGCTATTAGGTGGATCTTGGGCTGGCTCACAGAAGGCTCCTCCATCCTGCTGCCCTCCAGGGGAGACGACTGTGGCATATGTCACAGGCTTGGAGCAGGTCAGGACCTCAGCAGGCAGAGGAGGTGATGAGGATGGGGCTAGGGGTGGGGGTTTCCCTGACGGGGGATCAAGAGGTAGGTTGGTGTAGGTGGTATTGTCGAAGGAGGGTGGAGACTCGAGCCTAACATATGGTACATCCGATGGCAAATCTACAGCCAGTCCAGAGTCACTGATGTGGTGGACCACTGAGGAGGGGGCCTGGAACAAAAGCAGGCAAATCAGGCAAAGAGAGAACCCTCCCTCTGCCCCAGTTCCCTTTGGTGGAAAGCCCAGGACCACACTGGATCTGTCTCCCACATCCTGAGCATGTCAGTGAGCAAGAAGGCTTCACTCTGAAGATTTTCAAGCCCCAAGGTCCTCCCCAAATCTGGGAAGGTGGGAGACTGAGGTGGGAAGGTGAGAGACAGAGGTGGGAAGGTGGGAGACCAAGGTGGGAAGGTTGAAGGCCATTGGGGCCAAGTTTACAGAATTTAGGAAAAGGGTTTGGACCCTGACTGGTTCCAGTCCTTCCTCCACCCCATCATCCTGGGGCCTCTCAGGGATCATGGCAGATGGAGGGTCTGGGGAATCTGGCTGGGGGCCCTCAGAGACCTCTTACCGTGCCTGGCACTCCACTGCTCTGGAATCGGCCACAGACGCCACGCCTGTTCCCTGGCAGGACAGCAGCAGTCTGCGTCCTGTGCTAGCTCAAAGCCCATCCCCTCACTCCCTTCGGAAACCTCTGAAACCTCCTTCCTAGTCCAGACTCACCGGCCCCACTCCCACCAGCAAATCTTTACCCCATCCGCCTCCCCAGCCTTCACTAATGCTTCCACCCACTTCCTGCTTCCGCAGCTCCTGGCAACCTGCCTCAGCACTCAATCTAGCTCCTGAAACCCTTTCCCCACCTCCTCCAGTCATCGTCCCCACTCCCACTGCCCACCCTTTCCAATTCCTGTCTGTCCCCAGACCTGCTCCCACTGAATCTCCTTCCTCCCCTCCACCCCTCAGCCACAGGAATTCTAGGGTCTGGGGCCCTTACTAAAGCCCAGACAAGCCCAGCTGTAGGGGAGCAGACCTAGATTCCCGGCCTCATCCGCAAGACTAGCTGACACAGGACCAGCAGGGCCGTGCAGGGATGGGCGGGTGGACAGCCACCTACCTTTCCTTTTGGCCATCACAGCAAACAGCACAGCTGCCGCCACCAGCAGGACCAGCAGGAGCACAGCGCCCCAGATCAAGGGGCTGCTGAGGGACAGAAAAGGATAGGCAAGCTTAGCCCTGAACCTGGCGAGAGCTCCTCACCAGGAATCCTGGAGCAGTGGCAAAGGCTGCAGTTCTTGATGAGCCATGGTAGGGAGAAGGAGATTTGGGGAATGGAATGAGACGGGCAGGCTCAGGCAGGGCAGAAGAGAGACACATCGAGGTATCCTGGCAGAAGGGATATCCCCCCGGGTTGAAGGGATCGTTGCTGAACTGGGGTACAGAGGTATGTCTGTCTGTCTGTCTACTGCCTGATCAGAAGTTCCCCAGGGGAGGAAAGAATCATAAGGTGTTCCTTTGATTTAGTCTGGGGCTCTAAACAAGCCATATCTTCAGCACCACGCTTTTCCCAGGTCCCCAAATACAGTTCTTGTCAGTACCTCTTATCCCAGCTGGGTTCCAAAGGGCTGGCACTGCCTTCAGGGTCTGAGGATGGGCCATCAGACAGACTGCCAGCCTTATAGGTCTCTTTCTCCTCCCCGTTCAGGCCAGGAGCTGAGTCAGAAGGAAATATTTAATGAGCACATACCCATTGTGGACAGGGTTCAAGGGCCTGTTGAGGTCTGAGGGATGGAGGAGTAGAACTGAAGAAGGAGAGGTCCCCAGTAAGAAACACAAAGAAGGAGGACTTGGGATATTCTTTAGGGGCCTCTCATTCTGGGGGTCAGGGAATGGCGCTCTTTATGTCTTTACCTGGTAACGAATATGCCCACTTTCCCCTCTACCGCCAGCCCCCACCCCTTTCGCTCTGCATTTCTTCTCCTCCACCTGTTCCCCTGTACGCCCTGGTCTTATCAGGCTGCTCAGACTGTGCAGAAACACCCACTGGGTAATCTGTGCCCACTTCCCCTCCCTACCCCAGAATAGGTTTCTCCACTTTCATCCTCAGTGGCGACCTTGTCTCATCCACATACCTGCACAGTAGAACTCTCCACATACCTGCAACTGTCCACATAACCTGCAGGGTGGTCGAGCCCCACCCCGAGCTCAGGATCTAAGGAACTCTGAGGTCAGTCCTAATATGACACAATGCCAACTGACCCTTGCTGAGAGGCTTGCTCAGACCCTGAGACTCAGTTTTGTAACAAGGCTTCCGTCATCTCTACAACATGCTCAACCTCTGGCTGGGGGCCCCAGGGTTGGTTTCTTTGGGCCTGAGGATCTATCTTGGGGACCTGGCCCATCCTTCTAGACCCTCTGGGATGGGGGCCTTGCCTTGTTCTTAGAAACTCACCATTCCTAATCCCCACCCCACGCCAAACCAGGAACTGGACCTGCTGTGGCCCCAATCTTGCTGCATATGTCCTGCCCTCTTGGTACTTTTTAAGCCACCTTGGACGAGGTTCTCTGAAGCTAAATGCTTGCCTGAGCTGCCATCCACATCCTCCCTGGATACCGTGCTCCAGCTGCCTGCCTGAACAACCATCCTCTGCGGCTGTTGGGGTCCCCAGCACCCGCCCCACTGCAGGGAGCCGTCTCCCTGCCCCCTCTTCCCAGTGCGTCTCATCTTGTCACATTTTACTCTTTAGGGAGGTATAACTTTGAGTTCCTAGACTTTAGACTTTAGAGTCAAAGAAGGAGGAGAACAAGAGATGACTAGGATTAATGGGACTATATAATATAAAATAATAATCATGGCCTTGAGATGAAAGCTATTCAATGACAGCTTAGTCCATCCTCATAATGAACAGATGGAAAAAAACCAAGAGAAAGGAAAGTGCCTTTCTTAATTTCATTATGTGAGGATTCGGCACAAATTACTTGAGAAAAAGAAGACCTGAAAATGAAAAAAATGTCAGCATCTGTGAGAGAAAGGTGGCAGGAGTCTCTGCTCCAGTGGGTAGCAGCTGACCATTTCCCTCCACAATATTTTTTTCCACAACATCCTGTTTTTCTGAAAAACAAGTTTTTTAAATACTTTAAATTTTTCTTTCAACAAATGCTTAGATGTAAGAAAGTTGTAGACTGTGAGAAGGAAACCTGTAGAAATAAAGTGCTTTCTATACTGGAAATAGGGTTGAGAATATTGGCTTAAATATTAATGACACGTTCCCCATTTTTAAAACAGAATGAGTTGAAGTAGTTCAGGCCTTGAATATACCTGCCTGTAGGTGAGGCACACACTACACGCTCAGTGAAGACTAATAAAATTAGATAAGATATGAATTCAGTAATTTTTAAGCCGTCAAACCCATTATTACAGGAATAAAAAACTGGAAGATATAAAAAATTAATTCCAGTTGATATGCCCAAATTAAAACTTTGTTTCAAACATTTCCAAGGAAAAGAAAGAGCATCAAGTATGTTGAAAATGCTGGAGGAGGAGGCCACGGCCATGATGGGGAAGGAGGATACGCCTTCCTTCCGGTGGGAGACCGCCTGTGCGGGAGGGGACAGGGACTGCTGTTTGACTGATTTATCTCAGACTTCTCGCCCGGTTTGGTTTCCGTTCCCTGAAGAGCTGTCAAAAGGATATCTCCTCCCAATTCCTCCCCCAGGCGGCCCCCACCCCCCAAGGACCCAAGAGCAGCAGGTGGGGGTGGGGAGGGCAGGTCAGAGGGTCAAGAGCAGGCCTGGGATAACTCACCGGCAGGGAGCACTTCCAGAGCGACTCTGTGCACCGTCTGGAGCCCGGCGGTTCCCTCCACCACGCAGCCGTATTCTCCTGCATCCTCCTCTCTCAGGGTCACCATCTCCACCTGGAGCAGGCCGCTCCCCAGGTCGGTGAGAAATGTGCGCCTACTCCCTGGGGCTCTGCGATCCACAGCTGAGGACACCAAGGTCTGGCATCCCTCCGGCAAGAACCGGCACCACACCTTCTCAGCCTTGATGTCCTGGGGTCGGTAGTGGCACTGCACCAGAATGGAGCCCCCCACAGGTGCCTGCAGCTTCTCAGGAAGGCTGTCAGCCCAGCCCTGGCCTAGGGAAGGAAAGCACCTGGAAATGCTAGGCAGCAGCTGGGGGCTCCTCCCAGCCCACCGATAACACAGGGGCACAGGGACCTAGAGGTCCACCTTCTAGACCCCACACATGTTACTGTTGCCACAATAAGGCCAATCATTCTTGGGCATGAAGTGAAGTATATGGGCCCAGAGTGCAGCTCCTTCTGAACTTACCTGTTAGTCCCAAGAGCAGTAGCAGGAACAGGTTGGGACCCATGGCTGGGCAGGGAGATGTCAGCTCTCGGGCTTGCCTGGGCACTGATACAGCATTGCCCTGGGGGCAGGAAACATCTGCCTCAGATAGTCACGTGTGGCTCTCAGTGACCACGGGGTGGGAGGCAGGCACTGGTGGGCCCCTCCATGGGTGGGCATAAGGAGCTCTTCCAATCCCTGGTTGGTCCAGTGCTCAGGAACTGACCCTGAGGGTGGGGGTGGGCAAGGCAGGGGAGAAGGCCCAAGGAAAGGCAGAAGCCTGGGGTTGTGCTAAGGGATTCAAGTGGGAGGAGGGTCATGGCTACCAGAGAGCAATAGAGAAAGAGGGAAGATGATCTCCAGGGTCTTCCCTGTGTAGAATCTAAGGATGCAGAGCTGTGAAGGAGGGAGGTCAAGGGTCTTACCCATGGTCCAAGGCATTCTGATTCTAAGTTCTCTCTGAGTGCCCCCACCCAAGCTTTCAGGAGATGGTCCTTCTCCTGCAGTACAACCTCACAACAGGAAGTCCCACCTTGATAGTGTGCCCTGGACCCGGCCTGACATCGTTTGTTGTGCTGGGTGCTCTCCAGACCATTTCAATGTGGACCCACATTCTCTCTCCAGTTCCGGGGATTGCATTATTTCTTCAATAATTACTTCTCCATTTTCTTTTTGTCCCCCTCTGTTTTTCTGGAACTCTTTAATTAGTTGAATATTGAACTTCATGTATTCATCTAACTTTCATATCTTTTCTCTCTCATTTTCCATCTTTTTGTCCACTCTTTTCTGATTTCTAGAAGATATCTTCATCTTTTTCTTCCATCTCTTCTATTATTGTCTTTTAAATTTTTATTCTTTAGTGTTTTTAATTTACAGTATTTCTTATTCTCCGAATGTTTCTTATTCACAGCATATTATTGTTGTTTCATGAATGCCCTATCCTCTCTGTTGGGAGACAATCTGCATGAAGATTTTCACATTTCTGCTTGGTCTGGGCCGTCTGAGCAAAGGGCCCTGACAAGCTTGGTTCCAGGGTAACTGAACAGCAAACATACCTTGGAAGCTAGAGACGTGTATCAGCTCCAGAGAGATTGGCTTACATCCTCCTGCCCCCCGCCCCGGAGAAGATCGTTTATGTTCCAGAGTAAAGGTCTCTCTCTCTCTCCAAAGAGGAAGATGGGCCAATATGCCAGACGTGCTATATAAGCTCTAAGTCTCATAATTTGGGGTTTCTTTCCTGTGACACAAGCTAATTGCCTGTACAGGAAACGTCTGGCCCTCGTTCCCATCGCCCTGTGCTGAATTGGGGTTGGGGATCCCACACAGACAGTGAGTAATAAACCTCCTGACCTGGGACAGCAGGAGGAGCACCGGTGCTCAGAGAGACGAGAGCGGGCAAGGTGGGGACGGCTGGGAGGGCACATTGCCCTGACCTGGATGATCTCACCAAGACAGGGGCTGGAAAATCCACCCTCTCCCCTCCCCCGCCCCTCCCTTCTCTCCTCCTTCCCTCTCTCTGCCTCCGTCTTCCTTAGGGAGCAAGGGAGTTGAGAATGGGAAACTGGGAGCAGGAGCCTCAGAAAGCCTGCTGGTGGCTGGTGTGATAAGCTGAGCCTGGTGGAAGTGGTGATAGGGTGACCATCTGTCCCTGTGGGCCCGGGACTGAGGGCTTCCCTGGGACACAGGACTTTCTGTGCTAACGCTGGCAAAGTATCAAGCTAACTAGACGGCTGGGTCACCCTGGTGGGTGATGTGGAAGTACTTCTCTCTGTCCTGCAAATATGTGTCAGGCTTTCTTTGATTTCCTTACAAAAAAGTTATTTTCACAGTAACCAGCCACCTGGGAGTGTTGTGTGAAGAGGAGACCTGTCCTCAATATTTAACCAAATGCCTAAAATGGATTCAGTCCCCTGCTGGGTGCCCAGGACAGAGGTGACCAGGCAGGATCCTGGCCTCCGGGGAGGTGTCTTATCGCTGGGCGTTAGAGAAGCAGAAGAAAGCCAGTGTTTATGGAGGACCTACTATGCGCCAGACAGCCGACCAGGGACTTTCACTAATGTATTTCTTTCGACCCCACAGAAACCCAGTGAAGTAGGGTCATTTTGTTTTCTAATAGGAGAGGACCCTGTGGCTCAGAGGAGTTAAGGAACTTGCTTAAAGTTTCTTAGTGGGAGGCAAAGCTGAAATGTGAAACCCATTTGTGAGACCCCTTTCAGTCTAGTGTGCCCCCAGTGTGCCCCTCAGTCCAACGGATCCCCTCATTGGGATCCAGGGCAGGGGATCCCAATGGCAATCCGAATCCAGAGGTGAATGTCTCCGACATGGCAGAGCAGGAAAGAGAAAAGGCCAAGCTCGCAAGAGGAGGAAATTTCCAGCCGCACGCCACTGCCAGGCACCCCTGGGTGCCTCCTCTGCCATCTCATCAGCACTGGGCCCCAGAGATGGCAGGAGGGAGGTGGAGCGGGCTCAGTTTGGGCTCAGCTCAGTCTTGGTGTCTAGACCCTGCCCAGGGACGAGATGAGGAAGTGTCACGTGCTGCTGAGTCAGGAAGGCCAGGGAAACGGACTGGACCAGAGTCACAGAGCTCGGGGGCAGGACCAGCAGAGCAGCCTCAATAGGGAGTGGGTGAGGCAGGGCCGGGGCAGGGCTGGGGGGTGGCGGGGAGTGATGTGTCGATGTGAGGCCAGAACACAGGGTTGCATCGGGGCTCCTTCCCAACGATTCAAAACCCCAAGTACCCACCCCCAGGTTAGAGGGCAAAGCAGCCATGTGCAGCTGTGGCCAGAGGGGATCCTGGGCTTCCACCTCTCTGAAGCCCAGGACAGAGAGCCCAGGATGTGGCCGACTCATTTCCTCCTCTTCCAGGCAGCCCACCTGGGGAAGTCTCCGTCCCTTACTCTTGATCCTGGTGGTGAGTGTGTATTGAAGAGAGAGGAAGTTCCTTAAGCTGCCCTGGCTGTTCCCTGTCCTGAATGCTCTCCCTATGATACGTTCATGGTTCACTTGCCTCCTCCCAGGGTTTCTTAAGTGGTACTTTTTTTTTTTTTTTTTTTTTGGTGAGGAGATCAGCCCTGTGCTAACATCTGCCAATCCTCCTCTTTTTGTTTTCCTGAGGAAGGCTGGCCCTGGGCTAACATCCGTGCCCATCTTCCTCTACTTTATATGGGACGCCACCGCAGCATGGCTTGCCAAGCAGTGCGTCGGTGCGCACCCGGGATCCGAACATGCGAACCCCGGGCCGCGGCATCTGAGTGCACGCACTTAACTGCTTGTGCCACCAGGCCGACCCCTTAAGTGGTACTTCTGACCACCCTTCAGAATTGCTTCACCCCAGTCCCTTCTGCACTCCCCAGGCTCCAACCATCTGACTGACTGATGTATTGTTTGTCTGTTTCCCTCTCCTCCCACCAGGACGTGGCTGTGTGTGGGCAGAAATCTTTGCCTGATTTGTTCGCTGTTCTGTCCCCAGTGCCTAGAATAGTAGCTGGCACAGGAAATCTGTTGAATAAATAAATGAATACATGAGTAGGAGTGAGCTAAAGGGAAGGGCACCTTGAATGCCAAGTGAAATTTGAATTTCCAGGCTCTATTGGGGACTTCTGGTAAATCCTTTTCCTTCTGGGCCTCAGTTTCCTTTCAGTGAGGGGCTTGAACTGGTAGCTCCCAGCTCAAGTATGCTGCACTCTGTAACCCAAGCCCTTGTCATTTCTCTGGAGGGGAAGTAACATGAAGAAAGCAAAGCTCTAGGGAGACCAAAGGATGAGTCAGCTGGGAATTGGATGGACTTGGGGGTGGGGATGTGGGGGTGGAGGGAGGCCAGCAACAATCTAGGGGACTGATGGATGGGAGGCAAGAGGAGACGAAGACTAGACTCTAGAGAAATTCCAGAGGAGGAGGCAGGACTTGGTAATTAGCTCTAGAGAAGGGAGAGAGACGAATAGAAAGATTGGCTGGTGTGGAGCCTGTGAGAATGGAGGGACATGGTGTCCTAAGACCTAGGCCCCAAGGAGCCAGACCTTTTATCTTTCCCTCATCCAAATTCATTCTCCTAGCCCCGCAGCAAAAGAGAAGGCCTTCTCGATGCCCCAAATCATCCAGGTGAACATGAAATCTTGGATTCATTTGTGAGAGTGTTTAATGTCCAATGTCTAGAAGTTGATAGATGTCCCTCCCACCTTCCAGTCACACACACACGCACACACACGTGCACACACACACACACACACACACACACCAGCTTCCAGGGTCCAGGAGAAACCGGGTACAGGCAGAGTGGCCTTTTCCAAAGCAGGCCCAGGAGTCTTGGTGGCCGAGAGGTGAGTGTGCAGACTGGGGTGGTCTCTGCAGACCTCTCCCAGGCCTCTCCTTCCATGTGGGGTCCTCTTCTCTCATGTGCCTCTCTCCTCTGCAACAGACCGAGTACTCACACGGCCCCTCTCAGCCCCACCTCGCCGTCCCTGCCCAGTCCACCCCCAGCCACCGCTGTGCTCTCCAAGCTCACCTGTCAGAATTTGGAGCTGGTTGTGGCCATGGTCCGGCCCACTGGCTGGGGGTGTCCCCTGTTTCTGCCCATGCCAGGCCGCAGCCCAGAGGGCGCTGGCTGCTAACAGCTTGCTGAGAAAGATGCAGACCAAGAGGAGAAGGATGGACGTGGGCAGGAAGGGGATCTCGTCTTCTGCAAGGCTCCTTGGAGAAACAAGGAGGGCATGTGGGAGGCCTTGAGGGGGCCTACAGACTGCAATCTGCCCTCAGAGAAGGAATGGGGAGACACCAGGAGCTTCCAGGGGCTCAGGGTACCTCCTCATCCAGTGCCGTCTCTGGCGTGGGGCTTTGTGCAGCTTAGGGGAGCCTGTGGACAGGAGATCTGAGTTCTAGGTATGGATCTGCCTGCTGAGCGCATTTAAACACATCACCTTCCCTCCCTGAGTAGTTTTCTGTCATACATGATGGTATGGTATGGGGTGTGTGTATGTGTGTTTGTGCATGCCCATGTGAGCTCCGGTTATATTAACAATGTTTAAACGCCAGTACAGAGGCATGAACCAATCAAAATTGATTCTGGTCCTGTCAAAGGAGCAGGGGTTTGAGTGTCCCAGTTTTGTACTAAAGTACTAAAAGTTTCACTGTTGCTGAATTGTGGGGATGTCCGAGGGCTGCCAGGGGAGGGCCGGGAGGCTGACCATTCAGGAGTCTTGGAGCAGCAGCTATTTCCAAACTGTTATGGAAGAATTTCAATATTTTAACAACTGGCACCATCATGCCAACACACACCGGCTGGTTGGAGGGGCATATAGACAAGATCCTATCCATGCCCTTTCAGGCTCTAACCGCCTTGGAATTTTCCCCACCCCATGCCTGGGCTCTGCAGGGTGGAAGTTTGCCCAGGGACAGACCTGTCACTGTACCTGGAGATGCTGTGCTCCACCTGGGCATCCTCGAAGCTCTCAGATTCCTTGGGGATCCAGAGATCAGCGTCCTGGTGATCCAAGGGGTCTGTGGGAGACAAAGCCTGTGAGCTTCTTGTCCGCTCCTCCTTGAGGCAGCCCACCACGGCAGGGAGGACCCCTCTGGGAGGGGTGAGGCCCCTGGGCTCTGGTCCTGTGCAGATCAAGTTGTTAACCTCTATGAGCCTCAGTTTCCTCACCTATAAAGTGGGGTAATTAGGAACACCTCCTTAATCTTAGTGTTGCAGGATTCCGTGAGAGCACCCTATAGTCCCCAGCATCTCCTAGGATCTCAGTAACTGCAGCTCACACTGTCTGATCACACAGGGTCTTTGGGAAGATCAAATGGAATGATGGACGTATTTAAAAGTCCTGTGAACAGTCAAGCTGTTGACTGTTGAATGAATTATTGGTAGTATTATTTTCCTGCCAACCTCTTGGGAGTTGGCTGAGCCTTAGACTCTGATAGGGCTGAAAATTCGTGTCTCCTCGTCCCCTACTCCCTCTTCCCACTTAGAAAAGTGGTGGAGGTGGGGTTTGCGTCTAGGGCAAGGGGTCTCCCCTACCCTCCCCAGACAAGGGATATGTAACTCCAG
Source organism: Ceratotherium simum simum (assembly GCF_057802395.1). Classification (NCBI taxonomy): domain Eukaryota; kingdom Metazoa; phylum Chordata; class Mammalia; order Perissodactyla; family Rhinocerotidae; genus Ceratotherium; species Ceratotherium simum. Next base: position 42,097,465 of record NC_141912.1, read on the forward strand.
ATTTGTTCTCCTTTGGGACACAGTCACATTCTGGAGACACAGGCAGAAGGCTTTCCTGGAGGACATCCCCTGCACAAAGCTCAGGAGTGAGGAGGACCCCACGGCCGCCCTGTCTCACCTAGTCAAGCCTGGAATGAGGATCCCACATCAGTTCAGCAGCAGGAGGCTGGGGCATGGGCTGTCACTTACCCCCAAGGACTCGTAACTCTCTCATCTCATTTGTGCCTCATGGGAACCTGCATGTGGGGTCAGCAGGACAGACACCATCATCTCTATTTGAAGATGAAGAAATGGAGGCCCAGAGAGGTGAAGCACACCGCTCAGGTTCACAAGCAGAGTGCCTTTCTAAGGTTGTTTTTCTGTACTAGGTTGGTGCTTAACTTATGTTGGTGGGTCTGTTGGATGGTTGGATGAGGGAATAAATGAATCGCCTCTTACTCCTTAAGGACCACCTAGAGTGCTCCATCCTAACTGGATGCCAAATGAATAAAGCTCCTTGGAGAAGCAGGACCACAGTGCGCTCATACGGTGCCTTGTGCAAATTAGAGAATGGTACCCTTCCTGCAAGCGCTGTAGTCCTGCACCAGGGAGCAGAGCCTGGCAAGAGGCATCAGGGCTGCATTGTGGCCCCCCGGTGCAGTAAGCAACCTGCATAACCATCCATGGTGGCCCCGAGTTGGGGGACAAGATTCACACTGTGGGTTTTCCCAGGGTCCCTGAAAGTCCAGAGGGTGGTCCGGTGCACAGACACCAAAGACATGAGCTCCAGCCCAGAGGTGGGCCAGAGGTGTAGTCAGCTGCCCACTCACCAGCCAGCACCTCCACCAGGACCTTCCTGAGGGTGTCAGCCTCGCCACCATGGAGGCTCTGACACTGGTAGAGGCCAGCGTCGTGGGCTTGAAGATTCCGCAGCGTAATGGTGAGTGTGCCACCCAGGGCATCATCCGTGATGACCGTGCTCCCATTCCGCCTCTTCAGGAAGGACAGCAGCCACAAGCTGTGGGTACTGACTACCTGCTGACACGGGCCGTCTTCACCCAGCTGGCGACACCAGGCTTTGCGTCTCCCCCAGTGCATCACGGAGTTGTAGGGGCAGAAGACCTTCAGAGACCGGCCTGCCATGCCCTGGAACACCGTGGTGTTGTGGGCTCGGGACAGCTCTGGGGAGGAGACATTCATTCACTGCTTCACTCATTTAGCAAATATTTATCGAACACCCACTATGTGCAGTGAACAAAAGGACAGAAATCCTCCCTTAAGGTTCTCAGGTTCTCGTACAAGTTGGGAGAAGGTGGCACAGCTCAGGCGTGTGTTTGCGGGAAATGGGGAACCAGGAACCCCGGGTCCTGGACCTGGCTTTTTCACCATTGGACTTGCTGGACATCTTTGGAGAAGTAATGGACCCTCTCTGGTCTTATTTACAGACACACTTGTCTTGAAGTTCCCTCCAGTTCTATTCCGCACATCTTCTCTTTATCACGTGGGACCAAGACCCCTCCTGTCCCCACTCCATCTCAAGAAAGCAGGGCCAGTGGCCCTCTCCAGCTCGGGGCTGGGTCCAAGGGGGCTGGGCTGGGCATCCCCTTGCTGCCCCGGCCAGGCTTGCTTCCTCTGCAGCTACCCACGCTGGTACAGGCTCAGCCTCCTCCTCCTTCGTGACCCTAGCTCCCAGCTTCCCTATTTCTGTGGCTTTGTTCCCCTTTTAATAAGGACTCGTCTCAGGGCTATTTTGGGGGAGACATGAGGCTGCTATTTTGGGACCCTCCCTGGGGTGGGGGAGATGGGTTTAGAGCACCAGCCTATCGCCAGTGCAGGGGCTACAGGGGAATCCCCCAGACCCCTCTGCCTCAACTTCCCCTCTCTCGGCTCGCCCCTCACCCCCTTGTCAACCATATGGTGACAGAAGCTTGAAAGATAGCATTGGGGAGCTGGTGGCCTGCCTTTTGGAGCCAGACAGACCTGAAGAGCAATGCCCCCTCCACATGCCACCCTGTCCGTCCCTCTACCTCCAATCCCCCCACCTTCCCCCACTCTACCCTCAGCTGAGAAGCTGCAGGAGCAAGCCTCCACTGGGACAGTCTCTCCTCTCACCCAGCTTTGCCCACTGCTCTGGGGGAGCAGGAGGCCCCCTCTCCCAGTGGGAAGAGGCAGTTGTATGTGAGAATCTGGAGGTCAATCCCCCCAACTCAGTGACAGAACTCTTCAGTCCCCTCACCTCCCATCCAGGGCCGAGGACAAGAGGGCCTTCAGCACGGGAGGGGGCACCCGGGAGATGCAGGTACCAGTCCTGAGTTCTTGCCTCCTGCCCTTCCTCCCTCCCAACCCGCCACTCTTCTGGGGCTTGTCTTATGCTTAAGCGGTTCATAATTTTAGGGGCTCTTACCAGTGCCCCCCAAAACTTCCCCCAACTGCTAGCTAGTGCCTGAGATGCCACCATCAGAACTCCTTCCTTTTCCAAGTGGCCAGAATCCACCAGGCCCTTATGTCTCCACATGCATGAGGAGTCTGACAGCGGGTTCTGGTACTGGGAGGGAGCGCATGAGAAATATGGGGCGGGAGGCATGCAGAACATGCCTAGGCTTCAACCGCCTTCGTGGTGCAGCTTAGTGCTCCCCACCCACCCACCATATACTCCGGGAAGGGGAAGGAAAGAAGGCATCGACGGCGGAGGGAGGGGATACTACCTGCGACAGAGAGCAGGATGAGCAGCGGGAGAGGCTCCATGTCACCCTTCCCCTGCGGAGGGCAGACGCAGGGCACCTTGTGCAAGAGCTTGTCTTTTCCTGGACTGCAGAAAGGAGAGGGTCAGGCGCTGCCCACGGGAACCGGCTCCTGGGGATTGAGCAAGAGTCGGGACTGGGATCTGGCTTTATGATGCAGGGAGGGGGTGCGGGGGTGGGGGAGGAGGGCAGAGGAGGAGCCGGCCGCTGCAGCCTGGCAGCAGGAGGCTGAGGATCCCAGACCTCTGAGAGCCCAGCCCGTCCTCCCGCCTGTGCCAGCCAGGGTCACTCCCCACATGCCTGGGGCTGGTCAGGGCCCGAGGCTACTCGGCCTCCTTGCAGAGCCTAGCGCAGGGATCACTGTCCTCACGGGTGTTCAGACCAGCTGCAGGGCCTGCCATCCTCCGGTTCCAGCCCTGCAGGGGATGGAGAACAGCAGCTCCTCTTGGAGTCCAGGACCCTCCCCCAGCCCCTCCTAGTCCTTCCTTCAGGGCCGGCATCCTTGTAGTGTGAGAGCAATTAAAGAACGTGGCTCTGGAGTGGTTTCAAGTCCCTCCTTCCTCACTTCCTGTGTGTGCAACCACACATTCATAACCTCTCTGTGTCTCAGTTCCCCTATCTGTAACATGGGAATAACAATAGTGCATAGTGTCGTTGGGAGGATAACATGGATTTCTACAGGCAAAGTGCTTTAGAACAAGGCCTGACACGCAGTAAGCACCCAACAAATATTAACTGGGACTATTATCCTAGTTAGCAGGGAGAGAGAGAATGGGCTGTCAAGAATTTTCTCTGCCACCTGGAATCTCCTGCCCAAGTTGAGTCTCGTTTGCACAGTTGGGTGCCTCCTGTGTACACATGCTCACGTGGGCATTGTTTTGTGCACACACACACCTTGACCTCCGGACCATCCTACGGGACAGGATGTGACATTTCTTGGTGTTCCTGGGGTGGGGTGTGCTTTTTCCACAAGTGCGGGTCCTGTGAAGGGTAATCCAGGCACAGGGATCTGCATGTGCAAAGGCACAAAGGCGAGTCAGGGATGGGATGGGGATTGTGAAGCAATTTCAAGGGGCAGGAAATTGGGTTGTGCTGGGGAAGTAGCAGGAGAGGCTGGAGGAGCCCCCAGGGACCTACGGATCATCAGAGCCCACTCTGGTTTTCTGCAAGCCTTCACTGATTGTTCTTTTATTCATTTCCTTACGCATATTTACCGTGCATCTACCATATGGAAGGGAATGTGCTTGGAGATGGGGAGTTAATGGTGGACATAAGACAGTCCTCCACTTAGAGAGCCAACTGCCCAGCTTTGACCTGGGCCTGGGGAATAAAGCCTCTGAGACCACCTAAAGATCACTCTGTAGATACCCTTCTAGACCTTTTTTTTGGTAAAGTCAGGATCATTGGCATATCATTGAGATACACAAAAATTCACCCCACTAGGGTGTCCAGTTCTATGCATTTTGATAAACTCATATATCTATGTAACAACCACTGCAATCAAAATATAGAACATTTTTATCAGCCCAAAAGAGTCCCCTTGTGCCCCTGTTAGCCAATCTCTTCCTCTCTAACCCAGGCCCCGGCAACTGCTGATCTGACTTCTGTTCCTATAGCTTCCTGCCCTTTCTAGAACGCAGCATGTAGCCTTCTGAGTCTGGCTTCTTTCACTTAGCATAATGCTTTCAACGTGCATGTAGTTGTGCTTCTCAGTAATTCATTCCTTTTTATTGCTGAATAGTGTTTCATCGTATGGATGAACCACAGGTCATCTATCCATTCACCAGCTGATGAACATCTGAGTTGTTTCCAGCTTGGGGCAATTATGAACAAAGCCGCTATAAACAGTGACGTACGTGTATATTTTGTGCGGATGTATGTTTTCATTTCCCTCGGGTAGAATCCAAGGAGCAGGAGAGCTAAGTCATGTGGTAGCTATGTGTTTAACTTTATGAAAGCTGCCACACTGTTTTGCGAAGTGGCTGTATCATTTTTGCATCCTTGCCAAGAATTGATATTGTCATGTATTTTTGTAGCCATTCTAATAGGTTGATGGTGATATCTTACTATGGCTTTAATTTTATTTTCCTAATGACTAATGATGTTGAACATCTTTTCATTGTTTACTTACCATCGGTATATCTTCTTTGGTGAAGTATTAGTTCACATCTTTTGTCCGTTTTTTTACTGTTTGTCATTATCATCATTATTGAGTTGTGAGAATTCTTTATATATTCTAGATACAAGACCTTTTTCAGATATGTGACTTGCAAATATTTTCTTCTAGTCAGTAGCTTGTATTATCATTTCCTTAACAGTGTCTTTCAAGGGGTAGAAGATTTTAATACTGATGAAGTCCAATTTATTGATTTTTAGTTTATGATTTGTGCCTTTTGTGTTCTACTAAGGAAATTTTGCCTACCTCAAAGTCACAAATGTTTTCTCCTATATTTTCTGTTAGAAGTCTTATAGTTTTAGGTTTTACATTTTGGTCTATGATCCATTTCAAGTTAATTTTTGCATGTGGTGGAAGATATAATCTGTGGTTCTTTTATTCGGCTATGAATGTCCAATTGTACCAGCATCCTTTGTTGAGAAGACTGTCTTTTATCCAATGAATTGCCTTAGTATCTTTGTCGAAAATCAATTGACGTGTAGGTCTATTTCTTGACTGTCCATTCTGTTCCATCTATGTGTCTATCTTTTCACCAATATCACACTATCTTCACTACTCTCTGTAGCTTTACAATAAGTCTTGAAATCAGGTAGTGTGAGTAATCCAACTACATTTTTTTTCCAAATAGTCTTGGCTGTTCTAGTTACCTTGCTTTGCCGTGTAACTTTTATTTCTTTTTATTTATTTATTTGTTTGTTTGTTTTTTGCTGAGGAAGATTGGCCCTGAGAGCTAACATCTGTGCCCATCTTCCTCTATTTTGTACATGGGTTTCTGCCACCGCATGCCTTGATGAGCAGTGTGTAGGTCCATGCCTAGGTTCCAAACCCATGGACCTCAGGCCACTGAAGCATAGCGTGCGAACCCAACCATTATGCTACCAGGCCAGCCCCTGCCACATAAATTTTAGAATCAGCTTGTCAACTTATACCCCTCTCCCCTCAAAAAAAAGACCCTGCTGGGCTTTTGATTGGGATTACACCAAATCTATAGCTCAGTTAGGGGAACTAGACATCTCAACACCATGGAGTCTTCCCGTCCAGGGACACAGTTGAGCTCTCCACTATTTATTCCTCCCATGGTTTCTCTCACCAATGTTTTGTGCTTTTCAGCATACAAATCTTGCACATATTTTGTTCAATTTCTGCGTAAGTATTTCTACCTAGATATGACTTTGGTGCTATTTTAAATGTTTCTAGTTTTCTGTGTCTTAGGCAGAAGTAGAACTCAGAAGTCCCATGAATCTTCATCTTACTTTCCAGCTTATTTATGCTCATTCTGGCCCCTTCTTTCCACTTCCTTCCTACCTGAGGAAAGGGTCTTTTTATTCCTCTAAGCCTCACAGCAAAGGGCAGGCACCAAGAAATCGTTACTGACTCCTCACAGCACATGCATATCAAATGTTTGTGCTAATTTGCGGTTCAATACCCCTACCCTCATCTCTGAGCACAGGAACATTTCTGCACTGCCCCACTCCCAAGCACAAGGTCCTTCCTTTCCCTTTGCTAAATCTAAGTTCAAAGATACCTGCCACCTCACATTTGGGCACAGAGTTCTCTGTCCTCAAAGCCCATCATTCGCTGATGCATGCATTCATTCAACCACCATGTCTGTGCCAGTCACTGCACTAGAGAACTCGGGTCTCTTGGAGCCTCAGTGTTCCTGAATATGATGGTGGCAATTGCCGGGGAAGCCCCAGACCAGAAGCACGACTGGGCACATGATATATGCCTGATGTCTAACTTCAGCTGCGACTTCTCAGCTGCTGGGCAATCCTTTTCAGAATGCCTCGAGTAGTGAACCCCTAAAGCAGCTGTTCCAAATCGTCATCCTCCTCAAACACACACTTCCACACCTCCCACCACCCCCCCCTTCTTCCCTAGGTACAAAACAAGGCAGTCAGATATGAGCACCCTCAACCTCTTTCAGATCCTCTGTTATCCTCCCATCCCCACTTTAGCCAACCTGAGCTGCTAGAGAAGCACTCAAGTCCGGTAAGGACCATGGCCAGCACCCAGACCTGTGCTAGGCTAGGGGACAGTGTGGCTGCCACAGCTGGCAGGGGAACAGGCCTCTCAACACTGGAGCAGCTCAGATTCTATCAGGGTCCACTCTCAGCCCAACTGGGAAAAGCCCCAGCCCAGCCTTGCCTGAGAAGTAGGCTAGAGAGAGTAATTGGTGGTGTCCACCCCACCCTTGGCTGGGCCACGAACCACAAACGTCAGTGCCCACAAATGTTGTTTGCTGATAAGCAGCCACTTAAGACTTTCCTTTCTCAGTTCCCTCTTTGGTCCTGTCCTGCTTTTACTTCCTGGATCCAAACCCCTGCCCCCACGCCCCAACCTCTCCCTCACCTCTGACCCCTCACAGATGATCCTCTTCTCGCCTCCTTGTATCTGTACCATCACTCTCTGGCACATCCAGCTGAGGCGATTCTCCCATTCTTAACATCTCACATTTTCTAAGTTGAGGATCTCAGCCCCTGTCCAGGGCCAATGACTCCCCTCTCCAGGGAGTGAGTGTGTGTGTGTGTGTGTGGGTGTGGGTGTGTGTGCACACATGCATGTGCTGGCATTGGATTAGGTCTCAGGCAGACAGATAGCAGGCAAGGCTGGCAGCAGCTGGTGGGCTCAGACGTAGTGATGCAGAATGGCAGACCCAAAGGGAAGATCTGGGCGAAGACACAGGAGATGAGAGGCAGGCACTGAACCTGGCTCAAGGCATCACAGGCTTCACAGGGCTGAGAAAGAAGCATAGGAAACCTCACCCGCTGCTGGACTGGATCAGCACTGGTCCAGATTCTGGCCAGGGTCAAGAAAGATGTCTAGCCTGCACCTGGGGGCAGAGTGTAGGGATTGGAAGGCTAGGTGGGAGAGAAATGGGAACTAGAGTATGGGTTAAGCACACAGGCTTTGGCTCCTGTAGATCTGTGCCGAAGCCCAGCTCTGTTATTTACTAGCTCTGCGGCCTTGGGCAAGTTCCTTTACTCTCTAGGCTGGCTTCCCTACTTGGGTATGTAACGCTACAGCACATCATCAGGTGCTCAAGAAAAAACAGTTGTATTATTTTCCTCCCTCTTCAATATATTTCTCTCTAAAATCTTCCTCTCTTCCTCCTGCCTACCTCCATCCCAGAATTGCATTTTTCTTTTCCAAGATGACTGCTCTCTCTCTCTCTCTCAGCCCTAGATGGTCCCCATCTAGGTGGAACTTGCTTTCTCACCCGTGTCCTGTCTCTTTCAGTGTCTTCAAGTTCTACCTGCCCACCCCGCACCTTTCCCTCCGTGTTCACCTGGGCACAGTCTCACCTGTCCTGAAAACCCCTCACTTGTCTCTGCTTCCCCTTCAATTGCTGCCCTTTCCTTATCATGTCTTTCTTTTATTGTTTTACTTTTTAGGGATGGCTCTGCTGTTCACACTCTTCAACTGCTCCTTTGAGTCTGATCCCTAGAAGTCACAAAGGTCCTCCTCCCAGCCCTCCCCTCCTTGGCTTTTCTACTGCTTTGACGTCCTTGACCACTGTGCTGTCATCCTCCACTCCTGCCCCCACCCACAGTGCAAGCTGTCCCTGCCCCCTCCTGCTCTGTTCCTGGGAGAGTGACCCTCTGGACTCCATCACCCAGGCTCCCAGCCCACTGGCTTATGCTGGGTCTAGCCAAAGGGAGATATTGGCCGGAGTTTGGAGGCTAGGAGGAGAAGTAAGTTGGGGTATTACTTCCCCCACTCCCTCCACGCCTATGCTGGTTTGGACAGTGGCTGCTTTCATCGATAGCCACAGCTCCTGTCGGTAGCCCCTCTTCCGTGGCTCCAGCTCTCACTCGGCACCAGTAACACAGTTCTCTCTGCCTGCTCTTTCAAGTCTGGGGGTGTTAACAGCTCCCTGTCTTTGGATGCATCTCCATCCCTGGCTGGTTTCCTTATCCTTGCTGACTCCTCTGTAAAGAACTCTGTTAAAATGATCGGCAACTGGTCCCTTTTGTGTGTGTCATTTGTTCCTGGAAGTGAACTTGGCCTACAACTACCCCTTCCTTCTTGGCATTCCGTTCACTCTTATAGAAGGAAGAGAAGAGCCTGGAGGACTCTTCCCAAGGACTCATTCACCTAATCCACAAATATTTTCCAGGTACCTACCATGTGCCAGGCACCAGCCAGCTGCTGGAAAGTTGCAATAAACAAAAAAAGTGACCTCTTTGTTCTTGGACGTGGAAGTGATGTTGATATTGTGAGTCTGTAATGGCTGGATTCTAGAAGGTCAATATCCTGGGTTCAGGGAGTGAAGGAGGCCCTCACGGCCAGAAAGGCACATTTGGGCATCTGGCCTGAGCGTCAGTTGAGAAGTCAGGATGCCCATCGGGGTGGATATGGGGACCCAGGCTTTGACCACAGAGATCTGCCAACTGAAGATTGGTCTTGCCATGGCCAGAAGCATAAGCCTTAGAAATGAAAGAGGATTATTGGAGAATTGCAGCCTTTCTGAAAAGAAAGAAAACAGTTCCTTCAGGGAGGGGCTGATTCCCACCCCTAGCACGAGTGGACCCCACACAGTGGCACTGTTTCCCTGTAATGCCCCGGCCTGAGCGAGGTCACAAGTCCTTCCCTCGACACCCAGAGCACGTTGGGCAATTGGGGATCAACAAGGAAATAAATCCTGAGACCAATGTGCATCTAGATTAGCCCCTCCTAATGTCATCTGACCATGAAACCCTTTAAAACTACTCTAAGTTTTTGAGACGTCAGCAGGAGATCTGAAGTCATCGTTTGTGCCTGGATTAGAGTAGAAAGCAAAACAGTCCCAAAGATAAATTAGTTGCTGCAAAATTTGATCAATTTTCCAAAAACTTTAAAGCAGAATCTTTAAAAATGCAATTTAGAAAAATTAGGTAGTTTTTAAAGACCTTGTGTTGAAATGAGAAGACTTAAAGATTAACAGCGCTGATTAAGTAGATGACATACATCAACAATATCGATGGCTACTTGGCAAATACTTCTTGTGCGGTTGAAACATCACAGCTTCAAGCCACAGGCAATTTCCCCCAGGATCACCTGCCACACTTAGGTGGGGCATGGCTTTAAAGGGAGATTATGTCTATTCCAAGAACAACCATATAAAATGTGTTCAGCATTTTTTAAATCTCTTAAAAACTATATTCAATTAATTTTTAGGTGAAAAATATACAAAAGTTCACTCTAAAAAGGTGAAAGTTGTCCATAATTCCACCACTTAAAACACACTAGCATTTACTGAGTACTTAGTGTGCTAGCCATTGTTCTAAACACTTTACATGTGTTATGTCATCACCTATGAAGGAGGTGATGTTATTGTTCCAGGTACCTGAGATCCAGAGAAATTAAATATCTTGCCCAGGATCACACAGCTAGTATGAGGTAGAAGTTAGATTTAGGTCTGAGTAGTCTGCTTCAGTCCCCTTAACAATTTCATGGAGTGGAATTTTCCACCACTCCTCTAATCCATGTCCCAGAGATAATCGCTAGCAATATTTTGGTATACATTCATCTAGTCTTTTTCCTCTGTTCACACACAGGGACACAGTCACAAACGAGCTCATGCATTATTATATATTATTTTGTGGCTTGCATTTTTTTCATTTACTGTGTCCAGAACATCTTTCCATATCAACAGGTAGAGTTTTACTTCACTTTTTGTAATGTCTACATAATATACCTTGGTGTGGATACAGAATAATTTATTTAACCAACTCCCTATTAATGGAGATTAAGAGAGTTTCTAAGAGTTGATTCTTGCAAATTGTGATAAGCATAACTTATTTTTTCTTACATTAAAATATTTGGGGGCAAGCCCAGTGGCATAGTGGTGAAGTTTGGTGTGTTCCGCTTTGGCGGCCCAGGGTTCGCAGGTTAGGATCCTGGGTGCAGACCTACACCACTCATCAAACCAAGCTGTGGTGATGACCCGCATACAAAATAGAGGAAGACTGGCATAGATGTTAGCTCAGGGCCAATCTTCCTCACCAAAAAAAAAAATATATATATATATATATATTTATATATACACACTTGGAGGAAATATATTACTATCATGGATTATTTTCACATGGCAGTTATTAATGTCTCTTAAAACACTAATGTTTTGTGGAACATTGGGAGCTGCTGTAGTAAGCTTCAGCCTGTGGTCCGCTCCTTTTGTGTTCCAAGGCTACTGTCATGTAGCAGAACCCACCTTATTCAATCTCCTGCCCACCCTCCAAACCCTCCCACAGACTCAAATATCTCAACTCCTAAAAGACGAGATCTGAAATATCGGGGACCAGAGAGATGGGGAGGATCCAAACTTCCACCACCCTCCCCCCAACTTGCTGATCTTTAAGTTTTTGGCCGAGGGGACATGACCTCTTCAGCGCAGACACTAATGACCACTAGTGGGTGACAAAGGACTGAAGAGCCGGGAAGACTGGCTGAAGGAGATTTGATTGGGGGATGTGGGTGAGAAGGTAGCTGCCAGGTATTGCCAGCCAGATAAATGTGGACTTTGGAAATGTGCTCTTGTGTGTCTCCTTGAGGGACAGAGTAAAGTTTCAGATGATTTTGATGGCCTTTTTCGGTGTCAGCCTGGATTTCCTCAAACCAAACTCCTTGAAACACAGGCCCATCATGACGTCCAGCTTGTATGCTGGTTGCACGTGTGTTAGCTGCAGGAGCTGGAGGAAGGGGCTTGTTTTGAGAATTCCAGCGAGGATTCTGGGGAGAAAGGAGCTCAGGCAGGAGACGAGGTGGTGGCAGTCAGGAAAGAGAAGACCAAATTGACCAAAAGGCCAAATTTCTGAACCCTAGGGAAGCTGCCCTAGGATTCAGAGTTTACATTAAGAACTTTTGTTGCACCATGTCTTGACTCTTGGAAGAGACTAGGTGGTTGTTCACCGAACTGTTTCCCGCTAAGAGCACAGCCAGCCTGTATCATCAGCCTCTCTTGCAGTCAGAGACAGCCAAGTGACTGGGTTCTGGAAGAAATGAAGTTTGCCCCTTCCAGGCCTATAAAACCTCCTGTGCAATCTTCAATGTTCTCTCTCTTCTCATTTTCTGCCCAGGTGGAGAGGGTCCAGTGGAGGGCTCCGAGGCACTAGAGGATATGTATACATATATATATATATTTTTTTTAATAAAACATTCCAGACATATTTGAAGCCCCTTACCAATACACTGTGTCTAGTTGAGATTTGTGTCTAGTTGAGATTTGAATTTCTTTGATTGCTAATAAAGTTGAACATTATTTATGTGCTTTTCAATTTTCTTGTGTGTAACTTTTTTTTTAGCTATAATTTGCTAATTAAAAGTTAGCAATCGGTTATCCTTTTTATTGATTTTTAAATTCTGGCTACTAATCCTTTATCAGCTACATGCATTACAAATGCCGTCTCCTTGTCTGTGGCTCATCCGTCGTCTTAATTTCTGGTGTCTTCCTTTGTACTGAGGTTTTCCATTTTAATATAGTCAAATGTCACATTTCCACTTTATGATTTATGCTTTTGATATCTTGCTTCAGAAACCTTCCTGTACCTTGAAGTCATAAAATCTCATATTTTTGTCTAAACATTTTATTGTTTGGCTATTGACATTTAGGTTTATAACCCACCTGGAATTTATTTTTCTGTAAGACAGGAGGTAGGAATCTAATTCTTTTTTTCCCTGTAGGGATAGACAGTTGTGCAAGCACCATTACATATTCTCTTCTTTGCCCGGACTCTAGTGCCTGCTCCGGCAAATATCAAGTTTCCCTCTGTACACAGGTCTGTTCCTCGCCTCTCGATTCTGTGGCCCTGGTGGATTTTCCATTCCAGGATTGCACTGTGACGTTTGAACTTCACAGTAAGGCTTCGTTTCTGGTCGAGTAAGGTCATCTCCTTCCCCGATGGCCTTGAACTTCAAATTTGTTTGGCTATTTGTTTTGTTTATTGCTGCATAAAAACTATCCCCAAATTTAGTGGCTTAAAAAAACAACCAAAAGATAAAATAGATGAGTTGATGAATATAGTCTTTACATATGGCATCACATGCATAAAGAGCGTGGGGGGGCCAAAGTGAAGGCAGGACACACTCTGTGCTGGGTAGGCAGGCCCTCAAGGAGAAGGATGATGCTCCAGTGGTGGGGAGTTCATGCATATGCAATGGGCCTAAAGCCTGTTGGTGTCCAAAGGTCAAGGAGCAGCACACCCTCCTATGGGGCCTACATCTTGGGGTGGCTTGGTTGCCATGGCTGCCTCAGTGCTGAGATCCAGGAAAGGCGGACATCCCTGAAGCCATAGCTCTGGAAGGTGCCTCTGGGCCTCTGGTGGCGGTAGAAGGGGCAGCCCTCTCCCTGGGGCAGGGAGGGCAGGAGGAACCCAAGTCCTCTTATCTGGGGCCGCTGGTTAATCAGGAAATCCTCCCCTTGAACTCCCCAGCTAAGTCAGCTGCACTCCTACTATCCCCTCTTGGCTCCTGGGGGCGTCTCTCAGAAAAGGTCGTGCCTCCTCATCCTCTCCTAGCACCTTTGGAGTTCCTCCAGCTGTAGCCATGACTGCTTTGTATTGTCATTATTTTTCATACATCTATCCAGTGTGTGCACACACACACACTTGCAGACACACACACACACCAATGAGATCCTTACAGGAATAGGGACCCAGAAGCATTGTGGTCAATACTTCAGGGTCTAGGATCCACCATTTACTAGCTGTGAGACTTTGGGAACTCACTTATTCTCTCTGTGCCTCAATTTCTCCATCTATAAAATGGGGGAAAGTACTTACCTTATAGGGCTGTTTGAGCCATTAATGTGTGTAGAGGAATGCGGCCCATAGGAAACACTCCATCAGTGTTGGCTTGCTAGAACTAACCTCCGATCCCCAACCCTGAGCCGTGCCTGGCAGTCAGCAGGCACCCATAAGTACTTGTCTGATGAAAATAATTCCTGGAGCTCTAGTCTGAGTAAATCCTTTGGGGTTTGACAGTTCATGAGGAACTTGACCCCCAGAATGGCTCCAGAGCAGTGCAGGCAGGAAGCCCAAGTCGGGAAGAAGATAGTGAAGATGGGCTTGCCCAGTTGGTAGGTAACTAAAATAAAGACCAAGGGCAGAGGCGCTGTCGGGAGCCTGGAACCATTGCAGGACCAAGGTCAAAGGAGGCTGTAGGTCAGACCAGAGCAAGGCTGGCTTGGGTGGGAGGCCAGGGTACAGCAGTTGCCCAGCCTCTAGCAGGAGAAGGACTAGGGCAGGAAGGGCAGGGCAGACACCTGAGGAGCCAGGACTATGCTCGGACATCCTGCTCCATCCCTGCTCCCCGCCTCCCTCAACCCCAGTGCCTGGCCTTACAGGTCTGCACCGACCCATTGTGTTCCCATGGAGCCACAGACTAGGGGCAGAAGCACATCCTCAACACTAGGAACCTGGGAGGTGGATGATGGCAGCAGAGATGTGACGAGTGACAGGCGCTTCCCCCACCTTCCTCCCAGAGGAAGACCTCATCCTCACACACCATCCTGCCAGACCTCAAACCACCCACCCTTCTCCTCTCCAACCCCTCACTCTCTTCCTGGCCATGACACAGCCTGACCCTCAGGTCCCATCTGTGGGCAAGGCTGATGTCTCACTGTCACTGAGGGCAAACAAGGTCCCGTCTGACAAAAACATTCACAAACGTGCTGCTTGAGCAGGAGGCAGTGAGTTCCCTGTCCTCTGAGAGATTGAAGCAGAGCCTGCGCGACTCACTGGGATTTCACAGAGGGGGTTCTGACGTCCCTTGGCAGTTGGATTCAATGACCTTTAATGTCACCCTTGAGAAGTTATGAATCTGCAAGTTCAAGCAATGTTCCCCATGATAGAGCAGGACACAAGCCTTCTGCCCGCATGGCCTGGAGTTCCCGGAGTTCAGAGTCACTCCCTGGGGGCACACATTACCTTCTGTCTCCAGAAGGTCCCTGTGCAAGTATGCTTTAGCAGAGCAGGAGGCGCCCCTCAGCCCACCCTGTTTGACTGAGACGCCGTTTGCAGAGTGATTAACGGTTTCCGTGGAAGGCAGAGGAGCCCAGCTCAGTTCTGATGGAGCTGTGTGGGCGCCATAGGGAAGGAAGCTCCCCTGCCCTGTCCTGACCGGCAAGACCAAGGGTTAGGGGAGACCCCTCAGCAGCGGGCACTGCCCACGTCCTGGCCGGGTCATTGGTGCGGATCACTTAGAATCTGGGGGCCAGGAACGAGAGGGGGAGATAGGACCTTCCAGCCTGGCACGGAGGCCCTGAGAGGACAGTTAAGGGAGGGGACTCTCAGAGAGACAGTCACCAGTAGAGGAACTTGCACAATCTGTCAGGATTTCACAGCCCCTGGTCCGGAAGGAAATGAATGTCAGAGAGGGAGGCGAAGACTGGGTTCCTCAGTGGCACTGGGTCCCAGACCCTATCTGGTTGGACTCTGTCCTAGTAACACTCCTCCCAGACCCCAGGGAGCAGAGCGGGCAGGTGTCCAGACACCCCCACAGCCACCCCATCGCAGCCTTCCACTCAAAGCTTCTCCCCCCTGGGCTGATAAAGGCTTTCCTTCCTTTGCTCCCCCTTCCTCACTTCCTTTGGAGAAGGGACAACTCCTTGCTGGTTTGGGACTGTCTTTGCCACACTAAGTCACCCCATCGCTGGTGGAGCAGCCCTGTGCCTCGCAAGCATTTGATCAGTGCTCACGGCCCAGTGACTTCTGCCATTATATCCTGGGCTCCCCCTCCAGAGCTGCTGACTTGGAGGGCTGAAGTCTGTTTCCAGCAATGCTGGCATATTCCACAGCCAGAAGGGGGTCAGGCGTGGGCTTCGGGTTGGGGTGGGTATTGATATAGATGGAGTCCTCAGGGCCGAAGTGGTTCAGGTGGTTAAGTGAGGCATAGCAGATGGTCCCAGTGTCCTCGCCAGAGTCTGTCTGCTGCTTAGAGCCCTGGGAATCAAAGAAGACAGATTTCCATTGTACGGATCACAGCTGGGAGTGGTCAGTGGCCCCCGGTGCCCAGAGCTGGGTGGAGGGCAGGGACAGAGATAAGGTGTGGGACAGCGTACGGATCCTGCGGAGCCTCTGGGAATGCCTGACGGCAGCAAGGGCGCCATCACAGGTGCCACCACTGAGCGTGTTTAAGAACAAGAAAGGCGGGGCCGGCCCCGTGGCTTAGCGGTTAAGTGCGCGCACGCCGATACTGGCCATGGCCCACATACAGCAACTAGAAGGATGTGTAACTATGACATACAACTATCTACTGTGGCTTTGGGGAGAAAAAAGGAGGAGGATTGGCAATAGATGTTAGCCCAGGTTTGGTCTTCCTCAGCAAAAAGAGGAGGATTAGCATGGATGTTAGCTCAGGGCTGATCTTCCTCACAAAAAAAAAAAAAAAAGAGAGAGAGAGAAATACATTAAAAAAAAAAAAAAAGAAGAAGGAAGGCCTACGCAGAGTGTGGTCTGTGGACCAGCAGCACCGGCTGACCGAGGAGCTTGTTAAAAATGCACAGTCTCAGGCTCCACTCCAGATCTATTTAAGCCAAGTCTCTGGGTGGGGGCGGCCTAGAAAACTCTGTTTTAACAACCTCTCCAGGGGACTTTTGTGCACACTCAAGTTTGAGTAGTGTTGAGCTGGAAGAACTCTCGAAAGAGATGTCATTTGTAGAGAAGATTCCAGCTGTAGAGAAGATTGGGCCAGACAACTCCAGATCCTCCCAATCTTGTGATTCTATGAGCTCAAGAGCCTCAGCTATTTAATAATACAGACTTACCCAAGGGAAACAGCCCCATCTCCAGCCCTTGACGAGAGAGTGCCCTTGGGAGTCACATGTTTTGCCACGTGAGACCTTTGCCCACAGCTTATTGGAGCACTGGCAGCTGAGCCATTGGCTGGCTCATGACCCACGAGATGAGCCCACGTGGAAAGCTGTCTCCAGTGGGAGTGAAGGTCAAAAGCTGAGGCGGTCAACTCTCTCTCTGTCTACATGGTTTGCATTGGGAACTATGGGAAAGGATGCAGGCAGCTGAGGCAGCAGGGGCATGAGGAGTCACGAGTGAGTCCAGGTTCAGAGGAAATAGAAACTATGAGTCAACACAAGCCAGGAAGTTGAATAAGAACCACAAAGGTACCCAGGAAAGCTGAGATTCCCTCTGTCTTGGTGAGCAGTCCTTCCCGGGCACACTGTGCTCTTCCTCCCTGGCTGAAATGGTCTCGTAGTCATGGTGGGATTCGCCCTCGTCTGTGAAGAAAACAGTCAAGGTTGGGGGAGGGACCTCTCCCTACCCCCTCCCGTGAAAATACGGGTGGGGGGTGCTGGAGGTCCCTGATGGGGGAGAGGCCAGGGTTTGGTCAGGGTGCACCATTGTGCTGGGGGAGATGCAGGTGGCCAGCATAGAGTAGTGTCCAGAGATGCTAGGGGCAAACCAAACTGGCTGCCTGTGGCTAATCTGTATAAAAGTGGTAAACTAATCAATTCTAGTCACTGACAGTTCCAAATTTAAACATCAAATTGAAGTATAATCTATTTGCTGATGAAGTTATATATGATGTCTTTCAAAGTTTTTGGACCAGGAACCACAATGTAAAACATTTTCTCTTATTACCGCATACTCAAAAACACACACTCTCTTTCTCTCTCTCACACACACACTCCCAAAATAAAAGTTCAATGAATAAGATACTTATTCTTCCAATGCATGAAGCATTTTGACATGTCGTTTTATAAAAATACTATTGTGTTTTGAAAGGCAAGCCATTTGATCCAATGGTTTGTTATCATGCACTCACAGTATTGATCTGTGAGACTAGTACCGAGATTTTCACTTATACTTAGTTGAATTGGTATGTATTCATTAGAATATAAGCAAATTTTTAAGGGATTGTTCAACTTAAAATCTCTGATTTGTAGGCTAATATATTTAACACCATATGCATAAAACAAGCTTTCTGTTACTGAGTTTTATGTATCATAACTTATCTAAGGTAAGTACATGGCACGTTTTTTGTTTGTGATTACAAACAGGTTAAAAAATGCTCTCTTTAATTGTATTAAAAATATCATTTAATGCAGATTGTTTGAAGCATCTGTCTTCATATGATACCATTAGAACACTATGATATAATAAAAAATTGCCCCAATTAAAAAAAAATACTATTGTAATCCACTAAATCGACTTTACACAGTTTGAAAAATATGTATATAAATTTTTATAACCCACTACTACTTTAGTATTTTTGTAGCTTGAAAAATTAAAATCGATGAGGTCCAATATAACTCTACTCACCTGCTCCCACATTTCAATCTTGTTGTCAACAGACACATCCCTGGGTTACGTGGTTAATATACACCCAGCACTTACGTGCTGAATAGACCAACCGACAAAAATGAGGCAGGAATCATCAAAAGGCACTAATCTCAGAAATCTTGTACGAAATGCTATAGATTTTACATGTGATTAATGCTAAAAACTTAAAACTTGGAAGATTAAAAAGTCCTTCAAGTGCTTTTAGGAAGACAAAATTTAAAGATGATAGCGACAATTAAAAAACAATAACGTTAACCTGAAAGGTCTTTAGATAAATTTGTTAAAAAGTCCGTAACTATAAAAAGATGGCAAAATAGGGGCTGACCCCATGGCATAGTGGTTAAAGTTCAGTGCACGCCACTTCAGTGGCCCAGGTGCACAGGTTCGGATCCTGGGTGTGAACCTACCGCTCAACAGCCGTGCTATAGTGGTGACCCACATACAAAAATAGAGGAAGATTGGCATAGATGTTAGCGCAGGGTGAATCTTCCTCACCAAAAAAAAATTAAAAAAAAAGATGGCAAAATTGGTAATCTCAATATATTCTAGTATGCTCAGTTTTGGGCATATGGGTGCTGAGTTGAAGTGGCTTTGGGCAAGCTGACCTCGAAAGTCAGACCAAAAGACAACTGGTCCATCCTCAGCACCACAGAGCCTGGGAGGAGAGCCCAGGGCACCCTGGCCTCCTCACCTCTCGGCCTCAGTCTCCTTGTTGGTAAAATGGGGTAATAAGCCTTGTCAGCATGAGTTGTGGGCGCCTTATCATGGCTAAGCACTGGGTGGTCTGCTCGGAGCCAGCGACAGGGTTTACCTTTCTTGGCTCTTTCTCGGGCTTTCCTGAGGTACAGGATCAGGAGGAGGATGAGCACCAGCAGCAGCACCACGGCCACCACCACGCCGGAGATGACATCCCAGTGGCCTGCGGGGCTTGGGAATAAGGACCAGCCAGGTGAGGAAAGTCAGAGCCAACCTTCCGCCCAGAAACCATCCCTCGCCCATGTCTGTTATGGGGACAGACCCTCCTGCTGAGCTGGCCACGAGGCAGCACCATGGTCAAGGGCTCTGCCCCATAAGCCATGTAGTCTTGCCATGTCATTCCATCTCGGGCTTGTTTGCTTCCCTGTAAAATGGGGATGTTGATGACGTCTCCAGTCTGCTCCTCTCCCCTGTCTGACTGCCGTCCATTTTTTTTGAGGAAGATTGGCCCTGCGCTAACATCTCTTGCCAATCTTCCTCTTTTTCTTTTTTCTTCCCAAAGTACATAGTCGAGTATCACAGTTGTAGAGTTATAGCTCTGCTATGTGGGATGCAGCCTCAGCATGGCTTGATGAGCGGTGAGTATGTCCACGCCCAGGATCCGAACCGGCATACCTTTGGCCGCCGAAGCGGAACGCGTGAACTTAACCACAACGCCACCGGGCCAGCCCAGACTGCCGTCCCTTAACTTGCCTTCTGGGCCCCTGTTTCGGGATCTGTGCTCACTTCTCCTGCACCTTTCCCTTAACTGTTCTTGTCCGAGCTCCTTAGCCTCAGCCGTTTGTTGTGAGATACAATCAGCTCTCGGAGAATACTGGTGTCATCTGGCAAACAGCTCCGCCACATAGTAACTGCATTTTAATAGATCCCGTTTTGAGTCAAAGGAAGAACACAAAGGTAGATTTTCTAACACCGTAGCAGGCTCCTAGGGAAGGTGCCTGGGGTGTCAAGGGTTAAAGCGGGTGAGGCAGTGGCTCTAGGGACGCCTCTCAGCTCCATTGACCAGCAACACCTGGCTTCTGGTGCAAGGCCTTGAAGAAGGAACTGTGGTTTGCAAGAGCCTAGGGTGACGTCCACAGTGAGGGTGGGTGGAAAGAGGGGAGAGGAGGGCAGAGGCAGGAAGAGAAACAGCTAGCCGGCCAGTCCCAGGGGCCAGGGCCTTGAAACCATCAGGCAGGGGTAGAGAAGAAATCAGGCCACGGGCTGTAATAACTACACGGTGCGCCCCTTCCCTGGAGCCCCGTGGCCCTGGGACAGCTCCCCTGCTCCTACTGAAAGAAAGAGAAGGGCTGGAGGTGAGGAAGAGGAAAAAGAAGCCCTGCTCACATGTCTGGCACGGGGTTCTCTGAATCCACAGTCTCATTTAATCCTCACCACAACCCTGGAAGAGGGTGGTTCCCAAATGGGGTGGCTGTGCCCCTAACGAGAACTTGGCAATGTCTGGAGACATTTTTGGTTGCCACGACTGGGCGATGTGGGGAGGTTTGTGCTATGGCTGTCTAATGGGTAGAGGCCAGGGATGCTGCTAAATATCCTACAGTAACAGGACAGCCCCTCACGACAAAGAATTATTTGGCCCCAAATGTCAATAGTGCCAAAGGTAAGAAACCCCGATGTAAGGTGGGAATGTTATTGGCCCTGCTTTGCAGATAAGAACACTGAGGCTCAAAGAGGTAAAGTGACCCAAAGCAACTGTCTGACTCCCATTCATCCCCTGAGAGCCGGGGGTCTGTGGGAACGTGGTGATTGGAGGCAGTTGGTAAAGTCGGCAGTGGGTGGGAGGAAATGGAGGGCTGAGAGCACAGGGGAGGGGGTGACAGTACCTGTCAATGACAGGGATGATGGCAGAGGTCCAGGCTGTGGTCCTCCTGGTGCTCCTGGGGGGGGGACAGGGTTGAAGCTGTAAGAGACAACAGTGAGGGGAGCGCTCCTGTCTGTTTGCCCCACACCCTAGGGCTCCCCACTTCTAGCCCCCGACCCTGGGAAGGAGGAGCCCACACATGGCCCTGGACAAGGTGAGGTCTCTGAGAAGCACCATAGGCCCTGCAGACACATGGAGGCGTGCTGGATTTCCTTCACAGTGAAACACCACAGTGCACATGGCTTTAGGTTAGGTATCACACCGGCACTTGTATATCGGATATATTCTGCAGTCTCTTCTGTTTTCATTTTTTTGAACATGCACTCTCCATCTGTAGTGCCTCCCTCTCAACCCCTGTTGCTCCCCTGGATAAATTCCTGCTCATCCAACAAGGCCCACGTGATGTCACCTCCTCTGGGGAGTCCTCCAGGAGAGTCTAAACCTCTGTCCTTCTCCAGCAACCTGGTCCCTCCCTTCACTGAGGCTCCATCCAGTGCGCTTCTGTTATGCCACCTCCCACCCTGCATCGTAACCCTTTATCTGTGTGTCTGTCTTCCTGGCTGGCCTGTGGGGTCTTCCAGCACAGGAGGGGGTCTCAAAGTTTTGATTCCCCTTCCAGAGCCTAGCCCCGTGCCCTACATGGAGTGGGCAATGAGCCAAGGCTTGGGCAGTGAATGAGGGAGCAATTGACCTGGATCCTCCAGGTGCCCTGCTGACCAAATGGCTGGGCAGGCTTGGCAGCAGGGCCGGGGTCTGGGAAGGTGCACTTCAAGCGCCGACCATCATAGAGAAACTCAGGGGGGCCTTGCAACCCTGAAGTTTTCAGGAGGAATATCCGGGGGCCCCGGGTTAGGGGTAACCCCAAACTTCCCATTCTCAGGCTTAAGGTCTCTCAACTATTAGGGGCAGGTCCAGGGTGAGGACCCAGACCCTCTGAGCCCTTGGTCACCACACGTCCCAGCCTCACCGCTGAAGTCTCAGGTCTGCCTCACCATCTGGCCATCTCCTGTCTGTCCACATTTCTCGACCTCCACCCAGTTACCTGTGACCCATCTCGAGCACAGCCCTTTGAGAGGAGGTTAGGGGTTCGGTCAGGGGTAGAGATGCCTGGGAATGGGCCATTAAGCCAGTCTTGCTCAAGCCTGAGGAAGCTTTTGACCATTACAAATCAGTGGAAGAGTCCTGTTAGTAGCAACAGAAATGTTCGAAGAAATGTGTGTGATGGGGAAGGAAGAACCAACCGAAAGCCGGCAGGTCTGAGTTTCGGTGCTGGTTCTGCCCTGAACCCGTAGGAGACCTTGGGCAAAAGGCCCCAGTTTTCAGCTATGAGAAGGTTGAAGGAAAAGATTTTTAGGGTCCTTTCCAGCTCTAACAGCTTGTGATTCAGTCTGAGAACTACACATAAGAAGGGAAAGAACTCACCCTTAGATACCACCAGATGGATGGCTCTGAGACGCAAGATCCTGGAAGACTCGCTAATTCCACACCAATAGGTTCCCGAGTCCTCTACCCTGAGCTCAGTCTTGGTGACAATGAAGTAGCCAGACCTGGGGTAATCCTGGATGGAGTGTCGAGGCACTTTCTGGAAGTTGGTGACTGTTTCATCACAACTGTATACTGATATTTTCCTACACCAGATTTTCACCTTGTTTAAACCTTGCCAGGGCTGGTACGGGCATCTCACAGACATCATCTCGCCCTCCAGTTTATGCAGCATCTCTGGCTTCTGTTCCCAGGAGCCTGAGAATAAATCCTCAGGTCAGTGAGCCCCCCAAGGGCCACTGCAGGCCCGTGAGATGGCGCCTCCCTCCTCAGGAGACCCCTCTTTGTGTCTGCATCCAGAATGTGCCCCAGAGCCGGCCTCTGGCCGCAACACCAGCTGCCCCCTGCCCTCCCCTCTGCAAAGCCCCCTTCACACCCATCTCACCTAGCCAACTCCCCTCCTCTTGCCCTGCTCCCTTCCCTCTGCCCTCCTCCCCTGCCCCTCACCTGAGGCCAGGAGCACCAGCAGGACAGGTGGCAGCAGGTATGTGGCCTCCCAGGCCATGGGCCCTCTTGTTGAGCTGGGGTCAGGGGACGGAAGCAAGGGAGCAGAGAAGCCCCTGAGGAAAGGGAGCCAGAGGGAGGGATTCAGTGCAGCCACCCCAGTCTGCCTGGGAAAAAGAGCTGAGGGAGGCAAAGGCCTCCGAGAGAGAGTGCGAGGCCTGGGGAGGAGGGGGAGGCCTTGATCTATAGGCTGGACCCTCCAGCTGCAGACGCTACATCTAGGCCTGGAAAGGCCTCAGCCCAGGACTGGACCGAGTCTCCAGGGGACTGTGTAGCTACTGCTCAGTTGTCTTCAGCTCAGCCTCTTCCCCCTGGTCAGGCCTTTTCCCTCCCACTGGGGTTGGGGCGGGGAAAGCCCAGGAGGAAACTATGGTGAAATAAGAACTATTTCTTCTCGCTCTTACTCCCCTCTGTTCTGCTCCTTCCTCCCCAGCTCACCAGAGCCCAGAGCCCCACTGGTCCCCAGCGGTCAGAGACTTCCTGCCCAGGCCTACCTGGGAACTGGGAAATTCCGTGGGGACTACAGGAGAAGAGGAGAAAGGAGATGGAGAGTCATTGCCAGCAGTGGAGGTGCAGGGAAGGTCCCTGGCAAGGGTGGGAGAGAGCAAAGCTGGAGGCACAACCGTCAGAGGGGGGAGAGGAAGACAGGTGCAGAAGGCGGGAAGAGGAGAAAGGGGTATCTCCCCACCCAGGTCACCCCGTGTCTCCAGCTCCCAGCCGGCCATAATCACTCCACAAGCATCTGTTGATAGACCACACTAATCGAGCACATTTAAAAAGATAATTGCTATTAGATTAGCTGCAGAAAAACAATGGTCACAGGCTATTTATAGTTGATAGATAAACAACAAAGAAAAGGAAAAAACCCTGTAAAAATGCAGTGTAGCAGGTCAGAGCAGACTGAGATGGAGGTTAGCACAGGAGGTTCAAAGTGCTCAGAGACCCCAGGACAGCAAAGGGAGAAGTTGGGCTGCCCTGCGCCCACAGGAAGCTGGGCCACCTGCTGAGGCGTTCTGAAACAGGATACCCTCTGGGACTGCCCCAGGTGACAAGAGGGTGCCGGCTCCAAGACCCCTGGGTCAATTGGCCAGGGGGCTGGGGCAGTGGGCTGCCCTGGGAGAGGGTCTGCCCTTGGCAAGGCCACTGTCTGCAGCCGAAGCAACCCCCAAAGGGGGCTGGCAGAGGAGGCCTCCCACGCTCTCTGCTCCCAAAATGGGGGCAAGCAGTCCACCAGCTGGAGGGGGAGCTGGGCAACACAGCCTAGTGTCCACCGACCCAGTGTGATCCAGAGTGAAGAGCACATTTTGCAGCCATTTGGGAAAACTATGAACCTAAGGCTTGCTGGCTGGCCTCACGGCGGGAGCACATGCATCCTGTGGCGACAGATCCGCCTGCCGGGCTCCGCAGTGCAAACTCCCCGTGGGTGCTGGGTGGTCTTTATTTGTTCTTTCCCTTCGTCACGACAGGAAGCCCGTCACAGGTATGCTCCGTCGTCTCAGCCTGCTGCTCAAGAAGTTGTGTTGCCTCACCCACTAAAGGCAGCAGCAGCCTGGGCCTGTCTGATGCCCCCCACCTGCCCTGCACCTCCCTGCCCTAGATCTGCTGGGGCTCCAGGGCCCCCTGGAGCTCCGGGGAGAAGGATGAGAACAGGAAGGAGGGAGTGAGAGGCTGGGGTTTGAGGGAAAATGCCCCGAAGGCCTGGAGGTCCAAAGACGCCACCCAGGCCCGTAGGTGCTGGGGAGCCGGGTCATGGGGTCTGTACCTCTTTCTCAGCTCCCTGTGTTGTTGCCATGGACTTCACATGGGAGCAGGCTCCGTGGGTGAGCAGGTTCACCGGTTCTGGGAACCCCTCCTCTTGGGCAAACAGGGACGGTTGGTCCCTAAGAGCTACCCTGCCTAACATCAGGGCACGGCCACCTGATGCCCGACCTCGTGCCCCTCCACCCTCCCTAATGCCTTCCAATTGAGGACAAAACAGAGAAATAGGGTCTGAAGGTCTTAAATGTAGAATGTGACAAACAACGTTAGAACTGGAAAAGAACACAAGGACCGACAATCATGAGGCATTTACTTAGTTGCATAAGGTTCATGTTATTTCGTTTTATTCTGCAAACAGTCTTGAGAGGGAGGAATCAGTTTCCCTTTTCACAAGAGAGGAAAAATTAGGCCAGAGAGAGTTGGTGACTTGCACAAGGTCACAGTGACAGGTGGCCTCACTGGTCCCAGTCCTGAGCCCTCTGTAGCGCCCTCCCACCCGACACCCTGCTCTCAGAAGACGTAGGGCTGTCAGCGTGCTGTTGTGGGATCACAACGGAGGGGGGCTGTCAGAGAGATATTTTCTGCCAGGTGAGTTATGCCCCCTCCTAGTCATACACCAGGTTGGTGGCCACACCCTCCTGATAGGGAGGACGGATAGATGTCACTGTGTGTGGATGTGTGTGTATGTGTCTGTGTGTGTGTGTGTGTGTGTGTCCTGGCGCCAGGCTTCAATCTGAGTATCCCCTTTAGTGCCCTTTCCTGGACATAGGGAAGGGGTGACTCCTCCCTGCTCTCCCCCAGGATTACCCCCTGCCCTTTCTTCTCTCCCCACATCCATCTTGGAGTAGCCCCCCTGGCCCACCAAGGCCCCCAGCTGTGTCACTCTCCTGACTATGACGTTTGCTCTCCCACCTTGGAGGGCCCTGCCCCAGCGCCAAGAGTGGAGACGCCACGTCTATCCCCAGGTGCTTGTTCCAGTGGCTCCAGGCGAGGAATCCAGCCCGTATTCTCCAGCCTTCACTGCAGAGGAGACTGAGTCTGAGCCACAAGCCAGTGAGGCAGGAGCGGACTCCTCAGGCCTTTGGGTCCCTGGCCGAGTCTCCTTGGCTCCATCCGCCCTGTCCCCACCCTGCCTGGGCTGTCCTCCAGGATGTGGTCAGCTCTGAGTTGCCTTTGCTGTGTCACAGTGGCTCCTCTCTTCCCAGGGGACAATGAACCCCGGGGGGTGGGGAGCCACCCTTTCTCTGATCCATGGCCTCTCTCCCAGTGGACTGACTCTGGAGGGTCCTCAGTCCCCTCCAGGAGCTCAGACCTGGAGCGTGGGTGTAGCAACTGGAGGAGACAGCCCTGAGTTCAGCCTGGGGACAGGCTGGTCCTGCAGCCAGGCCTCACACCGCTTTCCGTGGAGGGGCCGGCCAGCAGGGGGCAGCAGTGGGAGTGTGGGCTCTGCTGGCTCCCAGGACTTGAGGGACACGCAGCCGCATCAGGGCAGGGGACATCCAGAGGCCCGTCAGAGGACGCATGGCCCAGGGGGTGGGGGGCTTGGACAGCTCTGGGGTCCCCTGCTGCCAACACATTGGTGGACGCCTAGCTCTTAATCACTGTTCCTTCTTTTCCTCCAGGGCAGGGCCCTTGGGACATTGGCTGCCTCTGGGACCCTTTCTTCCCCAAGCGCATGGGGAAGCTTGAGGGGAGCAGAAGGAAGCTGAGGCAGAGAGTCCCAGGTGGGGAGAAGGCACTGTCCCCCCCTCTGCTCCCCTCAGCTCTACAGTAGGGAGTTCCGAGGCAGACGGGAGCTGAGGTTCTCTGTCTGTAACAGCACCACAGGGCTTCTCTGCCATCCAGCAGGGGCCGGGGTGTCTGCGATCTGAGCAGAGTCCCCTCATGTCTTCTCCCGGGACTTCCTGCCTAGTGCCCTCGCTCTGGGCTCCTCCTCAGGTTCCTGGCAGCCCAGGGAGCTGAGCGGGTGAAGGGCAGCCTCTGGTTCTGGGGAGGCCTGAGTCCAGTGCTCCACAAGTCCTGTCTCCGATCCAGACAGGCCCCCCTCTGCAGTCCTCCTCTGGCCTCCTGGGACCCCTGTGGGAGAAGATCCCCATCCATAGTTAAGTGGCTCCAGACCAAACAGGCTTCCACGGAGGATCCGGTCTTCCGGGTGGGTCCCTCCAGGGTCTAGCAGCATCCCTGCACACGCTGTAACCTGTGAGAATTGAGAGAGAGAGAGAGAGAGAGAGAGAGAGAGAGAGATGAAGAAGGGCGGTGCTCCTGCTCGCCACGTCCCCCACCCACACCCAGAGCTCCTGGGCTGGTCAAGCCCCTCTTC
Source organism: Ceratotherium simum simum (assembly GCF_057802395.1). Taxonomy (NCBI): domain Eukaryota; kingdom Metazoa; phylum Chordata; class Mammalia; order Perissodactyla; family Rhinocerotidae; genus Ceratotherium; species Ceratotherium simum. The sequence continues at coordinate 42,124,382 of NC_141912.1, forward strand.
TGGTTCTGCCTTCCGCTTCCTGCCAGGTCAACCCCGGAGGGTTAGGCTGTGCTGTCCCTGCCTGCCACCCTCCTCCCTTGCCTGGGTCCCTTACAGTCCTCCTGACTGGACACAAGCGAGGACACACTGCTTGGGGACGGAGTGCAGTCGGGCCCTTTGGAAAGCGTGTCACACCCCCAGTGGTCTGCCCAAGGGAGGCTGGGGAGAGGGTGGTGCTCTACTCACTTCCCATGTGTCTCTTCTTCCAGAACCCATAGGCTAGGAGCAGCATCACAGGCACTGGGAGGAAGGTCAGCACCCCCACGAGCACAGTGGGATAAGGATCCTGGTGCCTGAGGAGACAGGACAGAGCAGGGAGGAGGTGAGTACCAGGTTCCCCCACCCCAACCCACATCTTTCTGTGTGCCACGCAAGAGGAGTCAGACCGGGGAAACCCTGATGGCCTCCCTTCCTTGGGGACTCAGCTGTGGGAGAGGGAAAAGAGGTGCTCAGAGGTCAAGGTCAGAAGTCCCCAGGTAGAGGAGAGCATCTCTCCACTCTAGCACTTCTCCTCCATTATTGCCCCAAATCTGCTCATCACTGAGGACAAGGACTCTAAGAGGCCCCCATTTGTGATGGAAGAGACCAAGATTCTTGCTCTCCTCACAGTGACTGAGGATGGCCCTCCCACCTCGTCCTCTGTGACAGATGCTGTAGGGGACCCGGCTGTATCCCCTTGCTTGTAGCTGTTCCGTGTACATGGGTCATCAGCACCTCCTCTTTTTTTCAGCCTGAGGACTTTCTCTTGTCACTGGCACCCTCTATCTATGTCACACATGCCAGGCAGCCCTCTACTGATGATCAACAGGAGTGGGTGTATAAATACCCCAGCTCCCTTTCCCTTCAGGTGGAGTTTGACACTGGAGCCCAGAGTTTCCCCAGTGGACTGAGCTCTTGCTGCCCATGGTGGCAGCCAGCTTGATTGAGTGCTCTATTGGTTGCCTTCCCTTCCCTGTCTCACTTCCCCGCACTGTTCCCAGTGGCCCAAATAGGACGCAAATCCTCGTCTCAGAGTCTGCTTCTGGGGGAACCCAAATTAAAGCATCCTCCATTTCCCACCTCTTACCCCCAAGTAACATCCTAGTCTAGTCCCTACCCTCTCATCTCCATCCACAGACTCGTATGCCGACCCATCCTCTGCCCTCATTCCCCACTGCCATCCTTTATGTCATATCTCTATCCCACCTTCCAGTCTCCCACCTCCCTTTCAGCCAAAGGTCAGACTGACTTCCTAGGGGTGAAAGGGAAAGGTCTGCTGTAACATTTGCACCTTGAGGTCTGTTCAGGCACCAAGAACTGATGTGGTATCTGGTAAAATGGCATTCAACCCCAGGACCCATGGGTACCTGATGGGGGATAATTTGTTGAGGAGAGATCTGGTGTGGCACATTCCTGTGGTAGCCGATCTGGTGCGCAGGTGCCCAGCCTTGGTGGAGATGGATGCTGGGCCAGCAGAGGAGGATCTGGCATTGCTCGGAGACACAGTCACTGTCTGGGGCCCCGTGGTGGAGGGGCTGGTGCTGATGAAGCTGTGGTCTGTCGTGGAGGTCAGTCTGATGGTCTCTGAGGCAGTGGAGGGCAGGAGTCTGGCCATGGTGAGGAGTCCAGGTGTGAACGTCGTCACACTGGTGTTGAGAGGGGCATAAGAGCCTGACGTGGGGGCTTGGCCTGTTGTGACAACAATCCCACTCTTGAGCATGTTGGCCAGCTGTGTAGGAGGAGTGTTTCTCTGGGTTGTGGGTGCTGAGGGACCAGAGAGGGAGGAACGTTAGACTGAGCTGGGAGCCTCAGTTGCTAGGGGCAGATCCTGGAAGCCCACACACTCGTCTGGATGCTGGGGTGGGGCCCATCGTCATCTCCCCTCCTTGACCTTGGACCTAGGATTCTGCTCTGCTGAGGGACCAGGTGTGTGTTTGTTCAGAAGGTGATGTCAGAGAGAAGAAGTAGGCACAGTAAAGAAGGAAGAGACTTTCCCAGTTTATTTCGCCTCCCCTGTCAGGCCACCTGCGCCCAGAGAACACTCCCCTCCCCATCCCCATCTCTCACTACCAGATCCTCCTTATTCCTGTGGGTCAAAGAGATTTCTCTACTACGATGTTGAACAGAGACTTTTCCAGTTGCTCCATAATTGGGGATCCAGAGATGAGGACAATGAAGCATCTAAGACCCAAATTCCAAAGAACACTGCAAGCAGTGGAGTCAGACCCTTCCTTGGGGGCTTCCTAAGAGACACCCGAACCAGTCTTGATACCCTCATCCGTCAACTCAGCCCTTTCCATCCCATTTTCTAGAAGAAGGCTGGCGTTTGGAAAGCGGAAGAGGAGGGAGTGGTAGGAGTTGTGCAGTCTCAATGTAGGGGGCAGTGTGGGTCTCTCTCAGCGGGGAACAAAGAACATTGGAGCTGGAAGGGGGAGAGAGGGCTGCTGCAGGCTACTACATCCTGCGACGGGGCGTAGCAAGGATGCGCTCCTGAGAGCCAAATGGTCACCATGGAAGGTGCCCATCTTTCTGGGCAAGGGAACCCAGAACAAGTGGCATTGGTGAGGGCAGGGATAGGGGAAGAGGCTGACCTGGAGCCAGATCTTCCAATCATCCCACTCAGCAGCGGGGAGACTCCCAAAGGACCCTTCAAAGAACTCACACATGGGTGCCCCGGGAGAGCCAGCATTTGGACACCCACCTCATAGAGGATCTCAAAGATTGGGCAGAAGACGGGTGACATCCAACAGAGAGAGAACTCCTACAAGGGTCTGTGAAGTCACACAGCCATTTCCCTCTCTGTCATTCCGGCCTCAATACACCAGGCAGTTGGGAAGGGAAGGAGCAGGAGGAGGTGACTGAGAGGAGACCCCCTTCCCCAACTCCTGAGATGAAACAGGGGATGTTAGGCAGCAGCAACGCCCCCTTCCCCACTTCAGGTGCCTTGGGACATAAAACCTGGTCTTCAAGGGGGCATGGAAGAGCCTACATGGCTAGAAGATTCGAGTTCTTAATTGGGGTGAGGATTTTTTATTTCCTAATAGCTGAAAAGGTCTGCAAAGTTGGAATCTCCCCAAATTGTCATTAAAAGATGGAAAGTGAGATTTGACATAGTGCAATGAGGGGATATGATAAGAGAAATGTTTGTATCCCTACAAATGAAGACTTTAATAGACTGGTTTCACTACTTCCTGGGGTTCAAATCATAACTGAAGAGGGGAGGAAGGAGATTTGGCGACACATCTTAGAGACAGCAGTTGCCCTAGTTCAGACCCAACAGAAGAGGGGCACGTAGTCGGGTTAGGAGAACAGGGAAGGTTGGATCATAAACTTCAAGTCATCAGCTGCTTCTTTCAGGCTCACTCACTGGCTCCTTTCCCATCTTATAAACGTGGGAGGAGCTCGGGGCTCGCTTCTTGGCCCTCGTCTCTTCTTTTTCTACACTCAGCGGAGAGCTTTTATAGCTCCTTAATTTTTTAACAGCTTTATTGCGATGTTATTCGCGTTCCATATAACACACCCACCTATAGTGTCAAATTCAATGGTTTTTAGTAGACTCACAGAGTCGTGCAACCATCCCCACAGTCAATTTTAGAATTTTCATAATCTCAAAAAGAAACCCTTCACCCATTAGCTGTCACCCTTCTCTCCTCCTTCCCCCCAGCCCTAAGCAACCACTAATCTACTTTCTGTCTCTAGATTTCTCTAGTTCCCTAGACTTTAAACTATCTTTGCGGAGATACTTGCAAATACATCCCAGCTCTGACCTCTCACCTGAGCTCCAGGCTGATACATCAACTACCTGCTTCGTTGCTCCCCCTGGGGTTCTAGGGGGTATCTTAAACGTAACATGATAAAGTAAGCTCTGGATTTTTCTCCTCCAAACCAGCTCCTCTCTCAGATTTGCCCTACCCAATGGATGGTACCATCGTCCACCGAGCTGATGAAACGGAAAACCTTGGGGTCCTTCTTGATTCCTCCTTTCTGCTCGCCTCCCACATGAGCAAATCCTGTCTTACCTCCAAAACATACAGGGTGGGCAGGAAGTCTGAATAACATAGATTTGGCCCCTCCACTTCTCTCCACCTCCAGTGCCCACATCCTACTCCAAGACACCGTCATCTCCAGCCAGGATGCCCACAATGGTCTCTGTCCATGCTCTTACCCTTCCACAATCTATCCTCCATGCAGCAGCCATTATAATTTTAAGACAAGACACAACGCGCCCCTCTAAACTTTCCAACAGCTTCCTATTGTACTTAGAACAAAACTCAAACTCCTTATCATGGACTTTAGAGATGCTGTTTGACTCTCCGACCTCATCTCCCATCTCTCTGCCCCATGGTCAATAGGGACCAGCCACACAGGCCTTCTTTATACAGGTCCAGCTCCTTCTCACCTCGGGACCTTTGCACATGCAGTTCTCCCCACCTGGAATGTCCTTTGAAGCGTCCATATTTCAACATATTCCAGCTAGAAAGCTCTCGTCATGCGGGGCCCTGCTTGATGTCACCTGCTCAGGCAGGTCTTCTCTGATCTCGGTGCTTCAGCAGCTCCCCCACCACTGAGTTACTCTCTAGATCATCACATTGTTTTATTTTCTTAAGAACATTTATTGTTATCTGCAATTGTTTGTCTATTGCCTGTCACCTCCATAGGGCAGGACTGTGTCTGATTTGCTCACCACTATATCCTCAGAGCCTAGAATAGTGCCTGGCACATAATCAGGGCTCAGTGAATATGTATTGAACAGATGACTGAATAAGACAAAGCACAGAGAGTCCTGAGTTCGAATCTCATCTCTGTCACTTATTAGCTCTGTGACCCCGGGCAAGGTCAGAGCCACACAGGGCTTTTTAGATCTCATTTTCTTCATCTGTAAAATGGGGACAATAATGCCCATGAAGATGACTGTATAAAAACAGTGAAACCCCTACTGTGCACCATGCCTATTGATGGATTATTATTCTTATGATATCTGCATTAGTGGAGCGCAGGGCAGGGAGGATGCCCCCCGAACCCCCATCCCAGTGCCCCAGCAGTCCTGCTCACCTGGAGACACTTCCAGCTGGAAGCCCATCAGAGGATAGAGGGTCCCAGAGCTGTTGCGCATGCACCAGTACCGGCCCGAGTCCTGGCGCCTGAGGGCCGCCATGGTGATGTTGACCACATTGGCCTGGACATCGTCCTGCAGCAGGTAGCGCGGCCCCTGCGCCCAGACACGGGTGAACCCAGGCTCACACTTCTTCCTCCTGATTTTGCACCAAACCTTGCCCTCCACGCGGTTTTTGCGGCTCTTGTAGGAGCACTGTACAGACAGAGTCTCCCCTTCAAGGTGCCTCACTTTGGAGTACACGCTCTCGGCGGGGACACCTGGGGAGACACGACTTGTTGAGAGAGGAGCAGGGAGGCATCTTGACACTCGAAGCCCGTAGTGAAGGGAGAGGAGCTGGATATCACCCGACTGTCATGGGACTCACAGTTTGCGGGAGAAACACGGCCCCTCAGAGGGAGTGCCCCTAGCCTGTTGGAGGAGACACTAGCCCTGCCCTCTAGGAGTTTCCAGACTGACGGGGGAAGACAATAGTCCTGTGTCCTTGGGCTGGATGATGACGAAGTCACAGGGCTAGCCCTCAGGGAACTCCCAGTCTGATGGTGGAGACACAGGCATCACCCTCAGGGAGCACCTGGTCTAATGGAGGAATCTCAGCCCTTGCGCTCAGGGAGCTCCAAGCCCTGTCTTCAGGGTCTTGTGGGAAAGACCCAGGTCCTGCCCTCAATGAGACAGATGCACAGACACAAACACAGGTCCTTATGTTATGAAATGCCAGAGCACGACAACTTAGGTAGATAAGAAAATCCAGTATTTGAAAAAATTAAGGGTAGTTATTTATTTCACAAGTAGGTTCACTGTAGTCATCTTTTTTAACAGCAAGTTGTCTTAGTTCATTCTAGGTGATGTTTAATTTTAAAATATTCTTGGGGCCGGCCCAGTGGCATAGTGGTTAAGTTCACACACTCTGCTTCAGCGGCCCGGGGTTTGCAGGTTCGGATCCCAGGCGCAGACCTACATACCACTCCTCACGCCAAGCTGTGGCAGGCGTCGCACATATAAACTAGAAGAAGATGGGCACAGATGTTAGCTCAGAGCCAATCTTCCTCAGCAAAAAGAGGAGGATTAGCAACAGATGTTAGCTCAGGGCTAATCCTCCTCACCAAAAAAAAAAAATCTTAAAATATTCTTGATGGAAAAAAATTAGACTACTGGTGGTGAGCACAATGCAGTCTATAGAGAAATTGATAAATAATAATGTACACCCGAAATTACACAATGTTATAAACCTTTATGATTTCAATAAAATAATTGAAAAAAAGAAAAAGAATATTCTAGTTACATAAAACCCATAGATTAAATATGCCCAAACATGCATATAAAGTCCCAATGGAGTGCAAACCAAGAATTCTACAGTTATTCACTGTGCATCTATAATGTGCTACACTCCGTCTGGGAGTAAGATGCGGTCTGTGCACTTCATCATCCATGGTCTGGTGGGGAGAGGGACCACTAGGACTGGAGGGGTGAGTGGGGACAGGGAGAGGAAGAAAGGCGCCGTGGGGTCCCCCCACCCCTCTGCCCACACAAGCTCAGCGCTTTCTCCTCCAATACCCCAGAGCCTTCTGCAAACAGACACACACACACATGTTTCTCCCCAGTAGGACAGAGTAGAGAGCACACATTTTGCAGTCTAAATAAACATGGATTAAAACTCTGGTTCTACCACTGATTAACCATGTGAGCAGATCACTTATTGTCTCTGTTTTCTTTATCTGTCTCAGGTTGGCTGTAAGAGTTATGCCCCAGGACAGTGCCTTCACTGTAGTACCCGCTCAGTGCATGTTTCCTTTTCCCAAATGCAGGCAGCTCTAGATTTCTCCAGTGGACCCCAGAGCTCTGATAGCCAAGGGCCCAGTGCTCCAGACGTCTGCCTCAGTTTCCAACCCAGCTGCCACCATAGTTGAGGCTTGGAGCAAGGCAACACCCACTCTGAGCATCACTTTGTCCTATGAAAACTAAATAGAATGATCCAACTCAATTATCTGGCAGGTGGGAGGTTTGAGGGACCCCAGGATTGCTCAGCACAGGAGACACTCTTTGGCCTGGCAGAGGGCGGGGCCTCATGGGTGGGGCGACCTTGGAAACAGTCTCCAGGGTCCCATGTTCATTTGTGTCCACCTTCCACCCCTCTCACAGGCGGTGCCCAGAACTGAACAGGAAGTGGTAACTTGGTTGCCATGGCAGCGAGGGAGGCAGAGTTGGGTGAGGTCCCCCTCAAGAAGCTTTGGTAGCTGTGGGGTGGGAAAGCCCTTCAGGGATTGCTTCCCCTCAAGACATCAGCATTCAGAGAAAGAGAAAGTTGAAAGCACACACACATGATGCAATGATTCCTGTAAGAACCAAACAGGGCTTTCCTGACAGAGGCCGAGGGAAGAAGGCTCTCTGTGTGAGAAAACTGAGTGTCCCTGGCCAGAGGTCCTGAGGAAGCCTGGCAGATAAAAGGGCCCTTGCAGAGAGGGTCCAGAGCTTTATCTTAGTTTGTGAGGCCTCAGTTAGCTTTGCCTGGGGCCAGATGTTAGGATGGAGCTTCTCACTGGTCTCCGGTGAGGAGCTACTGGGTCAACCCCAACCTTCTCCTCCTGGTCCTCCTCCAGCCCCAAAAAACATTAAACAAAATCATTAGGCCAGGAAAAGGAGGGAGGGAGGGTCCAGGAAAAGGCCATTCCCTCCCCACTAAGCCAGCCCAACTCCCTCTCACCTGAGACGCGGCCCTGGAGCCACAGTAGCAGCAGCAGCAGCAGGAACGCGGGAGACATGACTCCATCCATTTGGGGACAGTCTCAAGCCCAGCAGGGGACCAGCACACCCCAGGGATTCAAGGTTAGGACCCCGGGCCTATGCAGGACCTGCCGCTTGGGTCTGCCAGGGAAGGACCTGGGTTCTAAAAGTGAAGCTGCCCATTTAGGGCGGTGAGGAAGTTGTGGAACCACTGTGACCAGCAGACCGCAGGGGCCCGCAGAGCCTGTGAGAGGGCGGTGCTGGCTGCTGTTTCCGCCCTCTTCCTCGAAACTTCAGGCAGGTGTGGCTGCTCCACCCAGTCTGGGGCCCCCCAGCCCAGGGAGGGCTCATGGGGTCAGAAGGCTCCCCACCCTCTCCGGATTCCTTCCTGGAAACTGGTCCAGTAGGGGTGCCTCCTAGTCTGAGGCAGAGGATTCATCTAGGGAGCTGGTGTGAGGTTTCTAGGACTGCAGGTATAGACTTTTCTGGAATCCTCTGGGCTCAGAGACCCCAGGGGTAGGGGCTATGGGGCTGGGACGAGGCATCTTGGACCCTACATTTTTCACAAACACACATGCACAAGGAGGTTTTTATAAACTCACATTCATTCATTCATCCCTCACAGAATGCCTTCACTCTGGTGCCTTCCCTCTCTCTCTCCCAGGCTCCTGGCTGCTCAGAACAGTCACTCACACTCACTTGCAAATAACCTCTCACATGTTCACATGTAATCTTATTTTTGTCGCAGTTAGAGTGATGGGGGGAAAAAGATGCAAATTGTAAGACTCAGAGCATTAAGTTTGTGTTTGGGGAGGAGCTCCTGTGAGTGCTCTCTCTCTCTCTCTCTTTCACACACACACACACACACACACACACACACACACACACACACGAGCTGCCTCTTCTTTTTGCTACTCGCCTGTGTCCTTATCTTTAGCCCTCTCTCCGCCTCTCCTACCGTCTTCTCTACTCACCCACCAGCTCTCTAGACTTCCGCTCCCCCTAGCAAGCTTCCTAAAGCCACACCAATGCTTCCCCTCCCCCACCTCTTCTCCAGAAACCACGCCCCCAGCCCCTTGTCCCCTAGATCTGGCCCCCAGCCAGCACACAGGCATGCCCACTCGACTTCCTCTCAATGAACCCTATCTTCCCTATACAGCCGCCCAGCTCCGGCTGAAATGACCCAGCATTTGGCCAAGACCCCACCCTTCGCTTAGTCCCCAGGGCCGAGAATCAGGATAGACTTCTGACATCCGGGAGCTGTGTCCTCTGCTCCGTTGGGATGTAGGGAGCCAGGTGGACCCCCATGACTGTGTGTGTCCCCCCTGCTCGTCTGTGCCAACTTTCTTCTCCTTGGATGGGCCTCAGAGTATAAATGTCCTCCAGTTTGCATGGCCACCGTCTTAAACTGAGCTTGAACCCCCAAATGCCAAACCAAGGAAGTTCTGTCTTTGCTGAGCCCCAACTTTTATAGTCTCTCAACTCATTTGTTCATTCATTCACTCATTTTTTTCTTGTTACAATCTTAGGTGCCATGCGTGGCGCTAGGCATTGGGAGTACACGAATGAGGTACAGTTGTCCCTTCAGACCTCTCGGCTCCCAGGAGACACATTACGCATTCTGTATTCACTCTTCCTTTTCAATACCTCTCCCCAGTCCTCAGATCCCTGAGTTCAGAGGCTGTTTCCCCTCCCAACACGTATGGTATCTTCCCTCCTTCTTTTGCTCCATCAGAACAGCAAATGGCTTCGGGAGAGGAGGATCTCATTGATCTCTTGTGGGGACTTCATGTAGCTGGAATCAATGCTTCTGTTAGACCCCTCCAGCGTGCCCGGCCCTGAGTGAGGCTCTGTGAGAGGTGCCATCACTGGGACAGCTGTGTGGATAAGAGCCCAAACGCTCTCATTCCACTGATAGAGGAGGTATAAACTGGACTCGATGTTTCCTGAGGGAAATTTGGAAGGATTTATCAAAATCTCTAAAACTGTATACAGTAGGCTTTAATGGACAAAATAATTTAACACAGCACTATATTTTTTTGTTTCTTTATATTCATTTTTCCCATTAAAAAATTAAAGTCTGATTTACATAGAGTAAAATTCACCCTTTTCAATGGAAAGTCCTGGGAGTTTGACAAACCCATAGTTGCTAGTAACCACCACCATAATCAAGATATAGAAGCATTCCATTACCCCCTAGAAGTTTCCCTGTGCCCCTTTGTGGTCATCCTCTCCCGCTCCCCCTCAGTTCCCGGCAAACGCTGTTCTGGTTCTTTTCCCTCTATAGGTTTGCCCTTTCCAGTTAAAAACATGGAATAGTACCATATTTAGCATATTAAGTTGCCTTCTTTCACTTAGTATAATGCATTTGAGATGCTGTGTGTTGAGTGTATCAGTACTCTGTTCCTTTTATTGCTAAGTAGGATCCCACTGTGTGGATGTGCCACAATTGTTTATCCATATCCCAGCTGAGCGACATTCGAGTTGGTCTCCAGTTTGGGGTTATTCCAAATAAAACTACTACAAGTATGTGTACACAGGTTTTTGTGTGAACATAGGTTCACATTTCACAGGAGTAAATACCTAGAGTGGGATTGCTGGGTTGTATGGTAAGGTGGTGTTTAATTTTAAAGAAACTGACAAATTGTTTTCCAAAGTGGCTGCACCATTTTGCATTTCTACCTGCAATGTTCCAGGTGCTCCCTGTCCTTGCTAGCATTTTGATATTGCCAGGTGTTATGTTTTTTCCCTCATTCTAATAGGGTGTAGTAGTATTCGCTGTGGTTTTATTTTGCATTTCTCTAATGACTAATGATATTGAGCACCTTTAATTCTGCTTATTTGCCATCAATATATCTTCTTTGAGATAGTGTCTGTTCAAATCTTTTCCTCATTTTTTATTTGTTTTCTTCTTATTGAAGTTTGAGAGCTCTTTATATATTCTGATATAAATCCTTAATCAAATGTGTGCTTTGCAAACATTTTTCCCAGTCTGTGGTTTGCCTTTTTAATTTTCTTATTGGTATCTTTCAGGTGCAAAAGTTTTTAATTTTGATGGAGTCTAATATATTGTGTTTTATGAATCATATTTTTTGTGTCATATCTAAGACATCTTTGCTTAACTCAAGGTCATAAAGATTTTCTAACAGCCTTACTGAGATATAATTCACATAATATAAAACTGACCCACTTAAAGTGTACAATTCAGTGATTTTTAGTATATTCACTGAGTTGTACAACCATCATCGAAATCTAATTTTAGAACATTTTCATTACTCCAGAATGAAATCGCATACCCATTAGCAGTCACACCCTGTATTAGTTTACTATCACTGCGAACTTGGCAGCTTAAAACAACAGAAATTTATTTTCTCACATTTCTGGAGGCCAGAAATCCTAAATCAGTATCACTGGACCAAGATCTAGGTACTGGCAAGTCTTTGGTCTCTCCAGAGACTCTAGGGAAGAATCCATCCCTTGCCTCTTCCAGCTTAAGGGGGGGTGCCAACATTCCTTGGCTTGTGACTGTGTTACTCCAATCTTCAAGGGCAGCATCTTCAAATCTCTCTCTGCTCCATCTTCAAATCACCTTCTCTGTGTGTGTCCCTCTTCCTTCCTCTTATAAAGATACATGTAATTGCATTTAGTGTCCAGCCACATAATCCAGGATAATTTCTCCATCTCAAAATCCTTAACTTCATCACATCTGCAAAGACTCTTTTTTTGCCATATGAGGTAACATTCCCAGATTCCAGAGATTAGGACATAGATATCTTTTGGGAGGCCATTTTTCAGCTTATCACACTCCCATTCCTGCCTCTCCTCCCACTGCAGCCCCAGGCAACCACTAATCTACTGTCTATCTTTATAGATTTGCCTATTCTGGACATTTCAGAAAAACAGAATCATACAATATATGATCCTCTGTGACTGGCTCCTTTCATTTATCATAGTGCTTTCAAGGTTCATCCATGTTACAGGAGTACTTAATTCCTTTAAATAGCTGAATAATATTCCATTGTATGGATATACATTTTTTTAATCCATTCATTGGTCAATGGACATTTTATTTGTTTCCATCGTTTGGCTATTATGAACAATGCTACTATGAACATTTGTGTACAGGTTTTTGTGTGGACATATGTTTTTATTTCTCTTGGGTATATAATAAGGAGTAGAATTGCTGGATCATATGGCAATTCTATACTTAGGATTTTGAATAACTGCCAATAGTTTTCCAACATGGCTGCACCATTTGACACACTCATCACCAATGTATGAGAGTTCTAATTTCTCTACAATCTCTCCAACACTTATTACTTGTCTGTCTTTTTGATTATAGTGATCTTAGTGGGTGTGAAGTATTATCTCTTTGTGGGTTTGATATGTATTTACCTAATAAGTGATGATGTTGGGCATCTTTTTGTGTGCTTATTGGCCATTTGTGTATCTTCTTTGGATAAATGTTTATTCAAATCCTTTGCCCAATTTTTGTTTGGGTTATTTGTCTTTTTAGCACTTGGAAAATGCATCACTTCATCCTGGCATCCGTGGTTTCATTTGAGAAATTATCTGTAATTTGAATTGGTGTTCCTTTATAGGTAATGCATCATTTCTGTCTGGCTATTTTTAAGATTTTTTTTTGCCTTTAGTTTTTAGAAGTTTTTTTATGATTTGTCTTCATGTATGTTTCTTTGGGTTTATTCTTATTTGGAGCTCACTCAGCTTCCTGGATGTGTAGGTTTATGTCTTTTGCCAAATTTGGGGAATTTTAAGCCATTGTTTGTTCAAAAACCTTTTCAGTCCCACACTCTTTCTCCTCTCCTTCTGGGACTCTGATGATGTAAATGTTAGCTCTTTTATTATTGTGCCACAGATCACTGAGGCTCTGCTAAATTTTTTCAGTCTATTTTCTCTCTGTTGCCCAGATTGAATAAATTCTATTGATCTGTCTTCAAGTTTACTAACTCTATCCTGTCATCTCCACTCTACTATGGAATCCAGCCAGTGAGCTTTTTAGTTTGGTTATTGTATTTTTAATTCCAAAATTTCCTTCTGTTATTAATTTCTAACTTAATTCCATTGTGGTTGGAGAACATACTCTTCACGGTTTTGAAGGACTTTGTTGTCGCTGCCATTGAAGCTACATGGAAATGTTTGTCGGTGCCCTAGTCGTGGAGGCAGGTCTGGGATGGCCAGCCTGTTATCACTGCTGCTAGTGGATCTGACCACACGCTGGCCTCTCCAACACCCAGTCCAGGGAAATGGGGGATTAAAGAAAACTCAGGGAACTGACCACGTTGTTGTGTCACAAGTCCTGAGGTCTCTAGCCAGCTGCCTCCTCTACCCTGCTTTTAGAGTCCTTTTGTCATTGTCTGCTGAGTAATTAACCGTATTCAGAGGAGACGAGCAGGAAAAAGTGAGGCTATCCCATCTTGTTCTGGATCCAAAAACTATTTGTATTTTTATTATTGAATTGTAAGAGTTCTTTATACATTCTAGATATGAGATACATGATTTGCAAATATATTCTCCAGTTCTGTGGGTTGCATTTTCACTTTCATGATGGTGTCATTTTTCAGCACAAAAGTTTTTAATTATGATGAAGTCCAATTTATCTATTTTTTTTCTTTTGTCACTTATGCTTTTGGTGTCATATTTAAGAAACCACTGCCTAACCTAAGGTCACAAAAGATTTATTCCTCTATTTTGTTCAAAAAGTTTTATAGTTTTAGCTCTTACCTTTAAGTCTATGATCTATTTTGAGTTAATTTTTGTGTATGATGAGATATGGATTTCATTTCATTCTTTTACATGTGGATATCCAATTGTTCCAATCTGTTCAAACCACTTGTTGAAATGACAATTCTTTCCCCATTGAATTTTTTTGACGCCATGGTTAAAAATCAATTGACCATAAATGTTAGAGTTTAAACATTTAAACTGGACTCTAAATTCTATGCCATTGATCTAAATGTCTACCTTTGAGCCAGTATCACACTGTTTTCATTACTGTAGTTTTGTAGTAAGCTTTGAAATCAGGAAGTGTTAGTCCTTCAATTTTGTTGTTCTTTTTCAAGATTGCTTTGGCTGTTCTGGATCCCTTGCATTTCCATACGAATTTTAGGATCAGCTCGTCAATCTCTACAAAAGAGTCACCTACGATTTTTATAGGGATTGTATTGAATCTGTAGATCCATTTGGGGACTATTGTCATATTAACAATATTAAGTATTCTAATCCATAAACATGATATCCATTTATTTAGGTCTTTGATTTCTTTTAACAATCTTTTGTAGTTTTCTATGTATAAGTCTTGCACTTCTATTGTTAATTTTATTCCTAAGAATTTTATTCCTTTTGATGCTATTGTAAGTGGAATTGCTTTCTTAATTTCATTTTCAGATTGTTCATTGCTAGTGTATAGAAATACAATTTGATTGATGTGTATTGACCTTGTATCTTGCAATCTTGCTGAACTTATTAGTTTCAATAGCTTTTTGTGTATTCTTTAGGATTTTTATATACAAGACCATGTCATCTGCTGATAGAGATAGTTTTACTTCTTCTGTTCCCGTCTAGATGACTTTTTTTTTCTTGTCTAATTGCCCTAGCTAGAACCTGCAGTACAATGTTGAATGGAAGGGGCAAGAGTGTACATCCTTGTCTTGTTCCTGACCTCAGGGGGAAAGCTTTCACTTTCTCATCATCAAGTACATTAGCTGTGAGATTTTCATAGATACCTTTATTAGGTTAAAGAAGTTCCTTTCTGTTCCTCATTTGTTAAGTGTTTTTTTTTTATCATAATAGGATATTGGATTTTATCAAATGCTGTTTTTCCATCTTTTGAGATGATCATGTGGTTCTTCTCCTCTATTCTATTTATATGGCATGCTACATTGATTGATTTTCATCTGTTGAACCAACCCTGCATTCCTGGGATAAATCCCGTCTGTCGTAGTGTATAACCCTTTTTCATATTTTGCTGGATTTAGTTTGCTAGTATTTTGTTGAGGATTTCTGTATGTATATTCATAACAGATATTGATCTATAGTTTTCCTTTTTTAGTGACGTCTTTGTCTGGTTTTGTATCAGGGTAATAGTGGCCTCAGAATGAGTTGAGATGTGTTCTCTCTTCTTCTATTATTTTGGAAGAATTTGTAAAGAATTCATATTAATTGTTCTTTAATGTTTGATAGACTTCACCAGTGAAGACATCGAGGCCTGGGATTTCTTAGTGGGAAGTTCTTTTTATTACTAATTCAATCTCTTTATTGTTATAGCTCTATTCAGATTTCCTATTTTTCTTGAGTCAAATTTAAGTAGTTTGTGACTTTCTACTAAGTTGTCCATTTCGTCCCAGTTAGATAATTTCTTGGCATACAGTTGTTCATAGTATTCTCTTATAATCCTTCTATTTTTCTAAGGCCAGTAGTAATGCTCACCTCTCTCTTGTCCCTGATTTTAGTAATTTGAGTCTTCTCCCCTTTTCTTAACCAGTCTGGCTGAAAACTTCTCAATTTTGTTGATCTTTTCAAAGAACCAACTTTAAGTTTCATTGATGTTCTCTATTGTTTCTTTATTTTCTATCTCACTTATTTCCTATCTAATCTTTATTATTTCCTTCCCTCTGCTTGATTTCAGTTTAGTTTTCACTTCCTTTTTCTAGTTACTTAAAATGGAAAATTAGGTAACTGACTTGAGATCTTTCTTCTTCTCATCATACGGACATTTCCAGCTATAAGTTTCCTTCTACGCACTGATTTAGCTACATCCTACACATTTTAGTATGTTGTGTTTCTGTTTGTCAGAACATACCTTGTATGATTTCAATCCTTTTAAATTTATTGAGGCTTGTTTCATGGCCTAGTATATGATCTCCTGTGCCACATGAACTCAAAAAGAGTCTGTATTCTGCTATCTTGGGGTAGAGTGTTTTATAGATGTTTGTTAGGTCTAGTCGGTTTATAGTGTTGTTCAAGTCTTCTATTTCATTGTTGATCTTCTGCCTAGTTGTTTTATCCATACTGAAAGTGGGATATTAAAGTCTCTAATTAATATTGTTTATTATCTATTTCTCCCTTCATTTTCGTCAGTTTTTGCTTCCTGTATTTTGGGGCTCTGTTGTTAGGTGTACATATGTTTATAATTGATATACCTTCCTGAAGGATTGACTCTCTTATTATGAAATATCCCTGTTTGTTTCTAATAACAATTTTTATATTAAAATTTATTTTATCTGATATTTATATAGCCATACCAGCTCTCTGTTATTGTTGGTTACTGTGTGCATTGTGTAACTTTTTCCATCCTTTTACATTTAATCTATTTGTATCTTTGACCTAAAACATGTCTTTTGTAGAAAGCATATAGTTGGTTTATGTTCTTTTTTCCATTCTTCCAATCTCTGCTTTTTGCTTGGAGTGTTTAATCCATTTACATTTAATGTAATTACTGATAAATTAGGACCTATGTCTTCCATTTGCTATTTCTTTTCTACATGTCTTATGTAATTTTCGTTCCTCTATTCCTCCATTACCATCTTCTCTTATGTTAAATAGATACTTATACTTATTGTGTACCATTTTAATGCCCTTATTGTTTTTTCTCCCATTATTTAAAAAAAAATTTTAGTGGTTGTCCTGGGGATTGCATCTGGCATCGTAAGAACTTTTGCTCCACTATAGCTTCATTTCCTCCCCCCTCCTTTTTGCTATTATTGCCATACAAATTACATCTTTATACATTATAAGCCCATCAACATAGTTTTATAGTTATTGCTGTATGCAGCTGTCTTTTAATCAGATAGGAGAAGACTTATAAACCAAAAAACACATTTATACTGTCTTTTATATTTACCTATGTAATTATCTTTCTAGTGTTCTTTATTTCTTCATGTGGATTTGAGTTATTTTCTAGTGTTCTTTCATTTCAGCCTAATGGATTCCCTTTACTATTTCTTGCAGGAGAAGTCTGCTAGCACAGAATTCCCTCAGCTCTCTTTTAATTTCTCCTTCATTTTAGAAGGATAGTTTTGCTAGATATATAATTCTTGGTTTACAGTCTCTTCCTGCTAGAACAACAAGTCCATAAGCATAGTTGGAAGTGTTTAACACTCCTCTATTGGTAATGAGCAGAATACATAGATTAAAAAAATCAGAAAGATATAAAATATTTGAACAAAACTGTCAATCAACTTGACCTAGTTAACTTTTGTAGACCATTACACCTAATAAGTGCAGAATACACATTCTTTTCAAGTGCATATTTTATGACATATGCTGGGCCACAATATACAACTCAATAAATTTTAAAATATTGAAGTCATATTGAGTGTGTTCTATGACCACAATGGAAATTAAATTACAAATCAAAAGAAATTCAATGTCTATAATATCCTTACATCATTTGAAATTAATCAATACATTTATTTCCAAATAAACCCATGGGTCAAAGAAGAAATCACAGGAGAAATTAAAATATATTTTGAATTTAAAGATAATGTAAACACAATACATAAAAATTTTCAGGATCTAGATAAAGCTGTCCTTAGACAGAAAGATAAGGTTTAAACGCTTGTATTAGAAAAGTAGAAAAATTTCCTTGAGGGTAGTATGCTGAGGGAAATAAGTCAGACAGAGAAAGACAAATACTGTATGATATCACTTATATGCAGATCCTAAAAAAGCCAAACTCATAGAAACAGAGAGTAGAGTGGTGGTTTCCAGGGGCTGGGGGATGGGGGAAATGGGGAGACGTTGGTCAAAGGGTACAAACTTCCAGTTATGAGATTAACAAGTTCTGAGGATCTCATGTACAGCATGATGCCTATAGCTAATAATACTGCATTACGGGCCGGCCCCGTGGCTTGGCGGTTAAGTGCGCGCACTGTGCTGCCGGCGGCCCGGGTTCGGATCCCGGGTGTGCACTGACGCACCGCTCCTCTGGCCATGCTGGGGCCGCGTCCCACATACGGCAACTAGAAGGATGTGCAGCTATGACAGACAACTATCTGCTGGGGCTTTGGGGGAAAAATAAATAAATAAAAAATCTTTAAAAAAAAAAAAATTCTGCATTACATACTTGAAAGTTGCAAAGAGAGTAGATGTTCTACTTAAATATTCTCACCACAAAAAAGAAATGGTTATTGTGTGATGGGATGGAGGTGTTAGCCAAGGCTATGTTGGTAGTCATTTTGCAATATTTAAGTATATCAAATCAACACATTGTACACCTTAAACCTATGCAATGTTATATGTTAATTATATCTCAATAAAACTGGAGGCGAAGAAGAGTAAAAATGTTTAAAAGCAATGCTTTAAGCTTTCACATTAAGAAGCTTGAAAAGAAGAGCAAATTTTAAATGAAAGTATACCAAAAAAAGTAAATAATAAAAAGTGAGTGTAAATCAATGAAATAGAAGACAAGTAACAGAGAAAACTAACAAAGCTAAAAGTTTGTTCTTTTAAAAAATTAATAAATTTGTTAAACTTTAGCTAGACTGATTAAGAAAAAAGAAAGAAAACACAAATGATAAAAGGGACATTTCTACAGATCCCTACAGATATAAAAGGATGCAATATTAGGAAGATCTTTATGCTTATTAATTGACAACTCAGGTGAAATTGACAAATTAATTGGAACATACAACTTACCAAAACGAACACAAGAAGAAATTAAAAATCTGGATAGCCTCATATTTATTAAAGAAATTGAATTTGTAATTTAAAACCTTCCCACAGAGAAAACTCCAGGCCCAGTTTCCTTCATCAACTTCACTGGGGAGCTGTATCAAATATTTTAAAAGAAATAACACCAATGTTACAGAAATTGTTTTAGAAAACAGAGAGGGAGGAGACATAACCCAACTTGTTTTATAAAGTCAGAATATCCTTGACACTAAAACCTGATGAAGACATTACAGGAAAAGAAAATTATAGATATGCATGCCTTATGAACATAGATACAATCTATTAGCAAATCAAATCCATTGATGTATATAATAATTATACTACAACATGGCCAAGTGGAGTTTATCTTGGGAATGTAACCTATGTTCAATATTTGAAAATCCTTCAACCTAATTCACCACATTACCACCATAAAGCACAAGAATTACATGATTATGTCAATAGATGCAGAAAAAGCGTTTGCACTGCCTCCCTCCCCCCTGCATTCATAATAAAAATTCTCAGCAAACTAAGAATAGAAGATAACTTCCTCATTCTGATAAGGGGCATTTACAAAAAACCTACCACTAACATTATATTTATGGCAAAAATATTGACTACATTTCCCTTAAGATTGAAAAAAAAAGCTAGGATAGCCACTCTTGTCACTTCCATTCAATACTGTACAGAAGGTACAAGTCATTTCAAGAAGACAAGGAAAAGAATAAAAGTATAAAGATTCAGGGGCCGGCCTGGTGGCGTAGTGGTTGAGCTTGAGTGCTCCACTTCAGCGGCCTGGGGTTTGCAGGTTCTGATCCTGGGCATGGACCTAAGCACCACTCATCAAGCCATGCTGTGGCAGCATCCCACATACAAAAAAAAAATTAGAGGAAGATGGGCACAGATGTTAACTCAGGGCCAATCTTCCTCACCAAAAATATATATATGTATAAAGATTCAAAGGAAAAAGAAAAACAGTCTTTATTTGCAGATAACGTGGTTGTTTATGTGGAAACTTCTAAGAAACCTACCAAAAATTATTGGAAATAACAAGTAAATTTGGTAAGGTCACAGGATGCATCTACAAATTATATTTCTATATACTATCAACAAATTGGGAACTGAATTGGAAAATACACCATTTCAAATAGCGTCAAAACCATAAAAAACCTAGTAAGAACTTTTTTACTATCCAAAACATCTACATTTAAAACTAAAAAACCTTGCAAAGATAAGTTTAGAAAGACCTACTGAAATTAAGAGATATGCTGTCTTCATCAGTTGGAATGCTCAATATTATTAAGATGTCAATTCTCCCCAAATTCATCTGTTGATTCAATACCATCCCAAACTCCTAGGTGACTTTCTTGTTGAAATTGACAATATGATCCTAAAATTTATATGGAGATGCAAAGTTTATAGAATGGCCAAAACAATCTTGAAAAAGAAAAACAAAGTTGAAGTACTTACATTATCTGATGTAAATGTTTGCTATGAAGCTACAGTAATCAAGACAGTGTGGTATTAGTGGAAGGACAAATAGATCAATAAAAGAAAATAGAGGGTTCAGAAATATGCCCACATATTTGGTTAATCAATTTTTGCTAAAGGTAATTAAATGAGAAAAGAAAAGTCTTTTTAAAAAATAGGTGCTTAAATAACTGGATACCCTTTAGAACAAAAGTGAATTCAGCTCTTACTTTACACAATATACGAAAATTAATGCAAAATGGATCAGAAACGTAAATGTAAAGGTTCAAACTATAAAGCTTCTAGAATAAAACATTGGAGAATATCTTTATGACTTTGGGGTAGACAAGTATTCCTAGATAGGATGCAAAAAACCACAAAAATTTTAAATTTTGATAAAATGGACTTAATAAATTTTGCCCATAAAAACACATAAAGAAAATGAAAAGGCAAGCTACAGACCGAGAGAAAATATTATATATGTAATAATACATATAAAGCACATAATATATTTATATATAAAAGAAAGGACATGAATCCAGAATATATAAATAACTCTAACAACTCAAAAATAAAAAGATAAATGCTGAAATTAAAAATGGACAAAGATTTGGACAGACCCTTCACAAAAGAGAATAAAGAAGCTATATGCACCTCACACCCATCAGAATAGCTATTATTAACAAGAAAAGAAATAACAAGCATTGGAGAGGATGTGGAGAAAAGGGAACTCTCGTACACGGCTGGTGGGAATGCAAACTGGTACAGCTACTGTGGAAAACAGTATAGAGATTTCTCAAAAAATTAAAAGTAGAAATACCAAATGATCCAGCTATCCCACTATGGAGTATTTATCCAAAAACATGAATTCAACAATTCAAAAAGATATATGCACCCCTATGTTCATTGCAGCATTATTCACAATAGCCAAGATGTGGAAGCAACCCAAGTGCCCATCAACTGACGAATGGATACAGAAGATGCAGCATATATCTTTACAATGGAATACTACTCAGCCCTAAAAAAGACAAAATTGTGCCATTTGTGACAACATGGATGGATCTTGATGGTATTGCGCTAAGCAAAATAAGTCAGACAGAGAAAGACAAATACCGTATGATTTCACTCATATGTGGAAGATAAAAAAACAAACACATAGATGAGGAGAACAAATTAGTGGTTACCAGAGAAGAAGGAGGTGGGGGAGGGCAAAAGGGGTAAAGGGGCACATATGTATGGTGACAGATAAAAACTGGACTGTTGGTGGTGAACACAATGCAGTCTATAAAGAAACTGAAATATAATGATGTACACCTGAAATTTACACAATGGTATAAGCCAATAAAATAATTTTTAAAAAATAGAGGGCCGGCCCCGTGGCTTGGTGGTTAAGTGAGCGTGCTCCACTGCTGGCGACCCGGGTTCGGATCCCGGGCTCGCACCAACGCGCTGCTTCTCTGGCCATGCTGAGGCCGTGTCCCACATACAGCAACTAGAAGGATGTGCACCTATGACACACAACTATCTACTGGGGCTTTGGGGGGAAAAAATAAATAAATAAAATCTTTAAAAAAAAAAAATAGAAACAATATTTGCAAATGTAAAAAAAAAAACTATGTGAATAGCTAATAAGCCCATGAAAATATATGCTCACATGAGCTACCACTTCCTACCCACTAGAATGGCTAAAATTAAAAAGACTTTCAATACCAACTAAATGCCAGGGAGTATGTAGAGCAACTGGAACTCTCTATGCTGCTGAGGGGAATGTGAAGCAGTGTGACCACTTTGGGAAATAGTTTGGCAATTTCTTATAAAGTTAACCACATACTCAACCTATGACCCAGCAATACCTCTCTGAGGTGTTTACCCTAAGTAATGAAAATATATGTCCACAAAAAGACATATGAAAATGTTCATAGAAATTTTATTTATAATAGCCAAACATTAAAAACAATTCAAATGGCTACCAACAGGATGACCAAATTGTGGTATATTCATACAATGGAATACTACTGAGCAATGAAAAAGGAGCAAACTATGGATCCATACAGAAAAATGGAGGGATCTATGAAAACATCATGCTGAGTGAGAGAAGCCACTCATGAAAGAACACATACTCTGTGTCCATTTTTATCACCTTCTAGAACAGGCAAAAGTAATTGAAAGTGATAGAAACCACTACAGGGGTGGTCTCTGGTGGGAGATATTGACTGGAAAGGGCAGAAGGACAGAAGCTATCTGAGGTGATGGCAATGTTCTATATCTTAATTTGAGTCATGATCATATGAGTATATTCAGTCAAAACTCCTTTAACCTCAACTTAACACTTGAGGTTCGTGATTATATTACATGGAAATTATATATCAACAATAAAAACCCCTAAAAATTGCCACCTGACTATTAATTGACCTGTTTTAGTCTGTATGTCCCTTCTCCCTAGGACACGGATGCCTCAGCCTCAATGGCAGAGACACACATTGTCAGTAACAATGAATATATAGGATAAAATTTCAAAAGTAATGTCCCATTCTCTCTCTCTTTTATTTCCTTTATGCATTTCCCTATTAGGGTATGTATCTTTATCCTATTGATTTGTAAGAAATCTTTATAATTAAAATTTTTATTTCCTTGACATAGATATTGCAAAAGAACTCTTTTCTGTTTGTTCTTTGCTTTTTTCTTTTCTTTATAGTGTTTTATGACAAAGAGAATTTTAAAATTTTTATTTTTGGCAAATCTCCCAGCCTTTTTCTCTATGGTTTCTGCCCCTGTTACATTGTTTACATATGCCTCCCCTGACCAGGATTGGATCCTTATACAGTTTTTTCTTTTAGTCCTTTTATATTTTCTTATTTAACAATTATCTCTTTAATCCATTTAGAATTTATTTTAGTTTGAAGTGTGAAGAGAGGGTAAAATTTAATTTTTTCCAAATAGTTAAATATGCTCCATTTCCATTTGTTAAATAAGCCCACCAATGAGGATGGCTCTCTTTGTGATATTCTAAATGCATATACACACTTGCACTGTTTCTGGCAACCCGTCACCTCTATTCACCTCTGCGGCTGCCTTAGGCAGTGGAATCTCTAGAGATCCACTGATCTTCAAAAAAGAAAGGAATAAAAGATGAGATCATGAGGAAAATTACCAAGCGGTATGAAAAAAGCGTGACAAGTTGAACAAATCTATTGCAGAGAAACAAATTGAACAGTCTATTACAGAGGAAGAACAACTAATGTGAGAACAATAATTTAAATTAAGTATAATATTCTCAGAGAGATAAGGGACAAGATTAGAAGCACGATACTGGAGCAAGCAATAATGAAAAAGAACAAGTTAGAGATATCGATCTATGAAAAGAACCATTGTTGAAATAAGGACCTCAGTGAACGGAATGAATAGCAGAGGAATGAATTGGTGAGGGAAAGACAGAGTGGAGGAATACTACCAGAGGAAGAGAAAAAAGTAACAGAAAGTAAAAGAGAGAGATTAAGTCATACGGAGGACAGAAATAGAAATTCAATGTCTCCTCAAAGAAGTCAAAAAAGGAGGAAAAAGCGAATAAGTGGAGGAAAAGAACTATTTGAAAAAATAATACTGAGAACCTAAAGAAATATATGACATTAGACTGAATGTGTCCAAAGAGTTCCAAATAAATGCACAATTAAATACTTCACATTAAAACACATTATGTTAATTTCAAAGAGAAATTTCTAAAATGTTCTGGAGAGAGAAACAGACCACTTAAAATGAACAAAACTCAGATCAATATCAGATTTTTACATAGCAGCACTGGGGGTAGGAAGATGATGTAATAATATTTTTTAAATTTTGAAGAAAAATAACTCTTGTAGACATTAGCTTAAAGCATAGAATTTATCCCAAGTTTGAAAATAGTGGTGAAGGGAATTAGATAATTTTGAGACCAAGGATGTTAAGATAAAATATTAAAAAGTTATGGCTAAATGCTAACTCTTAGTGTCTGAATTGATGAAGATGTGTTCTTGTTCAGTCCACTTTTATCGCATTGCTAATGTTCTTTAAATGAATCTCACACTTCTGTATTGTAAATGGGGTCTTGTCCAAATCTTCTGCAGTTGGATAAGGTCAATAAATCAAGAAAGGATTGGGTTCAGCTGTATACAACTGAAACCCAACTAGCTATGCCTTCAATACATGAGTGTTTATATGTATGTATTACTTTTATTATGAAAATTTCCAAGCATGCACAAAAGTATAGATATTAATACATCTAACCCCCATGTACCATCAGCCAGCTTCACCTATTATCACCTCCCACTTTTTTTTTTTCCAAAATCATTCCATAGGTGCTGCTGTGTACTTAGATTCAGAGCAGGAAGCACATAATCTCTAGTTCTCTGGATTAGTGGTTCAAGTGGCACAAGATGTCAGCATTAATTAGATGTCTGAGATCCTACTACCCAGCTAGTCCCACCCTGGTATAAATCCTAAAGGAAGTCTCACCTGGTTCCATAAGCGACTATGATGGAGGATATTCATCGAGGCATTGTTTGCAATGTGGGAAGTGAGGCAGAGCAACAGACCCACCCTGGATTCCGAATGATGCACTGCAGGGGCCGCGTGCAGACAGGGGGATATGCTGCAGCACTGCAGAGCAGCAGGCTGGGTATATGCACCCAGCAATGAGTGAAACAAGCTTATGAAAAAAAAGGTATCACAATCTCTTTTACATAAGTGAAAAATACAGTCACAGAAAACAACACTGCATGTTTTACAAGGAAACATTCAAATTCAAGGTTACATAACAAGTGCACTGGAGTGGTTGCCTTGAAGGGGGAGGCAAGTGGGAATAGGGACTGGGGATAAAAAGAATAAATTAAAGAAATGAGACAAAAGTGCTGCCCCATATAGACAGGTGATGGTCGTGTGGCATGAGCTGAAATACATATGAAGAAACTTCCGTTTTGGCCTCCCCCTCCCCAAAAAAAAGGAAAGAAAATGGTGTGTTTACTGCTCCGTGCTCTCTGGATGGTGGCCTTCTCCTGGCTGGTGTTCAGCTGGGATGCGCTGGGACCACCATACTGGTTGTTCACGGTGGATGCCGATTCTGAGTGGTCGACGCCCAGGCCTTACTGGGGGTTACATGTTCAGAATATGACTCTGGCCTTTTCTTGTTTTATGGAGGTGATGTCCTCTTCTGTTCCCTAAAACATTTATCTCTCACCCACGGTCAGTTATTGTTCGTTCACCTTGACTTCCTCTTTAGGCTATGGATTTTCTCGCATTTTGAGCCAACAGCCCAAGGGACCCTGGTTGTCAGATCTCATCTGTGGACCAAGCATTTTGGAGTAAATGTTTTCCGCTCATTTTGGAGTAAATATTTTGGGCTGCTAAGTCATCTGCTCTTACCATTTTAATTGCATCTGATTTTTTTTTTTTAACTTCTAGGAATTCCTCAGTTTCCGGTCTGCTGATTACAGCCTTTCTTAGTTTCAATTTTAGCATTTATTTTTAAATCATTCCCTGCCCCCCTGCACGTTTCAATTCAAGGGCGAAACACACAGGGCTCTCAGATAGTGCAGAGGCAAGAAACAGAGAACAGAGAAAAGGTGAACTGTGACGCACAGGAGAAGCCGGCACGGAGTAGGGAAGGTGCTGAGCTGAACGTTGGCCAATAGAGTGGAGGTGTTGACCGGATGCAATAAACCCTGCATGGGTGGTCAGTTTGGGGGAAGGTGGGGGCCAAGGAAGCAGATCTCCCAGTGCTCAGTACAGGGATGAAGGGTCACCACTGGTGAACTCGGGAGCTGGGAGTCGCCTCCAGCAGGCTTGGGTGCTGGCCTTTCTTCACAGGCTGTGATGTTCAGTGGTCGGGGCAGCTCCCAACAGCTGGGCAGGGGGAGGAGAACAGGTATTCATCCTGGATCCATGGATGAGGCTAAAGGCACCCAAGAGTCCCGGGGCCTGGGCTGGGTGGGCACAATCAGAAACCTCCATCACTGCTGTCCCCACAGTGTCCTTATGACCCTCCGGAGGGAAGATGAGGAGGGAATTCATAAACTGAAGTGAATCCTTTCCCTACCGTCTTCCCTGCCCGTTCCTCCTTCCCTGTCCCTGGAACCAGCTCCTCCTTTCCCCTCCCTTCTCCCTTTCATGGACTTCCAGCCTTGCCCCTTCCTGCCCCTACACCTTCTCCCCAATTCCCCTTCCTGCCCCTACATCTTCTCTCCGACTCTCAGCTTTCTCCCCCTGCCCTCCTGCCTCTCAGGATGGAGAACAAGGCAAAGCACTGGGATGGGGATTCTGGGAAGGCCTCTGTGTTTCTCTAAGGTCCATTTCTTTTTAATGGGAGCAGACAGCATCAGAGTGAAAGGCAGAAATTGCAAGAAACAATGAATATTTAGGTTAGACTCAGTGACAATTTTCCCACCTCTGTGCTTTCTGGCTTCCTCTTCCCAGCTATCTTTCCCGGGACAGATGCTGTCCCCAGCTCCGTTGCCCTCCAAGTCAAACCCAGGTCCACTCACCTGTGCCTGCAGCTCAGGAGCACAAATAGGGCTGACAGCACCACGTCCTTGGGGAGCTGGGAGCAGCCGAACTAGGGGAGAGGGGGGAGCTTGATGTCCTGGTGGGAGGAGGGAGAAGGGAGGATGGGCCTGGGCTAGGATGTCAGCTGCTCCCTCAGTGTCCCTGAGCCAGGCCCCCTGTGGCGGGAGCTGTGTGGTACAAGGACCACCCTGAAGTGACTATGCAGCAGCAACGGACACAGGAGTGGGGGACAGGGTCACAGGGTCTCTCTGGGCCTGTGAGAAGATCCAGTCATAGGGGACCCAGGAGTCTTGGATGGAGGAAAAGCCTGGTTAGGGGAAGTGATGGGGATCAGAGCTCAGTAGAGTGGGAGGGATAGAGCCAGGGGAGCGGGGACAATCCCACAGGGCAGAAAGGACAGGGCATCAGGCTGGACCATTGCCGGGAGCTCCTGAGGCCAGAAGAGAGGGCAGATTTGCTGGGGGCGGTGGGGAGAAGGCCCCAGAATCAGAGCTAGGCAGAGGAGGTGTGGGGGCCCCACAGAGGAGCTCGGGGAGGGCTCTCGGGACCCAGCAATCAGGAGCATGGGTCTTTGTCCTGTCTCTGCTCCTAAGTGGCTGGGTGACGGTTTTGGACAGGCCCCACGCCATCTCTGGGCCTTGTTTCCTCAGCTGTGACGTCTTGGATGGCTCCTAAGATGCTTGGCTCTGAATTCCAACAGGCTGCTCTTCGCATCTGTGGGACTGTCAGGGAGGAAGGAACCACGGGGACCATCCGTGCTTTCATCAGGGCTCCTATGTGCCACATCCCTGATGACACCGAGCACGTGACAGCATCCTCATTTTGCTGGTTCAAAAGGTGTAAAGTGCCATTTCATACTTGTTTTAATTGACATTTCTTTGATTACTAACAAGTGTGAACATCGATTGTCTGCCTTTTGGATTTCCTCTTCTATAAACTGTCTTTCTTATGCTTTTCCATTTTCCACTGAGATTCCTGTCTTTCTCCTGTTGATTAGCATTAGCTCCTTGTACATTATGGATCATATTGCTGTGTTAGTGTTAGACATTTTCAGTTAATTTTTCCCAGTCTGTCATCTGCTTGATAACTTTTTCCATAGTGTTGTTCATTGAATGGAATTCTTCAGTCTTGGTGTAATCAAATTAATGATTTTTTGCCTTATGATTTGTGCTTTTGAAGCTTTGTATAAGAAGTCCTTCCTTATTCCTAGGTTGCACAGGTATTCATCTGAAGTTTCCTTTTTCTATTAACTTAATAATTTTATTTTTCATAGATATATCTTAGATCCATCTGGGGTTCATCTTTGTATTTAGTGTTAGGTGGGGATCCAGTTTTTTTTTTGGTTGATTGTTTTATTTTTTTTATCTGCTCTGCCAGTTTTCTCATGGATGTCCCACAGATAACGGGCCCTGTGCCTCATTGATTCCTGGTGTTTCCTTATCATAAACTATGTTCCTGTATGTACACGGATCTCTCTGGAACTCTTTAGCCTGTCCATTGTTCCATTTATCAGTTCTTGCACCAGCACTACTGCAATCAATTGTATTACTTAGTAGTATAGGGCAAGTCCTCTCTTTTTATTTTCATTTTTCATGGTTGACATAGTTATTCATGCATCTTTATTTTTCCATATCATTTTAGAGTAAGTTTATCAAGTTCTTTAAAAAACTAAACTCAAATTGTGTCTAGGATTATATTTAGAGACTTTTAATTTGGGGAAAGTTGACATCCTTATAACATTATTGTCTCATCCAAGATTGTACATTATTTCTATTTACCTGTGTCATTAATTAACATTTCAAAGTTTTCTCCAAAGAGGTTTTGGTTATATTAATCCTTCCTAGATACTTTACAGAT
This sequence comes from Ceratotherium simum simum, assembly GCF_057802395.1. Taxonomy (NCBI): domain Eukaryota; kingdom Metazoa; phylum Chordata; class Mammalia; order Perissodactyla; family Rhinocerotidae; genus Ceratotherium; species Ceratotherium simum. Next base: position 42,152,766 of record NC_141912.1, read on the forward strand.
TTTGTTACTATTCTGAATAGTATCTTATTTTGATTAGATTTTCTAAGTGATTAATTCTAGCGTACAGAAATACTTTTGATTTTTGTCAATTGATCTCATTCCGGAAGCCTTGCTAAACTCTCTCATGAGATCTAATAGTTTGCAGATTCTGCTTATTTTTTTCTAGGTAGATGATCCCATCATATCAAATTGCGACGATTTTCACTCTTCTTGTCTCATCTTCTTTCCTCTTATCTGTTTTCCGTTTCTTTAGAGCATTGGCCAGGACCTCTAATACTAGATTAAGCATTAGTGGTGGCTGTGGAAATCCTTAATTTGAATTTATACCTTCTCCACTAAGTAATATTTATTGTGGTCATCGGTATTCAGTCTTTACCAAGTTATTTCTTCCCATTTCCAGTTTATTAAGGGTTTTTCCTTATAATAATAAATGTGTTCAACCTTCCAAATGCTTTTTCTACATCAGTTGACTTTTTTCCTTTAGTTTATTAATTTGTTTCATTTACGTTGATATATTTTCCAAAGCTAAGCAATCTTTTTGGTCCTGGGATAAACCCCACATGATCATAATACATTCTTTTATAACACACTGTTGAGTTCAGTTAGCTGATATTGATTTTGGTTTTGACTATGTTCATCAGGGAAATAAATGAACCTATAATTTAATTTTCTTGTATTATCTTTAACTGGTTTTGAGATTAAGGTGATAATAGATTCTTAAACTAAGCTGGGCAGCTTTTGTTTTTTTTCTATTTTCTGCACTATCTTGTATAAAATAGGAATCAACTATTTCTTAAAAGATTCGTGATACCTGTAAAACCATCTGAATCTTGAATTTTCTGTGAGAATGGCTCTTTATCTAGCATTTCAATGTCTTTAATATTTATTAATCTATTCAAATCTATTTCCTCTCATGCTCTTCTTGGCATTTTATATTTTTAAGGAATTTGTCCGCTTCTAGCTAGGATTTCGAACAAAAAGTATTTGTTCAGGATTGATTTATTTAAAAATCTTTTAGAGTGAGTATGTGGTTATTTTCTTCTTTTCCTTCAATTTATTGTTTATTTATATCTTTTATCTTGATCAGTCTTATCAGAAGTAGGTCTATCTTATTAGACTTTCCACAGAATGAATCATGGGTTTTCTTATTCTCCATTTTTTAAAAATCATGTAATTGACTGCAGGCCCTCATCGTTATCATTTTCCTCCTTTACATTTCTTCGGGCTTACTGCATGGCTCAGTTGCCATCTTCTAGAGTTGAGTGCTTAGCTCACTTATTTTTTAACCTTTTATATTTTCCAACAAATGTACTTAAAGTTATTAATTTCCCCTCTAAATATTAGCTATGCCCTGTAAATTTTGATAGTGTTTATATTATCATAATATATTTTATTATATATTTAATGGTTTATATAATAATATATTAATAAATATTATTTAGTTTCAAACATACTAGTTTAGCTTTACTTCTATGCATTCCTAATTTTATTGCATTATCTTTGGAGAATATATTCTGTATATATTAATTCTTTGGAATTTATTCAAACTTTTTTCATTTCTTCACAGAAGGTCTACTTTTGTAAATATTCTCTGTGTATTTGAAAGAGTGTCTATTACCTGTTTTTATTTATGTTGAGTGTTAAATATGGGTGCATATGCATATACACAGTTTATATATAATTATAAATAATGTATTTTATTGAATATTCGTATTGCATTTACATGGTTGAAAACATTTTAAACATGTAAACACATATTTTATATATTTTCAAAAATTATTTATTTTATGATATCATTTATAATATAGTCCTATAGATATATAGTAATGTATATACCTATAAATATTACATAAATATATATAATACCTGGAATTTTTTGATTTAGAACTTAGATTCCATTGTTTATTTTTTATCTCATTGAACTATGATCTTCTGAGAGGGATGTGACTTGCCAACTACAATTATTAATTATTTACTGCCTCTGATGGTGTTACTTGGTATGTCTCATGGCCATGTATTTAGGTACACGTGTTTATGAGAGTTCTGTTTTCTTATTAGGTGTACTTTTTATCCATATTTATTATGTATCTTTGTCTCATAACATTATTTTACCTTACATTCTACTTTGTTCAAAATTAAGATTGCTACTACAGTTTATTCTGTTTTATATTAGCCAGGTATATTTTTTCAACTTTTTATTTTTAACTTTTTAAAATCTTTTTAAAGTTTATCTCTTGTGGACAATATATTGTTGGAATTTTTTAAAAACCCAAACTGAGAGTCTCTATCCTTATTTCATAAGTTTAACCCATTTAAATTTATTGAAACTGCTTTTATAGTAGGACTTATTTCTGCCTTCTTATTTCATTCTCCCCATTTACCCCAATTATTTTCCTATTTTCCTTTGGAGAGAGTTTTATTTTGCTGGTGTAAAGGGTATACATTCTATTTACTTAACTGAAGACCCATATTTATATTGATTTACTCCAGTGACTGCCTCAAACTTATCAAGATCTGCACATTGCCTCTCATGAGACAAGTACTCAGTCATCCTTTCATGGCCTTCTGGTCTCTCCTCCTCACCCCATGATGATGTTGTCTAGAATGTTATTTTTCAATTGTCATGGATATGTTTTCTCTTTTTCTTCATTTTGGTTCTAGCCGCTTTTTTTTTTTTTTTTTGAGATAAAAATAGACTTCGCCATGCTGCTTGCTCACACTTACTTCCTCGCCTCTTGCAGCATCTCCCGAATTTGTTTTTCATCTTAACCAAGTACTTCCTCCAAGAGCATTTTCAGTGGGGATCTTTGCATGAGGCCAACCTGCTGAGGCCTTAGAAGTCCCCAAGTACTGTGATCTGACATTTGAATGACAGTTTGGCTGGATATAAAATTCTAGGTACTAAGTTCTTTTCTTTAATACTTTAATAATATTACTCAATTTTCTTTTTGCAGCCAGTGTTCTTCTTAAGAAGTCTGATGTAGATCTAATTCTTGTTCTTTTATAGGTGATCTGAAAGTCTTTACAATTTTCTTCTTGTCTTTGATGTTCTTACATTTCACATAAGGGGGCTAGTGCTGTGTGTGTTTGTGTGTGTGTGTGTGTGTATTTCCTATTTTCCCCTCTTGACAGTGTATGAGTCTTTTTGATCTGAGATCTTTTTCTATAACTCTGAGAGATTTATATTAATTTTTCCTTCAAATATTTCTTCCTTTCCATCTTTTCTCTCCCACAGGGATTCTTAAAACCATATGTTAGTACATGTACTTTTCCGTGTCTCTCCACTTCTCTTTGATTTTTTAATCTCTTCATGCTTTCCAGGAACTTTCTGGGAGAATTCCTCAACTTTTCTTCCAGTTTGCTCTCCAGCCACATCTATCCTTTATGTATCACACATGTGATGGTCTTTATTTCGACTATAATATTTGTCACAACTAGCACTACCATTTAGCTCTTTTTAGTTGTTCTTGCTCTTGATTCACATAGTTTATGTCTTTCTTTACCCCTTTAGCTCTACTGATCATATTTACTTAGAATTATTGTACTGTCAGTTCCCGTAGTTCTGCTTCAGATGGTTTCTATTGTTTGGTGTGTTGTCCTTCTTTTAAGATAGTAGTTCTCCAAAGATGCCAAGTTATTTTGGCTTGTGAATGCAGATTCCCCTAAGATGACCATGTACCCAGTCTAGTAACAGGTAATGTGGAAGAATGGAAAGCTAAATACTTCCATCTAGTGAGTTTTATAAGTGGGTGGGATAAGCCCCAGAGCACAAGGGAACCCCCTTGTGTACCCACACTGCTGCCGTTCCCATCCCTTGGTCAGGGTTTCACCTCTAAACTCTTTGGGAGATCCTCCTTAGTTTGTAACCCACCTGCCTTGGAGTTGGAGAAGGAAAGGGTTAGGGAGCAAATGCCATTGGCGGTTGGCCATCTACCTTCATCAATATCCCACTGCTATGGCTGTGCCTTGTGGTCCTCTAGAGTACCTGTGACCCAGGTGAAGGAGAGGCTATGAGAGTCTCAAGGGCCATGACTGCAAGAGTCAAGAGCAGAAATCAAGGTTCCTGTCACCTATTTCTTGCTTTGTCTCTAGCCACCATCTGCCACAGGCTGTGGTCACTCTCTCCACACCCACCATTTGACATATGTCAACATAGCCTCCAGCTCCCAAACTGTTTTGGTTCCATTTGATATCATTCCAGAAATCCATGTCTAACTGTCTTTTCTACAGTTCCTCTCAAATTAATGACCTGTACCTCCTCCCCATTCCTGCTTTCACTCCCCTTGGATCAAAGCAGAAGACCTGGTGGGATCTGGGGTGATGGAGGCACATGAAGGGGGTGAGTGACATTTCCTCCTTGGAGGGAAGCAGGCATTTCCTCAAGAAAGGAGCTCATCTGGAGACACCACCAGGCTGATGTTTCTGAGAATAGTGACCAAGTTCCTGGAAGAGTTGTAGTTTCCACACCATTAGGGCCCCAAGTCCTCTTCCTTCAGCTGAATCATGGTGATGATGAAGAAGCCAGCATCCAGCATGACCCAGATCATGTGTCAAGAGTGCTGAGCTGCTGTCCAGGGCTTGGAGCTGAGGACTAATCTGGTACCTCATTTGGAGATGTCTGCTGACACCAAGTTCTCTCATAGGGCCCTCCCTCAGGAGGGTACTGCCATTGCATGGAGAGTGTCTGCCCCGCCACTTCATGAAGTTCCTCAGGCATGACTATCTTTCCTCAGGAACCTGGATAACAAGCCCTCAGGTCAGGGCCCTGGCTGGACGCAGCCATCCCTCTCCCACGGCCAGGGAAAGGGGACAGGGAACAACTTCTGATGTCCACACCCAGAACATGGTCTGCTGGTCACAGAGCCACCCTGCTCTCTGCCCCACCTTCTCCTCCATCTCACCTGAGGCCAGGAGCACCAGCAGAACAGGTGGAAGGAGCAGGCATGGGGCTTCCCAAACCAGGTCACCCCCAACCTGTTTCTGACAGTGGAGGAGTGGAGAAAAGCGGAGGCCTCTAGGGAGAGGGAACCAGAAGCTGGGCCTGATTCTGCCCCAGTTTCCCAGCATCTCTGAGCTGGATGAATTGAGAAAGCCCAACACCTTGACTGGGGAAGTGATTGGCCTGAGAGGCGGGCTGTGTGGGCAGAGGGGAGGGAGGGGCAGCCAGGCCTGGGTGGGGGGCCACCAGCTGCAGGGTCTGTCTCTGGGCCTGGAGATCTCAGCCCTGCCTCAGTTTCTCCCTCTGCCCAACTTCTCCCCATCTCCATCACTCCGCACCTCTCACTCTATCACAGTCCTTCATTGTTAACAGGGAAAGCTCCGAGAATGCCCAAGAAGAAACCATGGTGAAATAAGAGGCTGTTCCTCTTCTCTTTCTCTCTGTGCACTGCCTACGAGTGGTCAGGGGGCCATGGAGGCCTGACCAGGGTCCTGAGTCCCTCTGGTCCCCAGGCAAGACAGGGACCCCACTGCCAGGCATGGTGGGTCAATGATGTGTTTTTGCCATGGGAGTGTTTGAGTGAGGGGTGGAGTTTCAATTCCAGAAACTGTAAGAATGGTCCCTGGGAAAAGTGGGGTCGGGAGAGATGGGAGAAAGAGCTCACTGAGCAGGGATCATCAGAGGGGAAGGCAGGAGGGAGCAGATGAGTTAGGGGGGAGAAAGCAGGGAGAGGAGTCAGCATCATCTCTGTATCTTCAGTTCTCATTCCCCAACGGGGCTCAATCAGTGTTGGTTGGAGGAACACATGAGTGGGTGAAAAGATGAAAAATTCTTTCATCTGAACAACATGTGTGTAAAAATGTGTGGAGGAAAAATATAGCCAAAACTGGAACAACTTGAGCAACAAAACAAAGTGGTATTGAATTAAAACCCAAAGTACAAGATAAATATCCATGAGTCCATAATGATATAAATAAATGATTGAATAAATAAAATAAGTGGGGGAAAACAGCCAAATCTCCTGTGCAGAAGAATTCCAAATAATATATGTACATACTCCGCCCTCAAGGGGGGGGCAGCATAACTCCCTCCCCTTCCCTATGGGCTGTGCACAGTGACTTCCTTCCAAAGAGGATGGCATGGACAAAGGGGAAAAGAGACACTTTACAGTGAGAACCTGACCACCACCACCTCAGCCCAGTGGCCAAGGTCAACATCAGCAGTCATACATCATGTTGATACGATGTACCCTTCATATCATGTGATGAGAAGGGCACTTTACCTCTCTGGTCTTCCTGCCCCAAACCCTTGACCCCATGAGACGAAACACAAAACAACTCTCAAGTGAGGGACATTACAAATCCCTGACCAGTCCTCCTCAAAGCTGTCAAAGTCACCAAGATAAGGAAATTCTGAGGAACTGTCACAGCCAAGAGGAGCCTAAGGAGACATGATGACTAAATGTAATGAGGCGTCCTGGATGGGATCCTGGAACAGAAAAAGGACATTAGGTGAAAGTTAAGGAAATCTGAATGATGCATGGACTTTAGTCAATAATAATGTCATTATTGGTCCAGTAATTGTGACAAATGTACCGTACTAATGTAAGATACTACTAATAGGGGAAACTAGGTGTGGGCTGAACTCTCTGTAATGTCCTCACAACTTTTCTGAAATCTAAAACTACTCTAAAATAAAAGATTCACTAAAAACGTAGAGAGATTATTTATACAAAACCTGTTTGTAAATACTTGATAACTAACAAAGAAAAGAAAGTATTTTTTTAAACTTAAGTTTGATCAGACATAAAGAATACCGAATACGGCCATTTAAGAGACTAGTTTATCTGAGGTCTGCTTGCCGCGCTGCACACCAACCATGTGCAGCCAGTCGTTGCTGAACGATGGGGACATGTTCTGAGAAATGCGTCATTTAGGTGATTTCGTCGTAGTGTGAACATCAGAGAATGTACTTACGCAAACTTAGATGGTAGAGCCTACTACATACCCAGGCTATATAGTACTAATCTTATGTGACCACCGTCCCATATGCGGCCCATCATTTACACAAAGGTCATTATGTGGCGTATGACTGTATATATCCCAGTGGGTGTTGAATTCACATCACTGGTCTTCCCAGTTGGTTATAACCTAGCTCTCCCCAGGTGTGTTCAGTCTTTAGAGCATCCTGTTCAGGTAACATGATTGCCCTGCCTCCCTAAAATGAGCAGACACTCTGGTCTGCTCAAGACCCCACATGGCCCTGAACTTCAATGCCCTGGTCCTGCTGTGGCACTGGGTCCCTGGGAGCCCCAGGGAGAAGGAGGGAGGAGGTGGGAAGCTGAACTTCGTGAGGAAAATGACCAGGAGGCCTGGAGCCCAAGCTGTCCCTAGGCACCAGGAGGCTGCCCAGGGAAGAGGGGACAAAAGGAGGAGGGGTCTACAGCTACTTCTTGTCTGTGACCATATGTCCTCACCACCCAGCTCACATGAGCTGTTAGCTATCCTGCCTTAACTGGACTTCTTGGCTCAGTTAGAGGCCTCCGCCTGCCTTAAGACCCCATAATCTGTGCCCACCCCCATCTCGGCCCCCAGTGTGCCTAGTTCCCCCCACGGCCCCGCTCCTGACTGCCATGCTGGTCCTGCCTCAGACTGTGCTGGCGCTTGTCTGGCTTCCCCAGCTTCTGGAATGCCTTCCGGCGCTGCTCCCCAACTAGCCTCACTTGTGTGGGGCCACAAGGGGTCCCTCTTGCAAGAGGCTGGCGCAGAGGACACCAGCCTGCAGCCACCACCCCACCCTTGCCCTGCGCTCGCAGTGTCTGCTCACTATGGCCCCTGATCCTGTGCTGTGCTCTGTCGCTACCATACTGTGGACACTCTTCGTTCCCATCCAGACAGCCTGTGAGTCCCCTGAGGGCCAGGCCACCTCCTCTCACTTACTGAGCCCTGCTTGGCTCAACTCTGCGTCGCTGTCTGCACATGCTCCTTGATCTGATGGGGAGGGGCCACAGAGCGCATCTCCAACCTCTTGCCTTTTTTCCTGTGGAGGCTGAGCTGCAGAGCAGTCCAGTGACTTGTCCAAGGTTTCACAGAGATTTCACAGCTGAGCTGGGCATTTGAACCCTGTCCTCCAACACACACCCAGCGCTTTGCCCATCGCTGAGCAGCCCCCCATCCACCCTGACTCCCAGCAATGTGTCCCCATCACTTATCCAAATGGACCACACTTCCACTTGCGGGTTCAAAGACAAGGCAGCAGCGCGTTGGGGGTGGGGGAGTGTGGCAGAAGGACTGAGCCACCAAAGTAATATAAACCCTTTCTTGGAGAAACGAAATAAAAATCAGAAGTGTGATTCTCTCTTTAGGAGGGAAATCTGCTTTAACTAAATGGAAATTATAAATCAAATCACTCAGGTGTAAAAGTACAGTGTGCTATAAAAAGTTTAATCTGTATTAATAGAAGCTAAATTTATAACAAGGAACTGAAAGCTTTGTAGCTGACCAGCTATGTTGAAGCAAAATCTAGAAAGCAGTGCTGTCAGACAGAATTTCCTGCAATGATGGAATGGTCTATACCTATAGATCCAACACAGTAGCCACTAGCCTCACGCGACTGTTGAGCATCTGACACGTGACAAGTGCAGCTGAGGAACTGAACTCTTATTTTTCATTTACTTTTAATTACTTTAAATATAAATAGCCACATGTGGCTGGAGAACTAGATGGCACCGCCCTAGATGACTGAGATGAACTTGAACGACACCCTGCCCCTCACAGGCAGATGTCTCTGTTGTGCAGTGTGTGTGAATGCCAAAACTGTAAAGCTAATAGAAGATAACGTATAATATCTTTGTACGTTGTCTAAAAGACAATGTTCAAAATATTATTGTGCTTCAGATTGGGAAGAACATCTTAAATAAGATCCCAAAACAAATCCTAAGGGAAAATGGATGGATTTAATCACATTGTCAAATGCTGGCTTCCCAGATATCACCAACACAGCCTGTTGGTAAGAGAAAGCTGGGGAGCCCGGCCCAGCATTCACATTGTTCCCAGGGGCTGGCCCTGCCTCCTGTCCAAGGACTCTTGAGAACAGAAGGGACGAAAGTCAGGGGACAGGCTCTGGGGAACCCCTGGGAGACAGTTCCTCTAAAACCGTGTCTGCAGCGGCTGCCTGTGTCCCCTCATTCATCCACCCCAAGCCTGGCCCCGGCCCCCACTCACCTGAGGCCCAGGCTGTCTGGGAAAGGACAAACAAGGCTGAGAACACCAGGCCCTTGCCCAGGATGAGTCCACAGGTCAGGACAACAGCCAGCACCAGCAAGCCTGTGAGGCATGGCATTCAAGGCTCTCCACGATCTGAATACATGGTGCTGCTTTAACCTTACCCTTCTCCTCTCCACTCTGCCAGACTGTCTTCCTTTGTAGCCAACACCCTCCCTGCATGCGTTCCCACCACCTGCTCCTGGCATGGAATGCCACGCCCTCTTCTACATTTATTACTCCTCTGCTACCTTCCAAGTTTCTCCTCCTCCACGTAGTGTTCTCCGACACCCACTTCTGGCCCCCACTCCCCAACAACTCTGGGTAGGGAAGGACTTCTGTCCATCTCATTCCTTTAACTCCAAGGAAGAGGCTGCTGGTTGCTCAGATTCCGTTTGCACCTGGCGATGCCCTGTCATCAGGGGTATAAAACACCTGTATGATCTTAGCTCCTCAACCCCCGGCTCCTTTCCTCTGGGCTGGTGGATGGGACTTGGCTGTTTCAAAGTAGTAACATTCAAGGCTTGAGTTAGGCCTTCGGGATAGAAATAGCAGCGAAGGTCATTCTCCCTGCTGGGGTTCAGGACTCCCTTGGCCTGCCTGGAGCAGGAGAAAGTCCTCCATGTTGTCTAGCCTGGCTCCCTGGAGTCCACAGGTGGGGCGTGAGCCGAGGGCCCCAGCTAATCCCAAAGTGTTACTCTGCTTTGCTTTGGCCCCTGTGCAGCAACCCTCATTCAGGCACAACTTACATTGAATCCAGATTGCCTTTTAGGGTTGGTTCTCTTTGGTAAGTGCCATGTTCTGGAAGAGATAAAAAGCTCTTCAGGGCCTTGACTGACACCGGGCTCCTAGTGAGTGCCAGATAATTCTTGACAAAGATGCGCCAGCACACCCTGAGCTTAGAAGGCTGTCTGCATAGCCTGGCTGACCTAATCTGAGCCAGAGAGAGAGACCTCCAAGATGTTTGGAACAAGATGTTTTCTACTCCTACGGGGCTGAGCAGCCCTCTCCCAAGTTCATTGCCCTGGGACTATACTCTGTTCAGGGGAGAAAAGTTCACAGGGTCCTAAAAGGTCAAAAGGGAAAGGATCATTCAACACCATCCAGTCCAACCCCTCAAAGAATGGGGTGGACAGGGAATGCCCAAGGTCACTCAGTGGACAGCAGCAGAGATGGCACTGGGATCCACATCTCCTGACTCCATTTCTGTGTATTTCTGTGACATCTTGCTGGTCTCAGCGTTCAGAGTCTCATCCAGTGAGCCTGGCCTAATTTTTCAGTTCTCAGCACCCATTTCCACCCAGCCCATCACAGTGGCACACTCACCATGCCCATACTCCTTCTTCTCTTGCTTCTGCCCCATCATGGAGCTTGTCCATCAGGCAAGGAACCTCCCCTTCCCTGCTCTTTTCAGCCCACCTTATTTCCCCTGATACTCCCATTTCAGGCCTCTCCTCCTACAGTGGGGTTGGGTGGACAACATCCATCACTTCCCAATATCATCACATTATATATGTTTCTTTCAGTGGTCAGCCCCTGCCATGCCCTCTCCCACCTGGAAAAAAGAAGAAAAAATAAAGAAGGATTCTCCATAATCCATTGAGGGAAAGTCCATTTATCTCTAGGCAGGCCCAACACTACCCCAGAAAGAAACCTTCTCCATTCATTACCTTTAACCTAACTAAAAAACAGTCCGTGACTGCCCTTCCCTCTCCAGACAACCTCAGTAATTACCGCAGGTATCCTTTTCAGAGGATTAGATTCTTGTTTCCTCCTTGAGACCAATAATTCCTGCAGGCAGGAACAATCTGTACTAGGCTCAGTTTCCTTAGCCACATTAGCCTAAAGTTGTCTCCAATTACTGGAGAGAAGGAATATGAATCTGTTATCAAAACTCCCCTGCCTGTTATTTGCAGTTTGATGAAAATAATTATGTTTACATTTATCCTGTATTAAACTTGATACAGTTCTCATTCAATAGTGTGGGCTCAGTCATTCTCAATTATTTTTCTTATTGTCTTTATTAAGATTTGAATTAAAGAACCAGGCAGCTATCAAATGATGGATTCAGACCTGAAGGCCCAAGCCATCTACTGATGCCTGGAGCAGGCAAACTGTGCCAAGTGTAAAATATAAGGCCTTTGCTTCTCTGAACTCATTAAATACACAGGGACCCAGAGAACTGGGTCACAGTGCGGGAAGCCTAGAAGAGGGTGAGGGACTTGTTCAGGGTGGCTGAGTGTGTTCAGGGCAGAGCGGAAATGGGAATCTAGGCCAACACACTTCCCATTATCCTGTGACGGCCGCACTTAACCTTCATAAAGAGGAACAGTTTTAGCACGTCCACAGCGTACAGATACTAAGACCAAATTACTAAAACTTTCCTGAGTAGAGGGCAGTGGAATTGCTTAACTGCATAAATCATTTGTAACCAGGCTGTTAATGACTAGGTGTCACTGGATGTTTCTAAAGTCCTGGGGAATTATTTTATTCTATTACATGGGTTCAGTAGCTTCCCTACCGTCCTGCCTACAGCACTGTCGTTCTACTTGCTCAACTCTTTGTTTCCAGATACTATGAGGTTCAACTTAAGCCTAGCCCTGTCCTGATATTCACATATTCCGGTTGGCAGGGAGTGAATGAGCAGCGCCCTGTGTGGTGGAGGCCTCTCCAACTCACTGGCTCATAAGGAGAAGGTTTACTGAGAAGCTTGAGGCAGAAGTATTGGGCTCCACCTTCCTAGCTCCATCTCCCCATGTGGGTAGACCGGCTTTCTAAGAAAGGAGGGGAGAATTGGCAGTGCCCCCACCAACGGGACGCTGGCCTTCAGTCTGCAGGCGATAGCATGATGGTTTAAGGACAGACTATGGTCAGTTTCTTTCCTTCTAGTTAGCCCTCTTGCGTATCCTCTTTGCCTGCAGCTCAGAATCCTAGAATAAGTCAAAGTGCTTCACTGAGAAAATGTTTCTTCCACCACCCCTACATCCCCAGACGGCACCGCAGATTCAAGATCGCAGATCAAGAGTATTAGTAGCTCCATCAAGCATTTGGGAGTAATTAGGATTTCTATAAATTATTTTGAAATGGTTCAGTGATTATATATATATATATCAGCAATAGACACACATATGCAGCAAAGAAGGCAAAATATCGATCATGGTTGAATCTAGGTGATGAGTTTATGGTGGCTATTCTTTCTATATTTTGTGGATTGGAAAATTTTCATAATAAAAAGGTAAAAAGAAAGCAAAAAAGAACTTAAGGAGTTTTACCACCCATATTCTATTCCCATCATGGTTCCACAGACCTGTCCCTTGCTCTCAGGTGCACAGTACTTTATATTAGCTCCTGGTGTCCCCGAGTTGAATGCTCTTCCCCCCGCCTCCACCCATATCCGTCCCATTTTGTCCCAGAGGGGAGTCTACCTGAACACTTCCATCGGGCACTAATCTCCTTCTCCACTCAACTCTCAATACCATTGATCACTCTACACCTGGTTACATTACCATCATCATCACCGTCCTCATCATCATCCACAATTACTTTAATAAGTACTTACTATGCCCCAAATACTGAGCCAAGAATTTTACATCAGTCTGCTATTTAACTCTTAGGATGACCCTCTGAAGTAGGTACCACTTACAAATGAACACTTCTGAGTGGGTACTACTTACAAATGAGGAAACTGAGGCTCAGAGAGGTTAAAGGACTTCCTAAAGTCACCTATGTAGAAGGTGGTAGAGATAGGATTTGAACCCAGCTCTGTCTGATTCCAGAACCCTTAACCTCTTTTCCACACTCCCTCTCTGTGCCTTGCTAGAGTGACTTCCTTGTATTTTTGTCTTCATGTTGCTGCTTGGCCCTTACATTGTTATTTACCTTTTCCTCTACTAATGCCTCCTCTACCCCAGTGCCTGAATATTCCTTACCAGAATAACATTGGTTTATAACATTGTATAAATTTCAGGTGTACATCATTATATTTCAATTTCTGTGTAGACTACATCATGTTCACCACCCAAAGACTAATTACTGTCTATCACTGTACACATGTGCCCTATCATCCCTTTCACTCTCTCCCTTCCCCTTTTCCCTCTGGTAACCACCAATTTAATCTCTGTAGCTATGTGTTTGTTGTTGTTGTTTTTATATTCCACTTATGAGTGAAATCATATGGTATTTGACTTTCTCCATCTGACTTATTTCACTTAGCATAATACCCTTCAGGTCCATCCATGTTGTTGCAAATGGCAATATGTCATCTTTTTTATGGCTGAGTAGTATTCCGTTGTATATACGTACCACGTCTTCTTTATCCATTCATCCATTGATGGGCACTTAGGTTGTTTCCAAGTCTTGACTATTGTGAATAATGCTGCCATGAACATAGGGGTGCAAATATCTTTTCAAATTAGTATGTTTGTGTTCTTTGGATAAACACCCAGAAGTGGAATAGCTAGATCATATGGTAGTTCTATTCTCAATTTTTGAGGAATCTCCATACTGTTTTCTGAAATACACCAGTTTATATTCCCACCAGCAGTATATGAGGGTTCCCTTTTCTCCACATCCTCTCCAACATTTGTTATTTCTTGTCTTATTAATTATAGCCATTCTGATGGGTATGAGGTGATATCTCATTGTGTGTGGTTTTGATTTGTGTTTCCCTAACAGTTAGAGACGTTGAACATCTTTTCATGTGCCTGTTGACCACCTGTATATCTTCTTTGGAAAAATGTCTGTTCAGATCCTTTGCCACTTTTTAATTGGGTTGTTTGGTTTTTTTCTTGTTGAGCCAGCTTCTGTCTCCTAGCCTAGTCCCTGCCAGGTCAGGGTCAACCAGCACAGTCTGTACCTACTGCCTTCCCTCTTCCTTTCTTGTCCCTAACACATGCCCTGGTCCCATTTTAGTTCCTCCCAAAGAGGCGAGAGAAAGCCTCTCTTAGTAGTTACCTCCCCTTGGCCATCTACATCCCTCTCCCTGTCTCTCCTTATCTGACGCCCAGGGCAGCAGCAACAGCAGCCATGGCCGCCCCCAGGGCCCTGTCCCCTCCATTTTATCCCACTCCCTGGATCTGATGTGTGCCAGCCATCCTAGGACCTCTTCCAGTTGCTGGAGGATGTTGCCCCACATGAGTGTTTTCTATCTTCTCTGAATAGTTTAGCTGTTATTTCGCGATTTGAGAAACCCTGAGGGGAATGTGATGAGAGGGAGCAGCTCAGGAAAATGCAGAAGAAGAAGGAGAAAAAAGATATCACTGCCCATGTGACATCTTCCTTCCTGCTTCCATTAGGTCACAGCCCTATTGGGCAACGCTCAATAGCTCCCCATTCTCTACCACAGCAAGCCTAGACCCCCCCATGTCTGATGACCCACTTCTGCTCCATTCACTTCCTCATGTCATCAAGACATTCTCCTCACTGGCCACTGACCACTACATCCCACAACCCCTCCTGCCGTTCTCCCTGTCTGGAATGAAACTGTGCATCCAAATTTGGCTTCCCCATCAAGGTCTGGTTCAAACCTTCCTGATGACACGCCTTCTCTAGTCTTCTTCCACACCATGATTCTCAAGGATGGGCATGCGGCTGAATCACTCAGGAATCCTGGCAAACATGCACACGCCTGGGCTTCACCCCCAGAGCTTCTGACTTAGTAAGTCTGGGGAGGGCCCAGGAATCAGCGTTTTAACAAGCGGCCCAGGTGAGTCTGAGGCAAGTCGTCCAAATAGACGATGCCCATAAAAGCTCCGAATGAGGTCAGATGGTCCCTGAGGCATCCCTCCGGTAGGCTGCCTGTGTATGAGGGGTGTGTTCCCTTGAGCGTCCAGTCCAGGCCCAGGCATGGAGACCACAATT
Source organism: Ceratotherium simum simum (assembly GCF_057802395.1). Taxonomy (NCBI): domain Eukaryota; kingdom Metazoa; phylum Chordata; class Mammalia; order Perissodactyla; family Rhinocerotidae; genus Ceratotherium; species Ceratotherium simum. Next base: position 42,167,826 of record NC_141912.1, read on the forward strand.
ACAACAGTAAGGGGAATAAGCACCATGGATTGAAGTCCGACTGTGTGCCAGGTGCTTCACCCGGGTTCTCTCATTTAATTCTATCAGCTTTGGGAGGTTGTAATGGATGTTTGTCATCTTTTGGCTCTCCAGCACCCAATACCTATTCCATGCCCCAATGTGCAGGTCTCACTAGGATGCAGAGCTCTACCTTCCCTTCTGTGGAGTATGGAGGCAGACATTTCCTTCCCCTTCTCCCTGGCATCTATGGTACAGGCATGTGACCTGACCTAAGCTTGGCCAAATGCCTGATTCTGCCCAGGACTCTAGATCCCTCCATCTTGGCACAAGATGCAGGGCCCGTTGGAGATGACGTACACAGAGGCAACTGAAGCATTGAGAGTCCAGGAATAGCATCGTGGCAAGTGCTTGGTGGCTTCAAGGGTGCAGGGGCAGTGGCATCAACAGCAACATCATGAGACTGTCTCATGCTGTAACCTCTGCTGTGGCCTCTGCTGTCCATTTTTTCTTGGTTTCTGCCATTTTCTAAACCTGGTCCTCCAGCCTTCTCATCAACTCTCGGAGCTGCTGATATCCTTCTAAATTCCTTGGCTATGTAAGACAGCCAGAATTGGATTCAGTTGTTGGCATCAAGAATCATGACTGGCAATGGTTATTATGCCCTTCGAGGCAACGAGGACCGTCTGCAGGCTGAGGCCCAGAGAGATTAACTGAGTCACTCAAGATCACACATATTTCAAGAATGTTGCAGAGCTGGGATTCAAACCCGGGTGTTGTTTAATGCCAATTACACAGGCATTAAATTAGCTACACAACACTATTGTATCAGTCAAGGTCTCAGCAAGAAGCGAGTGGCTCACTGAAACTGGGCAATTGAGAAATGTTTAATAAAAGTGTGCATAGAATTTGGAGAAACCAGAAAGGATGCTGCAGTGCTCTGAGGCTGGTGACAGTGGTGAGTCATCACCACCTCTAGACCTAAAGGGGCGAGGGGATGGGACAGGTGCCCGAACTTGGCGATAGTAGTTGTTTGGTGAGGGGCTAGAAGGAAAGAAGCCATTCATGCCACTCCACAGAGGGAGCTAGAGGATGAAAAGCCTGACCTCTGTCTCTTCCCGTCCTCTGTCTTGTTTCATGCTGCCCACTGACTAAACCCAAGCAGAAGCTGGTGGGCAAGGAAACCTGTTCATTTAGCCCACACTGGTCAGGTTCCCAGGCTCAGAGCAGGGAGGAAAAGGATGGAGAATGGGCCTGCAGGTGCAAACAGGTGAGCATCCAGCACAACCATGTGTCTTCCAATTTAGTGTGTATAATTTCACAGGCAAGTTTAATATATTGGCCTTAAATACTACTTAATCTATAATTAAATTAAGCCCACAAGCACGCGTAATCATGCAGTTGGTTATCTCAGGAAGAATATACAAATGTGCTGTGCTGCTTAGTAAGGAGCATGATGACTTCTGGGAACCCTGTCTTCCAAAGGAATCTCGAGAAGCACTGAGAGAGAGCCACAGGCTATGATTCAGTAGGTCTGGAGGGGCCCCAGGAATCTGCATTTTAAACAAGCGCTCCAGGAGAATCTGATGCAGTTGGTCTAAGGACTACAGCTTGAGAAACACTGCCCTAAAGCGTTCTGCCTCTGCTGGACAGCATTTAACAAAGGTGCCTCCCTTGCCCTCACCTTTTTGTTAACTTGACAAACCGGGGCAATGTTGAAACTGCTAAAATGCAGGTCCCAGACCAGCAACTTCAGAAAGCAAACACTGCATGCCATGCAGTCACTGCCTCTGAGCTGCTCGGTTCTCTTAGGCAGGAAAACAGATGCACTGGATGAACAGCTTCTGCATCAAGTGCTTCTCAGAAGACTCTCACCAGAGTCCTGGGAAGACATGAATTCCCTTCACACATCTTCTAATGGATTCAAAATTGGAGGATCATAGATAATCTCTCTGGGGTCAGTGCCATCCTCCTGGAGGGTTCAGACAGAGCAATTCTCAGGTTGATGAGGAAGGCCTTGTATGATGGCAGTGGGCTCAGAGTGGGCAACTGTACCTTAGCACTTGGGGGACTTTTTTTCACAGGAGTGGGGGAAAGTTGTGCTAACTGTAGAAATATGTTCTCCCAACACGAGATAGATTGTGTGTAGTAAGGTGTGTCTGCTTTCGGGGAATTTAGGATGAAATTGGCCTTGGCCATTGCTGAATTGGAATGGAAGGACTCATCATCTTTTCCCCACTAATGGGACTCCTTCCCCTTTAGAGCCAAAAGAGGTAGGAAATTGGAAAGTCCTGATTTAAATCTGCTGGACTTTGCAAGACACAGGTAGGCCTGGACACCTATTTCGTGGGTGAGCATGGGAGCCACAGGAGAGTTGTGGGGCAGACTGAGAGAAGAGGAGGGCAGAGTGGGGAACGAGGAGTACACATAGGGGACAGCCTCCAGAAACCTAAATGGTGAGCTCTTGTCATTCCACCATCCCTGCCCCCTGTGTGATACAAAGAAACGAGGCACTTAGAGGAATTATAGGCAGAACTCCTGGTTGTTCTATTCTTTATGTCTTCGATGTGCTTAGTCTTCAGTAAAGGAACTCTTTGGATTTTGTTCCTGCCAGTAAGTGGCGCCTTCTAATCATGTGACCTCATTCTAGTCACATACTTCTCTGCCTTTATGGGGTTGTCCTAAGGACCAGTGATAAAATGCACCCCTGATAATGTACACAATGGACAAATGATATTCTCTATCCATCCTATCCTTTGGATCCTAGCTCATCCTCACAGTATTTTCCCAGCATACAACATTATGGTTAACTTTGTTTCTCTTTCTCAAATATGGAATTCTCACCAAGGTGTCACGTCTTCTCCTCAGTCCATGGTTTTCAATACCCTTTTCTGGGAGTGTTGGAAAGGGCCACAGGTGAAGGGAGAATCCTAAGCGTCTGATTCGAGAGGAAAGGAAGGCCTCAGTGGCCAGGAGAACAGTATGCCTCTGGAGTGGGAGCTCTGTCCAGGTCAGGCCAAAATGTTATGGTCCAGGGAAAGAACCAGGACAGACTTAGCAGCTGTGCCTCTGTGCCTCATGACCCCCACAAAGCAGCGACAGCAAAAAGCATCGGACTCTCTCTTTATTTAACGCAAATCCTAAGCCGCTGGTGGGACAGAGGGCCAGCGCATGTTTGGGGCTGTATCTTCTCTTCTGAGGGGGCGAAGCACACACCAAGGTTATCAGTGAAATGACAGGAGTCGGCAGATCCAGGAGGTGGGATCCTGAGCCTTAGAAATAACCTGTGTTAATAATCCTGTCATTGCCCCCTCCTTCCCTTCCCCCTCACGTTCTTCTTCTGGCACAACTGCCAGATGGACGTGGATGGACGTCAGAGGTCATTCTCACAGGTCTGTGGGCCTAGGGTTCAAATGACTTCTGCGTGACAGCAAACAGGACAGTGAAGACCAGGCTCTTGCTCAGGAGTCCGCACACCACAGGGACGACAATGCTGAACACAAAGGTCCTGGGGGAGAGAGGAGATGTAATGGGCCGCTGGCCATAGCGCTCCCTCACAATTGAGTTTTACTCTACAAAAGTCCGTTAGGCCACTTATCTTATCTGCTTAGATCCTTCCAGCACCTTCCCCATACTGACTGGCCCTGGGCATTTTAGTTTGTCCCATTGCCCAAAACTACTCATTAGAAATATGTTTAGTCGAGAGCAGAGGGTCCACGTCCAGAAGAGGCCTCGGGGAGAAAGGGCAGGCTGACGACGCTCCTCTTCCTCCACGGTGACGAGTAGAGGTCATGAGTACAGGGGTCCCAGAGCCGGGAAACCTGGTTTCTACGCTCAGCATCGTGACCTACTTCCCGGGAGAGTCATCTCACCTCTTTGGCCTCAGTTTCCACATCTAACTAAGAAGGATCTAATTCTCGTCAAAATCCCGTCATGAATTATTATAGATTTTAGCGAAATGATTCTAAAAGTCCTGGGTAAATGGCAGTAAGAAAGGGATAGAAGTGAGTGAGGAAGCTTGGCCTGCCCAGACTCAGGAGAAATGGAATAGGTGATTGCACAACTAATCTGTATGATGAGACACCGGAGCGAAAAGAGAAACAGGCAGCAGTGAAACATACAGAAGTTCAGATTTAGAGCTAAAGTTACATAAGAATTTAACACCTGAGGAAATCAGCAAAGATTGTTTAGTAAATAGTCTTGTGGCACCTGGGTAGCAATATGAAGAAAAAAATCATCTTTTCCACAATTTTACCATACAGCAAAATAACTCCTCTCCCCAAGATGGACGAAAGATTTGGATAAAATGAAAAAAAAGAGAGCGAGAGAGAGAAAAGTCACCAGGAAATAGAATCAAGCACACGTAAGGAACAAAGCGAAGCAGTAATTTTAAAATCAACACATTTGCCTACACAAAACTTAACCGCACAGGCACACACTAGCAAAGGGACAAAGGACATAAGTGGGATAGAAAGCGGCAGGCGGCCTGTTAGCACTGAAATCCACCCCCGGCCTCCAGCGCTGTCCTGTTTCACCCGGACTAGGTGTCGGAGGCGGCCTGGTCGAGTTCAGCCTCCAGTGGCTCTGTTGGGGGACGGGGCCAGGGGCCCGCAAACCAACGCTCTCGTGCCCCTCGCAGTTGCAACAGCACCCTCCGAGGTGCGGGCGGTGGCCAGGTTCGAGCCCGGCTTTGAGAAGGTCCCAGCTCTGGGATCTGCTAACTCCACCTCCTGCAAGTGCCTCCTGCCAGTGCCCGGCCTTATCCCCTCCCAGTACCTTAATATTTCAAGCACGGAGCTCCTGGGGTCCGCCCACTCTCAAGGGCCAGCAGGCATCCTATTCCCAGGCTTCACACAGGCTGCCAGACCCCTGCAGGGCTGGGAATTCGTGTGCCCCTGGGGCTGGCCCTAAGCAAAGACTGGAGATGCAGGAGTATAAATACTACGGCTCCTGGCCCTGATACAGACAACTCCGAGTGTGACCTGTGAGTCCCCAGAACCCCTACCCCACCCCTCAAGCCCCACAGGACTGAGCCAAAGTTCCTTCTCTGGGATTCTGCTTGGTTGTGACACTCTGCTTGGTTTCCTTCCCTCCCCCATCCCACTTCCCTAATGGTTGAATCTGGGATCACTTCCTAAAACATTCACATGAGACACCCTCCAGCACCCACCCATGCTACTCCACACCCTCCCCCCCCCCCCACCCCCCCACCCCACCCCACATCCACTCGGTTCTGGGGAACCCACCCAAAGACAGGGTGACAATGTCTTCTTCTGAAGTGCCTCACCATTGTGGTCTCAGCTATTCCATCACCTAGGCAAAGAGCACTCTCTGTTAAATGACCTCTTGTTCAAACAGCTCAGTGGCTTCTGCTTTCCTGACTAGACTCTGACCCTAGCATAGTTCATATTAGTTAACAGATAAAGTTAATAGATGAAAGAGGGGCAGCCTCTAGGAGGAGCGGGGGTGAAGGTCATGTGCTCTCAGTTTACATGCTGGAAAATAAAAGCAGTGAGAAAAGAAAAAGGTTGACTTTCAGTAGCTCATTTATTTTATTCAGTCCACAAGGATTTAATGAACACCTACTACATACCTTAGGCTTAAGCTGGTGCCAGGGAAACAACGTAAGGAAAACAGACACTGCTCCATCTACACGGAGCTCATGGTTCACAGCAATAGAGAAACCGAAGGGAGTACCAGTTCACGTCTATTAGGGCAGAATAGTTTTAAAATACTACATCCCTGTAGGCAAGCCTGCAGTGACACCAATGCTTTACGGATCACACTGCAAACTGTTTCCAATCTTTCGAAGGCCATTTGGCCATGTACCTACAGAGCGATATAAATGTTCAAGTTCTCTCATGGGAATTTCATCTGAATGACTGATTTAAAAGAAGAAAAAGATATCTGCACAAATATGTTCATCTCAGAGTTATCAATACTATAAAAAATGAAAACAATCTCAATGTCTAGAAACAGACAAATGATTATGTCAGTTATGGCTTTTCCACTGATAGGAGAGTATGCATTTGCTGAAATTATAATAATGACAAGTAGGTAGCAACATCGAAGAATAGTGTTAGCATGGAAAAATAATGAAAATGTTCATAATTAGAACTACTACTATGTTAAAACATGAATAAAGACTAGAAGAGAATATGAAGAAAAAAGACTTGTGAGATTAGTTGGAATATGGAAGAATATTTCTTTCTCTGTTAATTCAATATTTAATGATGACCACATTCTAAGATAAATCAACCGTAAAGGGATATGCAAGCAAAGGTAGTGGCTCTTAGCTTTGCCTGCACATTAAAAAATCTCCTGAAGATCTTATAAAAATACTGAGACAGCCCTGACTCCAGAAATGCTGATTCTGCTGGTCTGCAGTAGGGCACATACATGGGTATTAGAAATAAACCAAATGAAGCAAAAGCAAATACTCCAGGTAATCCCACTCTGTAGCGGCTGCTGACAGCTGTTGGGCTAGATTATTGCTTTCAGCTCTGGTTTCCTAGCTTCCCTACAGTATAGACAAGGAAACTGAAGCCAGAGAGGATTCCTGACTTGCCCAAAGTCACACAGCAAGTCAGTGTGGCTGGCATGAGACGCCAGGGTCCCTCACTCAAAGTACTTTTTCCACTACACCATTAGGCCCCTGGACTGGCTGAGGTCCATTGGAATTCAGCAAAGACACCATTTCCCTCTCCTTACCCCTCTGGTGGGCAAGGAAACACAGCAGTGAACTGGGGGGAGTGGCAACGTCTGTCATCAGGAGCCTCCTCCTCCCTCTGGCACCGCCTCCTTCCTCCCCTGGGGAGTTCCACCAGACTGAGGTGACTTAAACCTGTGCCTGCCCTTCACCCTCCCCCACTCCTCACTCCACACATCCTCCTCTCATAGACTAGGAATCAAAGGGCTTGGTGTCCAAACCAGGGACCCAGAGCCTGGAAACCATACCTGGTGATGTATGTCATATTTGTGGGGTTGACTCCAAGCCCAGGAGGGGAGACGCCGGCAGTTGACTTGGGCGGGCCTTGGGTCACTATCCTGGGGCTGGTGTGGAACTTGTTCTGGGCCTCAGTGGTGGTAGGAGGATGGGTGGGAATCTGAGCCCGGTTCTGGGTAGCAGTCTTGCCTGGGACAGGGGTCGCTGAAGAACCTGCAAGAAGGTACATTGGGTGGGTGGATGAATGGAGAGGTGGTGGGGTATCTGGAGCTGAGGAGGAATGAACGTGGCTGTTCAGGAGGCAAGGTTTTCTTTTGCTAGGTTTAACGAAATAGTGTGGGGTCAGCCTGGGTCAGAAAAAGGAAAGAAGGAAGGGAGGTAGAGAAACAGCGAGGGAGAGAAGGAAGGAGGCAGGAAGCTGGGGAAGGAGGCATGCAGAGAGGGAAGGAAGAAGAAAAGAATTTTCAGGCTATTGGTGTCCTTGCAAAAGTACTTGCCTGCTATTCTTCACCAGTCCGTATGCCCCACCCTCTTCCAGAATAATTCCCTGATTACTCTACCTTACACCATTGTCTCTGCCTTGCACTCACCTGTACCTGTGGCATATTTCTTTAAAAGTTATCTTTTATTAATATATATTTACCTTTTCTTCTTACACTTAGAATTCTCCAGGTGCTAGGAACTTGAACCTGCTTCTCTTTCCTCTGCCTTCCTTAATTCATCCAGTCAATATCTACTGAGGGGCTACTATGTACCAGGCACTACATTAGTTGCTGGGGATACAGAGCTGAGCCGGACACAAGCCCTTCCCTCAAGGTGCTCAGAGAGGCATAGGGGAGACAGGTACGTAAACCGGCCACTACTACCCAGTGATATAGTGTTGTCTATGAGAGGGGACATGAAGTGAGCTCCGGAGCCTTGCTACCCAAAACGGGAGCCATGGGCCAGCAGCATCAGCATCCCCTGTGAGCAGATCAGAAATGCAGAATCTGGGTCCCACACTAGACCTATTGAATCAGAGTCTGCGTTTGAAATAAGATCCCAGGGTGGTTCGTGCCCGCAGGGAGGGCTGAGAAGCGCTGCTTTGGAAGCACACAGGAGGGCCATCAAAAGCATCCTTGGGAGGGGGAGAGTGGATCAGAGGCTTCCTGAGGAAATGACTTCTACGTGGAGACCTGAAGAATGAGACTAAATGACCCCAAGTCTACCACTCACCTTTCACTGTACCCCGCTTCCTACAAGAGCACCAAAAGTTAGGCTCTGCTACCCAAGAGGAATCCCTACATAGAAGCTGCTTCTTACTGTGGGAACAAATGCCTCTCAGGGGACTCGTATGAGAGACGAGGAGCTTCTGGGAGAATGACGGGCCGCTAGAGATCCTGAACCACTGCTCTGCTGGTGCTACCACCACAGCCCCCTACTTCCACCTGACCTGGCTCTCCCCGCCCGCAGGCCACTCACCCTTGGTCACCACCAGGTGGACAGAGCTGAGGATTTCAGGGTCGCTGTGAGGTAGGTAGATCACACACTGATATCGTCCAGAGTCACTCACTTGAACGTTGGTCATTCGGACGCGCACTGCGGACGACACGGAATCGTCTTCTAGGAAGTACCTCCCCCCGGGCTCTTGACTGCTCTTCCTTGAAGTCCTGTTTGTGATTGCCAGCGTCTCGACCTTCCCTCCATCCGTCACCCTCTGCCAAGCCTTCTGGCTGTAGGAGTACTTCTTGGTGTAGACACAGTCCAGGCTCAGGGTCTGCCCCTCTTTTAGGGTCCTCTTTTCCTCAGCCGCAACTTGGAGTTCTGTAAGCGGGGAATCAGAGGTTGGCTCTGTGAAGAATAGCTTTCCTCTCTTTGGAAAAAAAGAAAGGGGAGCTGTCTCTCTCTTTTTTTTTTTTGTTCAATCACCCAACGTCAAACAAGATCCTTAAGGCCTGCAGAAAAGATGCAACTTTCGAAGCAAGACAGCACTAGATCCCAGATGTTTCCACTGTGAGTAGTTTTTTTTACTATGAGAGCTAGACTACATATGGTTCATGCAAATCAACTTATATAAGTGATTGTTTTTGAGAGGAGGAAATTGCCTGATTGGAGACAGAACTCGGGACAAGTGCTAAGACCATGAGTGATGGGGACATCATGGGAGGGAAAGATTACAGAGAAGGATGGACAGGGTGAAGAGTGAATGTGAAGACATGATACTAGCAGAAAGAGACTTTTCTGAACAGCTGGAGGAACTCCGTCTAAGTTAGGGGAGAGAGATCGGTTCAAGAGACTTGGAAAAACAGTGAGGAAGCCATCATGAGGACATGGTAGACACTGATGTGTGACCGTCTGGTACTCCTCTCTCCCTTCCTTGGGTAGCAGAGCACCTCTTTTTAGGGGATCCATCCTACGTGGCTTTGCTAATGGGGCTGACCACATTCTCAAGGAGGGACACACGACACAGGCTTAGCAAATCGAAGAACCCCATCACCCTGGCCGTGCTGATTGGTTTAAAAATGGGCACGGAAGTGGGGCTGGGCCCGTCAGAATCCTCCCTGAGGCTACTGTAGCTATTAAGAAAAGTGTTCTTTCTTCCTAGTGTTGATAGGTCAGTGGGATGTGAAACTTCAGTTGCTGTATTTCCACTGTGTGGAAATAGTCTGCCTGAGAATGAGGCCAGAAAGAGCCAGAGAGAAAGAGACAGAGACAGAGAGACAGAGAGAGACCTGACAACATCAGCTGGGGCAGGGCCTCAGCTGTGCTCCACACCAGCACCCCTTATTACTTTCCAGTTGCCTGAGCCAAGAAATCCCCCTCTTATTTTTGCTTTAGTTGAGTTTATGTCACTTGCATCCAAAAGAGTTCTAAGCATTCTAAGATGTCAAGGAGTCACAGCAGTGGTTCTCCACTGGGGGACAATTTTGCCCCCCTGGGAACACTGGGCAATGGCTGGAGACATTTTTGGTCATTATAACTGGGAGTAGGGTGGGCTGCTATTGGCATCTAATGGGTAGAGGCCGGGGATGCTGCTAAACATCTTGCTGTGCACAGACCCCTACAACAAGGATTATCTCACCCAAAATGTCTTTTGGGTTTAATAGACTGTCAACACCAAAAGTACCATGACCGAATATAAGCAAAAAACTTCAAACTTAAATAAAAGTATCTGAGATCATGTCGAGTTTAGATTTACTCTGTCATTTTCCCATTCTAGTGTTTTGCATGTCTCTGACAGCATCAAAATGCACAGACATACTGTCTCCCTAACTTACCCCATTTTATTTCTGTGCTCAGGCCCTGTATCAGGAGAATTCCTGATTCTGCCACGTTTGGGTAGAGAAACCAGTCTGGCATAACTACTGGTTGGCTGTCTCTTGGGGGGCCATATCCCCTGGAGCTTCAAATGAAAGAGAAACCTTTCTCCTGGTGGGATCCCCCCAGGTCCCGGGCAGAGGCCTCACCAGCTCACACCTCTTCCTCTGCTTACCTGAGACGAACAGCATCCAGAGCAGCCCCCGGAGCCTGGCCTTCCTCATGCTTCCTGTGCATCAACTCCAACTGCCACCGTGGCTCCTGGGACAGCCACAAGGCAACACTAACCTAGAGGCTCCAGAACGTTGCACAACAGGATATGATGCCATTACTGGGAGGTGCTAGGTCTGGTGCTCTGTTTTCATCGCTGGTTGCGTTGGCTTCAGACGTCAAAGACAACGCAGGAATCCAGAGACAGGGCTCAAGCCTCAATTAAGCTTCTCCGAACCCCAGTTTCCTCTTCTCTGGGGACAGTCACAATTACCTTCGCAACCAACTTCACGAAATTTTAGTGAAAATAATACTTCTGTGTAAACAAAAGTAAGGCGTTAATATTTTCAGGGGAAGAGAGGGCCACCTTGCTCTCCTGAGGCCCACTCTCCATTCCCGTCCAGTTCAGTGTAGGCAAGAGTGCCAGGCACATGGAGGGACAGGTTGGGATAATAAAATATCTCACTTTTAGGGTTTTTGTGAGGACTAAATGAGGTCCCTGTGGAAAGTGCTCAGTACTGTAGCTAATACACGTGTTATTTCTACATCCCGGCTCACACTTACTCTGCTTCTCTCGGATTTTTCTGACTTGAGGCCTGCCTCATCTTCATCACCAGGATGGCCCACACCCCACATTTGCCCTCAGGATCCTGTCACAGACATGGCCTGGGAGCTCATAGAAGCATAGGAAACCCCAGAGACGATTTGAGAGGACATGGCTGCCATTAAACAAGAATAGACTTAGATTTACAACCAGGAAACAGGGTGATATAGTACAGGACAGCGATGAAAGGAAAAAAAATCCAGCAGGTTCCATACTAAAAGCAATAAAAGGCAGACATGATGGTGGGAAAAATCGAATCAATAACAGAGAAGATTCACTTCAGAAATACTCCCAAATATAAAATGAATAAAGACATTTTAATGAGCTCAGATATATATCAGAGGACAAGTCATAGAAATCCAGCCTACAAATAATCTACAAATAAGAGATGTTCTTGAATTATAACATGGAACAGTGGATCATAAATGAGGACAAAAATGTATATATTTTTTAAAAAAACATTTTCCAGATCTGAAAAGAAATCTGAAATTGGAGGTTGAGAGAGTTCAACATGGGCAAGGAAAAATTCACAAAGTGAGACACACCCTAGGAAGTTTCCAGGTGAAAAATTTTAATTTAAATACAAAGACCTGCTGCTAAACACACAAGGAAAAAAAAACTTGATTCTTTCAAAGGAATTGAAATGAGAAGGACTCAAGGTTTCTTCTCTAAGTAAAAAATGCCAAGAGACAGTGGGATGATGTATAAAGAACATTATGACTCTAGAATTTTATACCCAAACTGTTTGCTATTCAAGTATGAAAAAAACTGAAAGGTACTATCATGTCTGCAAATTAAAAAAAAAAAAAGAAAAAGTTCTAAGGATATTGAACTTTTTAAATTAAAACTATTGAATGTAGCAATTTGTAAAATGTAGACAATAAGAAAGAAATTTAAATCATATTATTGCATCCTGAAGAGATCATTGTAGTTAAGATTTTACTAAAGTTCCTTCTATTCTTTGTTCTGTACATAATATCAGAAACCAGGCTTCAGACTGTGCTTGGATTGGGATCTGCCAGGCTCACTGTTTGTTTTACTCATCTGGCCCACAAGGAGGGAAAGTAGACATTGAGGTTTTGAAATGTTCTGACACAGAGAGGAGCCTGCGTGTTTTTTATAAGGAGAGTCAGATTAGTACAGTTCATTTAACAAATCCCTTTTCTTACAACAAACATCTTCCACACTTAAATGAATAATACAACACTTAATTTTTTTGTGTCTTCAAATACTTTGTGTTGAAGGTCCAGTTCCTGGAGGATTAAGGGGGGAACTTTTTTTTTCCAGCTCTATTAGTTTTTGCTTCATGTACTTTGAGGCTCTCTTGGTTGGTATGTATACATTTAGGATCATTAAGTCTCCTGGGTGGTATAGGGGAGCAGAATTTGCTACCCCAGAATGTGTCTCTTCAGCTTGGTTATTTTTAAGAACAAAAGACTTTGACCTTCTCTCTAACTGCCTAAAAGAATTTAAGATAGAAGGCCTGTTCGAGGAAGGAGCTATCACTATAGATAACTCTAGCATAATATGAACTAGGTGTGGTAGACAGGCAGGAGCCCAGCAAGGCCCATTTGATCCAAGCCCTCTCCATGTCCCATTGTCTCTGCAAGGCCTGGCAAACATTTGTTTACCAAACATTTGCTTTTCCATCTCCATGTGAATTGCTTTCCTCCCCTTAGAAGTCCCAAACCACTACTCTCACCATCCTCTTTTGTCTTTAGCTGAAAATGGTATTTAAGGTGGTGGCTTCAGCCATTTTGGTGAGTTACTTGGTTTTCCTGGGTTTCTCCCATATGTGCATATTATTAAACTTTGTTTGATTTTCTCCTGTTATTCTGGGTCTCATGTCAATTTAATTTTTAGACCAGCCAGAAGAACCTAGAAGGGTAGAGGAAAATTTCTTCCCCACCTTATGGTGGATTGATGCTTTTATAATTATATAATGTCTTCTTCTGTCTCTAGATATTTTCTTTGCTCTGAAGTCTACTTTAATCAGATATTGATATAGCCACTCCTGCTTTTTAAAAAATTAAAGTTTGTATGGTATATCTTTTTCTATCCTTTTCCTTTCAACCTACCTAATAGTTGACTTTGAAATGAGTTTCTTGTAAGCAGCAACTTAATTGGACTTTCTTCTTTTATCCACTCTGTCAATCTCTGTCTTTTGATAGGTGTATTTAGATCATTTACATTTAAGGTAATTATTGATGTATTGGCACATTAGTCTACCATCTTATTTCCTTTTTTCTATTTCTTTCCTCAACTTATGTTAATAGACTGACTGCTATTTCATTTTTGATGCTTACATGGTCACAGTTTGGCTACTGGGAGTCCTTTAAGCTGACTCTTATGTCCTTGACATAACGCAGAATTATTGAATGCATCCTTGCTAATGGCAACAAGATGCCCCACGCCCATCTCCCACCGCAGTCACCCTCCAAGGAGCCAAGAAGCCTTTAAAAGGAGAACAGCATTAGAAACCAAAATCTAGGACCAAGAGAGGACTATTAGTTGTCTCTCATGGGTATTACTGTTACTGAGGCAACCCAGCTTCAAGCCACTTCAGAGGAAGATTAAAAAAAATTGTTAATAATTTTTAAACTTCCCATAAAGAAAACCCAAGAACCAGATAACTTTACTGGTGGATTCTACCAAACATTTAAGGATGAGTTAACACCATCTTTCACAAAATATTCAGAAATATATAAGACAAGGGAACACTTCTGAACTAATTTTATAAGGCCAGTACTACCCTGACACCAAAACCAGACAAAGACATCACAAGAAAAGAAAACTACAGACTAATATCTCTTATGAATATAGACACAAAATTCCTCCACAAAACACTAGCAAACTGAATGCAACAGCATATAAAAAGAATTATACACCATGACCAAGTGGGATTTATCCCAGGAATGCAGGGTTGGTTCAACATATGAAACTCAATTAATGTTATACACCATATAAATAGAATAAAGGGAAAAAAACACATGATCATCTCAACAGATGCAGACAAAACATTTGACAAAATCCAACACCCACACCCTTTCATGATAAAAAAAACATTAAACAAATTAGGATATGAAGAAAATTTCCTCAACTGTAAGAGCTGAAACTATAGAATTGTTAGAAGAAAATGAAGGAGTAAATACCTATGACCTTGGATGGGCAATGTTTCTTAGATATGACACCTAAAGCACAAGCAACCAAAGAAAAAAATAGATAAATTGGACTTCATCAAAATGAAAAATTGTTGTGCTGCAAAATTATACTATAATGAAAGTGAAAGAACAATCCACAGACTGGGAGAAAATATTTGCAAACCATATAAGGGTCTAGTGTCCAGAATATATAAAGAACACTAACAACTCAACAATGAAAAGACAAATATCCTAATTTTAAAATGGGCAGATTTCTCCAAGGAAGATAAAACAAATGTCCAATATGCATTGTTCTTGGGTCACTTATATTCAGTGATGTCCTGGTAAATATTTAACAACTAGCTTTCTGAAAAGTGGCTTGATTTGCAGTGATTGCCAATTTCTGTGGTGTAAATACTCTCATAATGGTTGATTTCAAGTTAATAACATGACTACACTGAATGTGGAGCTGGAAAGAGATGCCTGCAATCAGCTTTTGTGAGCTGGTGCAAGCTGGCTCCGTTATATAATAGATAACATATATACATAATATATAACATATAATATATAACATATATAATATATAACATACATACATACAGTTACATACATAATAACATATATTATGTAATTATACCATAATTACATGTAATTATTACATAATAATTATAAGTATTATATGATATCTAGTTATATTAAGAATTATAATAATTCTTAATTCTTTTTTGATTATATAGACTCTTCCTGATGCCCCTTGTTGTTAACTTTCAATTCAGGTGTATTAGTGCTCTGGCGGCTGACATTTGTTACTTGGTGGTTTTGCTATTTGGTCCTTACTTCGTATCAGCATTTTGCTACTGCAGGATAGTGAAGCTGACTCTACAAGTCCAGATTGTGAGCTGAGTAGGAAAAAAGTGAGCAGTTCAGTCTATAAGCCTTTCATGTAGCAGCAGCAGGTCCACCATTGATTACTCAATGTATGGTTCTCTGTACATGTTAGTAAGTGAGAGTCCCCACTGAACAATCTCATTTTGCATACACTCTTCATAGCAATAGAAATTCTAGTGATATAATTGAGATATAACATAAATTTATAGGTGAACTTCCAAAATTATTGTTTCTTAACTTTGACACAACTGCAAATTGGCATCAAGGTTATGGCAAAGACCAAACAAATGAAACAAAAAATAGACCTTCGAATGCACTTTTAGATGTATCCAATTCAGCTTTAACTTTACTGTCTGTCATTTTCTATTGAATCTTGATATGACAGCATATTAATTAGATTTCCCTCTTTCGTGAAGTTTTTTCTTCTTGTTAAAAACATTTTCTTTATCTTCAAGTGTGTCATATATTGTCTTGCCATCCATATGTGAATTATACTTTTGTTGAAAGTGTGGTATCTTTCAAACTGTTCACAAATGCTCCATCTCTCCTCTTTCCTGGCACATGGCAAGATTGCACTGCCCTGCACCCTATGAAGTTAGATATGGCCATGTGATTTGCTTCGGCCAATGAATTATGAGCAGAAATACATATCAGGCGGAGTAAGGCTTTAAGAGTCAGCACAGAATTTACCACATTTCCTCTTCCTCGAGGGTGGTTCTAGAAGCTTCTATCAGCCAAGTCTCTAAGTAACTTTATTGAGCAAAACCTTGAGGGATCATTTGCATCATAAATGAGGTACAAAGGAATGTATTTTTGTTGGGCTAAACCATTGAGATTGGGGAAGAAGGAGGGAGAAAGTTGTGCATTTTTGCAGTACAATCTAGCCCCCTCTGACTGTTACAGTTAAACCTTATTGGAATATTTCATAAGATAACGTCCACAATAGATTTGTTTCCTTTTCCATTTTGGGTTTTCGGAAGAAGCAGCGTGTTCTATATTTTGACAAGTACACATAGGTATAGAACTCATGGGAATTGTGTGAGGATTATACTTATTCTTCCAATTCTTAGCCCAAATATCTCAGCATTTATTTTACATGGTATTTGTCCAGAGTATTTTCCTGTTTGTACGACCTTAGCAGAGTCCCAGTAAACTGAAAAGAAGTACTTCTGTTCTAGCCTCACGGAAAGATGAGGGAGAATATCTAATAACTTTAGGGAGAATTTCATATGGTAAATGAAAGGGAGAATACAGACAAGAGCAAGTTTTTGAAGCTTTGTCTAAAATCCTTAGTTCTTTATTCCATTAATCAAAATTACATATATGTGTGTGTATGTGTATTTTATAGATGCATGTATGTATGATATATATTAGATCTTTAATTTCAATCCAGTCCATACTATATACTAGTATTATTTTCTTTGACCACAATCTGTTATAATTTTGAACTCCAGTTTCTCAAAGATATTTAGATAGAAATATTCATTGCCCCAGTATTGTATTAGTCCAAAGGTTATTAATAATCTCATAAAATATGATGAGATTATTATCAATAATCAATTCAATTATATGAAGAATTATTATAGAAATATTACACTTTTAAAATTTTACCAAAAGGTCCAAGTGGAATGATATCACTGGTCCACACAATTTTCGATTTTGTATAGATTACAAGAACCAATTTATATAGACACCAGTTATTTGTACAATAACCAGTTTGATAACCAGTCTGACAAAACTTTATAAAATTTTTTATAAAATAATTACATCAGAAACCCTTAGCCATTTAAGTTTTAGTGGGGGAAAAAGCCATTCATTCCACAGTAACCACACTAGAAAAGGAACAGAAATTCAATTTTTAAAGCAAAAATGTCTAAAAATATCAGATAAAAAGTTCCAAACTCAGACTTTTCAGTATCCTAAAACAAAACAACACAACAAAACTCTCGGGTCACAATCTTGTATAAATCTAAAGTCACCGATAGAGGGAGCAATTTACCTAGTTTATGTTTGGATAAGCTTCTATAACTTCCTTTGGCCTAATTAAGTGGGAGGTGGCACTGTAAGGGGGCGGTCGTTTTTAGACTTCTTATCCTCAGGCCTCAATACTCAAAAAGTTTTATCCTAGTAATACATTTCGCACTAAAATAATTGTAACCTAGGAGAATTTTTTTTTATAGCAGCTGGAGTTTGCAAGGAGGTCTTTCCCTGAAAGCACAAAGTTGCCATCTGGCGTAACTGAATCTTGGTTTACATACAGGGTTTACGATCTGGGGAGGAGATCCCAGGGATACGAGATTCCCCTATAAATGAATTATAGGTCTGGTTCTGATTCAGCTAGAATTAGCAGTCTGAATATAACAGAAAACTCCAGTAAGAATGGCTTCATCAAAATAGTACTTTATTACCTCTCACTAACAAGTTCAGAGATAGGCACCTCAGGGCTGGTATGGTAGTTTTGCATCATCAGGGACTTTGGTTCTTTCTCTCTGATCCACCATCCCAGTTCATGGCCTCCAAATTCCATCATCTCATGAGCCAATATGACTGCTGGAGCTCCAGCCATCACATTTGTGTTCTAGGCAGCCAGAAAGTTTTTTCTATACACTTCCTTAGCTTCCATGGGTCTTCACCTCTTCCCTTGGGATGACAGGGCTTGTTGCTCCTAACCCCAATGACTTCATGCTTTTGTTCCATAGAGGATAAGAGTCTATTTTCCCCTCTCTTTCTCCAGGTTCTTACCACTGAGGGAGATTCTCTGCCTTCAGTCTTTCTCATGAGCACCTGGAAAAGAGATTGCAAGTGGGTGTGAAAACTCTACTTGTGTCTTGGGATCCCAGGAGTTCTGTACTGTCATGCTAGCCTGCACTTGAACTTTGACGATCTATTAAAATCTTAGCTGAATTGTTCTTACCCACTTGTTTGGTATTCTGCACCTCTTCCTCCCCTTCTGTGAGACAGGAGAGCTGGTGCTCCCGTCTCAAGTCCCCTGGGAGTTGCCTGTCTTTCCTTGGATTTTAGATTGCTTGATTGCCTTGCAACCTCAGCTCTCTGATAGGTTCAGGACAAGTTATGACTTTATAGTTCACCTGGCTTTTTCTTCTTGTTCAGATGGGAGCAGCACTCACTTGAGCCGTCTGCATCCTAGGCATGAACTGAACTGGAGAGGCAATATCTGAAGACGTAATGACTGAGAGTTTTCCAGAGCTATGAAAAGTCATCAAGCCACAGATACAGGCTATCATAAACTAGGCAATATAAACAAAAAGAAATCCTTATCTCAGCATATTGTCGAGAAATTGCAGAACGCCAAACAGAGAGGAAGCAGCCATGAGTTATGAAGGACTTTAAATACCAGACTTCTCAACTGCAACAATGCAAACCAGAAGGCAGTGGAATAATATCATCAAAATGCTAAGGAAAAATAACAATTAAACTAAAATTGTATACCTAACAAAACTCTCAATAGTGAGAGCTGCGTTTGTTAGGATTAGGTTCAGCTATAAAAAGAAAAACCTCAAATAACAACACTTAACACAGCTTATGGGTTTATTTCCATCTCGTGTGAAATCCAGAGCTGTGCTGCATAGGGATGGATGGGGGCTGGGATCCACGAGGTTCTCAGCCTCAGGTCTCCTCCAGCTCAACATACTGCCATCACCAGGTGTGGTTCGTATGTTCATGATCCAAGGCAATGTCTACAATTTCAAAATGCCTCTTCTTTAACTAAAACGACGGTCATAGAAGACAGAAATAATTTTTTTGTAAAATAAAAATTTGGCCTGTGTCAGCATGTAACATATTTTATGATATGCTACTGGTGTGAGGAATCCACACCTCTGGGAGCTGTGGTTCAAAGTCTAGAGGAATGAGCTGGCCTTGAGCTTACATCCTGGTGATGGTGGGAATAGGACCAGAGCTGCTTCTCTCTCTCCTTTTAGACTGTAGAGCATCTGAAAGGATATCAAAGCAGTTGTTGTCTGCACGTCTTCCCAGGCTTGGAGACACTACTTCAACCATCTTCAGTTACTTCCATCCTTCTAAATCCCATACAAAGCATTCCTCCCTATGTGCTCCTAATGGGTCTGCTCCATATTTCACAGTTGCTTAGGCAAGTCATCATCAGAGACCAACAGGACTCCCACTGCTCCCAGCAGCGAGGGCTGACTGCCCAGGACTTCCCAGAGCCTCCCACCACCAGACCCATTCTGAGACAAGGGTCAGGAATGCTCTTAGATGTTCTCATGACTGGCATTCTCAGGGGCATCTCTGGACTGTGGGCAGGCACCCTGAGGACACAGGAGAGAGTGACCAGAGTGTTGAAAGGATGATGGGGACACTGGTCACAGAAGACAGATTTCTTCTCATTGTCTCTACTCCTGGACCCCCGAGCTGAAAGAAGGGGACAGAGGCAGAACAGGAGGGAGAAATATCAGGTAATAGGGATAGGAACAGAGGAAAGACTCCTTGCTGGGGAGGAGCAGGCTTGAGAGACTCAGGTGACAGAGTTAGGGAATGGATTCATTCTGCTTCTGAACTTTCTCCTCCTCCTTTGTCCTCAGGTCATGTAGAAATGAAAAGAGAACTTCAATGGAGCTGCCTGCAGTTCATTCTGGACCACAGGGTCCATAAGCATCTACCACCAAGCCTGGACACCCAGGATGCATACTTATTCTCCTCCCATGCATGTCTACTGGGAGGCCCTTGACCAATGAGCCATACAGCTCCCATGAAGGAAGACTTTGACCTTACGTGCATGGAGAACACCACCCAGCACCTGTGGTGTATTTCTTGCCCAGACCAAAGATTCTCAGACCTCCTCTTTAGTCTGGACCCCTCCCCACCTCCAGGGTCTCCCTCTACTATCACTGGCCCAATAAATCTGCAATCACTCCAGCTACTGCTGGGGTCAGCTATGGTTCCTAGACCTCTTCATCTCCCACGTCCCATTTCTGCCAAGACCAGTCAGTTCTATCTCAACTTGATGCTCCTGCATCTTCCTGCCACTTCCCTGGTCCCATCTCCCATTTACTCCCTTGTCAGCTCTCACCAGATCACTGTGGGAACCTCTAGAAGCCAATCTTGCTTCACATTCTGTCTGCTTCAATCCAGTCTGCTCACAGTCCTCAGACTGTTTTTCTGAAGCACATTTCTTTGCATTACTCAGTTATTTGAAATCCTTTGTGGTTCAAAGAGTTGAGTAAGAAAAAGGGCAATAAACTAACAAAAAATGCACAAAGGATGCAAACAAGCAGGTCACGGAAAAAAAGCAATGCAAATAGTCCATTGGATTTCAAAAAGAGGATCACCCTTTCTTATAACTGAAAAGATGCAAAACAAAACAACAACAAAATATAATCTGGACCCATCAGATTGGGAAAACAGGAAAAGATAGGTAATATTTAGAATTAGCAAGGGTGTGGGCCTCCTCATGCACTGTTGGTTGTGAGGAGTCCAAGTTAGTGTAAGCTCTGAAAAGGACAATTTTGACAGTATCGATAGCAATGCATGTACCCATTAACCCAACAATTCCTCTGCTAGAAATTTGTCTATGGATGTGCTGCAAAATTACCACAGTATGTACAAAGAAGTTTATTGCAGCACTGTTGGTAAGAGCCTTTTCAAACTTTCACAATCATTAGGGAAGTGGGTGAGTAAATTGCAATAGAAAGCCCCGCTGCTATTAGAAAGGGTGAATCAAATCTCTGTGTGTCAACAAAGAACAATCTCCAAGATTAAGTTCCAATAAAAAAAAAGATTCGGGACTGTATTTATTGCATGGCACCTTTTGTTTAAAAAAAAATGTTAAAAGATAGAAATTTATGCTGCTATATATATAACATTTTCTGAAAGGATACATAAAAATCATTTAAAGTGTTTACCTTTGAGGAGACAAAGAAAAGACAAGAAAGATTTTTACTTTTCACTTTACACTTGTAAACTACTTGGAATGTTTTGTTACCATGTGCATGTACCTTTTAAATAGACTTTATTTTTTAGGTTAACAGCAAAATTGAGCAGAAGGTACAGAGTTCTCCTATACCCGCTGCCCCAACTAATGCACAGCCTCCCTCGCTATCAACATCCCCCACCAGAGTGGTATATTTGTTACAATCAATGACCCTACATTGATACATCATTATCACTCAAAGTCCATAGCTTACATTAGAGTTCACTCTTGGTATTGTACATTCCATGGGTTTGGATAAACGTGTGATGACATGTATCTACCATTATAGTATCGTACAGAGTAGTTTCACTGCCCTAAAAATCCTGTGCTCCCTCCTTCCCTACCTAACCCCTAGCAACCACTGGTCTTTTTTACTGTCTCCATAGTTTTACCTTTTTCAGAATGTCACATAGTTAGAATCATACAGTATGTAGCCTTTTCAGATTGGCTTCTTTCACTTACTAATGTGTATTTAAATTTATTTATCCATTCACCTGCTGAAGGGCATCTTGGTTGCTTCGAAGTTTTGGAAATTATGAACAAAGCTGCTATAAACATCCATGTGCAGGTTTTTGTGTGGACACAGATTTTCAACTCACTTTGGTAAATACCAAAGAGCATGACTGCTCAATTGTATCGTAAGAGTGTGTTTAGTTTTGTAAGAAACAGTTTTCCAAACAGTCTTCCAAAGTGGCTGTACCATTTTACATTCCCATCAGCAATGAATGAGAGTTCCTTTTGCTCCACATCCTAGCCAGCATTTGGTGTTGTCAGTGTTTTGTATTTTGGCCATTGTAATAGGTGTGTAGTAGTATTTCATTGTTATTTTAATTTGCAATTCCCTAATGACATAGAATGTGGAGCATATTTTCATATGCTTATTTCCATTTGTATATCTTCTTTGAAAACTTGTTCAGGTCTTTTGCTCATTTTTTAATTGAGTTGCCTATTTTCTTATTGTTGACTCTTAAGAATTCTTTGTAGAGGTGACACCAGCATCATGGCAGAGCAAGTTGTTCCCTTTGTCTCTCCCCTCTAAGTTACAACTAAATGGACATTCATTAACCAACGGAGGATTCCCTACACAGCACAACAGGATGCCTGAGAGATCCATGCAGCCATACATCTGAAGGTGGGTGGACTGGATCCCCGGGAAGTAGTGGAACTAGGTGAGTAGATCCCTCCTCCACCCTAGAAGCATTGATCTAGATTGCAGGTCCCCCCACAGAGGTCAGTGCAACTGTAAGAAGAGGCAGGGGCAGCCCAGCTTGCATGCAAATGTTTTCAGAGTGGTAGCCCAGCCCTTGGGAGTGCCCACTGTGCCACAGCAGCACCACCCATGGGGATGCTCTCCACCAGGTGGCAGTGGCTCAGCCCCTACAAAGGAGCCCCACTCAAGCACAGCATCTCAGCTGAACCGCCTGCAAGTGCAGAGATGGCCCACGTGTGAAAGACATGGCCCTTCCTACCTAGCACAGCAGCTCAGCAGGTTCCCTGCCAAATGCAGCAGCCCCACCCACATGAGAGCAACCCACTGGCAGAGCACAGAGGCCCACCTGCATGTGCGTGCTTGACCCACCGAGTGGCTGAAGCCAGCCCACACAAACACAGAGCAGTCTCACTGGAGCAATTTCCAGCAGGTGGGATGGAATCAGAAAACACAGCTCCTGCCCCCTCTCCAGCAGTGGCAGGTGGAATCTGTGACCTGATATTACCACAAATGCACTGGCAAAGGATCAGTTCATCAACCACCATGAAGAACTACAGTGACACTTCAGGGCAGAAGGAAAATGACAAGTCTCCGTAAATCAATGCTGAAGTCACAGAAATTTACAATCTAAATGACAGAGAATTCAAAATAGTCGTCATAAAGAAACTCAATGAGTTACAAGAAAACTCAGACAGTTCAATGAGCACAAGAATAAAATTAATGAGCAGAAAGAATACTTCACCAAAGATATTGGAACACTAAAAAAAAAAAAAAACAGAAATTCTGGATAAGAAGAACACAATTAATGAGATAAAAAATAATCTAGAAATCATAAAAAAGAGCTGACATTATGGTGGACAGAATAAGTGAATTAGAGGATAGAAATATAGAAATGCTCAGGTAGAGGAGAGAGAACTAAGATTTTCTTGTGTGTTTGAGGGAGAGTAGCCCTGAGCTAACAGCTGTTGCCAATCCTCCTCTTTTTCCTGAAGAAGATTGGCCTTGGGTTAACATCTGTGCCCATCTTCCTCCACTTTATATGGGATGCCGCCACAGCATGGCTTGACAAGTGGTGCATTGGTGCATGCCTGGGATCTGAACCTAGGGCCTCCACAGCAGAGTGCCTGATCTTAACCACTACACCACTGGGCCAGCCCCAAGAACTAAGATTTTTAAAAAATGAAAAAATTCTTTGAGAAATATCTGACTCAATTAGGAAAAGCAACATAAGGATTATAGGTACTCCAGAGGGAGAAGAGAGGGAGAAAGAGGCAGAGTTTGTTCAAAGAAATAATAGCTGAGAAATTCCGAATCTGGGGAAGGAACTGGACTTACAAGTATATGAAGCCCTTAGAACTCCTAATTACATAAATGCAAAAAGACCTTCTCCTAGTCATATAATGTTAAAACTGGCAAAAGTTAATGACAAAGAAAAAATATTAAGGCAACAAGGCAAAAGAAAATAACCTACAAAGGAACCCCTATCAGGCTTTCAGTGGATTTCTCAGCACAAACATTGCACGCTAGGAGAAAATGGAATGATATATTCAAAATACTGAAAGGCAAAGACTTTCAGCCAAGAATACTCTATCCAGAAAAACTATCCTTCAGATATGGTGGAGAAATAAAAGCTTTCCCAGATAAACAAAAGCTCAGGGAGTTCGCTGCCACTAGGCCTGCCTCACAAGAAACGTCAAAAGGAGCCCTCCCATATGAAACTAAAAAGCAAAGGTTTACAAAACCCTTGGCAAAGAGATAGATAGACAGATAGAATCAGAAAATTGCAGCTCTATATAAGAATCAATTAGTAAACAATTATAAAATAAAAGATAAAGGAAAGGAAAGTATCAAAAATAACTATAAACATGTCAATTTAGTCACAAACTCACAACACAAAAAAGAATGTTTTGTGACCACAATAACTCAGAAAAGAAAGAGGAAAGGGATGGAACCTGCTTAGGCTAATGGAGATAAGAGTCTATCAGAAAATGGACTATCTCATCTATGAGATCTTTTATACAAACCTTGCAGTAACCACTAAACAAAAAACCAGAGCAGAGCCACAAATCATAAATAGTGAGAAAGCCATCACAGAAAACCACCAAACTGAAATGGCAGTCAGAAATACAAGGGGAAAATAAAAAACAATGGAAATATAGAAGAACTGGAAAACAAGAGATAAAATGGCAGTACTAAGCCCTGGTATATCAATAATGACTCTAAAAGTAAATGGATTGACTACTCCAATCAAAAGACACAGAGTGGCTGGATGGATTAAAAAATAAGACCCAACAATATGCTGCCTCCAGGAAACACATCTCAGCTCTAACGACAAACATAGGCTCAGAGGGAAGGAATGGAAGATGATACTCCAAGCAAATGGCAAGCAAGAGAAAGCACGTGTTGCCATACTTATATCAGACAAAGCAGACTTCAAGATAAAAAAGACAAAGAGGGGCAGTATAAAATCATAAAAAGGACATTCCACCAAGAGGGCATAACACTTATGAATATATATGCACCTAACACAGGAGGACAAAAGTATATAAAGCAACTACTCACAGACCTAAAGGGAGAAATTGACAGCAACACAATAATAGGAGGAGACCTCAACACCCCACTTACATCAATGGATAGATCATCCAGACAGAAAGTCAACAAGGAAACAGTGGCCTTAAATGAAACACTAGACTAGATGGACTTAATAGATATATGTAGAACATTCCATCCAAAAACAACAGAATACACCTGCTTCTCAAGTGCACACGGAATATTCTCAAAGATAGACCATATGTTGGGAAACAAGGCAAGTCTCAATAAATTTAAGAAGATTGAAATCATATCAAGCATCTTTTCCAACCACAATGCTATGAAACTACAAATCAACTGCAAGAAATAACCTGGGAAAGTCACAAATATATGGAAGCTAAACAACGTGCTACTGAACAACTATTGGATCAATGAAGAAATCAAAGGAGAAACCAAAAAATACCTGGAGACAAACGAAAATGAAAACATAGCATACCAACTCTTAAGGGGTGCAGCAAATGTGGTACTAAGAGAGAAATTTTATAGCAATACAGGCCCACCTCAACAAACAAGCAAAATCTCAAATAAGTAGTCTTAAACTACACCTAATGGAACTAGGAAAAGAAGAACAAACAAAGCCCAAAGTCAGCAGAAGGAGGGAAATAATAAAAATTAGAGCAGAAATAAATGAAATACAGACTAAAAAAAACAATAGAAAGGATCAATGAAACTAAGAGTTGGTTCTTTGAGAAGATAAACAAAATTGACAAAACCTTATCCAGACTCACTAAGAAAAAAAGAAAGAAATCTCAAATAAATAAAATTAAAAGTGAAAGAGGAGAAATTTCAACAGATGCCACAGAAATACAAAGGATTATAAGAGAATACTATGAAAAACTATATGCCAAAAAATTGGACAACCTAGAAGAAATGGAAAAATTCTTAGAATCCTACAACTTCCCAAAACTGAATCAAGAAGAAATAGAGAATCTGGATAGACCAATCACAAGTCAAGAGATTGAAACAGCAACCAAAAACCTCCCAAAAAACAGAAGTCCAGGACCAGATGGCTTCTCTGGAGAATTCTACCAAACATTCAAAGAAGATTTAATACTTATCCTTTTCAAACTATTCCAAAAAATTGAAGAAGACAGAATGCTTCCTAACTCATTCTATGAGGCCAACATCACCTTGATACCAAAACCAGACAAGGACAACCCAAAGAAGGAAAATTATAGGCCATTATCACTGATGAACATACATGCAAAAGTCCTCAACAAAATATTGGTAAATCAAATACAGCAATACATTAAAAGGATTATACACCACGTCAAGTGGGATTTATACCAGGTATGCAGGGATGGTTCAACATCTGCAAATCAATCAATGTGATACACCACATCAACAAAATGAGGAATAAAAATCACACGAGCATCTCTATAGAGGCAGAGCAAGCATTTGACAAGATCTGACATCCATTTATGATTAAAAAAAACAAATTCTCAATAGGGCTATCCCCATGACCTAGTGGTTAAGCTCAGCGAAATCCACTTCAGCAGCCCAGGTTCAGTTCCTGGGCGCAGACCTATGCCACTCATTGGTGGCCATGCTGTGGCAGGCAACCTGAATACAAAATAGAGGAAGATTGGCACAGACATTAGCTCAGGGCAAATCTTCCTTGAGCAAAAAGAGGAAGATTGGCAACAGATGTTAGCTCAGGGCGAATCTTTCTCAGCAAAAAAACTCTCAATAAAATGGGTATAGAAGGAAAGTTCCTCAACATAATAAAGGCCATATATGACAAACCCACAGCCAACATCATACTTAATGTTGAAAAACTGAAAGCCATCCCTCTGAGAACAGGAACAAGAAAGAGTGCCCACTCTTGCCTCTCCTATTCAACGTAGTATGGGAGGTTTTGGCCAGAGCAATTAGGCAAGAAAAAGAAATAAAAGGTATCCAAATTGTAAAGGAAGAAGTGAAACTCTCACTCTTTGTGGATGACGTGATTCTATTTATAGACTACCCTAAAAAATCCACCAGAAAACTATTGGAAATAATCAACAACTACAGCAAAGTTGCAGAGTACAAAATCAACTTACAAAAATCAGTTGCATTTCTATACACTAATAATGAACTAGCAGAAAGAGAACTCAAGAATACAATCCCATTTACAATCGCAACAAAAAGAATAAAATATCTAGGAATAAATTTAACCAAGGAGGTGAAAGACCTATACTCTGAAAACTATAAGACATTATGGACAGAAATCAAAGAAGATATAAAGAAATGGAAAGATACTCCATGCTCATGGACTGGAAGAATAAACATAGTTAAAATGTCCTTATTACCTAAAGCAATCTACAGATTCAATGCAATTCCAATCAGAATCCCAATGACATTCTTCACAGAAATAGAACAAAGAATCCTAAAATTTATATGGAACAACAAAAGGCCCCAAATAGCCAAAGCAATCCCAAGAAAAAAGAACAAAGCTGGAGGCATCACAACCCCTGATTTCAAAATATACTACAAAGCTATAGTAATCAAAACAGCATGGTACTGGCAGAAAAACAGACACAGAGATCAATGGAACAGAACTGAGAGCCCAGAAATAAAATTACACAACCATGGACAGCTAATTTGCAAAAAAGAAGCCAAGAACATACAATGGAAAAAGGAAAGTCTTTTCAATAAATGGTATTGGAAAACTGGACAGCCGCAGGCAAAAGAATGAAAGTAGACCATTATCTTACACCATACACAAAATTAACTCAAAATGGATTGAAAACTTGAAGGTAAATACTGAAACCATAAAAATCTGAGAAGAAAATATAGGCAGTACGCTCTTTGACATCAGTCTTAGCAGCATCTTTTTGAACACCATGTCTACTCAGGCAAGGGAAACAAAAGAAAAAATAAACAAATGGGACTGCATCAGTCTGAAAAAATTTTGCAAGGCAAAGGAAACCATGAACAAAATGAAAAGACAACCCACCAACTGGGAGAAAATATTTGCAAATCATATATCCAAGAAGGGGTTAATTTCCAAAATATATAAAGAACTCACTGCCTCACTGCCTCTGGAATGAGTTTCTATCCCTTTGGCATGCCTTCCTTTCTCTGTGAACTGATCCAACCCACCATTTTACTTTATCACCTCTTATTCTCTTTTAAGAAAAGAGCGTGGGATCCCCAAAGGAGTAAAAACCTGTAAAGATTTTGGAAAATGCTGCGTCCATTCTGGCCTCGCAGTCTCAGCATGCAAAGGTCAGCCGTGCGTGTTTGTCCCGTTGTATATAATTCAACCCTCCATGCAGAAGTGGGAATGGAAGAGAATATGATGTGGGACAAGCAAAGGATATAGAAGTAATGTGTGTGCCTGGAAAAAGCCATGTGTGTGTGTGTGTGCATGAATGTGCATGTGTATAGCCCATAGGTATGTGTGTGCCTCTGTGTACACTGTGTGTGCATGTGAATGGATATCCGGCATATGTGTGAGGGTGTTTGTATATTCTAAATTCTCAATGCCTCAAGCATAACATTGATTGAAGTCAACAGGGAGTGGGTTGAGTTCGTGGGGCTTTTTTGTAAAACTGAGGGAACAAAAACATTCCAGATGAGGGAGGGAGGTATGCGAGCTGACGGAAAGCATGCCTGTGGTCCCGGTCAGGGTGGTGACCTCCAGGACTCTGGCTGACTGACGGGAAAGCTGATAGAGCAGCCGTCAGCAGTCATGAGCTCTCCTGGGTGCTGCAGGCAGTGCCTCTGGCAGGCCGCACTCTCTGGTCGCTGGGAACATGGATTCTTGAGAGGACCACAGACATCCTCCAGGCTCAGCCTCTGCCTTGGTGAATGTCCCACAGGCTCAGGCCACCCTCACAGGATGAAATGTGAGCTCCCTGCATCACCTTTGAAGACTCCTGGGATTTTTTTCCCAGTCACCTCCAGTCCCAAGGGCAGCATTGGAATTACATGGCTTCCAGGAAGGAGCCCACCCCAGGTTCCCAGGAGCAGAGCAGTTTAGCTAAGTCAACCCCCCTAGTCCCTTCAGGATTAATTTGCTTATTGAGAAATGTTCCTGAGAAACATATTTATCAAATGGAGTGGTTTCATACAAAATACTGTGGGTGTTGCTCTTCTGAAGATTTTTGCAAAAGCTTGGGTACTGCTTCTGTTGGCTATAACTTTGAGTAGTTCACAAGTAAATTTGGTTCCATTAGTTTTTACTTATTTTCCTACTTATAATAAGTATTTATCCATTTTTCTGTATATCGTATGCAAGTTATCAAACTTGATCCTTATCAGTGTTCGAGCTTTTTATTCTGGATTAAAAAGTTATTTTCTGTATTATATGGCTGTATAAAAAATAAATGAATAAAATGGGAAAGGGGACATCCAGAGTCGTATATACTTCTACAGAATTTTAGTTTTCATGACACTTAAATCATAAGGTCATATTTCTCTAGAGTCCCACACCTGGGTTCACAGTCCAACTCCACCTCTTATGAGCCTTTGGATTGAGTACAGGCATACCTTGGAGATGTTGTGGGTTTGGTTCCAGACCATAGCAATAAAGTGAATACCACAATAAAATGAGTCACACGAATTTTTTGGCTTCCCAGTGCGTACAAAATTTATGTTTACACTATACTGTAGTCTATTAAGTGTGCAATAGTGTTATGTCTAAAAAAATGTACATACCTTAATTTAAAAATACTTTATTGCTAAAAAATGCTAACCATCATCTAAGCTTTCAGCGAGTTGTAATCTTTTGCTGATGAAGGGTCTTGCTTCAATGTTGATGGCTGTTGACTGATCAGACTGGTGTTTGCTGAAAGCTGAGGTGGCTGTGACAACTTCTTAAGATAAGACAACGAAGTTTGCTGCATCCATTGACTCTTCCTTCTAAGAACTATTTCTCTGTAGCGTGCGATGCCATTTGATAGCATTTTATGCACAGCAGAACTTCTTTCAAAATTTGAGTCAATCCTCTTAAACCCTGCCACTGCTTTACCAACTAAGTTGATGCAATAGTCTAAATCCTTTGCTGTCATTTTAACAATCTTCACAGCATCTTCACCAGGAGTAGATTCTATCTCAAGAAACCACTTTCTTTCTTCATCCATAAGAAGCAACTCCTCATCTGTTAAAGTTTTATCATGAGATTGCAGCAATTCAGTCACATCTTCAGGCTCCATTTCTAATTCTAGTTGTCTTGCTATTTCCACCACATCTGCAGTTACTTCCTCTACTGAAGTCTTGAACCCCTAAAAGTCATCCATGAGGGTTGGAATCAATTTCTTCCAAACTCCGGTTAATGTTGCTGTTTTGACCTCTTCCCCTGAATCACGAATCTAATAGCAACTAGAATGGTGAATTCTTTCCAGAAGGTTTTCAATTTACTTTGCCCAGATCCATCAGTGGGATCACTATCTATGGCAGCTATAGCCTTACGAAATGTATTTCTTCAACAATAATACTTGAAAGTTGAAATTCCTCTTTGATCCGTGGGAAACAGAATGGATGCTAGCAGGCATGAAAACAACATTAATCTCATTGCACATCTCCATCGGAGCTCTTAGGTGACCAGGTACATTGTCAATGAGCAGTAATATTTTGAAAAGAATCTTTTTTTCTGAGCAGTAGTTCTCAACATTGGGTTTAAAATATTCATTAAACCATGTTGTAAACAGATGTGCTGTCATCCAGGTTTCTTGTTCCATTTATAGAGCACAGGCAGAGTAGATTTAGCATAATTCTTAAGGGCGCTAGGATTTTCAGAATAGTAAATGAACATTAGCGTCGACTTAAACTCTCCAGCTGCATTAGCCCCTAACAAGAGAGTCAGCCTGTCTTTTGAAGATTTGAACCCATGCGTTGACCTCTCTCTAGCTATGAAAGTCCTAGATGGCATCTTCTTCCAATAGAAGGTGTTTCATCTACATTGAAAATCTGTTTAGTGTAGCCACCTGCATTAATGATCTTAACTAGATCTTCTGGAGAACTTGCTGCAGCTTCTACATCAGCACTTGCTGCTTCACCTCGCATTTTTATGTCATGGAGATGGCTTCTTTCCTTAAACCTCATGAACCAACCTCTGCTAGCTTCAGACTTTTCTTATGCAGCTTGGGTTAGGGCCTTGCCCTGGATTAGGCTTTGGCTTAAGGGAATATTGTGGCTGGTTTGATCTTCTATCCAGAACACTAAAACTTTCTCCATATCAGCAACAAGACTGTTTCACTTTCTTATCATCCATGTGTTCACTGGAGCAGCACTTTTAATTTCCTTCAAGAATTCTTCCTTTGCATTCATAACTTGGCTAACTATTTGGTGCAAGAGGCCTAGCTTCAGCCTGTCTTGTCTTTTGACATGCCTTCCTCACTAAGCTTAACCATTTCTAGCTTTCGATTTAAAGTGAGAGACATGCAACTCTTCCTTTCACTTGAACCCTTAGAGGTCACTGTAGGGTTATTAATTAGCCTAATTTCAATATTGTTGTGTCTTAGGGAATAGGAGCCCAGGGAGAGGGAGAGAGATGGGGGAATGGCCAATCGGTAGAGCAGTCAGAAGACACATAACAGTTATCGATTAAGTTCCCCGTCTTATATGGGCGTGGTTTGTCTTGGCCCAAAACAACTACAATCGTAACACTGAAGATCACTGATCACAGAGTACCATAATAAATATAACAATAAAGAAAAAGTTTGAAATGTGAGAATTACCAAAATATGCCACAGAGACACAAAGTCAGCAAATGCTGTTAGAAAAAAATGGCATCTGTAGACTTGCTCGACACAGGGTTGCCGTGAACCCCCAATTTATAAAAAACACAATCTCTGCAACATGTAATAAAGCGAGTTGCAATAAAACGAGGTATGCCTGTAAGTTGCAAAACGTCTATAAGTCTCAGTGATTTTATTTCTAAAATGTTTACCATCAGTGGCTCCCTCGTTGGGGATTTCTAAAGATTATGAGTTAAGCCATTCAAAGGACTTAGAGCAGAATCAGGTACATACTATTCAATAAATTCCAGTTTAAGAAATATTTAGGAAATATTTATTATCTACTGCTATACATCAAGCACTGTTCTAGGGCTGGGATACCAGAATAAACACGATGAACAAGTTCCTGTCCTCAGACAGCTTACATGTTCATGGAGGATTGGAAGCAAACAAATAAATAAACCCAGGCAGCCGGGTGGCGTAGCGGTTAAGTTTGTGCACTCCACCTCGGCAGCCTTGGATTCACGGGTTCGGATCCTGGGCACAGATCTACTCATCGCTCATCAAGCCATGCTGAGGTGGCGTCCCATGCAGAAGAGCTACAGCTCTACAACTGTGGTATACAACTATGTACTGGGGCTTTGAGGAGAAAAAAGAAAAAGAAAAGGAGGAAGATTGGCAACAGATGTTACTGCAGGGCCATTCTTCCTCAAAAATAACTAACTAACTAAATAAACAAATAAAGCATATGTCACATGGTGACAAGTGCTATGGAGGAAAAGGAGGAGGGTAGTGGAGATAGAGAAAGTGTGTTGGTTTTATACTGCATCAACTTAGACAAGCTGGAACTGCATTTCTCAGAATTCACGTCCCTCTATGGTTCCAGGTTAGAGTTTGCCATGAGAGCAACTGGCACGAGATCTGGAAGGCAGAAGTGAAGCAGCAGCCATGGTGCCCTGAAGGCTGGTGTCGGCGCTACTGCAGCTCAGGGGCCTTGCTGCTGAACTCACCTTCTTGGCGTGGGGCAGCACCTGGCCTGTAGCTCCTGTAACTCAGCCCCCCAGAGTCCTGGGCCGAGCACGTGTGCAGCTGTGCGGCCAAGGGCACCAGCTCCTCCTGCAAATCCACCCTCGTCGTTGAAGCTGGAGGCAGTAAGAGGCAGTGGCAGGCTCCTGTTTGCCCTCCTGGGTCTCAATCTATCCTCACTCTCACTTCCTTCAAGTCCAACTTTTCTTTCAACTGTCAACCCCACTGATTTCAGACCCAGTACCAGATGCCAAGTCAACCTCATAGACTTGCTCACCAGTTCCCACCATTGGGTAAGATCTGATCCTTAGAATTCCCCTAATTCCAATCGACTCACAATCTTCTGCTTCCACAGACACACCCTAACTGATTCAGAGGGTTTCCTCTGTCTGGGAGTGGGGAGTTGCTATTTCATGTACTGGGGCAGAGAAGGCTTCACTGATAGGGAGACATTTAAGCAAAGACATAAAAGAATGGAAGGAACAAGGCTTCTACGCTCTGCAGGAAGAGCATTTAGGCAGAGGGATAAAAAGTGCAAAGGCCTTGAGGTGGGAGCACGTTTGGTGTGTGTTCAAGGAACAACAAGGAGGCAAGTGTGGTTAGAGTCAAGTTGGAAGGGAAGAGTCTTAGGAAAGGCGTCAGGGAGAGGGAGGGCAGATCCCAGGGGGCCTTGTGGGCCATTTTATAAATTTATCTTTTACTCTGAGAAGGGAAGCCATTAAAAGGTTTGACCTGGGGCCAGCCCGGTTGTGTAGTGGTTAAGTTCGTGCTTTCCGCTTCAGTGGCCCGGGGTTCACGGGTTCGGATCCCGGACGTGGATCTACACACCAGTTATCAAGCCATGCTGTGGTGGTGACCCACATACAAAATAGAGGAAGATGGGCACAGATGTTAGCTCAGGGCCACTCTTCCTCAAGCAAAAAGAGGAAGATTGGCTACAGATGTTAGCTCAAAAAAAAAAAAAGAAAAAAAAGGTTTGAGCTGATTTACAGTTTTAAAGGATTGTTCTGGCTATTATATGGAAAACATATTGCAGGAAAACAAGAGTAGATGCAGAGAAATCAGATAAGAAGCTTTTGCAGTAATCTAGGTGAGAAATGATGGTGGCCTGGTAGAGGTGGCAGTAGGTGACCAAATAAACTTTTAGGTGGAAAAAATAGAGTTTGCTCATGGATTGGATATGGGCCATGAGAGAAAGAAAGGAGTCTAGCTTTCTAGGCTAGGGTAGAGTCCAGTTATTGGCTTGACTTTTAACTATATATATTTTTTTAGAGTAACACTAGTCAGAAAATTTCTAGAAGAAAATTACATGAAACATTTATATAAGCTTGCGATGAAACAGAACTTTCTTAGCCTGACCCAATGGCAGAAATCATACAAGAAAGATCGAAAGACCTGACTGTATAAAAAATTACAACACTAAATAAAATTACAACACAAAGTAAAACGACAAACTAAGAAAAAAAATGTCTATACATGAATATATTTTTTTATGAACATGGATCCAGCAATCTAAGATCAACATTCAGACTCTCAGGTTAGGATGACAGAAGGAACACACATCTTTATTTTTACCCCCTCCTGAAACACACAAAAATGACCATAAAGAAATGGGAGAAACACAGATATGAGGGGAACTAAAAGATAAAATAGCAGGAAAATTGGGGAAGCTGAAAAGAATACGAACAAGTGGAAAATGACTTAGCAGAACCAAAAAAACAGAATCCTTTGTCTGAATTGAGGAAAATGGAAATCAAGCCTTATTTACCCTGCAAGGGGAAGTGGAGGGGTGATTGTTGTCAGTGCCCCATCAAGTTGATTCTGACTCCTGACGACCCTGCTTACAGCAGAGCAGATCCCTGCCCAGTCTTTTTGCACCATCCTCTCACCTTTTGGGGCTG
The DNA here is from genome assembly GCF_057802395.1 of Ceratotherium simum simum. Taxonomy (NCBI): domain Eukaryota; kingdom Metazoa; phylum Chordata; class Mammalia; order Perissodactyla; family Rhinocerotidae; genus Ceratotherium; species Ceratotherium simum. The sequence continues at coordinate 42,202,249 of NC_141912.1, forward strand.
TATCAGACAATGCTCCACTGCTATTCACAGGGTTTTCATGGCCAATCGTTTTGGAAGTGGGTGGCCAGGTCCTTCTTCCTAGTCTATCTTAGTCTGGAAGCTTTGCTGACACTTGTCCACCATGGGTGACCCTGCTGGTATTTGAAATACCAGTGGCATAGCATTCAGTATCACAGCAACATGCAGCTGCCACAGTACGACAACCGACAGTCAGGTGGTGTGGTTCCCTGATGAGACATGAACCCGGCCACAGTGGTGAGAGCACTGAATCTTAACAACTAGACCACCAGGGTGGGCTGGCTGGGGGAAGGGCATCCAATTAAGAAGACATGGTAGGAAGTCCTGTAAGAAGCCCCCAGATCCCCTTGCTTACTTTCTGCAGCCGCATGATTGACATTTCCTCACCTTGGCAAAAAACTGGGAGTGAATGCCCTAGAGAGGTTACAAAGAGGGTTTCAGGTGTGGTGGGGGAGGGGTGGACAAGAGACGTGGTTGAGGATGGTGATGGCGTCCTGAAAACCAAGGCCTTACGTGAACAACGCATACCTGTGAGGCTGGGAAGCACCTCAGCCCTCTTCTGTTTGAATTCCAAAAAGTTGGCAGCCAAACCTTCTTCCTCCAGATGGCAGACAGGGGAGTCTTCCCGGGGATCTGAGCAGCCTGAGAGGGAGGCTGAACGACATGACAAGTGTGCTTCCCTAACAAATGGCCACGGACATCAGTCTCCAGGTGCTCCCGGTGCACAAGCCCTACCCACGGCTCACGGCATCCAATGATCTTTGGAATCTGAGCAGATAACCTTCTATTACCAGGTATCTGAGGAAGAGCTCTCAAGTGAAAGAGAAAAGAAAGAAACTGAGCAGAGAGTGGGGAAAACTACTTGGAGGAAACAGGGACCATCTAGGGAGCCATGAATAAAATCAGAAAAATTTTTTAAAAGAGACATTCAGAGAACTAAAACAGCCTTTGGAAATTTAAAAATATATATCATAGCAGAAATTCAAATTTCAATGAAAAGATTGCAATATGAAGTTGAGGAAATCTCCCAGAAAATAAGAGAAAGAGAGATGGAGAGAGGAAGGGAGAAAATGAGAACAGCAGAGAAATGGGAGAGAAAAATAAGACAACGGGTCTAAGAGGTTAATATTTGAATAAAGGGAATTCTAGAAAGAAAGCAGAGAAAACAGAGAGGGGGAAATCATCCATGATCTAATTCAACAAGTTTTACCATGAATTTCTAGGTTGAAAAGAATTGCTCACTGCGCTGAGCAAATGCATGGAAATAGACACACTCTGAGTCTCATTGCTGTGGCATTCCAGAAAGTTGGGAACAAAGAGAAGATACTAATAAAGTGAAAGCAATAGATCACGTATTACCATAGTGATAATGGCTTCAGACTTTTCAGCAATGTTACCTTGGTAACAGAGCAATGCCTTCAGAACTGTGAGGACAAATGATTTCCAACTCAAATATTGTTATCAGTCAAACTACTAGTGTCAAGGTAAAAGAAAGACATTTTTAGATTAAAAAGGTCTTAAAATCTATTTTCCATTCGCCCTTTCTCCAATAGTTGCTGAAGGATGTGTTCCACCAGGACAAAGAAGTAAACAAAGATACGAGAAACAGGAAAATGGTGCAAAGGAAGGCAAAGGGAAGCCCCCCATCCTGGGGAAAAGAGATCCCAAATGATGGCTATGTACCAGGTATGGAGGGCAGCAAGTCCACACCGGGGCAACAGAAGGCTGCGGGAGTGACTTTTTAGGAAAGGAATCAACAGAAATACTGATATGTCGGCTTGTCTTGAGAGGACATTCAGACAGGTGGCCAAGAATTTGGGGTTGAATTCTATCAGAACATAAAAAATAAAAATTTAAAAAGACAATTATTTAGGGGCTGGCCTGGTGGCATAGTGGTTAAGTTCACGTGCTCCACTTCAGCGGCGCAGAGTTTGCAGGCTGGGATCCTGGTCCCGGACCTACGCAGCGCTTATCAAGCCATGCTGTGGCAGGCGTCTCACATATAAAGTAGAGGAAGATGGGCACGGGTGTTAGCCCAGGGCCAATCTTCCTCAGCAAAAGAGGAGGATTGGCAACAGCTATTAGATCAGGGCTAATCTTCCTCACACACACACAAAAAAATTCGAGGAGGAATAGGCAGCTGGAGTGCTTTATCTTGCCTGGGAGCAATGCATCGTTGGATGAAAATCCTGACTCTGGAAATGTGAGAATATTCCCTGTAAATTCAGGAGCAAGACAAGCATGCTCATTAGCATCTCGTCTAGTCATCCTTGTACTGAAAAGCAAGGCAATGCCTTAAGACACGAAAAAAGGAAGGCATAAGGATTTGAAACAGGAGATAAAACTAACATTGTTGTTTTTTTTTTTTTTGCAGGTGTCTACATATTATCTATGTAGACATTCCAAAAATATACACAGTAAATCATTAGAAATAATAGGAGAAATTATCAAGTCATCAAATATAAGATTAAAATACAAAACAATTACATTTCTATGCACTAGCAACAATTACAAACATAAGTTCTGTTTCTCTTTAAGACAGAGTTGCCACTGTTAGTTGAGCTTGTCTTTAGTCTGACTGGATCCTGACTAACTCTGTATTTTTAAACCACAGCTCCCTCATTCATCATTTTGGCTTTTACTTTTTACCTCAGTGAACTGAAGTAAATTTTCAATCTATATTTTTAAAGAAAAGTACCTTAGCTTCTTTCATATGAAAACTCTCTGGGTTGTCTTTACAAAATTAGGACAATTTAATGAGGCATAAAATTACTGGATCATAATATTTTCCCATATTCTGAAGAAAGGCTAATTTGTTGTCTTCTAGCATTTAATGCAGCAGCAGAAAACTCTGAAACCAAGATTTTTTATTAAGTCCTTTGGAAGTAACCCTTTCTTCCCTCCAACATTGATGCTTATAGAATTTTTTTCTTAGTTATCATAGAAAAAAATTTTTTTGCTAGATATACCTAGAGGTATATGATTGACATTACTACTACTATTCAGCAGTATTTAGCTTATCTTTATTTCTAGACACTTGGGAGAATCATATTTCTCAGCCCCTTTGAAATTGGACAAGGCAATATTACTTGTTTTGTCCAAAGAAATGTAAATGGAAGTGTCGCTTCTAGATAGGAGCATTTATTGCTTATCTTTCTGGAACTTTCTTCTCCTGCTGTGGAAGGACTTTGATTTGGAGAGACCCTAAGATTGAAGCAGCCTGGAATACAGAGCCAACCTTGGAGGATAGCGCCCTGAAAGTTTGCCTGGACCCTCAGCAGACATCACACAGGACAGAAATAAAGTTTTGTCTTGTGAAGCCACTGAAGGTTAGGGGTTGTTTATTACTCCAGCATAAACAAGCTTATCCTGACTGATAGGATATAGAACTCTTTTCATTGATTTTGTCTGGGATGCAGTAAGTCCTATTAATCAGCACACACTTTTTTTTTTTTTACTTCAAGAAAGTTTTCTTCCATAACATCTTAAGTCATTACTTCTTTTCTTATTCTTCTGGCCTGCCCTTCAGGAACACTACTTATGCATTTGCTGTCTCCCTATTCCTTATTGTTTTGTAGATCATCACTCTAAAATTAAATTACTTTTTTCTCTCTACATTCTGGGAGATATTCTAAAGTTGTTATTCCACGTCAATGATTACTTACCACAGCAGCCACTGTGATTCAAGAATATTGGCAGCTAAGCTTATACCCTCTGCCCGCCCCAGATAGGAACACTAGAGGACTCATTTCTGGGGGGAAATGGATCAGTTCACGAGAAAAGTACTACAGATCTTGCGAGTTGGGGGCCCTTCAAAAAGTACAGAGGCTCCTGTCAGATTATTCTAGATCAGTGGTTCTCAACTGGAGGTGATTTTGCTCCCCCAGAGAAATTTGTCAATGTCTAGAGAAATTTTTGGTTGTCATAACTGAGGGAGGGGTGCTCGTGACATCTAGTATGTGGAAGCCAGGGATGCTGCTAAACATCCTACAATGCATAGGGTAGCCCCCAGAACAAAGAATTATCTAACCCAAAATGTCAATAGGACCAAAGTTGAGAAGCTCTGTTCTAGAGTAAAATCTAGCATTCAGCAAAACACATACACACAGAATTTCCCATAATTTTTATGCTGCAGTCCTTCTTCTCTAACTTTTCATCTCTAAAAATTTGCAAATATACAGAAAAATGGAAAGAATAATAAGAAATATGTGCAACAACACATATTAGGAAAGCCTCTAATATAGCACAAAAATTAAACATATACAAAGGAACATGAGGGAAATAGATATCACAGGGGCTTCAATTAAACAATTTAAAAGCCATATACATCATATCTTTAGAAAAAAAGAGAATACATCCATGAAACTAGAACAGAATACTATAAAAAGAGGTTCCTCTGAGAACAAAAATACTATCTTTTGCAATTAAAAATATGGTAGAAATAAAAATAATTCAATGGAATAATTGGAAGATAACATGGACAAAATGTTTTGGGAAGTATAAAAAATAAAAAAGAGATGAAAATTAACAGAGGAAATATGAGAAATATGAAGTACCAATGCAGGAAACCAAATAAATGAAGAGATATGCCATATTCATGGGTTGGAAGACTCAATACTGTTAAGATGCCCATTCTCCTAATATTGATCTATAAGTGCAACACAAAGCCAAAAAAAGATTTTCTTTGTAGAAATTAATAAGCTGATTCTAAAATTTTATGGAAAAGCAAAGGACTTAGAATAATGAGAAAAAATTGTAAAAAAAACTTAGAGGATTTGCAATACCTGATTTTAAGACTTAATATAAAGCAACACCAATTTAAAAAGTGTACTATTAGCTGAAAGATAACCAAATAGATCTGTGGAACAGAATTGAGAGTCCATAAAGAGATCTACCTAAAATATTTAATTGATTTTTTTAAATAAATATACCAAAGCAATTCAATGGAGAAGGAATATCTTTTTTAACAAATGGTACTGAAACAAACAGATATCCCTATAGAAAGAAATGAACCTCAACACACAAAAATTAATTAGACATTGATTATAGATCTAAACATAAAAGCTAAAGCTATCCAGCTTCTAGAAGGAAACATAAAAATATACTATGACACTGGGGTAAACAAAGATTCTAGTCAGGACTTAGAAAACATTAAACATTAAAGAAAAAATAAATTGGACTTCATCAAAATTAGAAATTTTTCTTCCTCCAAAGACCCTATTAAGAAAATGAATAGGCCAGTCACATACTGAGATAAAATACGTGCAATTCAAAGACTGGGAAAGGATTTCTATCCAGAATACTTAAAGGACTCCTAGAACTCAATAGTAGAAAGAAAAGTAATCCAATAAAAATAGGCAAAAAGCTGGAACAGACGCTTCCTAAGAGAGTAAATGGTGGTGGCCAGTAAGTGCAGGAAAAATGCTCAACATCATCAGTCATCAGGGAAATGCAAGGCCAAACCATAGTGGGATTCCCCTATGCATCTCCTAGAATAGCCAAAATTAAAAAGACTGTCAACACCAAATGTCAGTGAGGACATAAAGGAAACAGAAACTCTCAAACGTTGGGAGAAGAGGCGTAAAATGATACAATCACTTGGGATTTTATCTGGCAGTTTCTCATAATGTTAAACATACTTTTACCTGATGACCCAGCAATCCCATGTCTAGGTATTTAACCAAGAAAAAAGAAAATGGATTTTATGGGCTGAATTGAGTTTCCACAAATTCACGCAAGTTCCAGCCCCTCGTACCTCAGAGTGTAACTGTATTTGGAGACAGGGTCTTTAAAGAGGCAAGAAGTTAAAATGAGGTCATTACAGTGGGCCCTAATCCAATATGACTGGTGTCCTCATAAGAGGAGATGAGGACACAGATAAGTACCGAGGGAAGACAACGTGAAGACACATGGAGGAGAAGACAGCATCTACAAGCCAAGGAGAGATGACTCAGAAGAAACCAACCCAGCTGACACCTTGATCTTGGACTTCCAGCTTCCAGAATTGTCAAAAAATAAATATATGTTGTTTAAGCCACCCAGTCTGTGGCACTTTGTTATGGCAGCCCTGGAAAATTATTACAATTTAGGTCCATCGACAGACTCATTCAGGAATGATCACAGCAGCATATTCATACAGCCAGGTTTGGAAGTAACCCAAATGCCAACAGGTAAATGGGTAAACAAACATGGTATACTCACACAATGGAATATTACTTAAGAACTAATACCGATAACACAACAACATGGATGAACTTCAAAAACTTTGTTGTGAGTGAAAAATGCCAGACACAAAAGAGTATTTACTCTATGGTTTTGCTTATAAGAAGTTCTAGAAGAGACAAAGGTAACCTATGTGAAAGAAATCCAAGTAGTAGTTGCCTCTGAGGGTGGAGTGGTGATGAATATGTTCTATATATTGATACAGAAGCAAGTTACGTGCATTTGTCAAAACTCATCAAATTATACCTTTAAGATCTGCGCATTTCACTGTATGTAAATTGCAATAAACATGTAAACCTCAATAAAAAATTTAAACAAAAAAATGAAAAGTAAAAGAGAAAAAATGAGAAATTTGGAGCATAGGTCTAGAAAGCCCAACACTTGTATAATAGAAATTCCATTGAGAAAAAAAAAATGGAAAATGGGGGCAAGACTATAAAAAAAATAAAGAATATATGCTTCAGAATTAAGGATATGATTTTCTGGATTGAAGACGTCCACTGAGTACTCAGCACAATAAATGACCAAAGACCCACACCAATACATATCAACATAGAATTTCAGAATACAGGGAGAGAAAGAGAAGATCTTAAAAGCATCAAGAGGGAGAGGGGGAAATAAAACCCTCATAGTCAATGGATTGGAAATAAAAATGGTATTGGGCTTCTCAAAAGTAAGGGAAGATATTAGAAGGAATGTTCCAATAAAAAGAGGGATAAACCTAGAAAAAGAAAGACAGGAAATTCAGGAGAGAGCACGTCCAGCACCTGATGGAGGCCAGGAGGGCGTCCACAAAGATGAGGAGGAGAAATCCTAGGACAGCCGTGCAGCAGGCTTAGAAAGCAACCAGGGCAGACTGCAGGCGGAGAACATACCACACAGCAGGGGGTCTCAGGGAATGGACCCGGTTGATGACTGAATGTGTGTGAACCATCTGAGATGACGTTTACACTTTTGGTAGAGAGTTTAGAAAAGAATTAGTGGTGATTACTTTGAAAATAAAACAAACAAAAATAAGACAATTTGGGGGATAATAAAAAATCATACTGAAAGGAAAACATAAGCACCGTATATTCTGTGAAAAATATTCACAGGGTCAGAACATGTAAAATCTGAATCTCCATCTTATGGACAGGTGTGATTTGACTATATTGTGAGTTTGGGGCTAGAGGAAGTGGGGGTGGGTGGGAAAGTGATGTGTTAAATGACTCGATTCTCATTTTCATGAATAGGAGATTCATGGATAATATCTAAAACTGGAAAATCAACAAGTGGCAGTATAAGCTTTATTTTTTTCTCTTCCAGAAATATAGAGGTAAATGTCAAAATAAAGAGATAAAAGATTTGAAGTGGATTGGGAGCTGGGGCTTAGAATGGAGGAGCAGGAGGCTGCTTTGGTTTGTCGAGTCTTGTACAATTATTTGCCTTTTTAAACAGCAATCATCACCCACGTCAAATTACTTACTTAAAATTTTTTTTAGAACCACTGCTTCACAAGCTAAATGCTTTTTTGTTTATTTGCCTTTTTCTGTCTTTTTTTTTTTTTTTTTTTTTTTAGTGTTCATAGCAACTTTATTCACATCAGCCAAAAATTAGAAACAACCCAAATGTCCGTCAACGGTGGAATGGATGAGTAAATTACTTTTTCTGCCTTTTAATTCATCACCACATTGCCCTCCAGGAAGAGTCTATCAGTTATGCTCTTCCAACAACTCACAAGAATTCCCTTTTCCCTACACCTCTCCACACAGAATATGATTATCATTTATTTTAATCTTCTTTGCAACTGATGGGCCAACCATTGGGTGGGTCTCCCTTCATTTAGCATTTCTTTGATTATCAGCCATTTTGAACACATGTTCATATATATTATTTGTTCTTTATTCTGTAATGAATTACTTGTTCATATCCTTAGCCCTTTTTAAAATAAAAATGTTTGCTTGATTCTTATTTATTTAAAAGAAAAAGATGTTTGTGTACTAAAGCTAGTAACTCTTTTATCTGGCACATAGGATGGAAATGTTTTTCCTTCATTGCCAGATACTTTTATAATTTATGTCATTTTTGGAAATATCAAATGTGACATTTTTATATGGTAGGAACTAAGGACATTTCCTTTAACGGGAGAAAGAGGAACCGAAGCTGACCGCAGTGGGCAATGATGAAACTGGGCGACCAGTTGATCCATGGGTTGACAGAGAAACAGGAAACCTGGAGGGGAGGGAGAGGTGCAGGTCAGGGGCAGGATGCCTACCAGTTGGGTTTGGTCCCACTGAGGGGAGCCAAGTGGGAGACAGGTGGCCCAGTTGCACAGGGAGAGTCCTGCAGGTGGTGGGTCCACGCTTTGCGGACATGGAGTTGGAGAAGACAGTCTGGGGGTCCCCAGATCTGGGGTAGAGGCGCCACCGCAGTGGTGGATCCAGGTGCTAGGAGGTGTCTTCCAGAGGCCCCGGATCTCAGTGGTCATGGAGAAGCAGGAGGAGGTGGGGGGATGCCAGGCTCAGTGGGGAGTGCCCATGGGCCCTGGGGTCTTGGTGCGACTGGGGGCAGCCATTGCTGCTATTCTGACAGTCTTGGCATAGCCCTGAAAAGCGAGGAGGAGGAGGAATTCAGAACATGAAGTACGCGCATTCGCTGACTGTTCCACGCCTCCCCTTTCATCTGACCCTCTTCCCGGCCACACTCCCTTTTCCATCCTTCAAGTCCCTCCTTCTCACCAGATTCTGTCTTCCTCTTCTTCCTGCCCACACTTTTTCCCCTCAAGACACAGAATGATACAAAGTCCCGGGATGGGAGCTCTAGAGCAGGAAGCTCTGCCCTCCCTAAGGGTTGAGGGGACCCTTAGGAGGAACTTCTGGGTGTGCAGGTCTGGTCTTTGATGGAGGAAATGAATACCTGTAAGTGTGTGTATCTCAATATGTCTGTGTGCACACCTGAGGATTACTTATGGAAGACGGCTGAGGCCAGCCTCAAAACTGGGCAACCCAGCTGCTGTGGGTGGACGTGATCCAAGGGCGTGAATTTGAAGGTCGAAGGTGATGGTGGCTTGTAACAACCAAATGAGTGTGCAGAGACAGAGGGCGTAAAAGAAAATTTAAACTAGTGTGAGTTACAGGTTCCCTGGCTACTTCTATCCCGCAGCCCCTCTCTCCTGGGAGAGAAGCTCCTCTCTGCTCCATTGGCCCCCAAGCCAAGCCCTGGCCCCACTCACCAGGGCTCTATAGGTCAGGAGCATGAGGAGAGCTATGAACTCAGGACCTTGGTCACGAGAAGTCCACATAACAGAACCACCAGGAAAGTGTTGGCAGGCAGACTGGGAAGGAGAAAGAAGTTTGGTCCCACTGAGGGAGAAGGAAGAAGAAGGGAGGGAGGATCCAGGCGGGGGAACAGCCCCCGAACCCAGCATGGGGCTGGAGGCTGTTTATGGGCCAGACCCACCCTGAACTCACTGGGGTCAGCCACAGGGCCTCCTGCAACAAGATCACAGAACACAGGCACCCTGGGTGGAGGGAGAGATTGGCCAGACAAAAAGGAATGACCAGAGTAGTCATTTCTCTGGGTGACCTTGTCAGGGGGGCCACAGCACAGAGCTCCAACGGATAAGGGACAGAAGGTCTTTGGGTCCCGAGGAAAAAGCAGAGGGAAAGAGCCCCCAGATCTGCAATAGGCAAACCTGGGTGGGGGCCACTCAGAGGTGCTCATGGAGAATCTCTGAGCCCCAGAAGAGCACTGGACCAGGAGACAGAGGCCTGGGTCCCAGTCCTGCTTCAGCCAGGAAGTGGCCGAGTGACCTTGGACAGGCCTCATTTCCCTCAGTTGTGGAGCAGCACTGATAGACATTCTTCCATTCCTGATAGGTAGCTATCTCCCCACACCATCGCAGGGGAAGTTTAGAGCGACTCCTTCACCCCTGCCCGCCAGCTCTGAGCTGAGACCTAGGGACCTTCCAGAACTCCATGCCCCTGGTATCCCCCTTCCTGAATCAGAGGCCACACAAGTCACCTGTTAGCGCTTCCCAGACCCCTCCCTCTGGTGGGACCCCAGACCTACCTGTGCTCAGAGCCACTGCCAGAGGCTGGACTGGTCATCACTGGAAAAGCAAGTGTGACTGATGACAACACAGAGAAGCAACAGCAGCCCAGAGTCCCCAAAGGGAGAGGGGGTCAGCCCCCAGGTCCTGAGAGGAAGAAGGGAGGGGCCCGAGGCAGTCCCTCAGGGCACCTTAGGCCAGGGCTGACTGAAGCCCCAAGAGAAGGAGCCTCTCCCAGAGCTGCTAGAAAGAGAGAGGCAGGGGCTGGAGGAGCCCTGGGCAGAGAGAAGCCTGGTGCTGAGTCCTCCCCCACCCCCCGCCCCAGGAGCAGGAAGAGCTCAGGAGTGTCCTGTGGAGACGGCACTGCCACTTGACCCAAAGGCCTAGTCCGTTCACCTCAGACTCCTGAGCCCCTTCCAATGCTGCCTCAGATCCAGGTCCAGAACAAGCAGCATGTCCAGCCTGGGGGCGACCTAGACCACAGGGTCCCACACACACACTCTGTCCCTACACAGGGTGGCCAGTTCCAGGTCAGGGGTGAGGCTGTGTATGAGCCAGTGTGTGGACTAGGGTTCTACACCCAGTGGGCCCCCAGTGTGGCTTCTACTGTTGGGGCCAGGACAGCCAAGGATGGAGGTGACAGCCGAATCTGGGGACTGAGGACCTAACTGCCCACAGTCAGTGTGGGAGGGAGCGGGGAGCTGGTGGGATCTGGGCTGAGGGAGGCTGAGGAAGGCGGTGAGTGGCTTTACGTCCCCGGATACCCCAGGAAGGCCCCTTCCATCAGCAAAGAGCTCACCTGAAGTCACCAGCAGGCTGACGTTTTTGAGAACACTGAAAGTGTCCCCAGGACCAGGGTACATTCCACACAGGTAGTGTCCTGCGTCGTTCTTCTTGATGTCTATCAAGGTGGCAATGAAGAAGCCAGCAGCAGGGTTGTCCCACAATAAATAGCGAGACTTCTGAGCCATTGTCTGGGGCTTGGAGCTGGTGACTGATGGGAAACAACGACCTGGTGTCTCTTCCTTACACCAGATTTTGCGCTTATACTCACCTTCCTGTGGAGACGAGTCGCATTTCACAGCTACCGCCTGTCCCTGCACTGCATACACCACCTCCTCCTCGATGGCTTGTACCCAGGAGCCTAGGAAAGAAGCCCTCAGGTCAGGCTAAGGAATGGGGTCCAGCCATACCCAGAACGTGACACAACACAGCCCTCGGCCCCAGTGCCACACAGCTCCCAGTCCCACTGTGCCGTAGCCCACTCCACACCTCCCCTCACCTCCTCCTTCCCTCCCTCCCTTGCCCTGTCCCTCTGGATTCACCCTCCTCCCTCTGCCCCTCACCTGAGGCCAGGAGCAGCAGGACCAGAGGCAGGTGTGGGGCCTCCCAGGCCATATTGCCCTCTCCCTGTGCCAGAGTGTGTGGAGCGGGGAGTACAAGGTGACTCCTCCGTGACAGACAGACCCAGGAGCAGGGCCTGACCCTGCCCAGATGCCCCGGCACATCGTGGAAGAAGATTGAGAAAGGAAAGGCCTTGATTGGGTAAGTGGGAGGCCTGCAGGGTGTGTTCAGCGGGCAACGGGAAGGGAGGGGGTCCCCTGGGGGAATCTCCAGCCGCTGGGAGCATCTCTGCCCTGCAGGGGCCTCAGCCCTGCCCAGTCAGACAGCCCAGGCACTGTTGCTGCCAGGCCGCCCCTGTCCATCCCCACCCCCCTCCCAGCACTTCCTGGGTGAAAGGAAGAGGGTGCCCTACTTCTTTCAATCTCCCTCCCTTTCACTGCATCCTTCCAGAGCCCTGGCTTTCTCTGCCCACCTCCAACACCCCAGGAAAGGACTGGCTGAAGGCAGGCAGGGACTCAGAGGAGCATTTGAGACCTGATCAGCCTTTAAGACCCTCAGGTCCCCAGGGAGAGCGGAGACCTCCAGGCCTGGAGGTGCATGGTTGAAATGACACAGGGCACTCCTACTCCCAGACTCTCACAGCCCCTGAGAATGCATCTTAGGAGCCTGGATTCTTTACAACAAATAGGAACCATAGCAAAGCCTTCCCAGGCCATCTGTGTACCTCCAGGCAATTTCCCTGCTTATGTCCACACTCTCTTAACACACTTCTATTACCAGCTCCAAGATGTACAGCACAGTATTAAACACCACAACGCCAAAGACCAGATTATTTCAGGTGTAATAGTCTCTTTAGTGAGCAGGTTTGTACGTAGAACACATGGACTCTACACGGTATTGGATACAAGTTACATTTCCCTTCTACTGCTGCAGTGAACACTGACTGTGATGTAAATAAACACGAAATAATAAGTGAAAGCTACTAAGGATTTTATCTAAATTGGACCTGGGCTGATTGTGCCCCCGAGCACCTGAACCCTCCACTCCTGACTGCTTATCCCATTGGGGGAACAGCCAGGACACCCGCCTCGGACCTGCCACTCTCTCTCTCCAGGGTTCACGGCACGCTGCTGTCTCCCTGGTGCTCACGAACTTTTGTCACAGCGGGTTTTTTAATCAGCACACTTTGGATTAAACTTTTACAGACCATAGGAGTGACTATTTGAGTAGTTTGAGTTCAGATCAGGCGGGAAATCTGCACTTTCCGTTTTGAGAGGTTATGCAGGATCTAGGAGACAGAAAGAGAGAGAAGATGGAATTTCAATTTTACGGAAATGAGGTAGAAAAAAAAGAGAAACCTTAGGAAAAAGAGGAAAACCGCATTCACAACTTAGAGTTTACAAAGGCTGGCCACAAGAGTATCTAGTTCAGGAATTCCCAGACTCTTCTGCCTCTTAGGATCACCTGGGGGAGTGTGACAAAATGCCAACGCCCAGGCCACGACACAGACCAATGAAATGAGCCCCCTGGGGTGGGACCAGGCATCAGTGTTTCTGAAGCTCCCCATGACATCCCAGTGTGCAGACAAGCCTGGGAACCACTGGTCTAACTTAATTTTCACAAAATCCTTGTGAAGCAATGGTCACTATCCCCTTTCACAGTGAGGAAACTGAGGGAGTCCTGATGATTCCTTTAAGGTTCCCCGGTGAATTAGTGGCATCACCCGGGCCCAGGCCTCCTTGGGCAGAGCTCCTGCTGCCCGCGCCGCCCTCCCGCAGGACAGGAAGCGCAGCCAGGGGGTCTGTATCCCCCAAGAGGGGAGCTCTGTGAGAGCGCAGCCCAGGCGCGCACCGGGGTGACAGGCGGGCTGCCCTGCCCCTGCTGGCCAGAGAGCCCTGTGACCACCAGCCTGCGTGCGCGCAGGTGTGAGCAGCGCCGTGGCTTCTCCCTGATTCTTCCCTTTCCTTCTCCCCACAGCGTCTCAAGATCACTTTCTTCCCACATTCTACTCTCTGTGGCCCTCCGTCCCTCTGACTTGCCCTTTACTGTGTGACAAGCGGGACCTTCCTTCGCAGCAGTGAGCACTTGGAGGGTGGAGTCACCATTTCCCTCCGCTGTGGTCTCCCCACCAGTGTCGGTGGAGTGAACCACCTCTAGGCAGAGCCGGGGTCTCAGACCCCACAAGGGTGCAGTGCTCAGTATCCAGGCCTTTAGTCCTGTCGGGAGCTCAGTGAGAGCCCCAGGAATGGAAGCTGCAGAGAGAGGGCCCCAAATGAGTCTCTGGTCCCCAATCCTGAGAAGATCGCCTTTTCGCCAGTGCAGCTCTGGAGAACCAGGAGGAGCCTGAGCCACGTGGCTGTGAGGAAACTGGGAGCTGGGAGGTGCCCAGGAAATGTGGGACTAGAGTTCACTGTCCAAATGGCACAGTCTATGGCCCTGTTGGAGGAAACAGCCCTGGATGGCCCTGTTGCCTCTGGAATCCCACTCTGTTGACCTAGAGAGTACCTACCTTCTTCCCCCAACGGGAAGATTCAGGACAAGAGAAGAATCTGGGAGAAGCTGAGACCACATAGTCCCAGCAGGGGTAAGGAAAGGCAGCTGTACCTGCCCACTCCTCCCTCTCAGAATGGCTGCAGGGACAGAGGGGACTCAGTTTCCCTGTCTGTAAAATAGGAATAGGACCCCTTCTCTCCCATCAATCCGTGAGGTCAATAGCTCTGGGTAGACTTCCAATGGCCTTCCCTTAGGTGTTTTTCCTGGGTCTTCCTGCCTGGGGCCCTCTGTTCTGGGTCCCCTGCAGAGGTTCCCACCAGCCCAGGAGAATGCTCAGGGCCAGGTGTCAGAGCTGATTCCATTCCCAATACCTCCTACCACTCCCTGCCTCCCCAAACACACACACACACACACACACACACACACACACACGAACAGGCTAGTCAGGAGTGAGGCCCTGATTGAGTCAGGGCTCGGTCCACTCGTCCATATTCCTTCCACACACAGGAGGCATAGCCACATTGCAGCTGAAGACTGATGGAGGGATCCTGGTGGGTGACTCATGCTGTCACGTAGGTGGAAGGAGATGAAGATCTGGGCAAAGGAGGCAAGGATTCCAGAACCTGGAAAAGATCTGGAGGGTTTGGTGACAAAGGAAACCACATATTTGAAAGCCATTTATAACTTGCAAGGTTGACTAGAATTTGGGACAGACATGAAACTCTAGCACAATTGCCTCAACTTTCTTATTTATCAAAGTTTTACAATATTTTACAATAGAGAAAAATACAAGTACTTCGAGGGTTTTTTCCTTAATTATACCATTTTTCTCTCTATTTTTTTTCCATCTTGACCATTGCAAGGGTTTACAACATTCGTGTGGGGAACCCTGAGCAGTCATTTAACGACCTGAACCTGCCCCTTACCATGACTCTAACAAGCACAAAAGTTCCCTGTCGGTGAAACCGTTAAGACAAGTCTGGCTCAGGCAGAAGAAGGGACCATCATTCTGGCGTGTTTAGTTTAATCTCAGGTCAGGCTTTTCCCTCCTCGCTCTTCCTCCTTCTTCCCCTTCAGTCTGCCGTCTGCTGAGGTGTGTGGTTCCCTCTGGGCGCAGATAGTGGAGCCCGTGCCCCCCTGCTGTCATCTACCTTGCCAGCCTCGAGACTCCCCAGGCCAGCTGCTCCTCTCACCTCTTCACCATCTTCACTCCTGGATACAAGAAAACCCCACCTGATCAGGGCGTGTTATCTTTTTTATATATTGTTGAATGCAGTATGCTAACATTTTGTTCAGGATATTTGTGGTCATGAGGGATATTGGTCTGTCATTTTCGCGTCTTCACAGTTGTTTTTCTGCTTTTTGTATCAGGGTAAGTCTGGCCTTATAAGATGAGTTGGGATGTGTTCCCTATTTTCTTAGAGTTTAAATGTGGCATTATTTCTTTCTTAAATATTTGTGGCATTTTGTCTTGCTAAAGACCATATTCCTCAGCCTCTCTTGAAGCTAGAGGCCCAGACGGCTTCACTGGCAAATTCTGTCACATATTTCTATGTCTGAAATGGTTACTGTTTATATGGATTATTTATTTATTTATTTATTTATTTATTTATTTATTTATTTATTTTGTGAGGAAGATTAGCCTGAGCTAATATCCGATGCCAATCCTCCTCTTTTTTTTTTTTTCCCGAAGAAGATTGGCCCTGGGCTAACAACTGTGCCCATCTTCTTCTACTTTATGTGGGACACTGCCACAGCATGGCTTGACAAGCGGTGCATTGGTGCGCGACCGGGATCCGAACCCTTGAACCCCAGGCCACCAAAGCAGAGCACACGCACTTAACCACTACGCCACAGGCTGGCCCCAGATTATTATTTATTGTTTAATTTTTAATTTAATTAATTTTGTTTAATTTATTGCTTAATGTTTAATTAAAAATTGGCTATCACAATACTCTAGTATGATTTTCCGCCTACGGCTTACTCTTATTATAACTATATTATTGCTTATTTATTTGTTTATTAATTTCCTGTCTCCTTTCTGCCAAACACCCTTTTCTGAATATAAGCTCATGAGAGCAGGAAACTTTGCTATTGTTTATTGGTCTATTCCGTGTGTCTAGAACAGTAGGCTCTCAGTAAATATTTGTTGAATGTATGTGTGAATGAATGAATAAACTCTGACAGAGATTCTTTGCTTGACCAAACTTTAGTCAGGATCCTGAAACTTCTCCTAAGCCCATCTGTGCACTTCCTCGTAAAATCCAGTTTTAGCAAGAACCCTGCTAAGTCAGTTCAGCAAGAGTCCCTCACCCTCAATATCTGATCAGGTTCCTCATCCTCCACCATCCCCAGGTCATGTCTGATCACCCTGACCTGTCTTCAGCAAAGAACTCTGTTAGGTCTGTCTCGCCAGAATCCCTCTTACCATTAATGTTTCCTCTTAGTAATTTTCCATCCGCTGACCCCCACCTGCTCCCTGGCTATGAATTCCCACTTGTGCACGCTGTATTGGGAATTGAGCCTGGTTCTACACTGAGGTCTCTTTTCCCCTCTTCGAATAGTCTTGAATAAAGTCTGATTTTACCACTTTAACTATTGTTCTGCTCTGGTTTTCCTTTGACAACTCTCCTTTTGTTCCTATGGGCTTTCAGCTAATACCCTTTAGTTTTTCAAGTAGATAACTACATAACCAGCAAATAGTGGCAATTGGGCCTATTATTTTACATTTATATACCCAATGTTATTTTCTTATGTGATTACATTTGCTGGTACTTCCAGAAACATGTTAAACAATCCTTTTGATTATTGAGCATTATTATCTTGATCCCAATTTTTAACATTTCCCTCCTAGTGTGATTTTAGTTCATTAATTCAATAGATCATTTCTTTTTCTCCTAAGAAAGCAATTTCCTATTTATAGAGTAGTGAAATATTTATCTAGAATGGATGCTGAATTTTACCAAATGTCTTTCTGCCACCTATCAATATGTTCACATGGTTTTCTCCTTTGATTTATTGAAATAGTATCAAACATTGACTGAACTTTGATAGTCACACACATTTGTAGTCACATAATACAGGCTATTTGGTCATGATATATTATTCTTTCCATATAACTCTGTCTTTAATTTGCTAATATTTTATTTTGGATTTTGGGCCCTTTTTGTCAAGTTTTTACAAGAGGAATTTAAAATTTTTCTTTATCTTGTTGTAATCCACCAGGAAACAGGTTTCACTTTTTTGCTTCTTTGTAACAGTTGAAGTTGGATGAACATCATCTGTCGCTTGGAGGCATGTTAGGACTTGCACCTAAAGGCACCTGGGCTGGTGGGTTTTTAACACCCATATCAGTATCATCTATGGTTAGTTGTCAACTGATGATTTTAATATCTTGACCTAATTCTGTTAACTCATATTTTCATTAAAAAAAGTCGACTTGTGGAAGGCAAAAAATATGGCTGCCAAAGATTTGTATTCACTTCATAATCCCCAGAACCTGTATAACCCTATATGGCAAAAGGTGTGATGAAATTAAGGATCTTGAGAGGAAGCCTTTATCCTGGATTATCTTGTGGGTCCTAAATGTAATCATGTGTATCCTTGCAAGAGAAAGGCAGAAGGAGATTAGACTCACACAGAGAAAGCAATGTGATAACCAAGGCAGAGGTTGGAATGATGTGCCCATAAGCTTAGGAATGCCGACAGCCAGCAGCAGTTGGAAGAAACAAGGGATGGATTCTTCTCTAGAACCTCTGGAGGGAATGTGGGCCTGCCAGCACTTTGATTTCAGACTTCCTGTCTCCAGAACTGTGAGAGAATAAATTCTTGCTGTTTTAAGTCACCCAGTTTGTGGTAATTTGTTACAGTAGCCCTAGGAAACTAATACATCATCTAATCAGGGTTTTTATTGTTTGTAATTATAAAATTACATTAATTCATTAATTCATATGTTTTCTAATATATTTCATATTTGTTATTTTGACTACTTTGTCATTCCTAAGGGAACATATATTATTTCCTTTTAAAAATCTTTTTCCAGCAGCATATTTATTCATTTAATTTAAATTTTTTCACCTTTCTGGATGAACATTCTTGCTTTTATCATATCTTTATATTATATATTTTATGTGTACACATACTCAAGTATAAATATGTTCTTGTAAAGTATTTAACATTTTATGCTTGTTAAATTTATACTAATTGCATAGGTATAAATTTATTATTTTGTGACAACTAAATATATACAAATCGTAAAATGAATAATCAAATTATTATAAATAATAGAGAGAGTATTAATTTAAGTATAATATCTATATACAAAAATTAATTACACATATATTCACAAAAACAAAGTATGATTTTATAAAGACATCATTTTTGGTCATCTTTCTCACCAGAATGCAATAATTATTTAAATTTATCTCTCTTTAGACTTGTCTCAGTGCTTACCACCACCATTTGTTGGCTCCTTAAAAGAATTAACTGTCAGTGAATTGAAGTCAATATTCAAATCATTTCTTTCCAAGAAGAGTGTTAGTTTCTATTGTGTGTAACACTGTCTGGTTGTCTCCACAAATTAAGGATAACTTCATGAGACATAAGAGCCTTAGGTGACAATGCTTCCCCTTGTTCTCCATAGGAATTGATTTCATGTCTTCTGATGTTTGGTGTTGCAGCCGAAATCTCTGAAGCCAAAGAGACTTGTTAGTCATCCCTTTGGAAATAACTTCTCTTCCTTCCAGTCCTGAAGCCTGTAGGATTTGCCTGGAGAAATGTGATAGGCGTCGCTATTGCTGATCAGTATTTGATTCCCCTTTTCCTCTGGATGGATGGAAGGATCGTGTTTCTCAGCTCCTTGATGATCTGCCTGGACAGTGAAACGTGAGTGGAAGTGATGTGTCTCACTTGCGGCAGAACCATGTAAGGGCCAGCGCTCAACTCTCCAGCACTCTCTTCCCTGTCGTGACAACCAGAGAAGCAGGCGTTGACATGCAGGTCTGTAAAATCAATGCACCTCAAATGCTGAACTGACCCACAGAGGACTCCTACGCTGGACCGTCACCCGGTCGTGTGATGGACTTCACAGGAGCAAGGAAAAACGTTACTTGTGTGAACCCACTGAATTGGGATTATTACTCCAGCAAAATCTGGCCCACGCTGGAAGATACAGTTCACACGTCTTTCAGTGATAATTAACAGAGCATCACGTATGTTATCTGTCACTTCAGAAAATCTTTCTTCCATGAAGCCTATATTTGTTGCTTGTGTTCTCATTCTTCTGGCCTTTCCTTCAGATACACCATTGTACATTGGCTGCCTCTCCCTTCTTTGTCATCTTCCATTTCTAGGGTCAGCAAACGTTTTCTGTAAAGGGCCAGATAGGAAATATCTTGTGCTTGTGGGCATATGATCTCTGTTCCAATTACTCAGTCCTGCCATTGCAGCATGAAAGCTTCCATAGATAACACAGAAATGAAGAAGCATGTCTGCACTGCAATACAATGCAATGCAGAAATGAAGATTTACAAAATCAGGCGGCAGGCAGGATTTGGCTCAAGGGCTCTAGTTTCCCAAGCCCTGCGCTAAAAGGGGAGAGTAAACAAAGAAAGAGTTAGACATGGGCTCAGGAGAGAGCACTTTCAACAGCGGATGGGGGCCAAGGGAATTTGCAAGGAGCTGGCGAAGGGCTATGTCAGGGAGGTAGCTGTGCTGACAGCCCAGAAGAAAACAAGTCCAGATTGAGACAGGAGGACATTAGACTGCATGGAGGTGGGCTGGAGGAACAAAACCAGTTTATGAACCGATATGCTTGAACAAATTAAGATGAAATTTACATTTTGAGGTAGAGTCTAGAGATGAATTAATGATGGTACATAGACTCTGAAGTAAATAAAAAAAAGAGGCAGTTAACAACTTCATGGAAAATAAGAAGTTGTACCAAAAAGGAAATGTAATCATAATAAACTATGACTGGGCTATGAAAAATATATACATGATCATGAAATATCAAACCTAAAAATTAATTTTACTTGTAACTATATTTGACTATATGGGGAGAATAAAGGTAGGGGGAAAGGGATAGACATGAGAGGGCTGTGAAAAAGGAACAATCCTCATCTTCCATAGTACACCTCTACTGGAAAATACCTAAAACTGTAAAATAGACAAATATCAATGTAAGAATAAATATGAAAAATACTTAAAATTGACTCCCTAGGGGGAAAGGGAATTTTGGTATAGAGTGTAGGGCATAGAACTGCCGCATTTTTATTAATATGAGTCTATAACCTATAATTTTTGGAGCTACAAATTTTGAAAATACGTATATGCATTCTTTAATGAAATTTTAAAACTAAATAGTACTGCAACAATAGCCATTGTACCCTTTTTCATTTCCTAGATTTAGAATTGCTGAGTCAGAGATGATTTCTTTTTTAAGATGGATTCGGATTACTCTCACCACACTGCCTTTCAAAAAGGCGATAACAATTTTTTTTACCCAGGAGAATATGCAATTGCCTTTTGCCTAAAATTTCCCCAACCCTGGTTATCATCATTTATTTTAATTTTTGTCAGTATGAAGAGAAGGGTGGTTTTGCATTTATTTTAATGATATCCACTTTGAATATAGTTTATTAACATTGTTCATTTATATTTCTTCTATAGAAAGTTACCTGCTCAGAGCCTTACCCCCTTTTTCTATTGAAATATTCCTTTTCTCTCATTATTTAAAAGACTTGTTTATATATGAAGCCTAATAACCCTTTTCCTGCCAAACAGGAGAGAAACATTTATTCACAACTGTGACTTGCTTTTAAATATTATCATATCTTTTTATAATGTCCAAGTTTTAATTTGTATATAGTATGACCTACCATTTTTCCCTATGTAGTTTCTGGCATTGAGATCGTAATTTGAAAGTTCTGCTCCACCAAAAACTTACATAAATTTTATTTTTATTTTCTTTTAGAACTTTCCTGTCCTGCTATTTCCTGTCTACATATATAGAATTAAAAGTCAAGCAAACATGATATGTGGATGTTGATTATTAATGATGACGGACATTAATTGGGGAGATACCATCTAATAACAGGCACTTCCATAAATGTTTAGAAGGGTTTACTCATTTATTCCCAGTGTAGTCATATTAGGGATCCATTAATATTTATTTAAGAAAGGAGGAAACTGAGACTTTTAGAGGGTTTAGCAGTTTGCTCAAATATTTTAGAGCCTTGAAGAGGCAGAGCAGGGACCCAAAATAGTGGTCTCGAGAGCCCTAGTTCTTTAGAGCATGACTTGACGACTCAGATGCCTTGGAATCTAAAATTCAGGGAGTGTAGGTATGGGTCTGATACACCTCTAGAGAATACCCCGTCCTGTTCCACTGTGGGGACAATTCCGGGCCCAACAGAAGTATGAATCTGACATGCCCCCCTTGCTGCCTACCTTTTATTTTTTAAATGACGAGCACTTTAAGGACAATAAACATTAGAGATGTTATAACTCCCTTAATAGATCTATACGGTGCAGAAATATTTTTTAAAAATGAAAAGAAGCCAGAATTCTTTTAATAATAATAGCTAATATTTATTAAGCACCAAGTTTTTACATATACTATCTGATTCAATCTTCACAATAATTTCGTGAGCTAGATACTGTCTTCTCCATTTTGTAGGGGATAGAATCGAAACTCAATTCTGATTCCCTGGGTGCGCTCCTAATGGCTCTCGGTGCACTGGCCTCAGTGAATTTGCTTAAGATGAATTTTCTTTAGCCACACTGGCAGTGGCCTGCCCTGGAGTCCCCAGGATGAGCACCCGGAGGAAGGCCCCCACCTCAGACCCCAGAAACAGCAATGACAAGGGTGTTAGTGGCAAACCATCCCCTTCCTCTGCTCAAGGTACCTGGAAAGCACGGGATGCCCCTGAAGGTATCTGGACAAGCCCAGGCTCAGCACAGAGGCTCTGCAGCGGTCTTGGCAAGATTTCTCCGGGTTGGAGCAGGGCCTGGCAGTGTTCTTTCTGCCCCACTGTGGGGATCTTTTCTGCAGAGTTCTCTGCTGACCCAAGGCCTCTGCCCAGCCAGAATCCCGAAGACCCCTGACCTCGCCCTTCACCAGCTCCTCTACCAGCCATCAAAGGCTCTTGTCCCCATGATACTTCTGGTCACAAGTTTGTCTAAAGCCCCTCTCTGTAGGCTTATCTCCTGAGTAGTGTGTTCTCACTGCTTCCCTGTGCGTTTGTTCAAATTGTACCATCTTCACAGACTTGCAGAGAATCCCCTTACCTCGGCAGGGCACTGGGAGGCCACATTGCAAGTCCTGCCCTGGGGCAGTCACCACACACCCCTCTGGCGCTGGCCTCAGGGAGACCAGGCTGCTGGGTCCTCTGCTTTGCCCATTTTCCCCATTCTACCTTGCCTGCCGTTTAACATACTTTTTAACATAATATTTAAAATATTATATATACAAGCAATATATGAATATATGTCTATAAAAGACTATGAAAAACAAACACTGCAGTAGTATACAGTTGAGTTAAAGTTCCCTTCACCTCTCCTTCCCTGACACTCATCGTGCTCCTTCTTCTCAGAAGGTACCCCTGCTCTTCAATGGATGTGTAGCTTTCCAGACAATTTCTGTGTTTCTACAGATACAGGCTTATGTGTGCAAACAAATGTACAGTCCGAGTTCATTTCGCTTTACATAAGTGGGATTATTCTGCAGCAACCATTAAATTTAACAAGATATTCGGAGACTGAGCTGTGTTCACATGTAAGATGTGCCCCCATCTCTGTGAACTGCTAATGGCACTGTCTGAAAGAGGTGCACCGTGAGTCATCTTATTATTTCCCTGTGGGGCCACTATGACTTTGCTAAACTAACATTTGTGAAGTGAAGCACAGGGTGCTGGAGGGTGAGCCCGGGTTCTACAAAAGACCACAACAGAAAGAGTAATAGACAATTTTACCACTCACAGGTCCTGGAGGAAGTACCTAGCACGCCTCAAGGTGCCACACGGGAAGGTCAAGGCAGGGTGCAGACAGAGAGGGTCAGGACCTGGGGCACAGGCCTTGATTAGGATCCATGGGTAGTGTGCTTTGGGGTTCCCAGGCTAAGGCCGGATTGGTCAATTCAAACCAAAGAGAGCCCGGGTTCGGTAAGGGGAAGGCCCTGGGAGGCAGGAGAGGCTGTAGGTCACAAGTGCTGTTGAGGAAGTCAGGTCAGGAACTTCCATTTGCGTGTGACTCCGCAGGCTGCTGTCTAGCAGGGGGCTAGTGTCTGGTGAAGGCCCCTGCAGGCTGCTTGGCCAAACGACACGGATGCCAAGGCAACAATCCCACAGAGTAGCTTAGCTAAACTCTCCACGGGGACTCACTGTTAGAAAAAATGGGCCATGACCATCCTTGTACACGTCCTTTTGTGCCCATGTGTGTACTTCTCAGGGATGAGTACCTAGAAGCGGAATTAGCAGGTCAAAGAATGCACACGGCAAACTTCACAGATCCTTCCTATTCGCCTTCACAAATGCTGAACGATTTATATTCCCACTACGAATATGATAATATCTGCTTCCTCGCACCCTCACCAACGCTGGATACGAGCAATCTTTTTAAAGATTTGTCAAATTAATGAATAATATTGCAATTTCCTTTCATTTGTAAGTGCCTGACTAGTAAGAAAGTACAATGTCTTCGTAAATATCTCTGAGGGTATTTATTGCAATTATTTGAAGTCTCTCTCCCGTTCCGTGAATTATTGCCATTAATTCTAAATTCAGGTGCTTGTGTTGAATCTTTACCTTCATGCTATTCATTTTTCTCAACTGTGTGAGCTATTTGATTGTCAAATAGTATTAATGATCAAAGGAATTGAGGTCATATCTTCCTGCCCGCATTGTGGGCTGTTGAGCCTTCTGCTTCTGACATTCTAATTTTTCTGATCTTAATTTTTAATCCTTAGAAATCTAATCTGTTGATGGTCACCTTTCTTAACTTGGATTTACCTTTTTTTTAAATTGGCTGGTAGAGAAAAATGCCAGTGGGCTGGGTCGGCCACGCTGTTCCCTCCTTACTCCACCTCCCCACTCCCCCCCCCCCCCCGCACGCTTAGATGTGCAGCCATTAATATCTAAGCGCAGAAGGAAACACACACCAGCTGCCTTTTCAAGACAGTGGGGTTTTCTCTGGGTTTGCAGAGGCGCATTTATGCTGGAGGAGGCAGAGATGGGACGCCACACCAGGCTGGGCCTTGAGGAGGCTAGCATGCATTTCCTGTGGAGTGGAAATCCCCAGGAGGTTTCTGAGAAGGGGTGGAGAAGTGTCTGCCTCTGCCCAGGAGGAATACACCAGTGGCCATCTGGAGAGCCCCTGGGGAGGTCGAGGCTGAGAGTGGGGAAGCAGGTAGGGACAGACTCACAGATACGGGTGTGAGGTGGGGAGAGGAAAAGGAGGGAAGAGAGGGGAGGCAGAGGAGAACCGGAGCTGACAGAGGTGGTGGTCTGGGTGATTGATGAACCTAGAAGCAGGAGGAGGAGATCTGGAGGAGGAGCCTTCTAAGGTTGGGGGGAAAGAGGCTGAATTGGGTTGGGGCCCCCCCGATTGGGGCCTTGGACAAGATGCGCAAGGAGTGTTCCAAAAGGAGTGGATCTGCGTGCTGGGGAGGCCTGGGTGCCACCACAGCGGTGGATTCAGGGCTGGGAGGCATCTGCCGCAGGCGCGGCTGGCCCTTTCCTCAGAAAGGATCACAGTGGGCAACAGCAAGGGGCAGACGTGGGAGGGTGGGCATTACTCCTGGGGCCTGGGCTGAGCTGGGTCCATCAGAAACCTGCTACTGCCCTCAAAACATTCTTATGGCCCTGGGGAGTGAGGAGAAGGAATTTCACAAAGTGAGGTGTATGCACTGCCTGGTCCTGCTTCTCTCAAGCCTGCCCACCTCTCCAGGTTTCAGTCGGTCCCTGAGCAGCTGACTTCTGGTTGTCAGATCTGTTGTTTTGAAGAAGCGAATGAGGTATAAGTATGTGTCTGTGTGAGCGTGGGTACATATGGGCAAGGGGCCTAAGAGTTTGAAGAACTAAACATTGGGAACCCCAGAACCTCCAACCCCCTTCATCTATCCCATTGGGGGAACAGCTGAAACACAACCACAGGGCACTCCACATCTTCTCATTGGGATTCATGCACAACCGTAATGTTCTCACTTGCACTTTCCATATAGTGAGTTTTCAAATTGGACAGTGCATTTTGGAAAATTTTTTGCAAGTTGATTGAATATTTGAGTACCAAGAATAGTAAAAAAAAAAAAAAGGGTTCCCTCTCCCCATCCTCAGAATTTATCTTTGTGGCAATGTGCCCCCACAAGAGGCTGTGTTTCTCAGCCTCTCTTGAAACTGCGGGTGGTCGTGTAACTAAGATCTGGCAATGATTTGTAAACAGAAGTGTCTTCTGTGCTTTTGCATAAGATCCCGTGAAAACGTTACTGGGTCCATCTCTTTTCTCTCACGTCTGTTTTCCTCCCCGCTGCTGCCTAGCAGGAACACGTGATAACTGGAGCCTGAACAGCCACCCAGAGCCATGTGGTGACCTTGGGAACGGATGCCCTGTGCGGTGAGCAATAAGGTGGAAGGGTTCTGGGTCTCTGGGATTCTGGAGCCAACTTGCAAGCCTTAGATTCCCTATCTCTGAACTTTTATTGAAAAAGGAAGAGACTATGTTGCATAACTTTATTTTAAATTATTTGTTACTCCCAGGTGAACCTCTGACTCACTGATAAAATGGCTCTAGCGTTTCAGTCAGCTATTGCTACAATAAGGCTGCATAACAAACAAGCCCCCAGAACTCCGGGCTTGAAACAACTTTCATTTATTCTTGCACGTGCATCTGTGGGTTGGCTGAGGGTCAGCGGCTCTAGGCTGGGCTCAGCTGCACTTGGCTTGGAGTGGCATGTAAGAAGAAAAGTAACAGCGAAATGTAGACACCGTAACTGGTGTTTACCTAACGCCAGAAAGCTGCTACCTCTTCCTATGTATGTCCGGCTTTATGGCTTCACTGCTTAGGAGAGTGAAATGGGCTCCTTTCATTGAAATCAAGACACAAGTTTGATTCATTAATTGAGAGCTCTGGAATCCTTATACAGCCTCATCCCCCAAAACATGCAACAAACAGGCCCAGTGGACAAAATAGACCCTCTAATCATTCAATGACAACGCAACTCTCAAAACTGGACTGTACAATATGATATGGAGGAAATTTTGGCTGATTGAGTTAGAACCTGTGTGTCTTGTCTCACATTCCACAACCAACCATCCTGCCTGTATGTACACCAGTCCTTTATGGCTTCTATTCACTCGCCCCCAAGTCCTGCAGAAGTGTCCAGATCAGGGCCCTGGATTCACTCCCCAGCCCTCGTCAAAGGCAGTGAGAGCCGCCTGACGGAGCTTCCTGCATGCAGCCTCCCCCTTCCAATGCAGGGCTCCCTTAAAATAGTTCTGACCTCTCCCTTCCTCTAGAACCACAGTGGGTCCCGAGTGCTTCTCACCTGAAGCCCAGGCCCCCAGCCTGGTCCTGAAGCTCTACCACAAACAGGGCCCATCCCGCCCACCCAGACTGGGCTTCCGTCATGAAAGCCATCTGCAGGCAGGTGCTGGAGAGAGCACAGGCCTGAGGGAGACAATTTGGTGCATGAGCGTGGGCACATGTTCCATCCGTTACTTCACTGGTAACAATGGAACTGACGAGGCCCACCTTACAGAACTCTCAGAAGAATTAAATGGATGATGAATACAAAACACCCAGGATATGGAAGACACTGATCCGATGAAGACACTGAACCGACGCCAAGCTAAGTCAGGGGGTGTGGGGTCAGGTCCACCTGGAATGAAATCAGAGCTGCTCCTGATCAGCGCCTGTGAATCTGACACCCGTGTCTGTTGAGGAGGGGGCTGGGGACACAGGAGTCCAGACCCACTCAGCTCTGACATCCTGGGCCACCAAGATCCCCTGCAGGATCCCCAGAGTAGGGGACATAGGCAGGAAGCCCCAAAGGGAGGTAAGTGGATAGCCCAAAATGGATGAGAGAAAAGGCATGCCCATTTTACAGACAGAGAAACTGAGCTCTAGTCTGCCTCCAGCCCCATCTGGGAGAGAAGGAGAGGAATGGACTCCCTGGGAGCATGATGTCTCCAGCTCTCCTGCAACTTCTCCAGGCTCCTGTGAGGGTGACAGTAAGGTTGGGAGAAGGGTTGCTGAGGCTCCAGAGTTCCCTTCTCAGAGGGTAGGCAGAGGGCTCAAGGCCCCCGAACCCCACGCTCTCTGATGGGAGTTCTGGTGGCACCCTGCCCTGGTAGTGTGATAGTGGTTCCTTGCCCCCATCTCTTGAGGACACTTCTGAAGGAGCCCCAAGTCCCACCACAGTGACATGCCCCAGCCCCTCCTCAAAAGTTCTAACTGTGACAGTGGCTGTTGTGAGGCCCTGGGAACAGGGCCAGCCCCACCCTAAGCCCCGACTCCCCTCCCTCCAGGTCCCAGCTGCTGGAGTAGAGCCCGGGTCCAGATAGTTCCAGCAGAGTCCTCTCCTTGGGTGCCGAGCCCCCAACTCTGTGCAGAGGGTGCTCACCCCACTCACACCGGTGGGGAGGCAACAGTGCAGAGAAAGGAGCAGATCAAGACCTCAGAGAGCTTCCTGTCCCCTGGCGAGCGAGGACCCACGCTGACCCAGCAGAGAACAACTCAGAGCGGACCACAGGCCGGAGGAACACAGAGATAGTAGAATGTGGGCAAAGAGCAATCTTGGGGGCCTGCAGGGAGGAGGCGTCCCTTCCCAGTGGTCAGCAGTGGCCAGACAAAGGGAAATTCAGCGTGGGAACGCAGTTGCTGCACACCCTGACACACAGTGATACACCTCTATAACAGGCACAGCCACCCTCCTCCCCTCAGGAGGGCACGTTCCCCACATTTGGTGTGTAATTAGCTTCAGAGAGGGGCTGCCCCAGAGCTCGCATCTGCATGTGTGTGCAATTCGGTTTCTGGGCCTGTCTGTGGGCCAGACTCCAGCAGAAAGGCGGGGGTTGGAAGTCAGGAGGCCTGGCCTGGTTACATCACCACATCACCGAGCCACTGAGCTGCTCACTGGCATATCCTGGCCTCAGTTTCCTCATGTGAAAAAGAAAAGTAATAACCCCCTCACAAACCTACTGCGGGACTTCAGAGAGAGGGCACGTGGACACGCTTTGTAAACTAACATCGGACAAGTAGGGTATTGGCATTGTTCCTGAGGTTTTCTCCTAGCTGGACAACTCCATCCTGATTTCCCACCCGTGGTCCCTCGGGCACAGGTAGCTGATGGCCCCACTGAGTCCCTCCCCCTCTTGTCTGTCCCTTTGCCCTAATCCTCAGTGGATGCTCACTCTGCACGGAGGCCAAGCGGGGCCAGGAGTCGGGGGGCGGGGGCAAAGCAGTGGACTGGAATCCAGTCCCCTTGATAGGCTCAAACACCCCTCAGTCATTAACTCTCCGCTGAGTGCGCTGCTGCAGGCGTGAGACTGCAGAGCCCCCGGTGGCCGCCACTGGAATTACACATACTGAGAGCCCTCGCTGGTGGTCCTCATCTCTCTCTCTCTTTCTGTCTCTCTCTCTCTCTTCCCATCTCTCTCTCTCTTTCTGCCTCTCTCTTTCTCTATATAATCTCTTTATCTTTCTCTGTAAATTACATCTTTTTAAATTAAATCTTAAAAGTGCTAACATTCACTAAAGAAAGAGATGTTAGAGTCTTTCATCTGTTTATGTATTAATTACACAAATCTTTCTCTGGTGTCCACAGGTGGACAGGTGAGGGTGCAGAGATGATGCCAGGTCCAGGCTCCTGTGCGCCCTTCTCTGCACCCCACCCCCATAGATCCATCCCTCCCACCAGCCCCTCTGAAGACCTCTGATCTCCTTGCTCCCAGCTCCCCTCTCTCCCTCCTTCGCCAAGGACCCTCCCTACACTTCCTTACTGGAACTGAATCTCCGCCTCCTCCCTGCTCTCCCCTCAAGCGCCCACAAAACCTCCCCAGGTGGAAACACATCACTGACCTACCAGGCAGGCCCAGGCAAGAAGTTTCTGACCACTCCTGGGGCCAGTGGGGCTTAGGGCTCTTGCTCAGACCTCTAATGGCCCTGAGCTTGTCACCCACCTTCAGTGTGACTTTCCCTAAAGAGGAGGACAAAGACAGGGGAGGACAAAGACAGGAGGACAAAGACTGCCCCTGCAGAGAAGGGGCAGTGCACAGAAAGAGAAAGAAGAGAAAGAGTGGGCAGTCCATTGCTTGACCACAGTTTCCTCCTGGCCTTCTCAGCTCCTCCTCCGGGCGCAGGTCACGGTGGCAAAGGGGCAGCTGGTCACAGATGAGAGGAGAAGACTCTACAAAGACCCCGGAGCTGTATGCCAAGCAGGCTGTGCCCTCCACATCCAGATTCACACCTGCCCTCCCAGGTCTCCCACTCCCCACGCCAGGCCTGGCCTCTCTCATTTTGTCCATCTCAGAGGCACTGGAAGAGCCAAGCAGAATCAGGCCCAGCTCCCAGCTCCCAGCTCCCTCTCTCTGGTGCCCCGCACCATGTCCTCTCCCACCAGCACACTGGAAAAGGGCCATATGGCCTGGAGAGCCCCATTCCCACTACTGCTGCTGCTGCTGCTCCCAGGTGAGGGGAAAGGGAAGAGAAAGTGGGAGGAGAGGAGAGGGGGTGACGGGGACTATTGGGACAGCAGGGCCCAGAGCAAGTGGCTCTGTGGCCAGAGGGCTGGTGGTGGGGCTAGTCCTGGCGTGGCCCTGACCTGCAGCTCTGTTCTCCAGGCTTGTGGGCACTATCAAAGGTCCAGGAACTTCACAGCGTGGCGGGACAGACACTCTCTGTGAGGTGCCAGTATCCGCCCAAGGGCTGGCCCTACCAGAGCAAAGGCTGGTGTAAGGAGGTGTCGAAATTCAAGTGCGTCAGGCTAGTCACCAGCTCCAGCCCCCGCACACTGGCTTGGAACTCTCGATTCTCAATCTGGGACAACCCTGCTGCTGGCTTCTTCATTGTCACCATGACTGGTCTGAAGGAGGAAGACTCAGGACACTACTGGTGTAGAATCTACCACGCTTCCGGAAACTCTGTCTCTAAGTCCATAAGGTTCTATCTGGCGGTGTCTCCAGGTGAGCCCCTTCCCTGGGGTCCCCTTTGGGTGTCTCCTGGTTTCCTAGTCATGGAAGCCAGGCTGCCCTCCCCCTCTCCTGGTCTCCTGGGAAGGCTGTTGGGGACGTGTGCCTGAGGGACCCACATATATGCACACACACGCGCACACACACACACACCTCCCTCACACACACCCTGTCTCAATGATTTACAAGACTTCTCAAAGATGCTCCAACAGATCAGCTCAGCATGCTGACCGGTCTGAGCCCTGAGCTCGTATGACCCGGCCACAGGGGAGCCCAAGACTGCTTGGCATCTTTGGAGAAGGCACCGGTACCTGGCACAAAGTAGGCACTCAAGTAAATGTGTGTCCACTGGCCACAGACCACCCCTCACCATGTTGGTATCATGTTGGTCTTTCTGTTCTTCCTGGCTCAGATCAGAGGTCAGCAAACTGGCCTGAAAGCTAAGGATGATTTTTTAATGGTTGGGAAAAAATTGAAAGGAAAATAGTATTTTGTGATACATGAAAATTATAGGAAATTCAAATTTCAGTGTCCATAAATAAAGTTTTTTGGGAAGACAGCCACACCCATTTCTTTATGTAATGTCTATGGCTGCTTTCATATCACAGTAGCAAAGTTGAGTAGTTGTGACAGAGACCATATGGCCCACAAATCACAAAGTAGCTACTCTCTGGCCTTTTACAAAAAATTTTGCCAACCTGTAGTCTAGATCAGTGTTTCTCCAGTATCTGTAGTTGCAATGGACTGAATGTTTGTGTCCCAAAGTCATATGTTGAAATCCTAACCCCCAATGGGATGGTATTAGGAGGTGGGGCCTCTGGGAGGTGACTAGGTCATGAGGGTGGAGCTCTTATGGGATTAGTGCCCTTATAAAGGGACCCCAGAGAGCTCCTTCACCCTCTTTCTGCCATGTGAAGATACAACCTGAAAGAGGGGTCTCACCAGAACCCCACCATGCTAGCACCCTGATCTCGGACTTCCAGCCTCCAGAACTGCGAGAAATGAATTTCTGTTGTTTATAAGCCACCAGTCTGTGGTACTTTGTTATAGCAGCCTGAGCAGACTAAGACAGTGGTGGAGGACTTTTAAAAAATATCTCCAGGGGGCTAGCCCTGCGGCCTGGTGGTTAAGTTTGGCATGCTCCACTTCAGCAGCCTGAGTTCCACTCCTGGGTGCAGACCTACACCACTCATCAGTGGCCATGCTTTGGCGGCCACCCACATACAAAATAGAGGAAGATTGGTGCAGATGTTGGCTCAGAATGAATCTTCCTCACCAAAAAAAATAAAAAATAGTCTCCAATCCATCAATGACTATTTTTTAGTAAAATACAATAAAAATAAATGACTAGAAACATAATGAGAAAAAAACAGACATACAAAATACAAGCCCAAAATGCTTATTAGATTTGATAGACATAAAATTACATTCCAACAAATATAATCAGAACAAACATAACATAGGAAAAAAATTTTAATTATAAAAACTGCACACATTGTTCATTGAAAGTGTACATGCAGGTAATTGACATAGTGGCTTAATGTTATACCTGTAACATTTTGTGGTTCCTCAATCATAACTAAACAAAAAGTTAGAAGTGAAATAGCAATTTTCCATATTAAATGCCAATATTCATACTTAGAACAAACACTCTGAATATCCACATTTGAAGATTTTAATGTGACAAATGAGCATTCTTCCTCCTTATTAACTTACCTAATCTGAGTAACACTAATTACATCATAACTCTTAGGGCAAAATATATAAAGAAATTGTTTTTATGCTGTGTTTTAATAACACTCATAGTAGAAAAGTGGTCTCATAAAGGTATGTTGATAAAAATATAAATAAGAATTTTAAAGCAATTTCAACAAGCTCAATGTTTTTATTTTTAACTTTTACAAAAGGAAGCATGTGATGCTATATTTTCAAAATGCACCTTCAATCCCTCATCAGTAGCTAGTTCCAAAACTTTATTATAAAGTTATAGTTATATTTAGATTATCTTTTGATGAAAAAATGGATTCTGGATCTATGAATTTCCTATGCGGATATCTTCTTTTGACAGAAAATAAAATTCAAAACATTCTATCACATTATTAGTTTTTCTATGACTGCTTTTGCAGATATGCAATATCAAGATCCTTGCCTATTTTATTAATAATTTTTATTAAATTAAGAACATGACATAACAATTTATAGAAACTATCCTTCTAAGCTTCTTTTGTGTATGCCCTTCGATTTTATTTGCCATTGAAAAACATATTGCATTCCTTCCTTGTATGAAAATATTAATATCAAAGCTCTAATATAAACAAGTATGACTGTGAAATTTACATTTTTAAAATGTTAGTACTAAACTGGTTGCTATCTTGCCAAAACATAGATCAAACATTCTCAACTTGGTATGCAATAACAATTGTTTATGATCAGGTTCTGTATTATCACATTATAAAGAGAATGATTTCAAATTCAATACATTCATTTTTATGTAATTCACAATTTTTACCAGGTAGTTAAGCATATTAAGCATACTGTTCAGTTCAGCTGGTATTTTTTTCATAACAAGACTTTCTCAATGAAGGAAGCAGTGCATCGATTTACCTTCTGGCCCCAGGCTCCTCACTCTGAATGACTACTCCAGAATGTTCTCCTGTCACAGCAACTGCAGCCATCAGAACATACTCCTTCAAATGGCACATATAGTAAAAGAATAGCTGTGTTAGCAATATTTGTGCATTTTTCAAGTTGCTGTGAAAAATATTTTACTAGCTTTACAGTCATATGTTGCTTAACAATAGGGATACGTTCTGAGAGATGCGTTGTTAGGAAATTTCATCATTGTTTGAATATCGTAGAGTGTGCTTACACAAACCTCGATGGTGTAGCCTACTCCGTACCTAGGCTCTCTGGTACTAATCTTATGGGACCACTGTCATACACGTGGTACATCGTGGACTGAAACGTCGTTATGGTGCCTGTGTATGGTGCCTGTATTTGTTCTAGGAGTTGATCTTCCATATCATTAGCTAATTCATGAATACATGGAGCTAAAGTGTCATGGAGAGTGCTGTTTAAGCTCCCTTCTTTGCTACAGATTAACCCAACACTGTGAAGCAAACATCTGCCTTGCAGTCTTTCAACAACGTTTCAGCACCTGTAGATAGATTTTTAGTCTTAGCAACACACAGTGTTACTGCACAAGAAGCCCATTAGAAAAGATTAGAGTTTATATGTGAAATACTGACTGCTTTCAAGAGCTTTTTAATTCAATACTTTTTCCCCCCAAAAATTAGTTTGTTTTGAACTTGTGTTTTTGTGTTTTTATGTAAATGCTATTTGTTTTTATAACGTATTTGCTTCGTTAGCCAGTACATCTCAACAAATAATTCACCAAGTTTTAGTACTTCGCCATGAATTATAACTACAAAACTCACACTCTGAGTGCCGTAGTTTCCCTTTGCTGCCATAACAAATTGCCACAAACATAGTGGCTTACAACAACACAAATGTATGATCTTACAGGTCTGTGGATCAGAGGTCAGCTATAGGCCTCCTGGACTAAAGTCAAGGCGTCAGCAGGCTGTGTTCCTTTCTGAAGGCTCTTAGAGAGAATCGGTTTCTTGCTCATCAGATCTTTGGCAGAATTCAGTTCCTTGTAGCTCTAAAACTGAGAGGTCCCATTTTCTTGCTGGCTGTATACTGAGAGCTTTCCCAGCTTCTAGAGGCTGTCATATTCCTTGGCTCATGGCCCCCTTCCTCCATCTTCAAAGCCAAAGATCCTTCACTCTCTGACTATAGCTGGAAAACGTTCTCTGCTTTTGAATACTCATGATTAAATTGGACCCACCCAGATAATCTCTCCATCTCAAGGTCTTTAACCTTAACCACCTCTGAAAAGTCCCTTTTGCCATGTAAGGTAACATATTCACAGGTTCCTGGGATTAGGACATGGACATCTGGGGGGCAGCTGTTATTCTGACTACCACAATAAGGGATTAAATTTTCAAATAAAGCCAGTACAAACTCTTTGGAGTAATTTCAGAAGGAAAATTTTCTTTGAAATCAATTCCACTATAATCATTTGATTTATTATTACTGCTACATTCAGAAAAGGTATGTCTTTTCTTGATGAAAAGTTCAATGGCTTTCGTTTTGCTATCTGTTAATTAGTAATTGAATTAGCTAATCACTACTCTAGCTAATCATATTAAACTCTAAATTTTAAAAAAACAGGTTTGACTGAAAATTTAAATGATTGCAAAAGTAACAAATGATAAAGAATAATTTTTTTCAGGTATTTATATGCTTTTGGGTTATAATTGACCAGCTAACCTTAAACTATCACATGCTGGAACATGGTCCTACTGTGTGTTACTAGCACACAGCTTGCTGCATATGCAGCTCTCTGTGCCACTTTGACAATACGCGATCTGGTCTATACCCTGTTCAACCAGATGAGTTTATTAATCACGCTTGGACCTTGAGGCAATATCAGATTGATATAAAAATCTTGAAATCCTTACTCCTAATTTCTGTATTTACCTTCTTGCAAGCAGATTATACTTTGTGGACCAGCACCAGCCCATAGATCACACATTCAGTAGCTCAGGACTAAAATTTTCTGAGTGTCCCAAGGCCCTCCTCCAGACTGGGCACACGGGTTGTTCCTGGCTATCATTCTGGGCAGCCTTGGAGAGTGTTCCTGCGGGACAGGATTGTGTCCACATGTCCATCAGCCTGGGGATCTCTCCAGGGAAGACCTTCCAGGGCAGCCCCTGGGCTGACAGGTGTCCCAGCCTCAGCACCCTCTCCTCCAGGCCTCTCCCAGCCCTTGCCCCTCTCTCTCCCCAACCTTTGGGGGAGACAGTTCCCCTCATGGACCCCTGGTGGGTGTGCAGACCTGGCTGAGGACACTGAGAGTCCCCACTTCATGTCACAGCCTTGGGGCTGACACTGCCTCTTTCCCGTCTGGGCCTCCCACCCACCTCCTGCAGCCCTTGTCTTCTCTTTATCCTCAGCAGCCCCCCTCACTTCTCCAGAGAGGCCCTCCCCTAGCCTCCACCACGGGCTCTGAGCACAGGTAGATCTGGGTCTTCCTGGGAGGGCAGAGCAGCAGGGGTGATGAGCAGGCGGCTCACCTCAAGTCTCAGAATCAAGAGGGGGGCCTCAGAAAAGGTCCCACCCAGGCTGTTGAGGCAGTGGGGCCTACGGGCTGGCCAGGGCTCTGCCGCAGAACCAGGGGTGACAGGGATGCTACAGCAGCCCTTAAAACTCCCCATGAGGGCCCCTTCCCCAACAGCCCCCGAAGTGTGGGAGGGGGGGAACCCCTCTCTCCCCCCCTCCCCCCAAGAGGGAGGGATGTCAGAGATGAGAGCAGCTTAAAGATCGGACTCTTTCCACACTTGAGGGGGCTGAGAGGTAGAGAGGACCCATGTGAAGAGGTAGAAATGCTCAGAGGGAGGCCCAGGCCTCCTGACGCCTATTTCAGTGCTCCTCCTAGACCAAGGGCTACCTCCACAGGCCCCAGATAGAGCCTGGGCCGCCGGTCTGTCTAGTCCTGAGCCAGGGG
Source organism: Ceratotherium simum simum (assembly GCF_057802395.1). NCBI lineage: Eukaryota > Metazoa > Chordata > Mammalia > Perissodactyla > Rhinocerotidae > Ceratotherium > Ceratotherium simum. The sequence continues at coordinate 42,238,109 of NC_141912.1, forward strand.
ACTTTACAACCCAGCCCCCACCCCGCAAACTGGTTTTCTCCTAGGCTGATAGGCTTCTGTTCCCGGTCCAGCCTAGTTCCCTACTCCAGCTTTCCTGCCAGCAGAAACAGGTGGGCCATCCCGTCTGCTAACCAAGGCCCCTTCTCTTTCCCTGGCAGCCTCTCCCTCCAGGCAGGCCACCTGGGCTCCCCGTGACCTGGTCTCATCACAGACTCAGAGCTGTGTGTCCCCCACTGGAAGAGCCGGAGAGACCTCCAGGGCTTCCTCCGCCATCACCGCCCCTTCACAGTGAGTTCAAAGTGGGACCCTCATCCACACAAGCCTGGCTCAGGGGCCGGAGGACAGAAGCTGCCGCCTCAGCCTGGGCCTCTCTCCTTTCTGTCCCTCTGTCCTCCAGGCAACGAAACTCCACTTCCTGCTCCAGCCCTGCAGCCCCCAGTGCCCTGGTGCCCCTGCTGTGTGGACTCCTTGTGGCCAAGAACCTGGTGCTGTCAGCTCTGCTTGTCTGGTGAGTGGAGTTTGGGTTGGACTTGGAGGGAAATGGGAACAGCTTCTGTCCCTGGGTAGAGAGTTGGAGGGGGGAAAATTATAATCGACAGGGCTCTCCAAATTCAACCCTCACTGAATCCATCCACCTTGCGTGTTCATTACAGAACCACCTTTGTCTTTCAGCTGCAAATTCTCATGCATCTTGTCCACATGTCTCCCTCCCCTTCCCTCCCCCCTCCTCGCCCTCTAATTCATCCTCCATCAGTAACACCAACCTACACAGCCAGAAGTCCCTCCCACCGCCTGCCCTACATGGAATGCCTATGCAAAGCCACCATCCCAGGATGCTGCCTCATCCTAAATCCTCAGGAAGAGAGGGTTACACAGGAGGGAAAGAGTCACAAGCTCTGGGGAGAAGGGGACATGAGGGAGCACACAGGTGGGGCTAGGAGAAAGGTGCAGGGCCAACGCGAAGGTGAGGAAGATGCAGAAACAGGACCAGGTCAGGCCAGGAGCAGGCTTGCTGCAGGAGGGCAGGCGTGCGGAGAGGGAGACAGGGCCAGAGAACGGATGCCGGTGGCCTCATGTGTTTCTCCCTCTCAGGATCTCACATCTAAAGGCCTCAAGGAAACAACATGTGCAACACAGAGGGATGTCTCTGATCTGCCCAGCTCAGCCTGGACCAGGCCCCTGGGAGCTTCCTGCTGAGCCACGGGCCCCAAGAAGGATGGCCAGTCTCCCCCCCACCCTCAGGAGCTCCTCCCTGACCACTGAACTCTGCCTTCCCTGCAAAGAAACGGCCAGAGCCTCCCAGAACGTGACCCAACGCCCTTGGCTACACTGCTCGCTCCAGTGCTGAGGATTTCTCAGCTCTGACCTCCTCACAGGGTCCAGGCCCACTGCTTGCTCACACTCTGTTTGCATCTGGGCCAGCATCATCCAGTTATGGGAGTCAAAGCCCAGTGGAACACATTTCCACCAAACCGGAGCCACCACTGCTGATGACTCTGACTCCTCCCTGCCCCCCGACTCCTCCCCTTCCCCTTCCTCTCCTCTTCCTCCTCTTCCTCTCTGTAGCCCCACAGCTCAGCCAGGCCCCAGGTCACCCCAGGTCTCTCCCTCTCCCCTCGCTCAGGCTCACTTTGCCAAGGCCCCTCTGTCTGCTTCTCTCTGTTTCTTCTGTCTCTTCCTCCTTGTTTCCAAATGTGCCCACGTTGCACCTGTGCATGGACCATTCTGTCAGTCACCTAACTTGGTGTCCCACCTTTGGTCTCCACCTCCCAAATTGTTCCTCCTTGCACATCCCCCCTCAACAACACCTCTGTGCATTCTCACTGCATGGGAATTGAAGTCCAGTGTCATTATCCGGGTCCCACGCTCTGCCAAGTTCAGCCACCCCTTGTCACCATGTCATTGTGCACCCCCCATACTGTCCTTCTTGTGCCACCAAGATGGCCGCAGGCTCTGGAGAGAAGTGAACCCTCCTTTTTCTGCACAAGCTGAGCAGGACGCTCCTCATGACCACAACAGAGGTCATGCTGACCCCCAGCACTGTCCTTCCCTGGGGGTGTCCTCTCTCTGACACTTATTATCTCAATGTTGGACTTTCCAGACTTGAGCTTCTAACTTTATTTTCTCTGCTGTTCTTCATCTGTTTTTCTTTATTCCTACTTTCTTGGAAAGTTCCTCAAGGTTTCATTCCAAGTCTTCAATTCAAAGATTTACTATTTATGCTGTCACATTTTAAAATTTCTAAATGGTCCATTTGTTCTCTGAATGTTCCTTTTTCACATGCATGTTTTATTTGGGAATGCCATATTTTTTCTGGCAATATTAAAGTTTTAACTTTTGAAGTTTTTTTAAGCTTTGTGTATTTTCTGTTTCCTCCAAGTGTCTTTTTATGTCTTTCGTTTTCTCCTTTCATTGGTCTCTTCTTTCCTCAGAACTTTCTGGAAACCTCTGCTACTTCTCAGCAGCCCAACCATATTTAAAAGCTCGAACACTCAGAGTGTATTATGGGGGTTTGTGGATTCTAGACTGATTGGGCAAGAGCATTTTAATGGACTGAATGTGTCCCCCCAAATTCATATGTTGAAATCCTAACCCCCAAGGTGACGGTATTAGTCGACAGGGGCCTTTGGGAGGTGATTAGGTCATGAGGGTGGAGCCCTCATGAATGGGATTGATGTCCTTATAAAAGAGGCCCCACGAAGCTCCCTAGCCCCTTCCACCGTGTGAGGACACAGTGAGTAGACAGCCCTCCATGAACCAGGAAGCCCTCACCAGACATGCAATCTGCCCATGTCTCGGTTTTGGACTTCCCAGCCTCCAGAACCGTGAGAAATAAATGTTTGTTCTTTAGGTCACCCTGTCTATGGTATTTTTGTTATAGCAACTCAAATAGACTAAGACAAGCATCGTTTCACTTTTTCTCTTTGACAACTCAGTTTCTCCAAAAAGATTCTTTTGACTGCCTTCCTTGGGGGTATAAGCCTGGATGCCAGGGTTCTAGGTGCCAAGTGTAGCAAAGCAAAGGGGCCCCACGGCCCAGTGCCTGTTTTCACTCACTCAGCTCCCTGTTGAAACACAGTCTGCCTCTCGGTGATGCCCTGAGCGGAGCGTCTCTGTGATTCACCCTCATCAGAGACTAACCTCAAGTTCTCTGCAGGGCGGTGAATGAGAGCAAAGACAGAGGATGTGGGCAGCTGACCCACTCTTTGTCTCACGGAAGGTGAGGAGTCGAGCTGCTGCTTAAGCGGACTTTCAACCTACTCTCTGGTTTCCAGCTCCCTCTTCTACTCTGCCTTCTGAAATGCTCATGCCTGCAATTTCTAAAGCTTTCTGAGGTTCTAAAGTAAAAATAACTTGTTTCTTGTTTCTCCCACCCCCATCTTTCTCTGGTCCATTAGAGTCATCCAATTGTTACCCAGCTTCAAAACTTTTATGGAGCCCTCTCTTTATCCTTGAGGATGGATTTATACCATATTTACCCACCTACTGCCACTTCCCTCACACAGCTTCCACACCTCCTTAGTAGGAGTAGAGGGGGGCCTCAGATTTTCCATCAAACCACCCCTCCCAGCACCTGCCACCGTGGGGAGGAGTGAGCGAGACCCCAGATGTCCTCTCGCTCCTGTAAAGACTCCTGGCTCCGTCCCCCCAGACCAGCCTCTTCATTCCTTTATCCCTATTCACTCCAGTCACTACAAGATGCCCAGGGTTCCCTGGTCCTCTCTCGTCACCCAGAATCACATCTCAGTGAGACCTTATAAATTCACTGTTAGCCCCATTTCCCACTCTTCCCAAAATCCATAAATCTTTTCACTCTACCCTCTGAAACACAGAGTCATTGGCACAAGCCCTTATATTCTCAGCTTCTCAGAACGTCACCATCTTAGTCTCCCTGAAATTTACCTCTCCTCTGAAAACACTGCTTTCTCTGGTAGTTCTCGCAAGTGGTGGTTTTCGTTCTCCTTCGCCTCCTGGCAGTAGGTCTGAAGGTGAAGTTGGTGTCCCCTTCACTCTTCATTGCCACTGCCTATCTTCCTATCCTCCCTAAATCAGCCCCACAATTTGATTTGCTGCCAACAGACTCCATCATTGTTGCAGATCCTACACAATCTGGAGAACTCCTCTTTCTTCTTCGTTGGCCTTAACCCCTGGCTCACTGTCACTCTCCCTGCTCCTGCCATAATCCTTGGTGAAATGGGCCTGTGTAGACTCATGGAGGATCCGTCCCAATCCCTGGCCTCTCAGTTCCTTGACTTCCTCTCTCCCAATGATCTTTTCCTCTTCCCTGCCTCAGCTACCCAATCAGACGGTCAACAAGAATAGCGGCTCCCCTTCCTTAGTCTCAACTCTGAAATACCCACCTTCTAGCCACCACCTGTCTCTCTAGCTCAATCCTATTAACCTGATCATAGTACCTCTTCAACACTACTGGGATCCCTGATCCACTAGTCTTGCCCCTTACCTCTCTCCCTCACCTCACTCATGCGTTCCTTCCTCTTAGATTCCATGGTCTATCCTTATCATCACTCTTCAGCACATAGTCTCAATTTCTTTGTCCCTCTCCCCTTTCACTGAAGTCCCCAGCAAAACTCCAACCCTAGTTGAATCCAGCTTCCCGCTTACTCTGTCCTGCATCCTGTCCCAAAGCTGAATGTGGCTGGAAAAAACCAACCTATGATGCTGAAACGTCTCACTGCAAACACATGGTGCCCATTCTAGACTTCTATTTCACACCATGCTCTGGCCCCTCAAACTCCATACCCCTCCCTCCCTCTCCTCACGCTCCGCTGGTGCCCTTGCATCCTAACTCACCAAAAAAAATAGAACCCTGAGAAAAGAATGTCCATTCAGTCCAACCACACCTGTCAATCATCTCATCTCTGTGCCCTGCAGGTACTCTCTTCTTGTCACTCTCCCTGCTCCCATCTCAGGCCAACATCTCCACGTCAGCCCCAAATCCCATCTTCTCTTGTCTACACAAGAAAATTGCTCCAGAAGTTCTCCCCTCTCTCCTGCATCATCTTTTCACCCTCTCTCATGTTATCACGATAATCAGAATATAAATGAGCTATGATATATGACAAACCCTCTCTCAACCCCACGGCGCCAGCTACTGCTCCACATTCTATCGCCCTTTACAGCAAAACCCCAGGAAAGGGCTGGATACACTCTCAGCCTCCAACATTTCTCTCTCTGTTCTCTCTTGAACCTACTCCAATCAGGCCTTCATTTGCACCACTCTCTGAAACATCTTGTCACAATTTCCAGCGACTTCCACATTGCTAAACGCAGCGGTCAATACTCAGACCTCATCACACTGAGAAGATGAGCAGCATCGGATATTACTCATAACTCCTTCCTTCTTGAAATGCTTTCTTCCCTTGGCTTCTAGTAAAAAAAAAGAAAAGAAAAGAAAAAGAAACTCTTGTGGTTTTTCTCCTAACTCATTCGACGCTGCATAATAAGCTACCCCAAAACTTAGTAGGTTGAAACAACAAATGACATATGTTTTATCTCACAGATTGCTCTGGGAGGGGGTGAGGAATTTGGAAACCTCTTACCTAGGCGTTCCTGGTTCAGAATCTCTCATGTGGTTGCAGTCAGGATGTCAGCAAGAACAGCATCATCTGAAGGCTTGAGAGTGACTGGAGGACCACTTCCAAGATGGCTCACCCACATGGCTGTTGGAGTACGGTGTCAGTTCCTTGTCCCATGGGCCTTTCTTCATGACCTGGGAGCCAACTGCCCCAGAGTGACTGATCCGAGAGAGAGAGGAGGAAGTCACAGTGACTTTTATGACCTAGTCTCTGAAGTCACACACCACTACTTCTGTCGTATTCTCTTCATCAGAAGCTAGTCACTGGGTTCAGCCCACACTAAGTGAGAGGGATTAGGCTCCATCTCTTGAAGGAAGGTATATCAAAGAATGTGTGGATACATTTTAAAACCACCACTGTACATAATCTGGCTACAAATTATTTACATTTCTCCCACATGCAAAATACACTCATCCCCTCCAAAGGCCTCTGCAAGGCTCATCCCATTATGGCATCAGCATGAGGTCCAGGAAACTATCATTTAAATCAGGCCCAGGTGTGAATGAAGCGCCGCAGGTGTAGTTCCTTATGTACAGCTCCTCAAGCACAGTTCTCAATATGAAGACGTGAGCAAAAGCAACAAGTTATCTGCCATACACACACCCAACATACAATGTGGTACAGCCTGGGATAACCAGGATAGACATTCCTGTTCAGAGGAGGGGGAAATGGGAGGCAAAAGAAGCACGGATCCACAGAAAATCTGAAATTCTGCTGGGCAAATGCTGGAAATTACTTGATTAGGACTCTGCCCCACTTCTACCTGGGAATAATTTACTATGGCTCTTGGCTCCTCCCTCTGATTTCTTGTTTCTATCTTCTGAGTCGTCTTTCACTTTCCGTGAAAGGCAGTCCATGTTTACAGCTTCAAAATTTTCTCAGCCTGCTTCTTGCTAGTAGAATTTGGAGGATATAAAGGACTTTTTTTATTTTATACTTTCTCTGTTCCTTTCAGTCCAATTGGCAGTGTTTTTGTGGATGTCATTCTCGTTAAAAAATGTGTGGGTCTCCTAAAAGGGAACTCTCATACACTGCTGGTAGGAATGCAAACTGGTGCAGCCACTATGGAAAACAGTACGGAGATTTTTCAAAAAACTAAAAATAGAAATACCATATGATCCAGCTATCCCACTACTGGGTATTTATCCAAAGAATATGAAATCAACAATTCAGAGAGATGTATGCACCCCTATGTTCATTGCAGCATTATTCACAATAGCCAAGACATGGAAGCAACCCAAGTGCCCATCAACTGATGAACGGATAAAGAAGATGTGGTGTATATATATATAATGGAATACTACTCAGCCATAAAAAAGACAAAATCATGCCATTTGCAACAACATGGATGGACCTTGAGGGTATTATGCTAAGTGAAATAAGCCAGACAAAGAAAGACAAATATCATATGATTTCACTCATATGTGGACGATAAACACAGGGATAAGGAGAATAGAATAGTGGTTGCCAGAGGGAAAGAGGGTGGGGGAGGACCAAAGGGGTAAAGGGGCACATATCTATGGAGACAGATAAAAACTAGACTACTGGGGGGCCCAGCCTGGTGGCGCAAGCAGTTAAATACACGCGCTCCGCTGTGGCAGCCCGGGGTTCGCCAGTTCGGATCCTGGGCACACACCAATGCACTGCTTGGCAAGCCATGCTGTGGCAGCGTCCCATATAAAGTGGAGGAAGATGGACATGGATGTTAGCCCAGGGCCACTCTTCCTCAGCAAAAAAAGAGGAGGACTGGCGGATGTTAGCACAGGGCTGATCTCCTCACACAAAAAAAACAAAAAACAAAACCAGACTATTGGTGGTGAAACGATCTAGTCTATACGGCAACTGATATATAATAATGTACACCTGAAATGTACACAGTGTTATAAGCCAAAATGACCTCGATAAAAAAATTTTTTTTTAATGTGTGGGTCTCCTGTGAGTCTTCTTGAGATTCTCTCAATTAGACAAAAGTCACACCCATAAATCTCTCCAAGATAAGGTCTCTTCTGTACCTTGGGCTTCTGCTGAGACACTAAGGAATAATATCTTTAAGCTTCTTAGAAGCCCTCATGTTTGATTGAAGAAAATCAGTGAGGTACACGCCCTTAAACTGAGGCACTACCTTTGATCTTTCTGAGATCTTAACAGAGGACTTTGCAGTCACACCCTTGGTTTCATCTTTAGACCATATTTTCCTGAAAGTGCCCTGGATTTGATTTTATCATCATTTGCTCTCTGCAGACGCTGAGAATTTTCAAGATCATCAAGGCCCAGCTCCTTCATGTTTAATAGCCCTGCCTATAGTTTATCTATAAACTTCCAGCCTTGGTGATCAAGTGGTGAAGATCTGACACTCTCACTGTCATGGCCCAGGTTTGTTTCCCAGTCAGGAAACCACACCACCTGTTCGTCGGTTGTCATACTGTGGTGGCTGCGTGTTGCTGTAATGCTGAAAGCTATGCCACGGGTATTTCAAATGCCAGCAGGGTCACCCATGGTGGACAAGTTTTAGCAGAGTGTCCAGACTAAGACAGATTAGAAAGAAGGACCTGGCCAACCACTTTCGAAAAAATTGGCCATGAAAACTCTATGAATAGCAGACAAAGCATTCTCTGATATAGCACTGGAAGGTGAGAGGATGGCACAAAAAGACCAGGCAGGATCCCTCGGCTATACACAGGGTCGCTAGGAGTCAGAATCGATTCAAAGGCACTAACAACAATAGTTTATCTCCCTCCTCTCACATTTTACAATAAGCCACAAGAAGAACCCAGGCAGCACCCTCGACACTTTGGAGATCATAACTACACCACCCAGTTCATTAGGTACACTTTCTACTTTCCACAGTACTGCAGGTGGCAGTGTTGCTAAACTTTCTGCCACTACATGACCAGGATCCCCTTTCCTTCTCACCTACTGGCTAAGTGAAACTGGAGAATGTACTTAAGGTCTCTACCCTCAATCTCCTCACTGGTAAAAACAGAACTGACAATATCCACATTACCAAGCTTTTCAGATTACTAAGTAGATGATATATTCATAAAGCATTAGACAAAGGAGAACACCAAACAAATGCTGGGCTTTAGAGAGAGTGAGGTATAGGAGAAAGAGGACTCACCTGTGACACAGAAGAGACAACTCAGAGCTGATCTCAGCTGGAGTGACAGATAATAGTGTGTGAGCAGAGGGTGAACTTGGAGACCGACAAGGAGTCGGCTCCTCTTCTCAGTGGACAGCAGAGGGGAACACAGGAAAGAATCAGGTGAGGAAAGTGACCAACCTGGGCCCAAAACACAGGCACTCTCAACCACACCCCTTTCTGGCCAGCGGTGGCCGGGGGCAGCCTTCCTCCTCGTCCTCATCAGGAGGCTGTGGCCGCCAACCTGGTGTGCAGTGGGAGGGGGAAGTGTTGCCTCTGCCTCTGTGTGCCGTCCTGCAGCAGCCCTGCCCACCCTCCTGGTTCGCTGTTCTGACTGCAGGCGGGACATGCAGTAGAAAACCCTGATGAGCTCAGGAGCCTGGACTCAGTAAAGCCACCTGCCGCTCTCAGCGGGTCACTGACCTTCTCTGGACCTGTTTCCTCGCCTGTAGGGGGGCAAATATTACCTCCACACTGCTGTGAGGATTAAGATAAATAATGCAAATGAATAAGCCTTGCAAATCATAAAATTACGTGACTATGTGTTGTTTCCTAAGTTTCCTTCAAGCTCTAAAACTCTGGCCCGCGTTCCCACACTTGACATCTAGGGGACTACTCTACCTTCTCTACTTTCTCTACTTTGCCCTCTGTTTCCCCCTCATCACCCTTCCTTCTCCTCAGTTCTCCCGTTGGCCCCTGGGAGCCCCAGAGCCCCCTTAAATGCTGTTGTAAGCAGGCAAGGGCGCTACACACAAGCCCAGTGAGTGGAGGGGACCAGGAGTGAGTAAGGCTTGGAACCAAAACCCAGATTAGTTTTCTCAGCTCAGCCCTTGCTGAGCTTGGGCAAGTCACTGCCCCTCCCTGAACCCTTTTTCTTTCTCTGGAAAATGAAGGGGATGAAGATGAGTTCTGAAACCCCTTCCACAAGAGGCTAAGCCAATGAGCATGAAATGAACAGCTTCCTGTGCCCAAGTCAGGGCTGCCAGGGACGGAGCACCATGGCACACAAACAAACAAAAGGAGCCAGCAGCCCTTGAACACAACAGCGAGTCCATAGGTGGAGGGGCCCTTGTGGAACATTCCAGCACAAGCTGAAGGAAGGGAGCAACAGAGCAGGAGCTAAGTTGGAGAGGAGGTGGCTGGCGAGGGATGGAAGAAGCAGACACTAGCAGGCACCAGAGAGTGGAGGAAGTTGCCAGCAAGGATGAGTGAGATATTGTAATTTATAATCAACTTACATTTTGGTCTTTATCCATGGTTCCTGGCTGACAGCTCCGAAAACCCTTAGAATTCCCTAAATGATAAGATCAATGGGAGCATCTTTGCCGTAAAGGTGAAGTGGGTGTCATGTTATTCATAGCAAGCCCCTTTCGAGCACACTTGGTGAGTTTTGGAAATCCCGTAAGGATGGGGTCCGGTCACCAGGGGAACCAACCACAAATAGAGGGTTGGAAATTTCAGTCCTACCCCCTGATTTCTGGAGAGGGGAGAGGGGCTGGAGGTTGAATTAATCACCAACAGTCAATGATTTAATCAATCATGCCTATGTAATGGAGCCTCCAGAAAAAAAAAACAAAAAAAGGATGAGGTTCAAAGAGTTTCTGGGTTGGGGAACCAAGGTGCATCTATGTGCCACCGTGCCAGGCCCCAAACTCCACAGGGACAGAAGCTCCCACGTTCGGCACCTCATCCTATGTATCTCTTCACCCGGCTGCTGATTCATATCCTTTAATATTCTTTGTAATAAATCGGTAATCTAATGAGTAAATGGGTTCCTGAGTTCTGTGAGCTGTTCTAACAAATTAACCAAACCCAAGGAGGGGGTCATGCGAACCTGTGATCTATAGCCAGTAGGTCAGAAGCACAGGTGACAACCAGGACTGGCCATTGGCATCTGAGTGGAGGCAGTCTTGTGGGACCGAGCCTTTACCCTGTGGGATCTGACAGTATCTCCAGGTGGTGTCAGAACTGAGTTCAATTTGTGGGACACCCAGTCGGTGTCTCAGAAGAACTGAGTTAATTGCTTGCTGGTGTGGAAAAAACACACCTTAATGAGTAACTTTGCTGTGAAGTCACATTAGTCAGAGTAGCCATGACCTCACATGAGCTCTGTTAAAAACAAGACAACAGGCCAAAATGAAGTTGATTACGCTAAGCCCACATCTCCAAACTGAGACTTAACTTAAATACAGTTTCTGCTCTCCCAGAAATGGAATGTTAAACCAGTCAATCAGGAACCACCTGGTCAGCACTAGTGAAGTAATCTGCCTGGTAGACCCCTGCCATCTCCTAAAGGAAAGTAACTTTTCTATAACCAACCCACTTTTCCACCAGTTTAACTTCCTTGTTCCTGCTCCCTTCTGCCTATAAAAGTCTTTCATTTTGTACAGCTCCTCGGAGCTCCTTTCTATCTGCTAGATTGTATGCTGCCCGATTTGAATAGATTTTTGCTCAAATAAACTCTTAAAATTTTTAATATGCCTCAGTCTATCTTTTAACATTTTGCTGGAAAGGGTGCATAGTCCCAGGAAGGAGCTGAAGCCCCGTCCCACCTCCACCCACCTCTAAGAGTCCAGCGGCCCACTAGTATCCAGGGGCAATTTGGGCTCCCAGGTTTAGGGTCTGTTCCTCAGAAACCCCAGTCTTCCACAGCCTCTTTCCAGTTCTCAGCCTTCTCTCTGGGCTCCTCTGGGGACCAGGCTCAGCACGGGGCCCAAGGCAGGGAATTCTGAGGAAGTTGGAGGTCTCGGGCAGACCAGAGTTTCTGCTTATGGTTAAAGTGCTGCATTTCCTGGGGAAATCTGAATATGGACCGGGCTTACAAGCTATTAAGAAATGACTTTTAATTGCACTGGCTGTGATAATATTAATTTGTTATGAAGCAAGAAGCTCTTTTTTTTTTTTTTTAGAGATGCACACTGAATTATTTAAGGGTGAAATGTCAGAATATCTGCAATTTATTTTAAAATACTTCCTCATAAAAAATACAGTGAGTTAAAAATAAAGAAGTGGAGTGGAGCCCCTGGACCCTGAGCTCCGGACAGCCGCAGGCACATCCTGCTCCTCTCTGGAAATTAGACAAATGGTCCCCCTTTCCCACGCAGAGAGGACAAAAAGGCACTCCTCTGGGCCTGCTGATTAGAAAAATGTACTGGGGGCTGGGGGCAGGTGACTCCGCCAGCACCTGTGGGATTCCAGCCCCACGGCCCCACCCGTGCCCCACCCCACCCCCGGGCAGCCCCAATGACTGACACGCCCAGGGAGTGCTACCTGCGTGTCATCAAATGACAGCAGATGCGGCCACCATCAAAGCCACAGTCCCAGCAATGCATCCATGTCCGGGTGAAGCCCTGAACTTGGCACTGGTCGGCAGACCTCGCAACTGCTGCCTCTAGAATTGCACATACCACACCAAGTTTCTTGGTTTTTTCCTCCGTTCTTTGTAAATTATATATAAATGTCAACGTTTTCCTGATTCTAAAAACCCCGAAATTCATTACAGGAAAGTATGTTAGATTCTTTCATCGGCTTATTTTTTCAGGCGACGTTTCCCAAGCCTCGATGGGTCACATAGCAGTGGGAGCTAAGGCATAAGGGTGCCCCCAGCGCAGAGACTGCCTCTCGCCTCCTCACCCCTCCTCCTGAGCCAGTCCCATCCCCTCCCACCAGCCCCTCTGAGGACCCCTGCTCAGTGTGCTCTGCTCCCAGCTCCCCTCTCCCCACCTTTGCCCAAGACCCTCCCTGCACCTCTGACCCTCCTCTCCTCTCCCCTCCAGCACGCACAAAACCTCCCAGGGTGGAAACACGTCACTGACCCACCAGTTAGACCTAGGTGTGATGCCTATGGGGGACTTAGGACTGTGGTCAGGATCCGAATGACCCTCTGACCCCGTCAACTGTCGTTAGCCCATCCTTTTGGTGTAGAGGGTCAAAACCAGGACCCAGGAAACGAGAGACAGTGTGCAGAGAGAGAGAAGAGCGAGAGCAAGGCAGCATTGAGCTGACCACAGTTTCCTGCCAGGACTTCTCAGCTCCTCCCCTGCCGACCACGCCACCCTTGTCCACCCCAATGGAAGGGGGGGGGGGGAAGCTGAGCAAGCAGGGCCAAGAGCACCTCGGAGTTTCCTGTGGCTGTCCTGGGGGCAGAGCCGAGGCCTCTTGGGGCCCAGAGAGCCTCTGTGCACCTGGGGGGAGCGGGTTCTCCCGGCTCTGCCTCCCTCCTTCCCTATTCCCATAGAGCCCACCTCCCCAGGCCTCCCACTTTCTCAAAGGAGGCCTTCATCCTTCTCAATTCTTGCTTCTCAGAGGTGCTGGGGGAGCCCTGACGGATCAGGCCCATTTCCCAGGAAACACATCATTTCCTCAGCCCCTCCACCCTCACCCAAGAGCTCAAGGACAGGGGCAGCTCGGTTGAGGGGACCCCTCCTCCTGCTGTTGCTGCTAACGCCACCTCCACCTGGCCCCCATGTGCCCTTGACTTCAGACGAGGGGTTGAGGAAGAGGAGAGGAGAGAAGATAGGAGATGGGGGGGGGCGGCAGGGAGAAGGGCTCTGCAGCCAGAGGACCAGCCAGAAGGCGTGTTCCAGGTTTGTGCACACAGGAGGATGCTCCCTTACCCAGCCCTGCAGGGCCCCCGGAGGTGACGCCTTGAATTCCAGGCTCCTGGGGAGAAAGACCTGAGCCTAAGGGAATGGGAAGGGTCTCTCTGGGCAGGGCTATGCCTGTCCCAGGAAGAAGGGCAAGAAGGGAGTCTCAGCCAGTCTCTGTGACCTGCCAGTCACAGGACCCAGGAGCAAAGCAAGACTATGTCTTCCCTATATTCCACTCAGGACAGCATTCCTGGTCTGGCTTCACCGTCACCCTAACTGGGCTCCAGGAGGTGAGCTCACGTCACTGGTGGGAAACACAGTGTTCCTGCAGCTATCAGTATTTTCGCATTCTTCCCCAGGTGTCACTAGGTGAACTTCTTCCCTGAGGAAATAGGTCTCCACAGGCTTCAGGCTTCTGGGAGAAATGCCATTCACCCTTTCCCCAGAGGACTGGCCCGCTGTACAAAAGCTCCTCCACATAGAAGCCAGGGAGGAAAAGACTCACAGATTTCCTACTCAAAAAACCAATTCTTGTGTATGGTAAAAGAGTCTATAAACAATGTTTTTAAAAAAGTGATAGGATAGAAAAAATAATATATGTTGTAGGGGAGGAAGAAATTTTCCTCTACTCTTCTAGGTTCTTCTGGCTGGTCTAAGAATTAAATTGACATGAGACAGAATAACAGGAGAAAATCAAACAAATTTAATAACATATATACATGGGAGAAACCCAGGAAAACAGAGTAACTCACCAAAACGGCCAAAGCCACCACCTTAAATACCATCTTTGGCTAAAGACAAAGGAGGATGTTGGGGGTGGTGGTTTGGGACTTCTAAGGGGAGGAAGGCAATTCACATGGAGATGGAAAAGTATATGTTTGGTAGACAAATGTTTGCCATGCCTGCAGAGACAATGGGACATGGGGAGGACTTGGATCAAATGGGCCTTGATGGGTTACTTTCTGTCTACCACACCTAGTTCATATTATGCTAGAGTTATCTATGGTGATAGCTCCTTCCTGGAACAGGCCTTCTATCTTAAATTCTCTTAGGCAGTTAGGGGGAAGGTCAAAGTTTCTTCCTGAGTCTTTGTTCTTAAAAATAATCAAGCCAAAAACATGCATTTTGGGGTGGCAGGTTCTGCTCCCCTACAATGTTATACAAAGATAAATATCCAGCATGTATAAACAACTTGTAAAATCAATAATAAAAGGGCAATAACTCGACAAGAAACAGAGAGGGATAGAAACTGCAATCAAAAGAAACACCCACGGAAAACTCATACACGGAAGACAGGATCAATCTTATCAGAAAACGGGAGAATGCAAAATAAAACAATGTGAGGAGGTCATTCTTCACCCAGTAAATTAATAAACATGTAAAGGATTGGTCATTTCCAGTGGTGATAAGGTTGTGAGAAAATTAGCAGTCTCAAAAGCTGTGGGCGGGAATATAAATTAGTGCATCCTTTTAGGAAATCAATTTGTCCGGATTCATCAAAATATCAAATATGCATCCCCTTCCTGCAAACAATTCCATCATTTCTGGTGTCTAGGTGAGAGACTATAACCATGCATGCCCAAAGAGGTATACAAAAGGTTATTTCTTGCAACATTCTACATAATAGTGAAACTTGGAAATAACTGGCCATGAATAGGAAAGGAACTAAATAATGATGCTTCCTCTCTAGCAGAGGGTCCGACACAGCAGGTTGAAAGGAGGAGGCAGATCTGTGTGTACTGACACGCACAGATCAGATCGCCACAACATATTTAGAACCAAAAAAATCGAGCTGCTGAGTGACGCACATCATGTTACCTCATTTATATGTTAAAATGAAGATAAAGCTATATCCATGGATACAGTGTGTGTGTGTGTGTAAAAAGGGAAGAGAGTGTGCAAGGATCACCTTGCTGTGCTAACGGGTTACATCGGATAGGGGTGTGTGACAGGTGGGGAGGGGGTGTGGAGGTCGACTTTCACAATTTACTCTGTATTCTACTGCATTGTTTGAGGGTTTTTACAATAAAATGTACTTGAGGTAAAAAAGATCGAAATGTTTTTCATGACCGCTGAAGCAAGTGGACAATGAGGAAGTCAGAGGTCGCAGCAGCCTTGCCCGCTGGGGATAGCAGTGGAGGGATGTGTGCGTCTTGTCCTGACCAAGTCTCCTGGTGACAGGATAGTCTCCATGTCCTCTCTGGAGGCTCATCTTACATGCGGTGTGCTCTCATTGGCTCCCTAACACTTTAATTACACATTTGTTCTGTCCTTTCTATCATCCAGCGAGCTTAACATGACCAACTAAAGCTCTGCTCCGTGTCCCACCCCTGACTTCTCACTTACTCTACAACCAGCAAGTAGGTTTACTTTACGTTCACACAAAAACCCAGACACAACACTTATAGTGCCCTTATTCATAATTGCCAGAAACCAGAAACAACCCAAAGGTCCTTCAACTGGCCAGTGGATAAACGAACTGCAGTATATCCATACAATGGAATACTACTCAGCAATGCAAAGGAACAAACCACAGATGCATGCAACAAGATTGATAAATCTCAAATGCACTATGAAAGAAGCCAGATTCAACAGGCTAATTATACCCCAACAAGAAAAGAAAGAAAGAAAAAGGCTGCACACTGCATGGCCCCATATATATGGCATCCTGGAATAGGCAAAACTACTGGGAGGGAAACCACTGATTGAGGGAATTTGGGGGGTGATAAGACTGCCTACATCTGGATTGTGTTGATGGTTTCATGACTATGAATTTGTCAGAACTCATACAACTGTACACTATTTATGTAAACCATACCCCAATTTAAAAACAAAACAAAAGAGAGCCATGTGTCTCCTGCCGGGGAGCCTGCTCACTGGAGCCTCCTCTGCCCACTGCATTCATGTGATTGATGGATCTGGACCTAGAGGTCCTCTAGGCTGGTGCCTTCCTTCTTCTTCCCATCTTTACTCCTTTCTTTCTCCTCCTTCTCACCTCCTTCAAATGGAATCCTACACATGCCCCTGTACAGACATCCGTTGGAGTGGCGGGGTTCTTGATGAAGAAGGGTAAGTGTCCTCTCTCAACAGAAGTTCAGCCTCCTGTCTTTATTCTGTAGATGAAGAAACTGAGGCCCCAAGAGGAAAGGGGCTCCCCTATTGCATTCACACTCTGTGCTCCCAACCTTCCTACAATGCGGCTTTCAGAGACCATTCCAGGGGAGACTAAGAGGAGCTGTCAAGGTGAACACGATGTCCTCTCATCCTAACCATTCCAGAATCTTCTAACTCTACAGTCTGGTCATGGGTAACAACATAGAAACAGATTTGGGGGAAAATATGTCCTTCCCAACAACCTGCCCACTATGCCCTTCTCCCTCCCTTCTCACGGAAGAGTCCACAGGGCCACATGTCCCGTGGGAGGGACTGGGTTTCAGATTGACTACGAGCTTTGCCGTGAGGTAGATGCAGCCTTAATAAGGGTCATCTTTCAGCCTCTTGGCAACTATCTCAGAAAGAATGTGTCTCTCAAGACTTCAGGGACTCAGGAACCCCACTTCTGGAATGTATCCCACAGATATACATATGTGAAAGGACATATGTAGATGACTATTTATCACAGCACGGTTTGTACCAAAAGATAGAAAACAACCTAAATCTCCAAGCTATTACACATCCATTCAATGGAATTCTCTGCATTTTCATGGAATGAGGAAGCTCCCTCTGTACTGATATAGACAGATCTGTGAGATATTTTATATTTGGTTAGGTACAAAACTCTGTCTATAATATCCTAGCTTTTGTGTTTTAAAAAATGTGGAAATTAAAGATATTTACATTTTTTTTAAACTCTGGAGAAAAACAATAAACCAATAACAACGGTTTTTGGGGTAGGATAGGAGGGGAGTGATGGGGAACAGTGTGGGATAGAGATTTCTCACTTTTTAGATACATTTTTTTGTATTTTTTCTTGAACCACTGAATCTACTCAAAATGAAATTTTAAAAAGTGATTGTAGGAGAGCTTCCACTTCTGGGAAGATGGAGTAGATGTACTTTTCTCTATTCTTCCCTCTAAGTGGGACTTAAAATTCTAGACATTATACATATAAAACAAACAGAAGATCACTGAAGGTGGAGGGAAGAAAGCAGACCGGCTGGAGACCTCAGGACCTGGGGAACAATGCTGAGGGGAGGTTTCTGGGTATTTCTGTTACATCATGTGTCCCCGACAGGACCCTGGAGAAACTGCAACCCAGGAATGCCAACCAGCATAGAAAAAAGCCCTAAGAAAGGCCTGCTCTCTCTAGCCAAAGGACCTGGAAAGGGCAGTCTAGCAAGACAGAAACTTCTAGACACTACCTGCTCCGCCCCAGCCAAACGCCACTGAAAACCCTGCGGCCTCACCTCGCCTGCCCAACAAACGCTGAGTGGGGAGCTAGACTCCCACCCTCACGGGCTGTAGGAAGATGCCCCCACCCCACCCTGGGGAGGAGCAGGGAATGCCAAGTGGGAATCCAGGACTCTCCTCTCCTAGGGGCAGAACCAGTGGAGACCACAGAGTGAGCCTGGACTACCCACCTCTCACACCACAGTAATGAGGCGCCCCTCGCCCTCCCCACTGGGGTGAAGTCACAGGACGACTGGTGTGGCTTTCATCACTGCCCAGTTTTAACAAGGCCACCCCCAACAGTGGCAGTGGAGGCCACGTGGGAAGCTATAATGAGGCACCCCCTTTCTCTCCCAGGCAGGGTGGTATCAGTGGAGGCCTACCTCCCACCCCACCCAGCAGTTATAAGGAATGCCTTCTCAACAACCCCAGGATGTCATGGAGGCCAAGAGGAGACCTGCACGTCCACCCCTGCCTGGCACCCCACCTTCGCCCACAGGAGCAGTGTCAGAGAAGGCCTGCTAAAATGCAAGATTTAAATAAGATCCAGAGTCTTATAACATAATACCCAAAATGTCCAGGTTTCAATTGAAAATTCCTCATCATATCAAAAACCAGGAAGATCTCCAACTGAATGTGAAAAGATAATCAACAGACATCAACGCCTAGAGGCAGCGATGTTAGAATGCTGCAGTGAGCGATTGGGTGATTATTGATGTCAGGTTTAAGTCCGCCATTTTATTTATTGTTCTCTGTTTTTTCCCTCTGGTTTTTGTTTCTCTGTTTTCTTTTTCCTGCTTTCCTGTAGGTTACCAGAATGTGTTTTAGAATATCATTTTGAGTTATCTATAGGGTTTTTGAGTGTATCTTTGTTTAGCGTTTTTATTGGTTGCCTGAGGTATTACATTATATATACACAACTTGTGTTGACATTTGCCAGTTTGACTGACGTGTAGAAACCTTCCCTCCCTTTACATTCCTTTACCCTCCCCCACTTATAATAAAATAAAGAGCAGAAATCAATGAAATTGAAAACAAAAACAATGGAGAAAATCAATGAAATAAGAAGCTGGTTCTATGAAAAGATCAATAAAATTGACAAACCTCTAACAAGACTGGCACAAAAAAAAGAGAAAAGATACAAATTCCTAATATCAGGAACAAAACAGGGGACGTCACTACAGTCCCTGTAGACGTCAAAGAGATAATCAGGGAATACTGTGAACAGCTCCACATACACAAATTTGACAAGTTAGATGAAATCGACCAATTCCTCAAAAAGTCGAAACTACCACTCATCCAACATGAAATAGATCATTTGAATATCCTTATAACTATTAAGGAAATTGACTACATAATTTGAAACCTCCTGAAAAAGAAATCTCAAGGCCCAGATGTTTTCACTTGAGAATTGTACCAAACTTTCAAAGAAGAACTAACATCAGTTCTACACAATCTCTTCTGGAAAAAAGCAGAAGGAAGCCAGAATTACCTTGATACCAAAACCAAAGACAGTATAAAGAAGGAAAACTACAGATTGATATTCCTCATAAATATAGATGCAAAAAATCCAAACAAAATATTAGCAAATAGAATTCAGCAATATATAAAAATAATTACACACCATGACCAAGTGGAGTTTATTCCAGGGATGAAAACCTGGTCCAATATTTGAAAATCAATCAGTGTAATCCACCTTTATTAGCAGGCAAAGAAGAAAAATAACATGATTACCTCAATTGAGGCATAAAAAGTAATTGGCAAATTCAGCACCCATTCATGACACTCTTGGAAAACTAGATATAGAAGGGAACTTCCTCAACATGATAAAGAACATTTATAAAAAACCTACAGCTAACATACATAATGGTGCATAATCTCACTAAGATCAGGAACAAGGCAAGGATGTCCATTCTCACCACTGCTATTCACATAGTACTAGAAGTTCTAGAGCAATAAGGCAAGAAAAGGAAATAAAAGGCATACAGATCAGAAAGAAAGAAACAAAATGTCTCTATTTGTAGATGACATGATGGTCTATGTAAAAAAATTCCAAGGAATCTACACACACACACACACACACAACCTCCTAGAATTAATAAGTGAGTTCAGCAAGTCACAGGATACAAGATCAACACACAAAAATTAATTGTAGGGGCTGGCCCAGTGGCGTAGCAGTTAAGTTTGCACGCTCCGCTCCGGCAGCCCAGGGTTCACAGGTTCGGTTCACAGACGGACCAACACACCACTTGTCAAGCCATACTGTGGTGGCATCCCATGTAAAGTAGAGTAAGATGGGCATGGATGTTAGCCCAGGGCCAGTCTTCCTCAGCAAAAAGAGAAGGATTCGCAACGGATGCTAGCTCAGGGCTAATCGTCCTCACAAAAAAAAATTGACTGTAGGGGCCCGCTCGGTGGCACAAGCGGTTTAGTGCACGTGCTCTGCTGCAGCGACCCAGGGTTCGCCGGTTCGGATCCTGGGTGTGCACCAAAGCACTGCTTGTGAAGCCATGCTGTGGCGGCGTCCCATATAAAGTAGAGGAAGATGGGCACAGATGTTAGCTCAGGGCCAATCTTCCTCAGCAAAAAAAAAGAGGAGGATTGGCATCAGATGTTAGCTCAGCGCTGATCTTCCTCACGAAAAAAAAAATTGACTGTATTTCTATATACTAGCAATAAACACATGGAAATCATAATTAAAAATACAACAACTTTTACAATCACTCACAAAAGATAAAATACTTAGATGCAAAGCTAACAAAATGTACAGGAATTGTATGCTGAAAGCTACAAAACACTAATGAAAGAGACCAAAAAATATCTAAATAAATGAAGCATTCATGGATTGGAAGACTTAACATAGTAAAGACGTCAGTGCCCCTCAAATTGATATACAGGTTTAATGCAATTCCTATCAAAATCCCAGCAAGATTTTTCTTTGTAGACATAGACAGGATTCCTCTAAAACTTATACGGAAAGGTAAAGGAACTAGAAGAGCTAAAACAATTCTGAAAAAGAATAGAAAGGGTGGAATCTGTCTACGCAGTTGCAGGACTTACATAGCTACAGTAATCACAGCTATGGGGTATTGGTGATGGGCTCAAGGGAACAGAATAGAGACCCCAGAGATAGAGCCGCACAAGTATGACCAACTGGTTTTTGACAAACATTCAAACGCAATTCAGTGGAGGGAGTATAGTCTTTTCAACAAACGATGCTGGAGCAATTGGATATCCATAAGAAAAATAAAAAAGAACTTTGACCTAAACCTCACACCTTATAAAAAAAATTAACTCAAAATGGAGTAAGATTTAAATGTAAGTCATAAAACTGTAAAAGTTTAGAAGATAACATAGGAGAAAATCTTTAGCTTAGTAAAGAGTTCTTAGACATGATACCAAAAGCATGACCCAATCCATAAAAGAAAAAAAATCGATAAATAGACTTCATCAAAATTAAAAACTTTTGCTCTGCAAACGACCCTGTTAAGAGGATACTAAGACAGACTACACAGTAGGAGAAAATATTTCGAACCACACATCTGACAAAGGGCTCATATCTCCAATATATAAACAGCACTTAAACTCAACAGTAAAAAAATAGACAATTTAATTAGAAAATGGACAAAAGACAAGAGCAGACATTTCACCAATGGCAAATAAGCCCATGAGAAGATGTTCAGCATCACCAGCCGTTAGGGAAATGCAAATGAAGACTATGATGAGATATTACTACACACCGATTACAATAGCTAAAATTAAAAATAGTGACAATACCAAATGCTGGGGAGGATGAAGAGAAACAAGATTGCTCATACATTGCTGGTGGGAATGTAAATGGTAAGCCACTCCAGAAAATAGTTTGGCAGTTTCTTTAAAAAACTAGACATACATTTACCAGAAGAAACAGCAATTGCACTCTTAGGCATTTATCCCAGAGAAATAAAAATTTATGTCTACATAAAAACCTGGACA
The DNA here is from genome assembly GCF_057802395.1 of Ceratotherium simum simum. NCBI lineage: Eukaryota > Metazoa > Chordata > Mammalia > Perissodactyla > Rhinocerotidae > Ceratotherium > Ceratotherium simum. The sequence continues at coordinate 42,259,798 of NC_141912.1, forward strand.
TGACTGTTCATAGCAGCTTCATTTGTAATAGCCAAAAACTGAAAACAACCCAAGCGTCCCTCAACAGATGAACTGTGACACATCCATGGCATACTACTCAGCAATAAAAAGGAATGAACTATTGATACAGGAAACAACTTGGAGGGATCTCAATATTTTTTCAGAGTGAAAAAAAGACAGTCTCAAAAGGTCACATACTGTATGACTCAGTTATGGAACATTCTGGAAACAACAAAATTATAGAGATGGAAAACACATGAATGGTTGTCAGTGGTTAAGAATGTTGGGAGAGGGAGGGTGGGTGTGACTATAAAGGGGGAGCATGGGGGAGATCTTTGTGGTGCTGGAATAGTCTGTGTCTTGACCACAGTGGTGGTTTCCAGTATCTACACATGCTCTGGAAGGGTACTGGGGACTTCTCTGTATGGTCTTCGAACTTGCTATGAATCTTCCTATGAAATAATTATTTAAAAGTTAAAAGCTTTTAAACAAATGATTGTAGGAGTCATTTTGTGTCTGTCTTCCCTATTAAACTGTGAGCCCTTCCTGCCCAAGGCCTAAGAGGGGGCAGGCGGGGGAGGGGAGGGAGACTTCCTCATCCCTCACAGGGCCAGTGCATGGTGGGCTCTTATTAAATGTTTGTTGAGGGTAATGATCCTGGTGTTATGTGGACATAGCTCTGAGATGTTCTGCAGCCAAACCTTTCCAGAAGTCTCATATCTCTCTCCCGGGGAAACCTGTTTGGTGTCTGGGAAGGAGCATTTGTCCAAGGAAGAAAGGTGAGATGACAGGAAGGTGGCTGCCCCGCGCTGGGAAGGAGGCTGGCGGCGGCAGCCATATTCTAGCCCACTAGGGGGCAGCAGAGGATGGAGAACCGTTCCCAGCTCCGCGGGCAGCATCTCGGTGAAGGGGGAGGTGCTCTGCCCACGAGTCCTCTGCCCACCCCGACGGCTTCAGGGGCAAAACCAGCTTGAGTATTCCCAATGCCTGATAAAGAGGGATCCCGAGTGCCAAGCAGAGGTCTTGAGACCTTGGGACTAAAGATGGGGAAGGAGCGTTATGTCCGCTCAATGTGATCATCCCCTGCCTCCCCATCTTTCGTGCCATCTCAGGTTGCAGGATCTCCCCACTCAGAGCACCTTGCTCTTCACCGTCAGGGAGGAGCCTGAACCTCAGACAGGGGACAGAGACTCCTGGCCACCCCAGTCATGCAGCATGCAAGACAAAGATAAGCAGCTGTTCCTGAACTGGTCTCAACCTGCAGACCGTGGACCCATCTGAAACAGACTCAGGGAGGAGGGGGAAGGACCTTGGAACATTCCCGGAGATGGATTTGGAAGCTCGGTGCACCTGCTAAAGACATTTTCTAGATGATTCTTCAGGGCCAAGGAGAAGGAGAGCTTCCTAGGGTGGAGGCCAATATTTCCCTCTTCTCACACCGTATATGCACCAAGAGACAGTGTGAAAGTGAGCAGATCACTCTGCTTCTTACTAGCTATATGTTCTTAGACAAAGTACATTGCCTCTCTTGGCCTCAGTTTCCTTGTCTATATAGTGACAGAAATGACAGTTCTCTCCCCAGAGTTACTCTGATGGTTAAATAAAGTAAGTGAAGTGCCTTGCACTGCACCTGGCACCTGGCAGGCCATCAATAAGCCTGTTCCTGCGCACCGTGCGGTTCCTGGCACAATTCTGAATCTTGCACGGACTCTGGCTGCAGTATCCTCCTTGGCCACCGGGAAGCGGTGTAGGACCATGGTGCCGGCTTGCGGCACAACCAGACTCACGCTGGGGAAAAGAATTCCGCAGTCCCAGGAGCCACCGAGTCAGAGCGTCAGAGAGACTGGATCTTACCTTCCTTTGTGGAGTAACCCTCACTGTCTCCGCGGCCCGGAAAAGGCCCAGGACAGGTAGAGCAAGGGAAGCAGGTGGGGTGGGGAGTCAGGAAGTGGAAACACGCGAGAGCCTCAGGCTAGGGGTCCTGGAGTCCTCACCCACAGCCCAGATTCCAGAGCTGGCAGATTTAGAAACCCTACCCACTGTCCCATTCTGGACACCTTCCTAAAAGTATGAGTGGGAGGGATAGAGTACTGTTCAAGACATCTCCCAGACCCCTTCTGGGGCAGTCTTGCCTAAGCGCTCATATTTGACGCAGACTGGGGCATATCTGGAGATCTGGACTAAGAAACTCACAAACCTGGAAACCATGGGCAGGTTAGTTAAATTCTCTCTTTGGTTTGTCTTTTTTTTTTGGTGAGGAAGATTGGCCCTGAGCTAACATCTGTTGCCAATCTTCCTCTTTTTCCTTGAGGAAGATTGTCACCGAGGTAACATCTGTGCCAATCCTCCTCTATTTTGTATGTGGGACCCCCCCACAGCATGGCTTGATGAGCACTGTGCAAGTCTGCACCTGGGATTCGAACCCGTGAACTCTGGGCCACTGAAGCAGAGCACGAGAACGTAACCACTACGCCACGGAGCCAGCCCCTGTCATTTTTAAAAACATAAATCAAGTTATGTCACACCAATGGCTTCCCATCACACCTGGTATATAATCCAAAACTCTCCACCTCAGCCTGCAAACCTGGGCCTGACCTTCCATTTCTTCTCCTTCCTCTCTCCTCCCTATCAGACTGCACCTCAGCCACTTCCCACACCACCACTGCATTTGCAACTCTCTGGGCCTGGGACGCTGTCCCTCCAGAAGTCTGCCTGGCTCATTCCCTCACTTCATTCTGGTCTCTGCCTCCTCCCCAGAGAGGCCCTCCCTGACCCAGCTTTATCTTTCCTTCACAGCGCCAAGGGCTATCCTGCCTGACATTATATTATGTGTCTCTCAGCTTATCTGTTTATTGTCTTTCTGTCCCAGGAGAATGTAAGTGCCCTGAGGGCCAGGCTCTTGGTGTCCTGTTTCTCTATCAAGTAGCAGGAGCCCACTAAATATTTGTTGAGTGAATGCATGACTTAATGAATTAATCTACAAAATGTGGAGGCCCAGGACAGATCGCGATGGTGACAGCTCTTTGTAAATTTAACTCAATATATATTCCTGTGCGTCTATTTAGCGCCCACTATACAGGCTTTAGGCATCACTGTCATAAAGAGAATGAGGCGGGAAATAAATCTGATCTGGGCCCAAAGCGCAGACGTCGGCGTCGTCCATCTCTTCCCTGCTCTCTTCCCATTCCTGGAGCGGCAGGTAGCCATGGTGCCAGCGAAGAGCAAATCACTCTGGGCGCGAGATAGGAGCGAGGGGGCGGCGGTTCCTCCGCCCTGTCCCCTGCCCCCACTCAGCCCCGTGGGCCCGGAGTCTTAAGACGCAGGGGAAGGAGGAGGGATGCCCCTCTCCCTCTCCCATCCCGGGCTCTCCCACACTGGTCCCTCTTTCCCTGAGAGCCAGGTCGCCCAGGTCTTGTGCCTCGGTGCCGGCCCAAGGCGGCCCAAGCTTCCGGCGATTCCCGGCTGGGGTCACAGGACAGCGCGCAGGGAAACACGAGCCTGGAGCACTGCGCTCCTCCGGCGGCCCGCGGAAGGCGAAGAGCAAGAGGGGCCGGAGGCGGTTGGTAAGTGGGCGTTAGCGAGACCCGGGAGGCAGACAGTGTGGAGAAAGGATGCGCGCGGGCCGGAGTCGCCGGCTGGAGGATAGCCGACAGCAGCCGCCTCTTTGGTTCGGAACCCCGCAGGGCGCCCTAGCGAGCCCCGCGGTTGTGCGCGCGAGTAACAAGTGTGCAATTACGTGTGCAACTAGCGGGTGCGCGTGGGCACTTACATGCTCCTAAGGATGGTGAGTGCAACGAGCTTCACTGTTCACACAAAGAGCGCTTAGACCCAGAACATTTAGATCGGGAGGGAAAAGAGAAAAAGGTGTTGTGAGCTTGGGGAGGAGGATGGGGGATTAAGGGCGCGATCTCGTCTGAGTCTGGGCACCGCTGCTCCGCGAAGGGACCCGCCGGGGCGGGAAGCGCAGGGAGGGCGAGAGCCTGGGCCCGCTTCTCGTCCATTCTCCGCAGAACTTTTCCCCCCTCCCTCTTCCCTCGCTCTGCCTCTCTCGGGGCGGTCTCCAGGGACTGTCTCTCACATCCATTCTCCTTTCCTCCTTGATTTATGCTGCAGAGTGGAACGACCTTCCCTGACCTCATTTTCATGTCGGCGCGAGCACACCCGGAGCCGGCTACGCACATTCCGGAGCAGGCGCGCGCCGACACACACACTCACACTCACACACACCCCTGAGACCTGGGCTGCTGGACCCTGCCCATCCCTGAGTTCACACCAGCCCCGCCACTATTCTGGGCACTAGCCGGGCTGCGGACGCTCAAAGAATAGAGCCTCATTAGCATCTTGCTTTGAATATCATTTGCATTTTATTCATTTCATGTCAAAACGCTCAGAACTCTCCCCAGCCGGCACCTCTCCCCGGAGCTCGCGAGTCGTGGGCCCCCAACTCAAGCCCCTTCCCTGTGGGCCGCACGCTTGCTGGCCGCCCCCAGCCCACTCACCCTCGAGTGGCCAGAGAGCCATAACCACCCACAGCCCCCACAAGAGAGGCTAACGTCTCCTGAGCTCTTGGCAAGGTCCGGGCCCTGCGCTAAGGGTCTCTGTGAATGATCTCCTTTAATCCTCACAACTCAAAGAGCTAAGCACTACGTTATACCCATTTGAGAACAGAGGAAACTGAGTCACAAAAACGACTTGCTCAAGGTCATGGAGCTAAAAATGGAGGAAGCGGAACTGAAATCCAAGGCGGCCCAAAGCCGGAAAGCGTAACCACTTCGCCGCCCTACCTCGTGCCAGGTCAAAGCTAAGGTCACAGCGAGAGCAGAAAGTACGTTTTCCTACGTGGCAGAAAGTCGTTCTCGCACCACAGCGACCCTCCCCCAACCCGGCCGCGGGGGCCCCTGGCGCATTCCCCCGGCGGGGGCTCGCAGCGCCCCTCTCGTCGGGCCGCCCCCTGTCCTGACCCCTTCCCAGCGAGGGCTCGGCCGAGTCCGGCCTCCGCGCTCTCGGGGTCGGCTGTCGGCGCTGGCTAGTTAAGAAAAATAAACAGCGTTCCAAATGGAGGCGATTCCTTTCAACCCCAGCCCCGCCGCCTGCCAGAGAAATGCAAACAGCGGGGGACGGCCCGAGTGCGCCCGGGCCCCCGCGCCCGAGCTGCGGGTGGGAGGGCTGGGCCGCGGTAACCCGAGCCGCCGCGCCGGCTCCCCGCGCGCTGCCCTCCGCCTGCCCCTTCGCCCCTGACCCCGCCGGCGGCGCGCCCGGCCCGCGCCCGCCTTCCCCGGCGCCCCCAACCGGGCCAGGCCCCCGGCCTGCCGTCCTCGGCGCCCCGAACCGCCCCCTCCCCCAGGGCGCTCGGCTCCGGCCCCCATCTCCACCCGCCACCCGGGGAGCCCCCGCCGAGTCCCGCGCCCTCGCGGCCACATGGCTTCTGTCAGCAACGCTCCCTTGTGGAGACCACGCACCAGGCCTCAGTCCTGGGATCACTAAACACCAAGAAAAAAATGGGCAGGGGGTGTCAGAAACCCGTCTCGCAAACCATTGCCTAGTGAGTGGACCAGGGGTGGGGGGCTGCTTTCAGATATGTCCCCTCCCCATCCTGCAATACGGAGTCGGGAAAGCTAAGGGCGCCACAGCAGAGTAAGGCCACCGCGGGCCCGACGAAACAGAAGGGGTAGCACATGCTGGGGCGGGGTGTCCAGCCCGGACCAACCAGGTGAGCCTCGCTTCTCTCTCGGGACCTCGTTTTCCCGCAGGAAAACCTGCGTCTCTGGCCACCAGGGGGAGCCGACGAGCGAGTGAGGATGACCCCGCTCGCATCCAAACCCCACTTCGAGGATTCGCAGCCGGGCGTCAGATCCATGCAGGACGCGACAGCGCCAACCTCGTTTTTATTGCTGCGCGAATGACTCTAGGTAGTCGCCGTGGCTGCATGCGCATGCGAGACGCGGGAAGGCGTCGCGAACAGTCCCCGGCGCCCGGCGAGGGGTTCAGAGGGAATCTCCGGACCCGGCACTGTGGCCTCACCAACTCGAGGACGGGTCGCTGCGCCTCTGGCCTCGCGGCCTCTCCAGTCAGAGCGCCCCATGGGTACACCGGGGTCTCACCCCTTACGGGACACGTGGCCGGCTTCCTCCGGGCCACCATTCGAGGACCCCCGAGTTTCGGGGCCTGGAGTGTTGGGGAGGGGCGGTGGCGCACCCGCTTCCTCCGAATTCCTTCAGTGCAAAGCCAGGCGATGCGAAAGCCCGGAGTAAAGCTCCCGTCTGCTTCGTGAGAGTCGGGGACAAACGAAGACTGGGGCCCCGCCGGCTTCCGGTCCCCCGTATCCTCGGCTCCTTTTGGCTGGACAGGCGTGGCTGTCGGTCTGTCTTGAGTGCAGCGTCCCTGCGTCCCTGCCTTCGCCTTCCGGCTCCAACTCTTGGCGAGGTTGGGAGCCGAGCGCTCCCCCTGGAGCGCTGCTCACACTCGTGCGCACTCGGGCGCACAGACACTCGCTCGCCCACACTCCCGAGTCGGCGCCCGGGGTCCCTCAGCGCGGCTGCGCTGAGCAGCTCGTTGGCTGCTGCGGTTTAAACACCTGTCCAGCTGCCGGCCTTGACTTTCCCTCAGTCTCTTGACCTGAACAGCAATGCATACTCGTTAGGTGCGCAGGGCTGCTGGCTTGCCTTCACCCCTCCTACCTGCGCACACGTATACACCGCATTAGAGATCCCCTTTCTCGCACTTTTGTGAAGGGGCGAGATATGAAACCGAGAAAATACTTCTTTCCTCGAGGATTCCCTATCTGGGCTTCAAATGGGTATTCTTCTCCCATGGTAGTAAAAGGAAAAAAAAACTTTGCTTAGCGTGGGGGGGGGGGGCGGTACGTAGACGTGAATCTAATTCGGTTCCTCTCCGCCAGCTGAAACCGAGCAATTATGCCAAGAAGGAATCCGTTCCTTTTGGGTCCTTCAAAAAGGGCCACTTTGGAGACGGGTAATAGACCGGCGCTGCCGGAATCCGCCCTGCTTCCCCCACCCCCTTCCCCATCATTGCTCCTCCCGGACCCTGCGGTGTAGACGTGACTTTAAAGAGTCCCCGAGGGAGCAGGTTTGAAAGCCCAGCTCCCGGTTCCTGGGGCAGCGTTTGACAGGTCAGCCCCTCGCTGTCCTCCTTTCCCCCTCCCCCCGCTCTGGTCCTCCTCTTCCACCCACCCCCGACCCTCGCGTGGGACTCAGACACCGATCCTGGGGCGAAGACGCGGCTGACAGTTAAATTGCAATGTAGGTCGAGGGGGGAAAAGGGACCGTGTCTCTTTAACGGGCCCTGCAGACAAAGCGTCTCCCCTCGGAGCGAGCGGAGTCGGGCGCAGCCGCGCGCAGACCTGTCAGCGCGTCTCCCGCGCTTGGGAGAGAGTTTGCAAAGTCATAATTATATCTCTTAACCTGTCTTGCTCTCTGCAGAAGAAGGTCCCATTATATTGAAATGAGATTATTAGCCATCAAATACTTTCTTTCTCGGGAGTTTTTTTTTTTTTTTCCTTTTTTTTTAAATTCAAATACCTTAACGACTTGGCAATTGCATTTTGATCAGATTTAGGTGGCGCCCCAGCTCGGCGCGGGAGCCGGGGCGGGAAGGCAGATGGCTGGGAGGGAAGAGGGGGTGCCAAGAGAGTTTGCAAAGAGATGCAACCCCTCTTTTATCCTGCTTTTGGGGCTCCTGTACCGGCTGCGGACCTCTAGGCCTGGGGAGGAGGTGTGACATAAGGGAAGTTGGGCGAGGTGGGGGGCCGTTTCGACACCTTCCTGACTGTCGGCTGAAACCACTTCTCCGAAAATGGAAGGTGAATTTCAGGCGGGGCGGATGTGGACGTTGGGGCGGGGACCAGGATGCGGAAGATCGAGGGCTGTAGGACTAGGGGTGGGTCTGGGGCTCCAGGTAAGTAAGCGCTGGGGCCGCAGCTGGCAGTCGCGCGGGCTTAGCAATTTCCGCTCCAGGTTGGCTCAAGTCCCCCGCCAGGTTCCCGGTGGATGGAATTTCAGTACGTACGTAATAAATGGGGTCTTGCTCTACGCCCAAGGTCTGTCTGGTTTTACCGAAGGTTGTGAGCCCCTTGAGGGTGAAGCCCATGTCGTTTCCAGACCCTGGAACCCCTGTCCCTCCTGCCAGCAGAGCCCCCCCCCATCCTTTCCCCGGACTGGGCCGGTGGGGGGCTGTGAGGTGGAAGATTTTCCAGACTCTAGTTGTAAAGCCCCTCACTTTGACTTCCCCAGGTGGGAGGAGCAGCCCAGCTTGTGTTTTTCTTGGCTTCAGCCCAGACTCAAGGAAAATAGAGGGAGCAAGACAGCTCACCAGTCCCACCTCCCCACATGCACTCCCACCCTCAGGCTTCACATACAGTCCTGGTGAGTCCATTCATGCATCTAGTTCCCCCCCATCACCTTCCAGAGGAGCATCTCTCTTCAGGCACTCCAAAAGCCAAATGGGGACCCAGAGTCCAGAAACGTGGCTTCTAGGCAGGGCTGGAACCGTCCCACCTTGCTCCAGTCAGCCCTTGCCTCTGAGCCTCAGTTTCCCCCTGTGCATAATGATAGCCTTGGACTGGAGATCTGTATGATCCCTTTCATCTCTGACGTTATTTTCCTATATAAAAGGTTCTTAGTACAGGTGTGGTCATCTGGAAGATTCCAGGGAGGCCATACCACCCCTCTCCTCCCATCTCTTCAGAAAAACAGTCCAGAGGGGGAAAAATCAATTCTGGCTTTAAAAGCTTTCAAATACAAAAATTTCGAGAAACTCTCAGTGTCTGCTGAGGCTGCAGCATGCACACCTATGACCCAGCAGTTCCATGGGGAGGCATCGCCCCAACAGAAATTCAAACCACGTGCACCAAAGGACATGTGCAAAAATGTTCACAACAGGGGTCTTCACAAGATCCCCAAACTGGAAACTAGCAACTGTCCATTAACAGTAGAATGGATAAACAAACTGTGGTGTTGTCACACAGTGGCATACTATACAGAAAAGAGAAAGAATGAACTGTTGCTACACGCAACAACATGGATGATTCTCACTATGTTGGGCAAAAGAAACCACACAAAGGAGTACATGCTCCACAGTTCCACTTATTAAAAGTACAAAAACAGGCAAAATGAATCCATGCTAGCAGAAGGCAAGATGGTGGTTACTCAGAGAGGATGACTGAAAGGGAGTATGAGGGAGGCTTCTGGGCTGAGGGTGATCTTTTGATTCTTGATCTCGTTACACAAGAGTGTTCAGTTTGTGAAAATTCATTGAGAGGTGCACCTGGGTTAAATGCATTTTGTGGATATATGTTATATTTAAGCCTCAAATTGGACATTTCTTCTCCCCAATCCTCAATCTCATCCGCACACTCACACATTCTAATGCCCCAAACTCCATATTGGCAGGAAATCAATCGCTAAAGTCCCTCTGGCCCTCCTGCCGTGTGCTTGGCACCGTGGAGCATCCACAAATGTATTTTAGTCCCTACCCTCTAAGGGTTTGCAATCGAGTTTGGGAGGCAGGTTACATATAGGAAATAATCAAGGAATCATCCAATGGGATAGAGTGAGTGGTTTAGGATTGTGTGAACCAGACAGCCTGGATTTGAATCCCAGATCCACCCCTAACCAGCTGTGTGACCTTGGACAAGGGACTTCACCTCTCTGGGCCCCAGTAGCTGAAATATGGAGAGGACCATACATGTATTTACCAACAGGGCTGTTGTGAGGGTTACATCAGATGGTCTGTGCCACAGCATAAGATAAGTGCTCTGTAAATGTTAGACACATCTGCTGTGCTTCTCATCTGCTGTGGTAGCAGCTGGGGCTGCTCAGAGTTCAGAGAACAGGGAGATGAGTGTGGGGTAGGGAGGCAGGAAAAGCCCACTGAGGGAGAGACAATTTGAGCTGGGAGAGGCTGATGAAAAGGGACTCTAGAAAGATCATCTGGAGCAGTGGTTCTCAACCAGGGGCGATTTTGCCCTCCAGGGGACATTTGGCAATGTCTGGAGACATTTTTTTTTGTTTGTTTTTATTTTTTGGTGAGGAAGATTGGCCCAGAGCTAACATCTGTGCCAATCTTCCTCTATTTTGTATGTGGGACGCCACCACAGCATGGCTTGATGAGCAGTGTGTAGGTGCACGCCCAGGATCCAAACCCACAAACCCTTGGCCGCCAAAGTGGAGCACATGAACTGAACCACTACACCGCTAGGCTGGCCCTTGGAGTCATTTTTGGTTGTCACAACTCAGGACGGGGAACAGTGCTACTAGTGTCTAGTAGGTAGGGGTCAGAGATGCTGCTAAACATCCTACAATGCACAGGGCAGCCCCCACAACAAAGAATTATCTGGCCCAAAATGTCAGTGGCGCCAAGGTTGAGAAATCTTGATCTGGAGGATAGGGAGGATTTGGCAGCAAAGGGAAGGCATTCCAGGGGGGAGAAGAGTGTGTTCTGGAAGTCCTGATGCGAACTGAGGGTGGGCGGCATTGGGGAGTGCCCAGGGGTGCCCCTGTGCTAGTCTTCATCCCTCGGGCTGCAAGTTCCTCATTTACCTCCCTGATTTCAGAACTCGCTGAGGGTTCAGAAGGCTCATCCTGGGCCTGGTTTCTTTGCTGCTCTCAGGAGAGACTTGGATAAAGCAGAGCAGGTTCTCAGGAGATGTGCAAGTCCTCAGGGATCACATCTGCATTAGACCCACAAGTGGAGGAAACCTCTAAGGTCTCTGGGGCTCAGAAAAGGGAGGGACGTGTCCGCTGTTATGCAGTACAGCTGGGAAGGCTGAGGCTTCACCTGGAGCTCTAGTCTTGACATCCAGCGGGTTAGGGAAGAAGGGACTGCAGATATTGACTAAATAACCTAGAAGGGGAAAGTATGACACTTTTTAAAAGTCAGAAGGAAAGTGGCACTGAACTTTGGAAGTGCCCAAGAGAACAATGTGATTCTCTAGGGGCAAGTTTGGTTCCAGGCCCTAAAACCATGCTTCATAGCGATAGGATTCCAGAAAAGATAAAATTGACATTGATTAATCAAAAAATTTCTTTCCTGAAGCAATTTCTATATGCCAGGCACTGTTCCAAACACTAGGGATACAACCTTGAACAACAGAGGCAAAGCAGACCCTCATGGGGCATACATCTGGGGGGTAGGGGGAGGATGATAAATAAAACAATATATAATGTGACACCAGGCATTTAATTGAGCACCTACTATGGGCTGGGTGTTCTTCATAAATATTCTCAATTTCATGAGAAACTTTAAGATAGAAATTCCTTCCTCCAATTTGAGATGGAGAAACTGAGGCTCAAAGAAGGTAAGTGACTTCCCCAAAGTAGAATGACTAACAAGTGGAAGCATCAGGATTTGAACTCAGGTGGCCAATTCGTGATTTAAAAAAAAAAATCACTTAGTAAATTTAGAGGGAACTTCCTTAATCTGATAAAGAGTATTGACAAACAAACAAAACCCTATTTAGTAATGAAATAGTGAAAGTCTCCTCCTTTAGATCAGGACAAGATATGAATGTCTACTGTCAACATTTCTACTCAACATTGTGTTTGGTGTCCTAGCCAGGACAATGAGACAAGAAACAAAAGGCTTAAGGAGTGAAAAGGGGAAAGTCCAAATATTATTTTTCATAGATGATATGATGTTGTACATAGACAATCCAAAAGAATCTTCAAACTACTAGAATTAATATGTATATTTACCAAGTCACTGAATATGAACGATATGCTCAGATAAATTATATTTCTCTACACCAGCAAGAAAAAATAAAAAATAAAATTTATAAAAAGCAATACAATAGGTGGGAAATAGCTGAAGAGTATGGGTTTTCTTTTTGAGGATAAAATGTTCTAAAATTGATTGTGATGATGGTTACACATATCTGTGAATATATGAAAAACTATTGAATTGTGTGCTTTAAATGGGTGAATTGTATGGTTTGTGAATTATATCTCAATAAAGCTTTTTTTTACAAAAAAAGATGAAGGGTAGACATTGTGAAGGCTCCCCTTCCTACACTACCCATCACCAGTACTTAGAAAAATTCCTTATAAAAATACCATTTACAACAGCAACAAAAATCATCCAAGGCCAAGAATAAATCTAATGAAAAATGTGCAAGGCTTCTACACTGAAACCACAAAATACTATTGAGAGAAGTTAAAGACCCAAATAAATGGAGAGATATACCATGTTCATGAATGGGAAGACTCATATTGTAATGATGTTAGTTTTCACCAAACCAATCTCTAGCTTCAATACAATTCCAATCAAAATCCCATCAGATTTGTTTGTGAAAATTGAACTCAAGTGGATCTGATTTAGCTCACTGGAACCGGATACTATAAAAAAAAAATCCAAGGGTCACAGTATCCCCCATGCACAGGGTTATAGGCGGCCATAACTAAAGGACCACCCAGACCTTTAACCATAAAATTAGGACCCTGGAAAACCCAATTGGAATTGTAAGGAGAAGATGTTAAGACAGACCCTTACCATGCTTTCAGTAGACACAAGAGAAAGACCATAATTGACTAAACACATTTTTATTTAAACAAGAATGGTAGAGAGGACTGGGGTTTGTCACCCTCCACAAGTGATATCATGGGGGATATGGCTCCCTGGGTGGGGAAATGGCACTCTCCCAGTGGGATATAGGTGTGAAGGGATTCCTCTGGCAAGGTCTTGGAGAATGGGTCAAGAAATCCCTGAGGCCACACACCCATGGGCACCAATTTGCATAGCGGCTCAGAATTGCAGGAAGCTCTGGACCTGCCCCAAGATAGCAGCTGGGACTTGGCCTTGGCCTTGGACTTTGGAGAGCTCTGCGAGAGTTGAGCCCTGAAGTCAGTCACTGGAGACAGCTGCTTCCTGCCTGATGACAAGCTGGGGAGAACCCGAGATGCTGGGCGGGAGACTGGAGGGGGCCGGGGGTGCATCACTGCCTTTGTCCTCAGGCTGCACCCACAGAGGCAGAGCTCAGAGACTTGGGACTCGGAGAAGCAGAGCTTATTGCCCGATGAGTGAGAGGGCAGAGCCCTCCGGCTCCCCTCTGCCTCCCATCTCGATCCTTTGGGATGCCGGCCTTTCCTAAAAAGGGAGGAAATTCAGATTAGTGGAAAAGAGACTTGGAAGAAGCGGACAAAGAGATGCAAGGACAACACAGATACTCACTCTGCCTCTTTCCGAAGCAAGTTCTCTTCCTCCAGGAATGAGGACTTAGAGATGGAGTCTACCACAGGGTGTCTCTTCATTTTCTCTAAAAAGAAAAGAGAGAGAGAAATTGCGAGCTGGGGGTGGAGGAGCTGATGGCTAGGAATATCCCTGAGCCAGAGGAGTTTTCAGGGAAGGGAGCGGAGGGTGAAGGAGAAAGAGAAGTCTGATTCCCTCGGGCTGGAGGATCAGAACACCGCAAAAATTCTCTCTCCCAGCACACACCTCAGTAGAAGGATCAGACTCACTTGCTTGTACAGTCCGGGCTGGGAAATGAAATGTGAGAGAGAGGAAGAGAGGAAAGATGGAATTGGGAAGAGAGAGGGGAGTTCTCTTTGCCCACCTCTCGCAGTGTCTTTTTGAGTCCACTTAGTACACATCATTTAAGTCCCCTATTCCTATTATGATGTCACAGGTGGGTTGCGGCTAGTAAGCCCCAAAGACCCCTGTGTTGAGTCACTGGGCTATGAACCCCAGGTTCTCCCTGGAACCTAGAAAGTCCTACCTCTTCCCCTGGTGATACACCAGTTCTAGAGACAACTCAGGCTCTTTCTTCACACTCATTAGCATGTGCCCGGCACTGTGGGACCTGACATGAAGAATATGGCGCTCTTCCTGTTCTCCTGGAGCTTTCGGCCTAGCTGGGGAGAAGCACACACAGGACACCATGTGAATACCACCGGGGTGCACCCACATGGGCTGGACTGAATACATCGACACCAAGAGCTAATGAGGTCCACCTCCACGGGCTGGGGAGTCCAGAAAGCTTCCTGCTGGAGGAGAAGGGGTGGAGCTGGGCTTGAGAATGGGTGAGACTTGGGTGGAGGAAACAGGTGAAGGTTAGCGGGACAAATGCAAAGCAAGATCAGGAGCCAAGAGACCAGCTTGGCTGGGGCAGCAGATTCACGTCTGTGGGAACCAGGCAATAAGAGGGCTGGAAAAGCAGTGTGGAACCCTAGTGGGGAGGTCCTTGGGTGCCAAGGTGAGGATGTGGGGCTTACTGAGGCTAATGGAAAGCCCATGGGAGATAGGATGAGCCAGAGAACTATATCAGCCAGGGGCCCCACAGGACACAGGTGGCACAGTGGCACCCTCAAGTTTGGGGAATTGAAAAAAATTTTGATCGAGTGTGTATAGTTTTCTAGGACTTCTGTAAAAGTTTACCATAATCTAGTGGCTTAAAACAACAGAAATTTACTTCTCTCCCTGTTCAGAAGTCCAAAATCAAGGTGTCAGCAGGGTTCGTTCCTTCTGGAGGCTCTAAGAGAAAACTGTGCCATGCCTCCTCCTAGCTTCTTGGGATTGCCAGCAGTCCTTCATGTTCCTTGGCTTGTAGCTGCATCACTCCAACCTCTGCTTCCATCGTCATATGGCCTTCTCCCCTGCGTGTCTTCACATGGCCTTCTTATAAGGACACCAGTCGTTGGAGTTAGGGCCCACCCCAAATCACTATGACCTCATCTTAACTAATGACGCCTGCCAAGACCGTCTTTCCAAATAAGGCCACGTTCTGAGATTCTGGATGGACATGAATAACTAGGACGTTATTCAACCCAGTACAAAGGGACTATTAGTTACAGAGGTATGGACATTGTAGGGAAACCCCAAGGGATAGTGCAGTGTCCAGGGCTATAAAAGCAGAAAGCTGTAACCACTTCTTAAAGGCAAGGGGAAGGAGCAATTAAAAGAACCAGGAGGAGATGCAGGTAGAGAAGACCACCCTGAGAGGAGTGTGACCTTTGGTGGAGCCCAAATCAATCCTTTGGGGGAGGAGCCAGGGCAATAAGTGCTCTGCCCACACTCTCCTCCCTCCCTCAGACCTTCAGTCAGGCTTCCCATCCAATGTGAAACCAGAGGGCACGGAGGCCATTGATGCAGCCCACACAGATCATCCTCCCACAGTGGCCAAAAAGGGGTTCCAGAGGGGCAAACTGAAGATTGCCAGTATGTGACATAATGCCAGCAAGGGGTTGACAGTCGGCCAGACACCGGAGAGGAGTCAGATGAAGACCCTGCAAAGGGTACAGTTCTGGACAGACTGTGGAGTGACAGTGTCTCCTCAGCCCTCATGTCTGGTGTTCTTCAGACATCAGTCATGTGGGTGAGCTCCGGGTGCCCATTGGTCAGGACAGGGAGACTTGGGGATAGAAGGATGCGCCCCCCCTCTTGGGAAAGGAGGCACGATGGGGTGACTTAAAGCATCTGAGTCCACACATTGGCCCAGGACCAAATTTAGTCATAGTCACATTTGTAGACAGATTCCCAGTTTGTGAAACTTGAATTTGAACACTTTTAGGTGGGGCCTTCATGTTCAAGTTTACTCTCAGCCTCAACCATTTCCTGTTGTCCCATCCTGGGCCCACTTTACTCATGTCCACTACCTGCCAGACCCAGGAGGCATCTGAGTGTTTGCCCTCTACTTGAGGACATAGAGTGGAGAGGAGGAAACAGACCAACTATTTAGGATGAGGTTCCCCATCCCTGGGCATCCCCTCTCCCCTCATGGGGCAAAGACACCTGGAAGGAGGAGGGGATGGGCCCCTGCACACTGGGAAAGGCCAGGTGAAGGGCTGGCAGAAAGGCTTCTTTAAATGGAAATGTTTCCTGGGAAAGCCCTGGTGCTGTTTGGATACAGACAAGAACCAGTTTTTTCCAACCCTCTCCAAGGTTATGCATCAGATCAGCTGCCACTTAGATGGAAAGAACCTGGACTTTTGTTTCTGAAGACCTGGGTTTCTACACTTTCTGTCTGTCAGGGGCCTTGGAGAAATTCCCTAATACCTCTGAGCCTCAGTTTCCCTTTCTATAAATAATGATGCCCATCTCATAGGGTTGCTGTAAGGATGAGATGAGAAGTTTCTCTTTGCCAACTATAAAATCAAGGACAGTGGTAGTTATTGTCTACTTGTTATCTGCACTTCATCATCTCCCATTCTCTAATTCATATCAATCATTCCACCAAAACTGGACTAGTTAAGGTCACCAGTGACCTCCTCATGGCCAAGTTCAATGACCAGTCACCATTGTTACTAACTTATCTAGAGCATCTTAGGCTTTCTATCCTCTTGAAATACTTTCTTCACGTTGGCTCTGGAACACCATACTCTCCTGGTTTTCCTCCTCCCTCTTGGGCCATGCCTTTTCAGTCTCTCTTGCAGGATATTCCTCCTCTTCCTGATCTCTGAAGGATGCAGTTTCCCAGGGATCCATCCTTGGGAGCCCCCCGCCCACTATCCACACTCAAACCCTTGGTGATTGTAGTGGTTTCCTGCGGCTGCTGTAACAAAGTACCACAAACTGAGTGACTTAAAGCAACAGAAATGTATTCTTTCACAGTTCTGGAGGCTAGAAGTCTGAAATCAAGGCACCATGCTCCCTCCAAAGGCTCCAGGGAAGAATCTTTCGTTGTGTCTTCTAGCTTCTGGTGGTTGATGGCAATCCTCGGCTTTAACAGCAAGACCCCAGTCTCTGCCTCCATCTTCTCAAGGCCGTCTTCCCTCTATGTGTGTCTGTGTCCAAATCTTTCTCTTCTTATAAGGACACCAGTCACTGGATTAGGGCCCATCCTAATCCAAAATGACCTCATCTTAACTTGATTACATCTGCAAAACCTTTATTTCCAAATGAGATAACATTCACAATTCATGGTGGAAATAAATTTTGGGGAGATATTATTCAACCCAGGACAGTGATCTCATCTGGTGTCATGGTTTTAAATACTATCTATATGCTATTGACTCCCAAATGCATATCTCCAGCCCACTCTTGGTTCCTGCTTTCCTGCCTCATAGCTCCTGCCTTCTCCACACCTCTAGTCACATGCCCAACCATTGCTTCGGACCTACCGTGTTCTAAATGAACTCTTGCTCTGCAGCCTTGGTCCTCCCCTTTCTCCATAAATGGCACCACGTTGAAACCAGTTGCTCAGGCCAAAAACTCTGGGGGTATCCTTGATTCCTCTCTTTCTCTACACTTCAAATGCAATTCATCAGCAAATTACATTGGCCCTAATTTCAAACTATATCCAAAATCCAATAATTTCTTACAACCTCCACCCCTACCATCCCAGTCCAAGCCACCATCAACTGTCACCAACTACAGGAGCCTCTGACCTCATTTGCTACCATTCTCCTCATTGCACTGTCCCCTGCCAACTGACAATCTGAGTTTATACTTGCAAGTATCTAGACTGCTTCTGCTGTCATGTTTAAGGGACTCATGGAGAGTCATGTCATTGAGCCCTAGTCTTAGGATAATTCTAAATAATCAAATAACTTCTCTCAGGGGTTTCTTCTGCTCTTGATGCCATCTGTGTTTTGGGGATTGCCTTAGTTATTCATTATCTGTTCACGCTTATTGAGTACCTCCTAGGTGCCAGATATCCTCCTAGGCTCTAGGAAAATAAGGATGAATCAGAAATTGTCTCTACTCTGCATGTGTTCCTAATCTAGTAGGAGAATGGACAGGTAAACAGCATGTGATCTATGCACAGGGGACTATCTTCTCGAGCCCCAGAGAAGGGGTCACCTAACTAGCCCCTTGGGATATCAGAGAAGACGACTCCAACCCCACAGAGGAAGGCCCCATCGGGTTCCCCTATTCCTTCCTCCTGCCATCCCATAGTCATCAGAGCTTCTTTCAGTCCAAACACACCTCCGTTGAGATTCTGCTGCCTTGTGTATCCCACTCAGTGGTGAGGATTACTGCATATTTCTTAAATTATATCCATTCAAAAAATACTACTTTTTTTATTCAACAAATACTTTGTGAGTGAAGTACTGGGGATAAGCAGTGAGCAAGCAAAAGTCCTGCCTTTCTGGAACTTCTGTTATAGTGGGAAAGATAGATAAGTAACAAATAAGCAGATATAACGTTAGTGTGGCCAATGACATGAAGGAAAATAAAGCCAGATAAGGGGATGAGAATGATGAGGGGTGCTATGGATGAGGTGGAGTTGTCTATGAAGCCCCTCTGAGAAGGTGACATTTGAGTAGAGACTGCATTAAAGGAAAAGGTATAGTTTTCTAGGGGAATGATGTTCCAGACAGAACAGGACAGAACAGCAAGGAGGCCAGTGGGGCCCGAGAGAATGGGTGATGGATGTGATGAGGTCAGAGGGTGAGCAGGGCTCACATCACAGGAGGCTTTGAGAGCCCGAGCGAGAATTTGCACTGTAGTTTAATTGTGAAGAGATTTGAACAGGGAGTGGCCTGGTCCAGGCTATCTTTTAAAAAGGGCTCTTTGGACTATAGGGAAGTAAAAGCAGAAACTGAGAGACCAGTTATTAGGCCCTACAGTGTCCATTTGAAGCATCCATATGACACCAGCCTGGATAAATCCTGAAGGTTTGGGGCCACTGAAATCTTTTGAGCAAGAGCATGACATGATTAGTTTCTGTTTCAAAACAGTCAGTCGGACAGCATGGAAGATGGATTAGGAGATCAACAGTGGACAGAATGGGCTATACAATTTACGAGGCCCAGTGCAAAATGAAAATGCAGGGGCTCCTGCTCAAAACTAAGCACAAATTTTAAGATGGCAGCAGCAGAGCATTAAACCAAGTGTGGGCCCTTCTAAGAGTGGATCCTGTGGGACACGCATCCATGAAGACTGCTGTGATATTGCAGGCATGGAGGGCTCTCAGGTTTCACCTCTTCTCTTAAATATCACCCAAAATATAAAAGAAAGCAAGAAACGGAAACATAACTCCATCTTCAACAGAATTAGGAGACATCTAAATCCCTGAAGCACAATTAGAAGCAGAAAGCAGATGGCAGAATGACCTAGCAAAGAGGAGGAAAGTCAAACCCCAATCCCTGCAGGAGGTATCAAGGAGAGGAAAACCTAGGAAAGATTCAGAAATGGGAGACACCAGATAGCGCAGAAAGCCAAAGTGAGGCAGAAGGCTAGACGCGGGGATTATTTGAAACTCTGTATAAAGGAGTAGTGAGACCACTCTACGGACCCACCCCTACAATCAGCCAATCACACCTCCCCAACCCTGCAGGAGACCTGACATTTGTTCTGGAGCAATGGAGTTATGAAATACATGAACCAGGGAGACTCCAAAATGGGACCATCAAAAGGCCCCAGAAAATCAAAGCAGAGTCCGCATGGTAGGTAAAGAGCTCCCCATACCCTTCCCCACTCACTCCAGACACCAGCAGCTGGGCTCCCACCCAGGATATGGGAGAAGCCTTCTCTGGAGAAACCATATGACCCAGAGAAAAGACTGACAAATGCTGGCATTGGAACTCCCAGTAAAAATAGCCAGCTGGCCACCTGATCAAGACACACAAGTCCACAAGCCCATTCATGCACTTCCAATCAGAAACATGCAAGAATAATCAAGTATTTGAGGAAAAACTCAAACATTAAAGAAAAAAATTAATAAGGGAGAAAAAAGAACTCATAGAGAAAAGAGGGAATTGTAGAAAGTGGAACGACTTGAAGAAATTATAATTCATAGCCTCAGAAAGAAAACAGAAGATATTACATCCACGAAACAAAAACAGTATGCAACATTTGAAAAAATAAAAAGGAACGGAGAAAAAGTTAAAAATCATAGTCAAAATGTAAAAGTCGATAGTAGGGTTGACAATGAAGTCAAAGAAATCTCCTAGAAAGTAGAACAAAAAGACAAAGTGAGGGATAATAAGAAAGAATAGATAAGAAAATTAGAGGATTAGTCCAGAGGATCAAAACTATTAGGAGAAATATAATGAAAGAACTGAAAGGAAAAGGAAATTTCAGCAGGTTGTATTTTCCAAAGATGGCTGCAACATCTCCTATCCCACACACTTTCCTAGAACGTTGCCATGCTCCCATCAAGAGATGGTGTCTTACTCTTTTACCCTTGAATCTCGAAAGGTTTTTGTGACTGTATTCACCAATGTAGTATGGTGGAAGGCAGACTATGTGACTTCCAAAGCTAGGTCATCAAAGGCAATGCTCTTTCTGCTTTACCTGCTGGAAGAATTGCCCTGGAGCCCTGAGCCACCATGTAAGCAGTCTGATTGCCCCAAAGCCACCGTACTATGCGGAAGCCCAAGCTAGACCATGTGGAGAGATCACATAGGATGCCCTGAGAAGAGAGAGATGCCCAATAAGACCCCAGCTTCTCCAGGCCCCACTGTTCCAGCTCCAACTACTATCTGACTGTAATCTCATGAGAGAGAACAACCTAGCTGAGCCTTTCCCAGACCCATCAGAGATTATCAAATGATTGTTCTGGTTTTAGATCACTAAGTTTTGGGGGTGATTTGTTACACAGCAATCGCTAACAGG
Source organism: Ceratotherium simum simum (assembly GCF_057802395.1). NCBI lineage: Eukaryota > Metazoa > Chordata > Mammalia > Perissodactyla > Rhinocerotidae > Ceratotherium > Ceratotherium simum. Next base: position 42,280,306 of record NC_141912.1, read on the forward strand.
AACATTGCCTAAGAGATAAAAAAAATTTCCCAGATTGAAAGATTTGAGTTGCCAGCCTTAAAAAGGCCCACGGAGGGCCATCATAATTCATGTAGCCACTCTAGGGCACATGTGAAATTTCAGAAGAAAAGGATTAAGTAAAAATTTCTTTTTTTAATTGGTGGGAGTGAGGCTTACATAAAGCAGAAAAATGGCACAGAAGAACAAATATCAGGATGGCACTGAACTTCTCAAAATCAACAACAAAAGCTACAAATCAATAGACCAATGTTTTAGCATGAGGTGAGATATGCTCTGGTAACAACAAATCCCAAAATTAACACAACAGTAGTTTATTTTTTGCTCACGTCATAGGCCTGGGTGGACGGTCAGGTAATAGGCAGGCTCTCTCTTCCACAGGACCCGGGCCCTTCCACATTGTGGGTCAGCCACACCACAGGCTCCCTCCTACCCTTTTTTGTGCCCTGGACCCCTCTGGCTATCTAATGAAGCCTGTGGACCTATTCTCAGAATATTTTTAAATCCATAAAACAAAACTCCTAGTAGTAAAAAGCAAACCAATTATGTGGACATATAGCTATCAAAATATAAAAAGACAATCTGTGTTTCCATATTAATTCAATAGCTAACAAGACAATACATTTAAACCATAGGTGAGTTAGTTACATTTATTTTTTAAAGACACATCAAAGTGAAGACTGACTACACTGGTGGCCTGCATACCTCTCAATAGCAAGGAGAGTTAAGAATTCTTATTTGAATCATCCAGTTTTGCAAATCTTTAACAAACAATGAAAAGCAGTCACCTGCCTCCACATGTTAATTGACCAACAATTGCAGGCAGGGATTACTGGAAAGCAGCAGACATATCTGGCTCACCAATAGGAGACCCCGTGACTTCACCATTTGGTGGCTGAATGCCTCCTCTGCTCAGTGTCGGCCCGGTTGTGTTGCACGCCTGTCTGTCAACAGGGGGCTGCAATTACATGCAATCTAGAGGCAGGTCTAATCACCGCCGTAATTCCCAGTAGTGATGAGTATAACGGTATTTTGAGATTTCTGCAACAACTATAACATGATAGGAAAATATCTGTGATTTCTACTGGTGACAAAGTCACAGCTACTGCTAATACTATTGTGGTTTGCCACCTACATTCATAATAGAAAAAAATGCTAAATTTCAGTTCAAGGTTAGGGAAAATGAAGATATCCTTTTCCCATCCAAGTTCATAGGATCACCTGAACTTTGGGTCCATGAACCCCAGGTTAGGACACTTGCTCTGGAGCCTTCTTGTCATACTGCAGCCAGCCAGTAGGAAGGGAAAGAGCATGGGAGACTGCATAGGGGAGGTCTTTGTGGGCCAGGCCTGAAATAGGCACATGTCATTTCCATACACATTCTACTGGAGAGAATTCAGCCACTTGGCTACACCTCCTGACAAGGGAGACTGGGAAAGAAGAGACAACAGATTTGAGGGCCCAGCTAGTAGTCTCTTCCATAGTCAGTGGCATATGTGGCCTTCTTGTGACTCATAGAACACCAGTCCCTTTCCAGGGAAGTTAAAGCAAAGCCCCATCCAGCTTCTGCGTCCTGTTCCATGTCCAGGTCCTCGAGGTGACATACAGTTTTTTCCATCAAGTCTGATGGAATTTCTCTTGGTCCAAAGACTTAGAAACTTTGCCCCATCCTCCAACCCTACACACACCCAATAATTAGGATAAGTGCAATTAAGATTGGGAAACATAGGCAGTCCCTGGTCCATAACAATGATGGAACCCTGCTGGGCTCCCCCACCTTGGCAATGGAGGAGGTTTCCTTCATGGGAGCCTGGATCTTCTTTCTTGGAGGAGCTGCCCATTGTCTTCCACAGCCCCTGCTCTGCCCTCTGGGAAATCCTCCCTTGTCCACTATCTCCCGGCCATACCTGAAATGGTTAGTGGGAGGATTCTCTTTTCTGGGGTCCCACTGCTTTCACAGCCTACTTGTGCCCATGGAAGCTTAGGGGTCCAAGCGTTGTTTTAAAGTTTTTTTAAGCCATGTTTGCAGTTTCCTTGGGAATTTAATTTGTTCTTTCAAATAGATTTCTGATCTCTTTGCTTCCCATTGGTTACATGTACCAGTAACCACGTCCAAAGTTTCCTAGACACAGTTCCTAAATCTTTTGTTTGTTTTTTGCTTCTTTGGCCCCATGCCAATCTCTATCTGTCAAATTAATATCAGAGACTGTAAAGCCATCCATAGCAAGCAGCTTATTAGAGAGACAATGTCCTTAACCTGATCTTGCTACAAGAATGAGTCCCTTTGTTTAACTGAAATGACCTCACGATTTTTGTGACTCAAAGACTATTCGGTCTTATCAACTCCTCTGTGGGGTCCAGAAACTGATTCTTCAATCCTTAATCTCTACTTGCAAACAGACCAGTGCTTTCCTGAGCTCATCTTTTCCTGGTAGCAACCTAAATGAAGTAAGTACAAACCCTGCCTGTCCTTTTCCGACCTCTTCCAACATAGGTCCAGTCTCAGTAGGATATTAAATTATCTCTGGTATCAGTTTTACCAAATGCTTTTGTCCCAGCATAACAGGTATCTCCAGCTCTCCATCCTTTTGTATCTGTTTCCTCACCACTTATCCTTAGCCAATGCCACTGATTTTAGTTTCTATGATGGCTTCACCGCACTCCTAGAATCAATTTCTGTGCTAGTTAGAGTAGGTTAGACTGTATAACAAATAGACCCCAAAATTTCACTGGCTTAAACAACAGGCGTTTATTTTTGGCTCACATAACATTCCTGGGTGGGTTGTTCAGGGCAGGACAGTTCTCCGTGTGGTTATTCAGGAAGTGACATTCTTTTCATCTCATGGCTCTGCAGACCCCTAGAATTTCATTTTTATGGTCTCTGTCCATCTTGCCAGAAGGGGTAAAAGCATAGAGGAGCATGCCTATGAGGGTTTGCATGGACCAGGTCGGGGATTTTAATTTCCATTAAAGGGAACTTAATCTCATTAAGCTGGCCTTCATTAAGGGCCAAACTTTATTGCAAAGGAGGTTGGAAAATGTAGTCTTAACTGTCTGCCCAAGATTTTAGTGGACAGCTAGTAGCCTCTGCTATGGTTATTTTCAATCTAGGCTTCTATACCCAGCCAATTTATCAGTCATGTGTGTGGATGGTAAAAAGACATTTTCAGACACACAAAATCTCAAAAAAACATATTCCAATGACCCTTTCTCAGAAAGCTGCTAGAGGATGTGCTCCACCAAAAAGACAAATTGAACCAAAGAAGAAGACAACATAGGATCCAGAAAATAGGGAACAACAATTGTATAGATCTAGAGAGTCTACAGTCCATATTAGAGCAGAAGTTTGGAGGGCTCCAGGAGAGCTATCTCCAAGAAAAAAGAAAAATGGAGCTGATAAATTATATGACAGTGTGACAGAGCAGAAAATTATAATAAGATACATCTTGTAGAACGTTGTTGAAGGATGAGGAGCATTTAGTCAGGATATCAAAGTAAACTAAGTTTTAAAATGAAATAATTACTAAATTTCACAAAATAAATAATTTTTACAATAAAAAGAGATTTAATCATAAAACACCATTTAACTCAGCAGTGAGCAATCTTGACATAATCATAAAGTTGAAAACAATGATGATGGACTTAACCAAAAAATAAAATGTAATTAGGAGGGTTTGGAGAAGGGGTACAAGTGAGCCAAACTCCTCATAAGATATATATTAGTCAGGACAGACAAAGGTATTCTACAGTAACAACCCCAAAATCTAAATGGCATAATACTATAGAAGTATGACACACTATATTCCTCAAGTGGGTTGCCAGGGGTTCTGCTCCTTGTGGTCATCCAGGGACTCAGTCAGAAGCTCTTCCAACTTGTGGCTACACCGTCTGGAATACCTGGTACCCCAGTCCCATGGAAGGGCAGAGAGACTAGAGAAGGATGTCTGAGGTTTTACTGTCTTAGATAGAAGTGATGCTCATCACTTCCTCTTACGATTTCATTGTCCAGACACAGTCACGTGTCCCTGTCTAATCAGAAGGCGACCCAGAAGTACAGTCTTGCATGTGCTCTGAAGGGGAGGAGTGCTGGTAATGCTCACCAGGGCAAGTTTACAGAACAACCTAAAATGGATGAGTCAAGAGAGAGCATTATATTCTTATTATTTTAAAATATGGCAATAAGTACCAGAACATGTTAAAAGCTAAAAGAAAAAATGAAAAAGTTTGAGAATGGTGCCTCTGGGGAGCCTGGCAAGTAAGCAGCATGGGTAGTAAAGCAGGGCGGGGCACAGGAGAGCTGGGTTGCGTTGTAAGCTTTTTAGCATTGTTTGACTTTTTAAACTATCTGCGTGTATTGTTTTTTTATGTAATTATTTGTAACTTATTTTTTTTTTTAAAGATTTTATTTATTTATTTTTCCCCCAAAGCCCCAGTAGATAGTTGTATGTCGTAGTTGCACATCCATTCTAGTTGCTGTATGTGGGACGCGGCCTCAGCATGGCCGGAGAAGCGGTGCGTCGGTGCGCCCCCGGGATCCGAACCCGGGCCGCCAGCAGCGGAGCGCGAGCACTTAACCGCCAAGCCACGGGGCCGCCCCTGTAACTTATTTTTTTAAGTTGCTTGAAAGATAAAGAGTGGAGCCAGAGAAACTCACAAACACACCCTCAGTAACCCCATCTGGAACCGTACTGGGGTCAGTGTCAGACAACTGGTCAGCAGTTTGCAGAATCCCCATCCTGCTGATTGCTCCCAGGCTGCTGGCTGTCTGGCGGAGCTCCTCCCCTGGGTCTCTCTCAGGAGACTTGAATTTGCTCTGAGAACCGGAGCGCTGTCTTACAGCCTCTGAGCCCTTCTCAGGCTGCAACTCTCTCTTAGTAATGTTTACCTTACACTCCTCCATTCAAAGATTCTTTGCCTGGTGAAGACGAATGCAAAATACCGGTTGAAAAGCTCTCACTCGCGCTCTTCTCTAGTAGTAAAATCCCATTGGTGCAAGGATTTTCAACTTGTCCTGACAATTTCTTCTAACTTTTTTCTTGGAAACTTAAGTGTGAACTTAAAGTTTATCAGACCTATGAGGACTTTCTACTTCCCCCTTTTTGTCCTCATTACATGCTCTTGTCACGGCCTTTATAAACATCCTGTTAACACCCAAGCATTCCCGGAGACTCCCTGTGCCAGTGCTCCGAGGTCTCCTCCTTCCTCTCCTCCACCCGATGGCCAGAGAGCGCGTCAATGAAGCTCATTTGGTCATGGCATCCATACCAACTCCCTTTGTCTTCCCGGCAAAATATCCTCGGCCCTTTCTAATCTGTCCTCATCTTTTTCCCCGCCCTGATTCTTCCCTGCCCCCAGGCTCCCTGTGCTCCGACCACACCCCTCTACTTGCTGTGTCCAGAACCTGCCGGGAATCTTGGGCCTCCATCTTGGCTCCTGCCGGGCTCCCTTCCTGGAATGCCCTTCCCCTGCAGGGCACATCGCACTCAGACTAGGAAGCCTTCCCAGATTCCTGGCAGCGGTGGAGGAAGGGAAAGAGGCCCATTAGAATGGGTGGTACCAGTTCAACACCCACTTAGTAATTCTAACACTGGGAAAGTCACTCGGCTTCTCAGTCTCAGTTTCTCAGCTGTTACATTGGGTTGGTCTGGATTATTAACATCTCCTTCAGGTTGAATACCAGACACGACCTCCCCTCTTCTGCCATGTAAATTACACTGAATTGTAATTTAGTTTTTAAGAGCATGGATTCTGGAGCTAGAGCCAAACAGCTTGGGTTCAAATCCCAGCTCTACCACTTACTAGCTGTGTGACCTTGAGCAAGTTACTAGACCTCTCTGTGCCTCATTTTTCTCACTATTTAATGAGAGATACTAATAATAATTGTCTCACGGAATTGTTGTGAGAATTAAATATGTATATTACACATATACATATATTGTGACTCATATGAAGTGCTCTATAACATCTCTAATAAGCTCTTATTATCATTAGTCTCCACCACCAAACTGAGCAATTTGAGGAACAGGGCCACATCTCCTTTCTCTCTAAATACCCAATGCCTAGGACTTTGGCCAACATGTATAAAAAACTCAATCATTTTTTCCCAGCGAAAGGAGGAGAGAATTGGGGTAAACTGCAACCACATCATTTGAGCTCTGTTTCAAGGGCTTTGCCCAACCTCCTTAAACTGTCTTTCCTTTCAGAAAATCACCGCACCAAGTTATGTCTGGTTTTTCACTCAAAGTTTGGAAGGCTTGAGGGTAGAGAGAGGGGGATTGTGCTGGGAGGAGAGGAGCTTGTTGTAGACTTGCGTAGGCCAGTCCCTAACTCTGAGACCTCTGCAGGTGTAAACGTCTATGAACTTAAGAGACCAAAGACACATCCCTGGACGGCTGGGAGTGGTTAAGCATTTAGCACACCCAGGAGCTCCTAGGAGCTCCCAGCTGTGGCCTGGGAGACTGGCCCTCCCTGAAATGCACAAAAGGCAGGTTGCTTCTTCAGTCCAGGCCCCTACGTGGAGATGGAGGACACTGGGGAGGGAGGGGTGGGGAGGAAAGTGTGCCTGCACGCCCTGGAGCAGCCTGGAAATCACTGCCCAGGCAGAGGGGGTAAAAGCAGCAGCTGCTAAGGGCCACAGAAGTCCAGGTCAGAACCCAAGAGAATGAGTGACAAGGGGGACAGAGTGGAGCCAGGAATCAGTCAGACAGGACCCCAGGGAAGGCAGGGGGCAGGCGCAAGTCTCAGGAAAGGCTGGGCGTTAGGTGAGTAATCCAAACTGAGACGGCTTCTGCTGCCCACCGTATCTACCTTGAGTTATTTAATAAAGAGCTGCCCGAGTGCCTGCAATTTCATTGCTAATGTGCCAATGCCTCGCAGTTCTGCATCTTAACCTCATTGCTGGGGCTCCGGAGGCCCCCTACCCACCCCCTCCTCCCTAGCCCAATGTCCCCCTGCAGCCATGGGGCGGAGTGTCTCATTTTGCTAGAATGTCATCCATTTATCAAAGGACAGGATTAGCCTGCCTCCTCCATGTTCAGAAGGCAGAGCCTTCCTCTTTCTAATTTCAGCTTGGCAACAGCATAGGTTATTAACCTACTGAAATACCCTCCAGGGTCTCCCTCTCACGCCATGCTGCTTCCCCCATGTTTTCCCAGCACTCGCTCCCTGATTTTCTTTTTCTCTCGGGCTGTGAGACTTAAAACTTTTTCCATCTTCAGATCTTTACATGTGGATGAAAGACATCCGTCTCCCCACTCCTGTCTGATGCTGGATGGGGGTGCAGGGGCACTAATGGTGAGCAGAGGGGCTGAGGGGGTGCTCCCCAGGACCAAGGCGAAGACTGGGATGCCACATTTGAGGAGGCATCAGGGAGGCAGGGAGGGAAGTGGCAGGAGCTTTGAACTAGGAGTCAGGAAACATAGGTTCAGGATCTAATTCTGTCACTCACCCTTTGACCTTGGGCAAGTCAACTTCTCCTCTCTGGGCATCAGTTTCACTGTCTGAAAGGAGAGGGATGGATAACAACCAGGGGTTCGAGGACTCGGGAAACTCCAGGGTCAGGTGGGCTACCCAAAGTGAACTGGCCTGTATAAGACGAAAAGGAGCGGAAGGCACAGTGGTGGCTCCACGTCCAAACTTAAGGCATCCAAATTTTAAAAATCAAGATTTCACCAACCAAAATAACTCTTCTGGACAAGTTAGGCCAAAGAATCACTGGTTTGTAGCCTCTGGAGAGTCCTCCGAGGTCCCTTTCCACTGTTACTTTCTACTGTATAATCATCTACACAACAGCGCCCATCTTGCAAGTGTGCATGAATTCAGGAAATAGGTGTCCTGTCCACTCCATCCCTCAACCCCTGACACACAACTGATTGAATATCTGAAATTCCTCAAAAAAGTGTGATTGGGGGCCCGCCCGGTGGCGTAGCGATTAAGTTTCCGTGTTCTGCTTCGGGGGCCCGGGGTTGGCCGGTTCAGATCCTAGGCGTGGACCTACTCACCACTCATCAACCCATGCTGAGGTGGCGTCCCACATAGAAGAATTAGAAGGACCTACAACTAGGATATAAAACTATGTGCTGGGGCTTTGGGGAGAAAAAAGAAAAAAAAAGGAAGATTGGCAACAGATGTTAGCTCAGGGCCAATGTTCCTCAAAAAAAAAAAAGGTGTGATTGGGTTAAAATATGTCCACAGATTATTTGACACTCGAAAGGTAAATCTAATTCTCCTCCCCCTGTGTGTGGGTTGGGCTTAGTGACTTGCTTCTAACAAATAGACTATGTTGGAAGTGATAGCATGTAACTTCTGAGACTAAGTCATAAAAAGCATTTGAATGTCTCTTCCTTCTCCTCCTGCCTCTCTTCCCCCTTCTCCCCTTCCTCCTCCTACCTCTTCTCTCTTTCTCCCTCTCTCTCTCATCACTCTCTCATCAGTCTCTCTGGGGAAGCCAGTTGCCATGTTGTGAGGACACAAAAGCAGCCCTATGGAGAGGCCCACATGGCGAGGAACTGAAGCCTCCTGCCAACAGCCATGTGAGGGAGCCATCTTGGAAGTGGATCCTCCAGCCCCAGTCAAGCCTTCAGATGACTGTAGCCCAGGCCAACATCTTGACTGCAGCCTCATGAGAGACCCTCAACCAGAATGAGCCAGCTGAGTCACCCAAACTCCTGACCCACAGAAACTGGGATATAATGACTATTTGTTGTTTTAAGCTTCAAAGTTTTGGGGTAATTTGTTACACAGCAATAGATAATAAATACATTAAGAAACAAACTTCCCATTCCACAGTGAAAGATAAGACTTAAATCCACATTCCTAGGGAGAACAAAAGACCACAAATGAGTCCCAAAAAGTTAGGAGAAAAGGGGAAGGGCACTACATGAGCTGAAGACAAGCTCTGCTGGCTTTATAATCTGCTCTAAACCAACATCAGAATTATCTTAAGTAAATTCATTGTTAGAAATGGAGTCCTGGGCTATATTATAAATCATAACTCAACTCCTCCTAACTAGACTGCCTGCTGGACACCTTAACTCAGATGGTCCACTGTCACCTCACCTCAACCCGTCCCATTCTCAGCCCAGCTTCTCCCCCTTGGTCTCCGTGTCTCAGAGCATGGGACCACCCATGCGTCTAGGGACTAAGGCAAAGAGTCAGCCACCTCAGCCTCCAAGTTCACCACCAACTGTAGATTTCACCTGAAATATTTCACCAGTTTAATGGTAGCAAAGAAAATAGGGAGAGAAATGGCTCTCTGAATTTTTGAGAGTACTTCTGTTTCTTCAAGGACAAGCATATCTGTCTTCCCATGTGTTCTGGTTATGTACCACTGTGTAAAAAGCCACCCTAAAACTCAGTGGTATAAAACAACCACCATCATTTGTTTTGCTCATGAATCCACAATTTACGTGAGGCTCAACGGGACAATGTCTCTCTGCTTCACAATGTCTGGGGTCCAGCCGGGATGATTCGTGTGGCTGGAGGCTGGCCAGCAGCAGTGTGCTGAAACCCGCCTGTACCAGCCTGTGGCAGCCATTTGTTAAATATTCAGAAATGTTTGCAAGCCAGTCGTTATACCATTAGTAGCTTGAAGTTGGCCCTGGTGGGACTAGTTACACCCAGAAATCAACAAACACTATAAACCAGGACATATTTTTTTTTCAGAGAGCAGGTTTACCAGCATACCACCACTGTTATGCCGGGATCCATCTCTCTCTCTCCCTGCCACAAGGCTAGTTTGGGCTTTTTCAGAGCACGGAAGTCTCAGGGCAGTTAGGCTTCTTACAGGGTGGCTGGCTTCTGCCAGAGCAATTGTTCCAAAAGATCTAATCAGAAGCTACACAGGGCTTCTTATGACCTAGCCTCTGCCCCAGAACATCACTTCTCTCACATTCTATTGGTTATGCAAATCACTAAGACCAACCCAGATTCAAGGAAAGAGATTAGACTCCGCCTTCCAATGGGAGGAGAAGCAAAGAGGGTGTGGCCATCTTTAATCTACTACAGCACAGTAAGGAAGACTGGGTGGTGTAGCAGAAGGCTACTGGGCTACATATCAGAAGAGTCAAGTCTAACCCCTGCCTCTACTTCTTATGATGTATGCCTTCAGCAACTCGTTTAATTTACTTGAACCTCCTTTTCTTCATGGGTTAAGCAAAAATAAAAGAAAGGAAAAAGAAAAATAAAGGAGTAGCAATAACCTTAACCCTGTCTACTTCTCAGTGTTATCCTTAGGAGCAAGTAAGTTCATTTTAATGTACCTATATGCAATTTAGCGCCATATAGATTCAAGGCTTTGTTGCAATTGTTTTTTGTTTATGTGCTTTAACTAGGGTGACCAGATAATTCACAGTTCAAAACAGGACACTCTGCAGAGTGAAAAGGCGTGTTATTAAGAATATGTCAAAGGTGGAATCAGGACTGACCCCAGCAAACCAGCTTGCATGGTCACCCAGCTATAATAAATATGCCAGTTTTCAGAGAAGAAACAGAGTAATGTGAACCAGGTCACGTTACCCAGGGGTGAGCATTCAGTGGGGAAAAAATAAGGAAACATTCTAGGAAGAATTTAGCAAGTCAAGGATCTTGCTGAAAATCTTTAATGGGATAAGGCATACTATAAATAGATACATAAAGTAAAAATGAAAGAAAAATATCTTTTTTTCTCCAGCTCAAATCATTTCTTCATTCCCAATGTCAAGTAGCCTGTCCAGGTTCCCTATTCAACTCCCAACTGATGTTCTTGCCTCTGGTCTCATTTCTATCCAGTTATCTCTCCACTGTGCTCCCCGCCCCCAGAGAATTCTATCAAGAATGCGCAATTTCTTGTATCATTCCCTGATGTGACACTCTTCAATGGCTCTTCATCACCTACAGAAAATATCTTCAACTACAAGCACGGTACAAGCTGGCCATGGTCTGGCCCTCCTCCTACCTGTCTCTCCAGCCTCCTCTCTTGCCCCCTCTGACCTCATACTCTTATTTACATTCTAGAAATTCCAAACAAGCTTTATCTCCTGGTATGCAGTGCTGGGGTTTACACAGTGATGCCTCTCTCTGCCATCCTTTCAGCCTAGAATGTTCTTTCCCATTCCCTTTGTTTCTCCAGCCCTCAGGAGTCATCTCCTCAAGGAGGCCTTTTTAGATGCCCAAAGCCAGGGTCAATGCCCTCCCCAGTGCTCACCAAACATTCTGGGTACATGGAATGTGTACAGCCTTGGAATATTGTAACGTTAAGGGCACAGACTTGGGGCCCAGATGGCCCGGGTTCCAATCCCAAATGATCTTGGGCAAGTTACTTAATCAATCCATGCCTCAGTTTCTCCATCCGTAAAATGGATTTAATAGGACTCACTTCTTGGGATTCTTACGAAGATTAACTGTGTTAATATAATACATAAACCACTTAACACAGTGCCTGGCACATAGAAAGTACTCAAGAAATAGCATTATCTTCTTCTGACGTGGCCTGCATCTGGCTCCCCCATGTGCCCCCACTGGGTCTAGTTCACGTCTGTATCCCGGAGGATTCTCATAAGTGTTGGTTGAAACGAACCAAGTTTAGGAGCTCTTAGAGATCCTCAGGGAGACTCTCTGCTCCCGAAAGAAAAGACTAGAAGTCAGAGGGTGGCTAGAAGAAAGAACAGGATTTAGAGAGTGAATTAATACGATAGGGGGACACTGAAACTTCAGTCTCAGCCATGAATGCAGTGACTGCATGAGGAAAACGGCCTACCCTTGGCACAAAGTCATGCTCCTCCTCCTTCAAAATCCTCAGGAAAACTCAGCTGCAGCCTCCCTGGCTCTGCCTGCCCTCATCTTTTCTCTGTTTCTCCTTCTCCTGGTCCTGTTCCTCAGGAGGCTCCTCTCTGAGATGCCGGCAGCCTCTGACACCCATCCTCCAGAACCACACCTGAGCCTAGCCATACGAGGAGACAAGCAGAATTCATAACGCTCCTTGTATGTGTTTTCTCTCAGTCAGCGAGGTGGGAGACTTTCCCTCAAATTCAACTTTCCTTTCTCTGCATTTCTTGCATTTCTAAATACACCCAAATGAAGATTTTATGAGCAAACCCAGTTATACATAAAACATTTTTACATTCCTAAACTGACAGAGTGATTTAACTTTGTAAAGGGCACTTAAAGTCTAAGAATTACATATGCTTCAGAATTTCCTCAAATTTCCACTTGAAAAATGAAAGGATTTTGAACAGCTCCAGAATTCCCAGACATTTTCCTTCTCTGGGCCGACCCCTGAGTAGCAAGTTGTGTCCCTGAAGCATCCTGTCCCCTGAAGAGCCCTCTGGAGCCGAGAAGGCTCAGGCCTCACCACGTCCCCCATGTCCAGATGCCAGCGGGTCCATCAGTATCCCTTCTCCCTGTGCTGACCTTCACAAGGAGAAGGGGGCATAGACAGCTGGGGTTACCTCTGCAAAGTCAAGCTCCCAGAAGCCAAACATCTGGGCAGCTGCCAAGGACTCCAGTTCTTCCAGCTCGTCTCCACTCTGGTGACAGGAATGCCCCTCTCTCTCCCCAGACCTCTTGGCAAATGCCTAACTGCCTTATGGGGAAATGAGACCCAGTACAGTGCCTCATTGGGTCAAGGAATAGCAGGAGAGGAGCCAGTCACCCCGCCAGGGTGTCCTATCCGAACAGCTCTGGAGTCCAGGGGGTGGATCCAGAATGAGAGGGTGACAGCTGGTCTCGATCTCACAGTAGATAACAGGAGATGGTCAGAACTCTATCAGCAGGAATTCAGGCTTAAAGCTCCTGGTAAGCAGTTAGTGGGTGAACGAAGACCAAGAGCTTCAAGATAGACATTTATACAGTTGGCACCCACTGTGAACTTGGCACAAGAGGCAGTTTGACCTGACGGCTCAGAGCTCTGGAGACACTCAGTCCTGGGTTTGAATCCTTGCTCTCCTACTTACTGGCAGTGTCCTTGGGTAAATTTCCTACCGTCTCTGAGCCTCAGCATCCTCACCTGTAAAATGGAGGTAATAATAATAGTGCCCACACCGTGGGTTTACTATGAGGACTAAACACAAAAGGGCTCAGTATAGAGCTTGACATATACTAAGTGCTCAGTAAGTATGACAACCACCATTGTTATTCCCAAGGTTTGTGATCCATTGGATAATACGGAGAAGACCAGTCTCTGAGTCAACACCTGCCTCTCCACCAGTCACCTATCTCCACAGGAGATAGGAGGGAGGGGTCCAGCTCACTCCACCTGACAAACACCTCAAGAAACTCATGCAGGCCCTCCAGCTGGCCACCCCCAGCCCCATCCAGGACCCCGAGTCTCACCAGTTACCTGTGTCCACCCTGTCTCCCTGCCCCATCCCATCCCAGCTCAGAGAGGCAGAATTCCGGCCAGGACCCCAAAGACCCATCCGCAACTCCCCATCTCCAAGAAAGGGGGCTCCAACAATGCAGAGCAGTAACGAGATGGAAGATTTGGGCTAATCCGGAGCCAAATGAGGGTCTAATTCGTGCTGTAAAAATCTGTCAGCTGCTAGTTAACAGTTCCTCCTGCCCAGAGCTTGGGGAGGAGGGAGGCCTCTGCTTGCAGGAGCATTTGGGCCTGTACCTAGGGTGTTGTTTTTCTCCCCTTTCCTTGTTTTTTCGTTTTTGGAATGTGAATATAAACTTTATGGAGGGGCCTGGTCTCTGTTCACACCGGGTGCTAATAGCCCACAGCGGAAAGCAGAGGTGCCGAGGAGAACGGGAGGTGGAGCCGCCCAGAAGGCTCGGGAACGGGGAGGGACTTTGGAGGGGCTGGTAGAGGGGCCCAGGAGGCGATGGGAGGATATTTAATATTGAATTTGCCTTTTTTTTTTTTTTAATGTGGAAACTTTTAGACACAAACCGGCCCCTGTGTTTAAGTCATTAAAACATCTTTAAGCATTTTCTGGTTTGAGTTTGCTCCGCAGCCGTCCTGGTTCCTGGAATGTATTTTATTTTTCTTTTAAGTCGGTGAAAGCAGAAGGAGCAGGGGGGTGGCAGGGGGAAAAAGTGCATTTCCAACAGATTTTTCTTTTTCTTCTTCCTGGGGTGGGGAAGAGGGCGGAGAAGGAGAGAACAGGGCTCCCTGTGTCTGATCCTGAACCCCCAGAAATCCCGCCCGGCCTTTATGGCCGGTGCACTTGCTGACACGATAAACAGACATTCTCGTCGGTGTCAGGGCGTCGCCCGCCCTCCCGGAGGACCCGGGAATCGCTACGCGCTCGGTTTAAAGTCGCCGGGGCGCGGTGGCCGAGCTCCCCACGACGGCGCGCGCTGGGTTGGACGCCGCGGGAGGAGGCCCAGCGACGGGACCTGGGCCCCTCTCCGCCCCGCGCGCGGCGGAATCTCGCCCACTGCCGCTTGGCACCCGGGCCCGGCGTCTGCCTCTGCCGCCTGGCCGGGCGCCTCCCTTGGCGGGGACGGTGACTAACGCGGCCGCCCAGCGGCGGGGACCGAACGCGCACGTGGCGGCGAGGGCCGGATGGGACACCGCATGCCTTGGTCCCCGCGCTCCGCGTCGGCTCCCTTGAGCCCAGGGCGAAGCCCTGATGCTCTGGCACCAACGGCCCCGGCGTCTCAAAGGAGGAGGCCCGGAATCCGGATTCCTGGGCTGCCCTGTCGGAGCTTAGACTTAGAAGAGCCGCGGCCAGAAGATTGGCTCCGGATATCCGCACAGAAACGGCTTTCAGCCGAGACGCCCAGGCCAGGAGCGCGGCAGGGGCTTAAATGCGGTCCCCAGGCCACGTCTCGAAAGTAGGGCAGTTAACCCTGGCACTACTCCGCCCTCATGACCCGGCCAGAGGACTGGCATCCCCTGGACGGAACCCCACACGGGCACGCGGGAGGTGCCCAGTAAGAGCCGAATTGGAGCGCCATCAGCGGCGCGTCAGAGCTTCGTGGTCCCTAGAGTCCCAGCTCTTCCCGCACTCCCCGCCCCTGCTCAATCTCTGTTCTTCCATTTGGACAATGGGGAGGGAGGAATGCTCAGTTTTCCGAAAGGGGTTGTTTTTTCACAAGTTTGGAAAACAGAACGGAGGTGCCTCTAAGAGATGCAAATTGGGCTGGCAGTGGTGCGTGGACCGTTAGACCCCTTAGGGAAGCTCTTCATCTGGGAGAAGGCTCTTGTAAGGTGATCCACCTCCTCCCCAGGGGCGAAAAAGCTGCTGGGCACAGATGGCTAGTCTACCTGCTCTGAGGGGACCCCTCCCCACCGCAGTGCTCCTGGACTTCCAGGCGGGCCAGACTTGAAAGACTAGCTGGGACCTGGATTCCTCTCTCCTTCACCACCCAGCAGTCTTTCAGGGAGCCCACACACTGTGCGGGGTGTAGGAGAACCAAGTGGGTTGTCCAGGAGTTTGCAGTCCTGTACGGAGGGATGCACGTCGCCCTGGTTATTTCAATGCCTGAAGTTTGCATCCTGCCCTGGACTTACCTGTGACCTTATCAGCATGTAACTTGTGCTTTAGGGGATTTTGTCCTAAAATTAGAAGGCCTTCACAGGCCAGGAAACTAAACCTGCACAGGTCCTGACCTGCCTGGTACCACGGCATGCACGCAGGCCCAGTCCATCTTCACACCCCTGTGCAGGCTCTGGTTTCCAGGCTTCCGTGGCCTCTAGCCCAGCACCTTGCACATGGCTGGCGCTCTTGCCCACAGAACGGCGTGGCAAACACACATTGCTTAATTCCCCCCAAAAGAAACTTATCCAGGATCAGCTTCCATTGGGAGGGAGCTTTACTTCCTAAGAGACCCCCTCCTGATCCCCTCTCACACTATGGAGGATAGGCTGGAAGAGTGAGATCTCGCACATGCAGAGCAGAAAGAGTGAAGCCTGAGGCCCCCCTCGGCAGTGGGAGGTGGGTTTCCTGAGCGGACGCTTATCGCAGGACCCTGCGCACCCTCTGCGCTCCAGAGAAGAGCAGTTCCAGTGGTCCTCTGTGCACCCTGTGCTGCAGAATCTGGGAACCTTTGAGGCACAAACGGCTCTGCTTTCCAGACATAGTTCTATCCTGCAAATGGGTGGGGCCCTGGCAGTAATTTGGCTCTGAAAATTGGTGCCACGGGAACAGCTGAGAGCTGGCAAGGCCGGCGCCCCTGTAGGTCAGCGTCTGTCAGTCTGCATTAACATATGCAAAGCCGAGGCGCCTGCGCAGCCGCTGTTGCCTCTAGGCCTGGTGTGTAATTGGTGTCAACTGTTTGATTGCGATAATTGCTACTGTCTGGGGAAGTGGCTTCCAGGCCCGATGGGACAGAGCCTGGTCTGCAGGCGGCTGGGCTCGCTGCTGGCCCCTGAGCTTCTCCCCGACCCCTCGCTCTTCTGCCTACTGCTCCAGAGACCTGCAGGCCTGGGATTCCAGTGTGACACCCCTACGCCCCCAACCCCTGCTGCTTCCCTCTCCCTTTCCCTAAGAGGGAGGGAGGAGTGAGAAGATCTGTCCTTCTCCCCCACCAACCCAAACTACACATCTCCTCATAGAGGGGGTAGGAACTGGCAGACTTAGGCCTGCAAGAGCCACCCCAAGTCTCACATTTCCTACCCCTTGAGAGTCACAATAGCAATTAGCTTCCAGGCCATTATCTAGGCTGACCCTCAGCAAAGCCTAAGTCGGTATTATTAAATCCTACTTTAGAGATGAGAAAACCAGGGCTCAGGGGTTAGGTCACATACCCTCTGTCATGTATCTGGTAAGAGGCAGAACCAGCCAGGGAGGCTAGAACTTGGTTCCCCAAAGCCATACCCTCTTTCCCATCCAGCTGACGAGGAGGCTCGGCAGCCTGCTGCATTTGGGAATCTGAAGCCCACGCACTAGGCACCCTGACTGGGGGGTGTTTGGGGCTGTGGAGGCAGGGCCACTTGGGGGGAGCCATGCTAGGCTTCCCAGCTTCCTATCATTTCTTAAAGCCTCGGAAAAGGAAAGTGGTTGTCCTGGGCATCTCATGGTGGAGCTGGGCTTCTCCTGATGGAGCTGGGCTTCTAGAGCGGGAGTTCTCGAATTTGGGCTGGATCAGTCTATGTTGCAGGGGCTGTTCTGTGCATTGTAGGGTGTTAGCAGCATCCCTGGTCTCTACCCACTAGATGCTGGTATCACAAACACATCCCTCTCCCAGTTGTGACCACGAAAAATGCCTCCAGAAATTGCCAAATGTCCCCAGGGAGGAGGGAGACAAACTGCCCCCAGTTGAGAACCACTGGCTCCAGTTGGGCCCCCATGGTGTCAGGAGCCAGGTGTCTGGCAAGTGAGCTCAGTTCGATTCATTCAAAGAAAACTTTCCACCCTGTACTGTCCAAGAAGGACACTAGGCCCGGGTTTGTAGGGGCTGCAGAGACAACTAAAGAACCTGTCTGCTCTCAAAGCTTATTGTGATGGCTAAGCACACGGAATTTGCAGCCAGACTGCCTGGGTTTGAATCTCAGCTGCCATTTACTAACCAACTGAATATCTATGCCTCAGTTTCCCCATCTGTAAAATGGAGGCAATAATAGTAACTACCTCATAGGCTTATAATGAGGATTAAATGAGCTAATGTTTGAAAGTGTTTAGAACAGGCCTGGCACATAGTAAGCACTCAATAAGTGTTTGTTAACTAAAATAAATGGAAATAAAGCCCTTATTGTCTGTGTAGGGTATGGAGGGTGGGAGGATGGGATTCTTCGGTGTCTACAAGTAACTATAATGCAGGGCAGAATCAGGCAAGGGTTAACCAGAAGCAGGAGTGGTGGAAGAAGCAAAGACTCTGCCTGGGAGACAGAGGTGGCCTTGGAGCAGCAGGAGACTGAGTCTTCAGAGAGAAGGAAGAGATTCAGGCCTGGGGTCCACGTGCACTAAGAGCTCTACCCTGCTCCATCCCCAAGACAAAGTATGTTTTACCTGTATGAAGCAGCAGGAGCAGAGAAGGTGATGCTCCTGAAGGCAGCCTGCTTTAAAGCCTAAATGAAGACCTTCCTCCTCCAGGAAGTCCTCTCTGACTCCTCAGCCATTTCAAAATGATCCCATCCTCTGTCTGCAACGTCGCTTGCTCTACTTATTGGATATGTAATCAAATAAGGCCTGGTATTGTCATTCTTCTTAATTTCCTACTTTGTGCCAGGAATATGCAAGCACTTTATATTTATTATTACATTTCAGAAGTATTATATCCTTTATTATTATTATATTTATTATTATACTTATTATGCACCAGGCTATCTGCTAATCACTTATATGCACTATTGCATTTAATCCTCACACAACTCTATATGTCCACTGTGTACAGGTCGAGAGCATGGGCTTTTGAGTTCGAACCCAGCTCTAACACTCACCAGCTTTGTAAACTGGACGTATGCTACCCCTCTAAAGCCTCAGTTTCCTCATCTATGGGCTTAATAAAACCTACCTCCCAAGATGGTTGTGAGCATCAAATGAGCTAATGGATGTGAAGTACTAAACACAACGCCTAGACCATGGTATAGGTACAATTAGAAACTTGCTAGTTCTTTGTATTTATTAAATAATAACAACAATGATGATTAAAATGTATTGCTATTTGCCTTTGTTTTCTTAACTTGCCTGGCTTGGGAAGGGTTTGAATCAAAGGTTTCTGGAATATGGGGCTGTGAATGTGCAAACCCCAATGGAGAACCTGGGGAGCGGGGCAGTGGGAGCGGTCCACCTTGGCTGCAGGCAATGAAAGGGTTCATTGTCTGTAGACAACTTTAAAACAATAATAAAATTGACTAAAAGTCAATCTGCTTTTTTCTTGTCACCATGCACCAGCAATTCTGTGTTAGTGATAAAACACTTCTCCCCGAAAAAAGATATTCTGTTGTGCTATGTTCTAAGTAATTACTGTGGTTACTGTTGAGTTTCAGTAACATATACATAAGCTTCAAATGAGCACATCTCTGTTACCTATCCTTTCATAAAGACTGTACGCCGGCGGCGGCATGGTAGTTCATTTGAAGAACTCCCATGTATATCGCCAGCCGGGAACACACAGAACTCGGGCTACACTCTGCATTTCGAGTGTAAATTTGTAACAGTTCAGAGTCATTAGAGCTGCTTTCAGTCACAGTTCTCAACTCACCTCCTGGAGTTCTACACATTCCCGCGTTTAAACAGTAGATTCAAAAATAAACAATGACGCACAGAGATGGCAAAGAAAAGTCACAGACTCCGGCTACTTCAATCCCGTCTTTCTCTATGCAAATCACTCTCTGACACTTGCAGAGTTCACTCTTTGGGGGACTTTTCTTCATCTTTCTTCCCCCACTAAAAAAACCATTAATATAATTTTAAAGGATCAGTCAACTACTTTTGTCTTTACTGTAATATTCATGTTATTTATTATTTATTTACTAGTATGATTATACAAAGTTTAATAAGAGAACATTTCACTGTCTGATTTTTCTTTTCTGCCAATTATTATTGTTATTTATTATTATGACAATAATTTTGTTATGTGAGTGGGGTGTTTAAAATGATTCACTCAGGGCATCTAATGATTAGGTACCCCACTGGTCTGGAAAGGGTGCTCCACCAGGCTACTGCTGCCCAGACCCTCACAGCTGCCCACAAGGCCCAGGACCCTCCTCACCCTGGGGGCTGGCAGACAGCCCAGGGGGCAACATGGACTGGTGCTCCCCTCCCTCACCCCGCCTTCCCAAGGCTCCTTCCCTGCTATGTCCCTCCCACAGCAGCCCCATCCCCCTGCCCTTCTCATCTTCCCTCTAGTCTAAGCCCAGCCTCAGCTGTGATTGGGTGAGGAAGGCTCTCAGAGGAGTGAATGTGTGACCTCAGGGGCAGGCACACATCAACATAGGCCACAGGCTCCCTGCAGGACCTGAGAAAGGATCCTGTTCAGATCCTCTGCATATTGGGGAAACTGAAGCCCAAAGGGGGTGTGCCCAGCCTGAGGTCAGCCAGCTAGTTAGTGGGTCAGGGTAGAAGCAGAACTCAGCATTCCTGGCCTCCAGGCTGGTGCCCTGCCATGACACCACTCAGCCTTAGGCTAACAAGGATGAGCTAATGGTAAGATTTTAGTCATCAGAGGCAGGCCTCAGGGATGCTCTTTCTGGCCAGGAGGGCTGTCCTGAGGCCCCTTTCTGAGTCCAGAATAGCCAAACCTCCCAGCCTGCCTTTCCCTCCTTCTTGTTCCCCTAGTGTGAACTGGGAGCAGGGCCAGGTGTGTAACAGAATTCTCTAAACCAGGGTCCCTGTGACCCACAGCCTGGAAGCATTGGCCTTTCCCTGAGGAGCTGGCATTGGCATCACCGCAGACCTCGGACACTTGGCCTAGACTGAGGGGGGTTGGGGGTGGGGGAGAAGAAGGACTGTGTGACTTACAGGGTGAGGATGCCCCTCTTTTTCAGGAAAAGGCAGATCTGGGGTCCCTTCAAGGGGAAGACTCAGCATCTGTGAGTTCCATTTCCAGGAAGCCCCTTTCCCTCCTCCCACCGGTTCTGCTGCTGCTGAGCCCTGCTGCTCCCATTTCAACCAGCACCAGATCCATTAATAGCATCAATTTTATTTGCACCAGCCTTGGCTCCCTCCCCGCTCCCCAGGGGCCCTCCATCCAAAATGCCAGGCCCTGCTTCCTTTTCTCCTGGAACACGCTGACTCCTTCCCTTGGGTGCCCAAGGAGCTGGCAGGATAATAACCTTCGAGAGGAAAACTCTCTTCTCCCTGCCTTCTAATCTTCAGCACTCACCAAATTAGAAAAGGCATCAGAAGCCCATCGGGCCGACTGCGGGGTGGCGGGGCGCATATCATGCCATTAACCCCAGGCCGCCTCCTGGTGGTGTAAGGAGGTGGGGGAGGATGTTTCCGGCCCCCCAACCCTCTCTAGCCCCCTGCTTCTAAGCAGGAAGGGAACTCCCACTTCCCCATGCCCCCTCCATCAGTTTGCATGAAACCCCTACCCCAACCTCCTCACCCTCTATCCCCCTCTCCTACCCCCACTCTCATTATCCTCATCCGCATCCCCACCCCTGTCAGTTGGCATAGATTTCTAGAATAGCCAGAAGGGCCCTTGGAGTCCAGTCTAAGCCCTCATTCCACATATGAGAAGATTGAGACCTAGGGAGGGAACATTTGTCATCCTGGTCCTCTTTAGGACCTAACTCAGCTGGCTCTTCCCTTATCCATTAGCCAAGATTGACAGCTCCTACTCTGCGCCAGGCCCCATTCTGGGCACTGGGGACACAGCAGTGGGCAAAACAGACCAAGTCCCACTCTCGTGGAGCTCACAAGCTACTTCTTCCAGGAGGCTGCCCATCATGGAGGCTGGGCTAGGTGTCCCAGACATGGGACCACAATTGCAACTTTGTCTGCCTCCCCATGAGTCTGAGCTCATCCTGGCAGCAGGGACCACGTCTTGTTCAACTCCGTATCCTTCGTGCCTGGGGCAAGGCCTGGCACATTTAGATGTCCATACATCTTTACTGAAAAGTCAGGACTAACACTTATGTGGCACTTAACTATATACCAGGCACTAAGTGCTAAGTACTATCATTATTCCCATTTTAGAGGAGGAAACTGAGTCCCAAAGAAGTTAAGTGACTCGTGCAAGGTATCCAGCTAGCAAGTGATTCAAACCCAGGACTTCTGCTATCCCAATCCTACCCATGCCACCCCCTCCAGAAAACCTTCCTGTGCCTACAGCACCAGCTGGAGCAGGAAGGGGTCTAAGCCAGCCTATGGACCACCCAGTGTGGCACAGCCTGGTCCTTCTCTCCAGTGGCCTAGAGCTGGGCCCACAGTACGTGCTAGGTAAATGCTGATTGGTTGTTTGACTAACTCATTCTCCTTAGGTGATGAGTGCAAAGCCAGGACTGAATTCTAGTTCCAGCCCTGCTATAATGCACTATGAGACTTGGGGCAAGTCATCCCCTCTCTGAACCTCAGAATCTTCACGTACTTTGAGGGGTTGGACTAGATGGTCTCTGGGTTACTTTCCTCTGTAGAATTCTAGGTTCGATTGTAAACGTGAGTTCCCTTTACAGGTCAGTGTCAAGCAGAATCTCCTTCACCCAGCACTGGGTAAGGCTTGTCTGCTGAGACAGGTAATCAAGTGAGGAGCATGTGCAAAATGGCCTAGAGAGGAGGTGACATCTTCAGGGAGAGACTGGACAACCTCTGGGAAGGAACTTTCCATGGAATCTGGGAGGTGGGAAGGAGGAATGGGAATAACACTGAGCCCCTGTCTGTGCCAGGCCCTGCCGTGGGTACCCTGTTTCCTGGTATTCAGTGCTCACAGCCTCCCTGAAGTGAGCGTCCTCATGCTCATTTTACAAATGAGGAAACTGAGGCTCCTGTCCAAGGTTACAGAGCATGTGAGTATCTGAGGGAGGATTCGGGCGGGTCTGTCTGTCTCCAAAGAGCAGGCTCTGCCCCCGGCAGAGACCTGCATCCTCCAGCCGCCCTGGTCTGCACGTGCCTGGACAGTGTCCTGTCCCTGCACTGTGCTCCAGAACATGCCGGTGTGGACGTGGAGGCAGGGAGGGCATGTGCAGGGCTACTGTGCTCACACTCAATCTGGAGAGCCACATCCACGAGCGAGAGAGAGAGAGAGAGAGAGAGAGAGAGAGAGAGGGAGAGAGACAGAGAGAGAGAGAGACAGAGACAGAGACAGACAGAGAGAGAGAGAGAGAGAACCAAAAAAGACAGAAACAGTTGAAAGAACAAAGGGAAAGAGTTAATATGCAGAGTAACGAGATTGACAATAATAACAATAATAATAACGAGGATAGCACAAACCTTGCCTTTTTTTTTCTAGCCCAATGTGAGCCAGAGCAGGGCTGAGGGGATTAATCTCTTAAAATAAGTGCCGTGTGAGGAGACAGGCAGTGATTAAGGTTTTAACTGATCAGTCTGCATCTGACAGTGAACCAGCTATTATCTTAACGGAATCAAACGAACATTCAAAGCCGTGCTCAGCCCCAAACATGAAAGGAGATGTCATCTGCTGGCAGCTGGCAAGCCCAGGGGGAGCCGAAGGGGAGAGGGGAATAGAGGGAGAGGAACAGCGAGAGAAGGGAGAGGAGAGTCACGGGGAGGGACAAGGGAAGACAGAGAAAAAGAGGAGTGACCACTAGCAGGTCATTGTCCTCAAGCACAGGTGCAATCATGTCATCCCCTGCTTGGAAACCTCAGAGCTCCCCCTTCCTAAAGGATAAAGATGGGACGTGATGAGAGGGCAGGGGGCGGGGCCTCGAGGTCGGCTCACATCTGGTTTCCTGGAGAGCAGAGACCAGGACTCCTGTCCCTCTGATTTTCCCACAGTTCCAGTATATCGAAGACTCAGTAAATTTTTCCTAAATAAATGAAAGAAAAGGGACAAGGAAAAAGAAACAGGACAAAAAAGAGACAAAATGCCTTTGTTAGGCACTTAGGTTCATTTTCTCATTTAATTTTCCCAACAATGCAGCGATAAACGTCATTAGGATCTTTGTTGTGTGGAAGAGGAAATGGAGGCCAGAGAGGCGAAGCCACCTGCTGCAGATCCCACAGCTTGAAAGAGGCAGAGCTGGGATTTGTACCCAGGCCTTTCTGGCTCCAGTTTCTCTGCATTTCTCACCAGAAAGGGAGATAGAAGAGCAGAGACACAGTCAGGAAGCAGAAGGGCAAACCCAAGAGGAACAGGGAGGGCGATTCCCGTTCCTGCTCTTTATGCCTCAATATAGAGCAAAAGATGTCCCCTTCCCATGCCGCTCTCCCAAAATGAGGGTGCTGGGCGAGGAGGATTCCACAGTCGGCTTGCCCCCGGGCATCCGGGATGGACCAGGGCCTGGTGCATCATTTGGGCTCATTACGTGGTTGTTAGAGGAGGGGCAGAGGGCAGGGCATGCTCACAAGGCAAGGTTTGGCAGAGGCAAGATGGAGGGACTTACCTGGTCTGTCACCACACCCTACTCCTACTGGGTTCTGACCACAGGAGAGGCAGTGCAAAGGAAGGGAGCATCTGGCTCCTGGCCCTCAGGAGCTGGCCTGACCCCCTCAACCGCCAGGCGGAGGGATTGCCAGGCCTGTGGCTGCTGGGGAAGACAGAAGGAAGAAACATTGGAAAAGCAAAGATTTAGAGAGAGAGAAAAAAGGAAAATATTTGAAAAATCAGAAAAGTTGACAGACCCAGGGGCCCTGTACAGGGGACAATTTATTTGCTAATGTGGACCTGATCCCCTAACCCCACTTCCTTTCTTCTCTCATGGACTCTGTCACCCACTTGAGGAGACATCTGTTTCTCCCAGAAAATAGACATATGGTCCTCCCTCTTCCCTCTTTGTCACCCACTCACAGTCTCTGTCTCTCTCACACACACAAACAACAAATACACACTCTCTCACAGACAATCTCCTCATACACACATACAAACAACACAAATACACACTCCCACACACAATCTCTCTCACACACACACAAACAACAAATACACACACACACGATCTCTCCCATATACACGCATACTATTTCACACACACATACAGAGAGTCAGTCAGAGCTGGGTCCCTGCTTACTTTGCCACTCTGGGCCTGCAGGCCTGGTTTGGGCCACAGCCCCCTCCCAGAATTGCTCCTTTGGGTCCAGGTCCACACTGTGAGACCAGATGGAGTCCAGTCCATTCTCTGGGGGTGGAGCTGGCCCTGTGCCTCCCTGAATGCAGCCTTCCACCCTGGCCCGGAAGGGAGGAAGGCAGGGCAGCAGCCAGCAGCCAGCAACCAGGCATGGTGGGCCCAACGGGCAGGAGCAGGGTGTTCCCCCAGAGACACGTGATTCTCTCTCCAGGCTGCCAGTCCCCACCCTTTCCCTCTGCCTCCGCCCAGGTCAGAACATGCCCATCTCATGCCTGAATCATGCAATAGCCTCCTAAGCCATTTCTCTGTCTTTAATCCATTACACACCACTGCCAGGGGTCTCTTTCTAAGACAGCCCAGATGGCATCTCTCCCTTGTTAGAAACCTTTCAAAGCTCCCCTTGGCCGGTATGGATCAAGTCCAAACTACTCTAGTGGGCTTGAAGGCTCTGCAGTCTGCCCCTCACACTCCTCTCTGCCTTAGTGCCCCACCCCCACCCCCTGCCCTGGAATATCTCCCCCTGAATAAAGTCACTCCCTCTCTGTCCCTGAGCATGACACACACGTCTTCCTGCTTGACACACACAGCCACTGCTTCCATCCACCTGGAGACTGTCCCTCCTCTCCACCTAGCCAGTCTCCTCTTAGGGATGATGAGGTTAACTCAACTTCCTGAGTACTTACCACAAGCCTAACACTGCGGCCCTTTATAGTAAATAAACCATTTACTCTCCCCTTGAGTCTTATGAGATAGATCCGTGTTACAGAAGGGAAGCTGAGGCAAAGAAAGGCTAAGCATCTTGCAGGGTCACAGAGGCAAATCCACAGAGTGGCAGAGCAATGATCTGAAAACAGGGAGTTTGGCTCATAGTCTGTGCTGAACCATTAGACTGCCCTGCCCCTCAGCAGGCACGTCCTCCCTCCTGGAGGCCTTCACTGGCCACCCAGCCCCACATCCAATCTCTTTGTCCTCCAACTTCCTCGAGTATGTTATCTGCACCTCTCATGGGCTCCTTAATTACACGATGCCTTGAATTAGTACTTTGATCGCTGCGTGTGTTAATTTTATCTCATGAACTAGATTATTTATTATCAGGAGTATAAACTGTTTTTGCCATTGCTCTTGTAGCCTCACCCCCACCACCAGTTCCCGAGCACAGGGCTAGGCCTATGGGTTAGAAATAAAAATAGCACCAGCTAACATGTAATGGTTGCTTACTATGAGCCAGGCACTGTTCCAACTACTTTCCATGAATTGATGTATTTATTCTTCACAGATGAGAACACAGATGGAAAATTAGAAAGGTTAACTAATTTTCTTGTTCAAGGTCACACAGACTGTTGTGGGTTAAAGGCGACTGCAAATTCTTTGCTATTCCCCCACTAAGAAGTGGAGCTTATTTCTCTTCCCCTTGAATTTAACCAACAGGATGCAGCAGAAGTGAGGTTGTGCCACTTCTGGGCCTAAGTCTTAAGAAGGCCTGGAAGCTTCCACTTTTGTGCTTCTGGGAGCTCTGAGCCACTGTGTAAGAGGTCTGGTTATCCAGCTGGAGAGATCAGTGGAGAGGAGAGGTCCTGAGGGTCCACGGAGAGCAGGAGGCCTGGCCATCCCAGCATCTGGCTCAGTCCTCCAGATGACTGCAGGCCCAGCCACCATCCACTGCAGCTATGAGAGACCGGCAGAAGAACCGGCAAGCTGAGCCCAGCCAGCCCATACACTAGCAGAGAGAGCACAATGGCTGTTTTAAGCCACTATGTTTTCGGGTATTTTGTTACACAGCAATAGAAGACTAAAACTGGTAGGTCCTGTTATTATTCCCGTTTTTCAGAGGAGGAAATAGATGGAGGGCTCCAAAGGTTACATGATTTACTTGCCCAAGGTCACACAGCTTTATAAGTGGAGAGTGGAAGCTGAAGTTAGGGCCCAGGTGCAACTCAGAGCTTGGGGAGAAAGAGCTTGCTGCAATAGGAAACCCTCAGTTAGTGACTGAAGGCGACAGGTTCTCATGGACTGGGTGTCTGGACGCAGCCCCCGACCAACTGTACTCAACCGGGGGGGGGGGCACTCAGAAGGCAAGACTCTGGACACCACCCCTAACCTCCCCCCAACCCACATTGATCTGATCTCTCTATAGAACCTCCACAGAAGCTTTTCTTTGAAAAATGCATCCTGGTTTAAAAACCACTGGACCAGATAAGCTCGAAGGCCCCTTCTAGCCCTGACACTCCGGGATTCCATGAATGAGTGATGGAATGAATGGATGGGTGGATGCTCAACCTGCCGTGGTTCTCGTCTCTGGATGAATGATGTGGAGGCACACGGAGAGGGGATGAATCCATGGAGCACTGAGTGACTTGGAATGCAGGGGAGTTCCAGAACTTGGCAAAAGAAAGGTAGGGAGGAAGGTGCTAGAGACATCTGCAGGGATGAGAAGGGATGGAGAAGGGTAGGCCTTGGTGGGGATGGAGCTGCGGAGGAGCCCGGGTGCCCAGCACTCACCATGGAAGGCAGGGTGGCATGTAGGTTAAGCACAAGTGCTCTGGAACTGGCAGGCATGGGTTTGAATTCCAGCTCTGCTCTTCACTAGGTGTTGACCTATGACGCTGTTTTCAACCGCTCTAAACCTCAACTTTCTCACCTATAAAACAGAAATTATGTATTTCCTATCTCATAGGGCTGGTAGGGGGCAAATGAGATAATGCAGGTGAGAAGCATGAGCCAGCGGCTGGCACTTGGTGAGCGCTTGGTAAATGGTGGCTTCTTTTTAGGACACCCAGAGTGACTTGCATTAGCTGAAGCCCAGTAGCATAGCTAACCCCAGGAGGCCCAGAAAGGTGCCCTCCATGTGCTCCCAGGTAGAGGTACACATGGAATGCATGTTTGGGGAAGGGAGGTGGAGAGGTAAAGCAGAGGCTGAGGCTGATGGGGCATGGGGCGTCATGCAGACAGAGAACAGGGACATGTGGCAGGTACCCAGATACCTCCAGGCCTGCCAGGAGCTGGGGACCAAGCAATAGGCTGCAGAGGAGGTGGTGTTAGGGCTGGGATAGGGCTGCCAAGCCAATGGGGATGTTAATGAGGTCACACAGTGGGGTGGGCCACTTAAAAGTCTGGGGATGAATCTAGGAGGCTCAGGTGCCATCCTACCCTAAGGCCCACCACGAGAGGGTCATCCCTTTGGCTTGTGAGGGTCCCCAGTATAAAGCAAATAGAATCTAGTGAGGATTTGCAGTTCATGGAAAGTGAGGCCAGGCCCACAAGGGACACAGGACAGAGCCCTCAGGTCAGAGAGACAGTGTTCCCTGGTAGCCAAAAGCACAGACTCTGGAGCCAGCGACTGGGGTTCCAATCCTGATTCTGCCATTAACTAGTTGCATGACCTTGGTCATGTGCTTGGTCGGTGCTAAATGCTGTGGCCATAGTCAGGGTTCCTGATCTCATGGTACTTGCAGTCTAGCTGGGGAGATAGATGCTGAAAAAGTTTTGCTGACACCGTAGGTGGCAGGTGACACACCCATTCACAAGGGAGGGTCAGTGCCATGAGCTGGAGCTAAGGAGGATGTCAATGTGGGTTCTCAGAGAGGCCTTCACAGAGAATGAAATGCCTGCTGGGTTTGGAGAGATTAAGGGGAAGGCATTCAGAGAGAGGAGAGCCTGGAGACAGGGAAGCACATGGTCTGTCCCACCGGAGCAGGAGGTGGGCTCTTGGGGTGGGGGTGAAGGCTGGAGGGGCCCTAGTGAGCCAAACACCTTGAATGGAGACGGAGAAGTCTGAAGCTCCTAGCTACATTCCCTCTCTGGGCTGAGGCGGGGGAGGGGGCATGAAGATGAGTCAGGAGGTCTCGCAGGTGCCTCTAGCGAGGTTGCGTCCATGCCCATGCCGATAGCCCCTGCCAGCTGCCCCAGCCTCCCCGGGTCCCCAGGGTCAGGCCATTACGGGGTGAGATTTATCATGGGCAGGTGTGCTCCAAGACGGTATATTATCCAGGATTATGAACTGTAACAGGATAATCTCTCTAATGTAATTCAAGCTCTCGACATGGCTTATGGCTCCTTAATGTACCTCAGACTGAAGAATTACAAGAACATTCTCCCCCAAGCTGCCCATGTCCCCTCCCTCCCTCCTCTGTCAACCCCTAAATGATTTAGGCAATTGCCTGAAGCCAGAGCTTGGCATTTAGTCATAATTCAGTGCCGTTCAGTAAACATGATGGGCAAGGAGCTTTCCCCGCCTGCCCTTCTCCCACGAAGGCTTCTCTTTCCTCCTCCACCCAAATCCACCCCCCAGGGATATGCTGGATGCAGGGCAAGCCAGGAACCTCAGTACCCTGGGACTCACCCCAAGAAACCCCCTGGGCACCAAGGCTTATGCTGCCAGGTTTGGGCTTGGGCTCCCCAGGCATCAGCATGTTACTCCCCTGACTTCACACCTTCCAGACTGAGAAGATAACAGAGCCACAGAATAATGTGGGAGCCAGGGGTCGGAGGAAGGCTCTGGTCCTGTGAATCAACCCTGCAAACTCATAGCCCTCGGGCAAACATTCAAATCTTCTGCAAGCCACACCACAGAATGTTTGACCAAGTTTTACTTTCTATAGTTTTGCCCTCAAAAACAACAAAAACCTCCCCCCCAAGAGCTGTGACCCCACAACCGGAAGTCACTCATCTAACTCATCCCTTTCAACTGTCCAGGTGACGATCTTGTAACTCAGATGGGTCTTTCCTCATAATAGATTATGGTTACTGAGCACTTACTATAGGCCAGGCATTTTCCTAAGTATTTTACATAATTCCCTCATTTAATGCTTCCCACAATCTTTGAGTAGCTACTATTATTCCCCATTTTACTGACAAGAAAACTGAAGCTCAGAGAGGTGAAGTCGAGGCCACAGATCTATTAAGTAGGGAGGCTAGGAGGAGAACCCAGGCAGCCCTGCTCCAGAGCCTGCACTCCCGCCACCGTCTACACTGTGCGGGTCACACAGCTCCTGAACCCAGAGCTCAGTGTGCTCCACCCCTGGTGCCGGGGTTTCCTCCATCTACTGAGCACCCTGCCCATGTAGCAACGGGACAGGGCAACGGGGTCTTCTCCTGGCTCCTGGACAGCATCAGTACATTCTCACACTGGCCCTCGAGCCCACCTTTGCTTTCCAATCCCTGGGGTAATCAGAAACCCAGACGTCCCCTCAGCCAGTCAGTGGGAGGCTATCTGAAAGCTCCTCAGCTCCGTACAGGCAAGCAGCCCCCCTTCCTCTACTGCACTCTGTGTGCCCATCCCCCACCTCACCCCTCACGTTCAACACAGAGCCAGAGCCCCCTCCAGGCTGCCGGGATCCAAGGAAGGGAGGAGAAGTCTCCCCCGTGGTAGGAGTGGACCTCAGGTTGGGAAGAGTTCCTCCTAAATTCAGCTCCATAAGAACAAGGCAGTCTCCGGGGCAAGTAATGGCCTCTCTTGGTGCCTTCTGTATGCTTGGCATTGGCCCTTCCCCGATGTTCTTCTCGACCTTGGCAAATCTCTTGGTCCTTTGGTGACTCATTGTTCTCGTCTCTGCAGTGGGCTAATAATAGCAGCAAGGACTAAATTAAAAGATGCAGGTTAAAAAAACTTTGGATAAAGCACTCCAGACTGGCAACTGAAACACACACACACACACACACACACACACACCCCTCTGGTTGAGTTGGTCATTTAGTTGTGTCCCCAACCTCATCCCTGCACCCATACTCCAGTCAAAAGAGAAAAATCCAGGTGAGTTGTCTATCTCTCATCTCTGGATCCAAAACAGCTTAGCTCTGAGATTATACCAGCCACTCTGGACACAGAGTCTTTGGCGTTTGGGAATCTTGGCCCTGAGAGACTGCTACACAGTCAGAGGCCCTCAAGGAGATGCTGCCAGAAGTTAAGAGGGAATTTGCAGTCTGTACTGTGTGTTCACTGAGTTATGTACATGCAGATGATACTGGTGTCATGGGATGAGCACTAGCACAGCAGTGTATGGACACCTGAATCATGGTCCTGCTTCTAACTTCCCTTTCCCTGAACCTCAGTTTCCTCATCTGTAAAACGGGGTGTGGGAGGAGGTCCCAGGTCCCTTCCAGCCTAACATTCTGTTTTAGGATTTACTTCCTTCACAGGCTTGCCCTGCTCCTTGCTCAGGTCTTCGAATTTTCCCCCTTCTGGCCTCTTCCTGTTCCCTTTTTGTGGTCAACCAGGGCCCCATCTCTTCTTGCTCGGAGACCTGTTATTCCAGGAAGTGCCACAAGGGGGAGCCTTCATTTGGATGTCTTGGGTCAGGAAGGAAGCCAACTCTAGCATAAGGCCAGGGAGGGAGTCAGCCAGTCCCAAGGGGCCCCCAGATCAGGATTAAAGTTGGTTGGGGGGCCTAGGGTACAAAGGCCATACTAAGCTACAAAGACCATACTCAAAGATCTTGAAGGACTGAGATCTTGTTTCATGTTATTTCTTGTCCCTCTGTCATGCACTTTTAAGTGCATATGGCAGGGTTATCTCATTTGACCCTCAGTCTAATCCATGAGTCATGCAGGACAGGTGGAATTATCTATCACCTCTAGAGTTGGGAGAACTGAGGCTCAGAGAGGTTCCAGGCTCACCAAGGTCACACAGCCAACCCAGACCAGAGCTGATGATGGCCCAAGTCTCCTGACCACTGGCCTAAGTCTCACTCTGCCTGTCCCTGCCTTCCCCAGGGCCTTGCCCCAGGCTGAGCACATGAAGGACCTTCTGAGATGCTTCTTGAATGAATGAGTGGACCCTCTGGACTAGGGTGCAACCTCCCTGGCATGAGCCTTCTCTGCCTTGCGCTGGTCAGCACAGGCCCAGAGCTGGCTGACACCTTGGTACCACTTTCTACTCCTCACTCTCACCTTCCAGAATCACAATGATCATCTCTTACCACATCATTTCTAGGATCGGGAAGTGCCAGCCCTGTAGTCATGCCCTTGCCAAGAGCCCTGCCCTCCTCTGTCCTTCAGGTCTTGCTCAGGTATGTCACCTCCTCCAGGAGGTCTCCTTTGACATCCCCTCCCATTGTGGGAAGAGTTGAGATCATTCCTCTGTCCGCCCCCAAATAAGTTGCCTGGTTATAATACATCAATCATCGTTTAAAAATTATTAGATACTAGTCCGAGCTTCTCCAGCACAGGAACTGAGTCTTATTCATCTTGGACTCCCAGTGCCTATGGAAAACTCAGATCAGCCAACAAAGACTCATCTTGGGTCCTGCCCCTTCTCCCCACTACAGCATTAGGAGTCACTGTGCCTCTGCCTGGGGGACCTTTGTGTAAAGGGATTTTAAGCACATGAGCTCTGAACAAATGAATGACTGGTTAGCATTCCCCTCCCCTTTTACCTGTCCTGATCCCACAGGTATCAGGAAAGGAGACCATTCCATGTTTCTGGAGATCCTTCAGAACCCTCCTCAGTTCACCTTCAGCCCTTCTAAACCCCACTCCCTCCCACCCCCCACTCATGGGGATACTTTATACAGGCGGCATCCCTCGCCTTCTCCAGGTGACCAAAGGCCTTCTGGTCAGAGAGGAGGGTGGTCCATGGGAGTTGAAAGGAAGGGGGCAGCTCCTTCAGTGGGGGAGGGGGACTCCTCTTCCATCCCTTCCTACTGACCAGCTCTCTCCAAGCAAGCCTAGCCCCGGGTTCCCCCACCACCACCAAAACCTGGCCTATACTTCCCAGGCTCCACCCCACCCCCTACCCCACACCCTACCAGGTGAGCTGTAGAAGGCCGAGGATTACATCTTTCGGAGGTCAGGTTTAGGAGGAGCCATGGGACTCGCAAAGCTGAGAGGGACTTTCACTGGATCCAACTCACTCGTACAGGTGAGGAAAGTAGGGCCCAAGCAGGGAAGGTGCCTAGTTCATTCCTTCGTTCACTCATTCATTCAGCAAGTATTTACTGAGTGCCTACTATGTGTGAAGCTCCGTTCTGGGGCTGAGATCTTTTTTTAAAGCCTCTACCTTCAGAGCATCTACAATCCAGTGGGAGGAGATAGACCAATCAGCAGGTAAATATGTAGCATGTCAGATGGTGATAAATGCTCCTGAGAAAGCCTTAGCCAAGAGAGAAAGGAAGCAGTGTAGGAATCTGGGAAAAGATTATTCCAGGCAGAGGGAACAGCAAGTGCAGAGGCCCTGAGGCAGAAGTGTGCTGTCCTGCCTGTGGTACAGGGAGGAGACCAGTGGGACTGGAGCAGAGTGAGGGGAGAGGAGCGGGAGGGAAGGACAGAGAGGTGATCAGATCATCTGCGGTCTTGTAAGGACCTTTTTCTCTGAGTGGGATGCACAGCCATTAGAAGATTTTGAGCAGAAGAGGGACATGATCTGCTTTTGGTTTTAAGAAGGTAACCCTGGCTGCTCTATTGAGACCAGACCAAGGGGGACAAAGGATGCAGAGGAACAAGTCAGGAGGTGTTGCAATATTCCAGGCAAGAGGAGAGGGTGGCTTGGAATAGTGGGGAAAGTGGGGGAGAGTAGCAGAGTCTGGACATATTTTGAAGGCAAAGTAAATAAGATTTGCTAAGGTATTTGGATGAATGATGACAGAAAAAGGAAGTTGAGACTAACTCCACGATTTTCTTCCTGAGCAACTGGAAAGATGAAGTTGCCCTTTTCTGAGATGGAGAAGACTAAAAGGAGCAGGTCTGGAGGGAAAGATCAGAATTACAACGTCGGACAAGTCGAGTTTGAGATGCCTAGTTTGAGATGCCCACTAGCCGTTCAGGTGGAAAGAGGAAACAGGATTTACAGGTCTGCAGATCAGGAGAGAGATTACGGTAGAGCTAAGAGAACACAAACAAAATTTCAAGTCTCCCCACTCCCAACAGAACTCTTTCCACAGTCTGGAGAGGACTCTCCGGTGAGTTGGCAAAGTAAAATACCTGCGCTCAAAACTTAGGGCGCAAGAGAGGAAATACGGTAACCCAGCGCGCGGGCCCCCAGCCCCAGCCATCCCAAAGCCAGAGCTGGAGGAGGTCGGGCAGAGGGGCCGCGCCTGGAGGGGGCTGGCTATCTGGGGGAACTCGGGCGAGGCCGGAGGGAGCCGAGGGCTCCGCACGCATCAGGGGCGGAGCGGGGCGGAGCGGGGGCTGCTCGGGCTCGGGGGTGGATCTTCGCTGTGGTCTGGGTTTCTTCTCTCGGCAACGGTCTTGACTCGCTTCCTTGAGCCACCGTCAGATATTTATTTAACCTCGCAGTTCAGCCTCCCAGGGGCCGGCTGGGAGGAATGGAGGCAGGGCGGGGGAAGGCTGGCGGAGATGGGGAGCGAAAGGGGAAACGTTTTCCTCCCTCTGCACAAGGCGCGGCTGCCTCGCTCACTCGTGGGGTCCTACCCCAGGCCCCTAGACCTTCGGGAGTCAGCCAGCCCCTTGGACTCCAAGGGAATTCAGGAATCACGCTAGTCCACTCCATCGATTTAAGAACGAGGAAACCAGGGGAGGTGTAACTTGTCCAAGGTCCTACAGTGAGTCCGAGGCGGTACCAGCCCGCCAGTGTCTGGGGTCCCCCATTACTTGTCCATCAAATGAGCACCCGAGGCCCCGCGGTGCCAGGGGAGTCGACAGACCTGAGTTCTGTGCGCAGCCCCAGCGTTTCCCAGCCTTGCGACTTTCACTAGACGCTTCCCCCTCCGTGCCTCCGTGTCTTGGTCTGTAAAAAGGGAATCATCACTCACCCCACCTTCCTTGTCTTGTTGAGGGGCAATTTTTTAAAAATACCAGCTGCCAATTGCCAAGCCCCAGTGAGCCTAGCACTGTCCTGGTCGCCTCGCACGCGGCCTTCTGTCCTCCCAGCTTTGTACAGCCCCCGCTTGTCTAGC
Organism: Ceratotherium simum simum; assembly: GCF_057802395.1. NCBI lineage: Eukaryota > Metazoa > Chordata > Mammalia > Perissodactyla > Rhinocerotidae > Ceratotherium > Ceratotherium simum. The sequence goes on from NC_141912.1 coordinate 42,314,728, forward strand.
CAGTCAGGATGAGGGGTTAGAGGGAGGGGCGAGGGGAGGCCAGAACCCAGCTCTCAGGCCAGAAAGGAGCTCCCCACCCCCCCCCCCAAGCCCCAGCCCCCGCCACTGTCCCAGGGGTCAGTGCTGGGGGCACTGGGGGAGGGGAAGCTGGGGGCCAGGGGGAGCGGAAGTCCCTGCTCCGAGCCCCACTTCCCCTCCCCCCGGCCGGCCCCGGGGCAGGTGAAGAGGGGACCGGGCTCCGCTCCAGGTGGCGGGGCAGCGACGGGGGTGGGGAAAAGCAACAATAGCACTTTTATTTGGGACTGTTTGGTTCTGAGCGGGTGGGCGGAGGAGGAGGAGGCCGACGGCGCTGCGGGGGAGGGGTGGTCAGCGGCATCTGGCTACACACCTGCTCCTGCTTAACCCTTTGCGTGCTGGGGCCGGGCACTCGGCGGGGAAGGCGGGCAGACCGCGAGGACGAGCTCCAGGCAGGGCAGTGCGCGGCTGCCCGGATGGCCAGCCTCCCGGGTCGCTGGCCGGGCCCGGCGGTCTCGGGGCGCTCGGGAATGGGGACAGTGGGGAAGTCCTCGTACCCTTGGCTGCCCCTCGACCTGCACTGGCCTCTTGGGCACAGCCCTCGGCTCCAGAGTCTGCCTCAAATGCGCCAGCGCGGCTCGGGCGGGAGAGGGAAGGCGAGGGGTGGCTCCAGGGCCTCGGCACAGATTCCCCGCCGCCCTCCGGCCGTTCCGGGAAGCTGGCCTTCCGGAGGCGGCGCGGCGGCCGCGGCCATGCCAAGGGCGCGGGGCGCGGGCCAGGCCTAGCCGGCGGCCGCCGGGTGGGGGAGCTAGCGCCGGGCGCGCCCTCTCCGCTAAACGCTTCCAGGCGCGGCGCTGCAGGTGAGCCGGGGCGCCCCGCGCCCCCCAGCCCGGGCCCGGGCCTCGCTGGCGCTCCCTGCTGGCCGGGCGCCCGCGTCGTGGAGCCCCGCGCTGCACCTGCGCGCCGAGACCCCTGCACGCCCGGCCACAGCACCCCCATCCCACCTCCCACCCCGGCGCTGGCGCGCTCGCCCGCCGCACAATCGGAGCTTGTTTGTGGGCGGAGGAGCCGCGCCGGGTGCGGCGGCCCCGCGCCAGCCCACTGATCCCATAAAATATTATTTGTGTTTAAAAATTCCAGTAATTGGCTATGCAGCCGCTTTTTCCGAGACCCGTGCCAAGCGCAGTAAAATCGCAGTCCGACTGGGGTTATTTTCATCATGCAAATTCCCATTTCTGTAAACACGGTTAAAGCCCCTGGAAGAGGCCGGGCTGGAAGGAGAGAAGTTAAAAGCCAAGGCATGTGCTCTGGACTCTGGGCTTTGGTCAGACTGGTCTCCATTCCTGCGATGACCTGGTTAATTGGGGAGAGTTATTCAGATATCCCCACCCCCACTCTATCGCTTTGCCTTGAAGACCAGTGTCTGGACTCTACTGACTGGGTAAAATCTCTGATTTCCTTAACTTTCCCTTCCTTTTTCTCATCTGAATAACTTACATCATCAAATCGTGGAATCCTAATTCTTTTTTCCTTTTTTTTTTAATCACAGGAGGAAACTGAGGCTCAGAGAGGGGAAGGGACTTGCCCAAGGTCACATAGCACGTTTGTGCCAGAGCCCAGGCGAGCCCACAGATTGCCTGACTGCCCAGCCATCAGGGCCCCTGGAGGTCTTGGAAGAGAAAGAGTCTGGGGCAGGTGCCCACTGCGGCCAGCACTGAGAGGCCAGCATGGAGAGCCCTGGGGCCTGACTCTGTCATGCTGACTGTAGGCTCATTAACTGGGGGAAGACTCCCTGCCTCTCCCAGCATGTACACTTCCTGTCCCTCAGGATCCTGACCCTGGAGAGGAGGAGGAGGGAGTCCCCGCCAGGGCCCTGGAAACCCTGAGTAATGGACAGGGGAGCCTCTGCCTGCTCCACCCAGGGATGGCTGCTGTCGGCAGCAGGGAGCACCAACCACACACGTGGGAGGAACAGATTGCTTAAACAGATGCTGAAAGGGAGCCCAGATTCAGAAAGGGAGCCCAGATTCTGAAATCGGAAGGAGAATTGGGGCTCAGAAAAAAGTAAATAATAGCATATTACTTGTAATATAATATATATTATATATATTATTGCTATATTGTATTGAGCCCTTACGATGTGCCAGGCACTACTTTCCAATTTGTCTCATTTAATTCCCACAACAAGCCAAGGGGATGGGTGTTAATATTATACCCACTTTCCAGATGAAGATACTGAGGCTCCGGGAGATTAAGTCCCTTGCCCACGGTTGCCAGGAAGGAAAGCCCTTCCTCTGGGGATTTTTGTGACTGGAAGACCTCTAGGTTTCCTTCTTCTGTCCCAACCCCAAGTTCTCATACCGGCCCAGCCTCCTCCTGCCTCCTCCCTCCGTCTGCCCCTGCAAGCCTTTGTGCAGGCCACCTCCTCCTGTTCCTCCTAGATGTTCCTCCTCCCTCCTATTCTCAGTTGTCCCCGTCGTGCCCCTTCTTTAGCTCCTCAGCCCCTCCGCCCCAGAGGCTGAGGACCATCTGCACAGATAAACTCTCTGTGATGCTGCTCTTGGACCACTAACTCAGGCAGGTTAAAGGAAAGCAGGTTATGGAGCTCTTTGCATAACAACAACAACAACAAAACTTTTTCCTAAGAAAAGTGGTTGTGTGCTTAGCAGTGCCTCCTCCATGCACATCCAAACACACACCTCCCCCCACCAAAACCAGGAGTCCCAGTTGAGGTTCAAAAGAAGGAAGGCATTTCTAGTGGTTCGGGATGATTTGACAGCAGAGTGGGCAGCCTGGTGAGGCACTGGGCCTCTCGTCACTACAGATGTCTCAGCACAGGCGGGAGGTCCCCTGTCCGATGGTGTAGCCAAAGAAATTCCTGGATTCCCTTTGGCTTGCTTGCTCAGAAATCAATTCCAACCCTAGGATTCCAGCTACATTACTGTACAAATATGGGTCCTCCTTGTAATCAAATTGAATCCAGAGTTAGTGTGTAAGTTTCTCGTCAATCTCTGAATAGAAATCCATCAAGGTGGCCGATATCAAGGGGAGAAGGAAAAAGCATCCCCAGCTGGGCCAGGTGGGAGGACAGCTGCCTGGGGTGAGAAGAGATACATTATGGTGGCAGTGTTGGGGGGGAGGTTTGAGAAAGGGGAAAAAAACAGAAAACAGTGTCTGGTGGATTGGGGGGGCACCTGCAGCAGAAGACTCTAGCATGGGAAAGTATTAGAGAAAGCCAGTTCTCCAAGTCCCAAGGGCCTCACAGGGGTCCCAGAGGTCTCTGCCCCTTGGGGCTCATCTCAGCCCTGTACATTTCCTGTCTTCAGCCTTGCTTCCTGCTCAGGCGGGGCCTTGATTGGGATTGTGCTCAGGTGAGGGGCCCTCCTCCTCCAGCACTGCGCACCTGGGCATGGGTTTTTGGGCCCAGGGGTGTGTGAAGGATGCCTCTTCCTGCCCGTGCCTCTGCCTAACTCCGGGTCCTAACACCCTCATTCCCAGAGCCCATCATAAGAATTAAGAATAGGGCAACTGCCTCATCCCTCAGGGAAGGAAAGAACCACCCTAATGAGCTGAGGGCTCTCTCTGTGGCACAGGACTGGGGGAGATTGGGGCGCAGTGGACTTCCAGCAAGCCTGCCCAGGCCAGGCTTGATGAAGCCACAATGGCTTCTTGGGGTGTAGACTGATGAGTATGATGGTACATGGGATTTGGAGGCGTGGCTGGCACCTTGAGCTCATTTCTTTTTGGACCTTGAAGGACTGAGACAGGAGGCCTCTTCCCTTACAGTCCCCTCTCCCCTTCTCCCACCCCAGAGAGGGGCGGAGGGAGTGGGTGGGTTCTGTGACCTTTCCTCCATTTGGCAAGCGAATTTGGAGATCCTTCTCAGGGGCGGGCGTGAGCAAAGACAACCACAAGTCAGAATCTGTATGGAAATGCCAATTAGAAAGAAAGATATACACTAAAAAAAAGAGGGAAAAAAAAAAACCCTCTATGGTGTGATAGGGATTTCAATAGACGTACCTTACATGGCAGGTACAAACTACATGGTCGACCATGAGAGAGGAGCGAGGGGCTAAGGGGACCTAAGTGAGGAACGCTTCAAGGTGAAGGACAGTCAAGCCTTTCAGCGGGCTTTGCAGGACTGGTAGAGTTTTTATCAAGCTGAGAGGTGGCTGGGTGATGGGAACAGCATCAAGCAGAGTGGAATAGGCAAGCCTAAAGCCGGAACCTGGCATGAAAGGATTAGCTGGGTGATATGGGAGGAGATGGGGGTTTCTAACTGGTCCCCCCACCCCAGGATCTGCTCTCAATCCTGCAGGTTCCCTCCCTCCTCTCTCACTTTTTTTTTTTTAAAGAAAGGTGGGTGAACTCCATCTCCAGACTGTCTGAGATCCCACCAGTGGAGGACATTTGTGGCAAAGAGGAGGAAGAATCAGGGTGTGTGTGCCAGGTAATTATCCATGCCTTCTACCTCCTTTGTTTGCTGTGACTCTCCATCTCTCTCTCCCACTGGGGTGTCCTGGTCTCCTCTCTGTCTGGCCTGTCTGCCTCTGTCCCTCTCAGGATCCCTCAGTCGCTGCCTCCTAGTGCAATCTCTGCCATCACCTCTTCTCTCTGTCTCCTTCTCCGTCCTGATCTGATTCTGCTTCCCCCTTTACTCAGGAACAAGACTCTCCTCCGAGTACCCAGGCAGGAGTTGGTGTGGGAGCTGATGGCCTGGCCCAGGTCATCCAGGGAGCAGGTCCTGTGGTGGAAGATGTATATTTCTCCCTGCACCTCCCCCTCCCTGACTCCCCCACCCTGGGTGGGCCCTGCTTCTGTGGGTGCAACCTGAGGATGAAGGTAATGCTCCATCCCCAGCTTACCCTGGCCTCCCGCTCTGCCCCTCAAACCCTCCTTGTCATCCAAGGAGGACCTCCCTCTCTGGGGGACCAGCCCCAAATGGAACCTCGGTCAGCTTCCCACATGATGACCCGCAAGTTAGAGCTGAGGCTTCCTCCCAAGGCCAGACCTCGGGCTCCCCTGAGGATCCAGCACCTCCCAGGCCCTGCGACAGCTGGCCCCATACCAGTTTGATCTCCGATTATTATCAAAACTTCCACCAAGAACTGGTCTCTCAAAGGTCAACATGCACCCTCTGCCAAGGAGGCCTCCCCCTCCCCAGGTGCAGGTGACGACTCCTCACGGCACCTTTCTTTAAAATAAATATTTTTGGGGCCGGCCCCGTGGCTTAGCGGTTAAGTGCATGCGCTCCACTGCTGGCAGCCCGGGTTCGGATCCCGGGCGCGCACCACTTCTCCGGCTATGCTGAGGCCAAGTCCCACATACAGCAACTGGAAGGATGTGCAGCTATGACATACAACTATCTACTGGGGCTTTGGGGGGAAAAAATAAATAAATAAAATCTTTAAAAAAAAAAAAATAACTAAATAAATAAATAAATATTTTTGTTAGATTAGCAATAGTCTGCCTCTTTCTTCTGTCCCAAAAGAGAGAGAGGAAAGACACAACTCCAGGCACTTTGAGATGCATTATTTCATTTCATCTGCACAATAGTCCTGAGAGGTTGAACATGTGTCAGATTTTGTAGATGAGGAAACTGAGGTTCAGAGAGGTTGTTACTTGCCCAAGTGGCAGAGGGAAGACTTGATCTCCGATCTGAGTCTGAAGACTGTGTCCCTTTCTCTGAGCCCCACAGGGATATCCTGGAGGCAAATCAATGACAGTACAATGCACAGGGAACTTGCAAGACCTTGAACTCTGTCAGTTGGAACCGGTTTTAATCTGTCAGGTTTCCTTTGAGGACTTGGGGCCAACTGCCCTCATGTCCCCACCCTGACACGTCATGTCCCCCCATTTTTTGCTCAGGCAAAGACAAGCAAACATACCCCTCCCCCCAATTCTCCTGCCCAAGGTACGATGAGGCAAATAGATCTTTTCTCCCATCACCTCCCTCAAAACCCAGTCCATAACCAATTGCAAAATGTGGACCTAATTTGAACCTGATTCAAATAAGCTGAAAGGAAGATATATTTGTAACACAATTGAAAATTTGAACACTGACTGGATAGTTGTTGATATTAAAGACAATTTTTTAATAATAGACTTTTTTAAGAAGTTTTAGATTTATTGAGAAAATAATGCAGAGAGTTCCCATATACCCCTCTCCACCCCCCCACACCCAGTTTCCTCTATTATTAACATCTTATAATTAATGAACCAATACTGATACATTATTATTAACCAGAGACCATAGTTTATTCAAATTTCCTTAGTTTTTACTTGGTATCCTTTTTCTGTGCCAGGATCCCATCCAGGATACCACGTTACATTTAGTTGTCCTGTCTCTTTCGGCTCTTCTTGGCTATGACAGTTTCTTAGACTTTCCCTATTTTTGATGACCTTGACAGTTTTGAGAAGTTCTGGTCAAGTATTTCATGGAACGTCCCTCTATTGGAATTTAATGTTTTTCTCATGATTAGACTGGGGTTTGGGGTTTGGGGGAAGAAGATCACAGAGGTAAAGAGCCATTCTCATCACATGATATCAAGGGTACATCGTATCAACATGATGTATGACTGCTGATGTTGACCTTGGCCACAGGGCTGAGATGGTGGTGGTCAGGTTCTCCACCGTAGTGACGCGTCCCCCCGCCTTCCACGCTGTGCTCTTCAGAAGAAAGTCACTAGGGGCCGGCCTGGTGGCGCAAGCAGGTAAGTGCGCTCGCTCCGCTGCAGCGGCCCGGCGTTCGTCGGTTCGGATCCCGGGTGCGCACCGACGCACCACTTGTCGAGCCATGCTGTGGCGGCGTCCCATATAAAGTAGAGGAAGACGGGCACGGATGTTAGCCCAGGGCCAGTCTTCCTCAGCAAAAAGAGGAGGATTGGCATCAGATGTTAGCTCAGGTCTGATCTTCCTCACACACACACAAAAAAACACACATACACACAAAAAAGAAGGAAGTCACTATAGCCAGCCTACTGTGAAGGGGTGGGAGTTATGCTGCCCCCCCACTTGAGGGCAGAGTATATACATAAATTATTTAGATTCTTCTGCCTGAGATATTTCTCTCTTCTCCCCCATTTATTTATTTATTCAATTATTTATACCAGCATGGACTCCGGGATATTTATTTTATACTTCGGGTAATAATCCAATACTACTATATTTATTTTGTTGCTCAGATTGTTCCAACTCTGGCCATTGGAGCTATTTCAGTTGGCTGCTGTGTCCCTTTGAGAAACCCCCATCAGTGTGGGATTTTGTTTTTCCTTTTGTTTTGTTTTAGCACTTCCGTACTTTCTGGCACTATAAGACACCCCAAGTTCCTCTTGCATATTTCCTGCCCAGTCCTAGAATCAGCTATTTCTCCATGGAGCCCTGGTTTCTTCTCCTGGAGAATGATACTGGAAGCCTAGATCTGGGTGCTAGGTGTGCTCATTGCTACTGGGGTTAAAGACTTAATTTTAACTTTTTACATGATAGCGGTATTGAACTTATTTTTTAAAGTCTTTATCTTTTTTTAGATACATATGAAATATTTATGGCTGAAATGGTATGTCTACAATCTGCTTCAAAATAATATGGGGAGTGATGGGACAAGGTTGGCCATGCATTGCTCACAGTGGAGGCTGGGTGATGGGATACATGGGGGCTCTTTATACCATTCTGTCTACTTTAGTATATGTTTGAAATGCCTGGAGTAAAAATTTTACAATAATAAAACAAAACTCAGTCCCAGTCACCTCCTCTAGAAGCCATTCTTGATTATTCTCTCTGGCCTGGTGTCTACTCCTTACTCCTGCTGGGCATTTCCATCCTTTCTGTGCCGGGGCACTGCTCTGTAGGTGTCCTGGGCCTCTGCTCACTGCCCGCCTGAGGATGGGGGATATCCTCAGAGTGGTGCACCACGGCAGCAACCTGGGGGTGCTCCGCACCAAAGAGGGGAGAGCAGCTCCCAGCAGCTGTGCCCAAGTGCGGCAGTTTGTCAGGCCCCGTGCCGGGCACTTTCACAGGGGCAGTCCCAGGTGACTTCTCCTCATACAGTCCTAGGAAGCAGGCATCATTCTTACCCTGAGTTTACAGATGAGGAAACTGAGGCTACGAGAACCATAGAGCATCCCTGACCATGTGGCTTCCAACGGACAGAGCTGGCTCTTCTGAACCCACCCTAGGGAGAAGGGATCTAGAGTGCTAAGTGTTCTCCATCTGCCCCTCTGCATCCACTCTCCAACCTTCTCCCCCTGCCTCTGCGCCCAGAGCCTGACCCTCTGAACTGCATCACTCAGCTCTCTGTCCTCTGGCTTCCCTTTGGCTTTGGCCAATGTAGGCACTGGCAGGAGGTCAGAGAATGGACGAGAGAAGTGGGGGTGCTTGTTCCCCCAGCGTCCTCCCTGCTGTGCAGGTTTGGCAATGGCAGCCTTTCCTACAGCCCCAGCACTCACTGATGTGGGGAGCCACCACTTCCCAGCTCTTTCAGGCCTAGGTGCTAACAGCCTCCCAGTCGGCATCAGCATCATCAGCATCAGCATCACCAATATCCGGAGTCAGTCCGCCATTCACACCCCTGGTTGATTCCCTGCATTAAATGCTCCTCAGGCCCCTTGAGGGGGACGCTGATGACACACCTGGTTCCACTGAAGAAGGCTACTCTCAGCTGATGGTCACAAAAAGACCTAACTACACCGCACTGCCCACTGTGTGGAGAGGAGACAAGAAGGGTCCAGAGCCCAGGGTTGGAGGCAGGGGGAGCTTTGGTTTGGGGCCGAGATCTTTTAATTAAGTAAATGTGCTGGGGGTTTTCTTCCCTTTTCTATGTTGCTGCCCCCAGGGATCCTTCTGTTACTAAACCTCTGGCTTTTATTTCCCTTTCTCCTTCTCTCTGCCCCATTTCCAATCTCTGCCTGCTTGAGCATCTGTCTCAGCCTTTGTCGTTTTTACTTCCCAGTAGCATCCCTTTTCTTGGTGTCTTTGTGGACTTCCCTGCCTCTGATGGCCTCATCTGTCTGTCTGTCCCTCCCTCCACGCCTGTCTCCACCTCTTCCTCTCTGTTTCTGTCTGCTCCATCTCTATCTACCACTGTCATTGCCTTTTTTGTGTGTGTGAGGAAGATCAGCCCTGTGCTAACATCTAGCAATCCTCCTTTTTTTTTTTTTTTTTTTTGCTGAGGAAGACTGGCCCTGGGCTAACATCCATGCCCATCTTCCTCTACTTTATACGGGATGCTGCCACAGCATAGCTTGCCAAGCAGTGCGTCAGTGCACGCCTGGGATCCAAACTGGCGAACCCCAGGCCGCCGCAGCAGAGCGCGCGCACTTAACCGCTTGCGCCACGGGGCCAGCCCCCCGTCATTGCTTTTTTTTTTTTTTTTTTAAAGTCTTTTTTTTTTTTTTTAAAGATTTTATTTATTTATTTTTCCCCCAAAGCCCCAGTACATAGTTGTCTGTCATAGCTGCACATCCTTCTAGTTGCTGTATGTGGGACGCGGCCTCAGCATGGCTGGAGGAGTGGTGCCTCGGTGCGCGCCCGGTATCCGAACCCGGGCCGCCGGCAGCGAAGCGCACGCACTTAACCGCTAAGCCACGGGGCCGGCCCTGTCATTGCCTTTTTAATCTCTCTCTGTTTCTGCCCTTCTGCCCCTATTTTGTCCTGTCTGTTTCTGCCCCTCTGGCCATCTCTCTCTTGTCCCTTGGGCCTGCCTCTGCCCAGGGGTTTCTCTGTGGCCTGAGCAGAATGTGCTGGATCAGGCAGGGTCCTAGCAGGAAACCAGATTCACCTCCAGTTGGTACAAATAAAGAGACTCAAAGGAAGGAACTAGGGATTTTGAGGCAACAGAGACTACAACATGGGGTGCCATTACCACCCCAGGTCTGGAGGTCCGAGAGAAAAGTACCATATGAGCCCAGCGCAGGCTGCAGCCCCGGAGGAGGGGCTGCCCTGTGGGAGCTGAGTCTTGGAGAGATACAGCCACGCCAGAGACATGGGGCTGAGTCTCTCCTCCCACCCTCAGAGCCCTGCTGGCTGCTCCCACCTGCCGAACCCAGCAGGAAGCCAGAGGGCTCAGCCTCCCTGGCACAGAGCAGAGAAGGGTGGGGAGCAGGCTGGGCAGGAGTGAGGGACAAACAGGATAGGCAGCCTATTGGGTGCCCTCCAGAGCCCTGGCTGAGCAAACCCTTTGTCCGCCAACCTCCAGAGCAGCCTCCAAAGCCCCTCCTAAGCCCTCCAGAGAACCAGTGTCTGAGGAGCTGAGGTCGGAGGTCTCGGTCCCGCTCTTTACTGGCAAGGCCATACACTCCTCAAAGCTCAAGGAAGAGGACGCTGTGACCATCTGTCCCCTCTGCCCCCAGGCAATCCCTGCTTTGCTAGTGTATCAGTTAGGATAGGATTTTGCAAGTGTCAGAAAATCCAAGATAACAGTTGCTTGTAAAAGATAAAAGTTAATTTCTCTCACAGATACAGAAATCCCACATACAGGAAGCTCAGAGTCAGGTGGGTGGGTTCACAAAATCATTAGAAATCCAGGCTCCTTCTGTTCTCTTGCCCTGTCTCCCTCCATACATAGGTTCCGGGGGCCGGCCCCATGGAGTAGCAGTTAAGTCGCACGCTCGGCTGCTGGCGACCCAGGTTCGGATCCCGGGCGCTCACCGAGGCACCGCTTGTCAGGCCACGCTGTGGCAGCGTCCCATATAAAGTAGAGGAAGATGGGCACAGATGTTAGCCCAGGTCCAGTTTTCTTCAGTTAAAAGAGGAGGATTGCCATGGATGTTAGCTCAGAGCTGATCTTCTCACACACACACATGCAAAAATACATAGCTTCCACCTCATGGCCCAAAAGGGCTGCTCAAGCTACAGCATCATACCTTCATTTCAGTGAACAGCAAAAAGGAACCTCAAAGAAGGATTCTCCTTCCACTTAAGAAGATTTCTGGAAGCCCCACACACTTTCACTGACATCATGACCCAGAACCCTGTCTCATGGCCACGCGGAGCTGCAGAGGAGACTGGGAAACACAGTCTTTATCTGAGTGGGAACATGTGTAATAAAAGAATTGATGATTCTATTACTAAGGAAGAGGATGACAATGGCTATTGGGGTCAACTGCTAGCAGTTTCTGCCACAACGGGAATGGCTGGTGCTGCAGGATTTGGGGATGCTGAGGAAGCAGGAGGGAGAGGGTGCATGCAGCCAAGTTTAAGGAAAAGGAAGAAACATGATTCGACCTCTCACCCTCTACTTTCTCCCTTCAGGGGGCCTCCCCCAGGAGGTCTTCCCCCAGCTGCAGCAGGAGCGAGCTTTCCTTCCTGCTGTCGCACTTGTGACCACAGCACTGAGTCCTCAGCGACACACTCTGCCAAAACCACCGCCCTGTGGCCGAGACCCACAGTCATTTTCTGTCCTTAACTTCCTCCACATCGCAGCAGCATCTGACGTGATGGAGGCGCCTTCTTCTTGTAAACTCCTCCCCTCCTGAATCTCCCACCACCCTCTCCTCGCCCCCTCCATCCCGCAGGCTGGGTCACGCCTCGCCTGCTGTTGCTGGCCTCTCTGTAACTCTAAATGGTGGGCTTCCTCCTTCCCAGGCTGGACCCCTTTTCTTCTCAATGTACACACTTTTCACAGGTGGTCTTATCCCAGATCATGGATTTAGACACTCTCTATTGCTTAAGGCCCTAAAATTTTATCTCCAGCCCGAACTTTCCCTCCTGATTCATTTCTCCACCTGTTCAGCTCCCATCTCAAGATGAGTTGGTAAGAGAACCAAGACAGAGTCCTGGTGTTCCTCCCCACACCTCCTCCCTCAGGCTTTCCACTCAGGAAATGCTTCTCATATCCGCCCAAACACTCAAGCCCAAAGCTTAGGCATCCTGCTTGGTGTCTCCCTTCTCCTCTCCCTCACCCCTCCTCTCCAACCCACCAGCCGGTCCTGCTTGGTCAAACCCATCTTTTCTCACTACTTTCACTGCTCCCAGCCGAGGCCAGTCCGTCTCCCCTCCAGCCTGACCCCTGCTCAGCCTCCACTGGTCCCCTGCTCCCACCCGTGTCCCCGCCCAGCCCTTCTTCTTGGAGCAGCAGGGACAATCTTGGAGCATTAATCAGATGGTGTCAGTCTTCTCTTTCCAATTACCCCCAACCGCACTTACAAGAAAATCTCAGCACCTCAAGGCGGCCAGTAGTGTCCTACGTACACAGCGTGGCCTTTTACCGGCCTCTCCCACTGAGCTCTCCCCCTCTCCCCTCATTTCTTACACTCTCACCTCACCACTCTTTTCTTTTTCTTTTTTTTCTGTTCTGCGAACAGACTAAGATCTTTCCCGCCGCGTTGCCTCTGCACCATCCGTCCCTTCTGCCTGGTCTGCCCTTCCCCATCCTGCAGGTTCAACCTCCATGCCATGCTCTTTGGTGACCACCCATCTGAGCCCCTCGTTAATTTTCTTGCAATTCTTTTGTCATTGTTTTACGTGTCCATTGACTTTCTTTTTGTCTGTGTCTCTCCACTAAAGTGGAAGCACCAGGAGGGCAGGAAACGTGGCCATCTCCTCAGCACAACTGGTCCACCTCAGGCCTTGGCACACCCCCAAGGTATTCAAAAATTCTGTATTGGACCAATACATGAATCCTTCTCTATCCTCCATCATGCCAGCTCACGGCCAAGGCCACCACTGGAACTCAGCAAGGATGCTGCTGACCATCTAGTCACCATCTTGATCCATCCCCAAACATTGTCAGAGCTCTTCCGCGCCCGCAGCACCCCGTGTTTCTTGAGCGTGCTCTAGGCTGCCTGCCTGCCATCTGGCCAGCTCTGCCTTCTCTCTCCCTCCCGCTCTCCCCAGACACACGTCACCCCACACACACTCAGGCGCTCACTCACCAACAAGCCTGGAATAAAGCATCAATTAGAAAACACCTACTAGGTTTCAGGCACAGCTAGTCCTCACAACCAACTCCAGAGGATAGATTAGAAAAAGATGAGATTCTCTTCCAAATGAAAAGACATGGCCCAAAGAGGCTCGACAATTTGCCCACAACCACACCAGTGGGCGGTGAGGCTGGACTCAGATCCAGGGCAGTCTGACTTACGCCCACCGGAGCAGGCTGGCAGGCGGGGCAGTGAGAAGGTTGTTAAGCCCTCCTTCCCTGCAGCACGCTCATCCTGCTATCGACACCCCATCCTGCCCTTCAGCCCTGGGGTTCCACCAGGAGCAGCAGGTAAGGAAACAGGACCCTGAAAGTTAGAAATTCTGGGAGGTAAGGTCAAGGTGATGGTGTGAGGGGATATGGGGTTTTGTCTGGAGCAGGGGCAGAACTCGGGCTTCGGGGGGACATGTGAAAGGAGGGGGTGGGGAAAGAAAAGATGGACAGAGAGGTTCACGGGGACGTTGAAGCACCTCGAGTTCTGAATGCCCCCGTCTCCTTGCCTGGCCTGTCACCCAGCTCTGCTCAGGAGGTTTGAGATTTCCTCTTGGGGAGGGGAGGGAGATGACCATTCCCCATTCCCTGACCCACCTGCCCGTGGTCTCCCCGCAGCCCACCTGATAGGCAAAGGGTTAGCTGGAGCAGAGGAGAGAAGACGAGCGGCAGGTTGAGTGGAGCAGGTTTCCTCCATCTTTGGGATACAAGGTGAGGTGAGGGGAGCTCTGCAGCCAGGAAAGAGGGAGCAGGAGGGGCGAGAAGACTGGGGTGGGGGAGGCATGGCCCCTCTGCCTGGCAGATGAGGAGGGGGTCTGGCAAGGGAGAGCAGGGCCCCAGAGGGACAACCATCAGGAGAAGCCCCCCCACCCCAGTTCCGCCCAGCCTGGGAAGGGAAGTGGGGAGGGGCCCTGTCACCAGGAGACCCTTTGTGCTGCCAGCTTTTTGCAGCAGAACAAGCCCTCTCTAATCCGCAGCCTCCAGCTCCCAGGCCTGCTAGGAATTCGACCCCCTCCTTGGGCCTCAGGCCTGTAGGGTAGGGACAGTAGAAGGTGTGGGCGCCCCCCCCCCGACCCCGGGGCCACCCGGAGGGTCAGTGGGGCTGGTGGCAGACTCTTGCCCCAACTTCAGACCCTGGGAGAGGAGCGCCCAGGATCAAAGGGCAAGATCAGGCTGGACCCTGGCATCCTTGAGAGGTTTCCCAGCTGTTAGACCCCCTCCCTGCCCAGTGAGTGGGTCCACCAGCCCACCCCAACACCTGCTCTGTGCTCCCCTCTCCTTCTCTTCAGCACTCTCTTCCCATATGCTGAGGGGAAAGGTCGTGGACACTGGACTGAGAAAAACGCAGTTCAGGGGCCGGCCCTGTGGCCTAGCGGTTAAGTGCGCGCGCTCTGCTGCTGGCGGCCCGGGTTTGGATCCCGGGCGCACACTGACGCGCCGCTTGTCAGGCCATGCTGTGGCGGCGTCCCATATAAAGTGGAGGAAGATGGGCACAGATGTTAGCCCAGGGCCAGTCTTCCTCAGCAAAAAGAGGAGGATTGGCATGGATGTTAGCTCAGGGCTGATCTTCCTCACAAAAAAAAGAAAAACTCAGTTCAAATCCCAACTTTGCTTCTCATAGCTGTGTGACCTTGAGCAAGTCGCTTAGCCTCTCAGAGCCTCAGTTTTCCTGTCTCTAATATGTTGTCTCTAAAAATCACAAACCTAGGAGCTACACTGACCTCATGATGTCTTAGAGAGGACGGAGTGACAGGATATTGGGAAGCCAAAACACCTCACAGGCATTCTCTACAGGGCTCTATTCCAGGGAGGGGAAGCCCTGGCCAGCTTCCTGGAGGAGGTGGCTGGGGACGGTTGAGGGGCCAGTAGGGGTCGCTCAGGAGTGCGCAAGCCCATCGGGATCTTTTTGGGGTTGTGGGAAGGAGCGTGTCGGGTCCGGAGAGAACAAAGTAGAGCCTATGAGCTAACACCCACCCTCCCCAAAGACGCACGTCCCACCCGATCTCTGGTCCCTCTCAGCCCAGGGCAAGACTCGGGCCGCACCTCCTAGGAGTCTCCCCTCGAAGGCCCCCCGGACCCACCCCAGGGCGGGCTGGGCTCCCCTTGGGGGGCCGGGGCCAAGAATGAGCGCGTCAACTGGGGCAAATTAACACGTAGGAAAACACCCCAGCACCTGGAGAAACGGGAGCCGCGGCCGGGGGAGGCGGCCGGGGCCTTGGAAGTCGGGGCCCGAGCGGAGCGATAATTCACCGGGCGGCCGCTCCCGCCCCCGCCGCTCGGCCTCCGGTTTCAAAGGCGCACAAACAGCACACTGTGCCGGCCGGCTCCCCCGCTAAATCTTCCTGTCTTCAACTTCGGGTAACCCGAGCCGGCCGAGCTGACCCTCCCTCGGAGGCCTGACGGGGACTGGAAGAGAAGGGAGGCGGGGAGAGGAGGAGTGGAGGGGGCAGGGGGGAGGAGCATGGGGGGAGGCAGAGGAGGGGGGAGGATTCTGAGCAGTCTCCCCCTGGCCTCAGCCCTCACCCATCCCTTCTGGATTGGGCGGGCTCTCGGGCCCCTCCTTCCGCCAGCTGCCCCCTTCCCTGCACGTTGAGGGGGTCTCTGCGGGACGGCTGTTGCTTTACAGGAAGCCTTTGCTTTCATATGCACCGCATCTTTGGCGTGTGTTTGTGATTCTAGATGCTTCTGAGCATGAGCAGAGTGTGAGTACGTGTGTGAGAGGGCATGGGAAGGCCGTTGTGAGCTCACACCTCAGCATGTGGAAAAGTCATTTCCCAGCTTGAGTCGGGAGCAGACAGAGATGGGAAGAGAGGGAGCCCCCCTCCTCCTCTCACCCCCAGGGGACAGTAAAGTCACCAGGGAGAGCCTCCCGCAGCCACTCCTGACCAGAGACAGTGCTGAAGGCGTTGCTGCCGCCCAGAGTCCTTCTGCAGAGCTCTTCTAACAACTGAGGATGGCCAGGAGTGTGGCCTTGAGGGAGCAGTCCAGGGCTGGAGCCGGGTTCACCTGGAGAGCTGGCAGTGTGGCCCCAGTCAGGGTGTTCAGTGGGAGGTCCTGCTTCAAGCCCAGGGTGGAGTGGGATCTCAAAGCCGGTGGGAGCTGGAGGCTTCCAGGAAGGGCAGAGGACATTTAATTAGGAAGGAGCTGCCTGGTGGGGAAAAGGGGTCAAGACTTGATTGGTGGGGGCAAGGTTAAGAGCAGAGGTGAGGGGCAGGGCTAGGGCTGCAGTTGAATCAGGGGTAAGAGGGTGAGAGTGAGACTGGAGGGTCAGGAAACAGAGTTGGGGGGGTGGGGTTAGTGTGGGGGCAGGCCTAAAGTGAGGGGTGGACGTGAGTTAGGATTCAGAGTAGGGAAACGTGTGGGGACAAGGCATAATGGGAAGTCCAGAGTTCATTCATGCCATATCAATCAACAAATATTGATCGGGCCCCTCCCGTATGCCAGGCACTGTTCTACTTGCTGGAAGTATACAGCAGGGCGCAAAACAGAACACTCTGCCCCCTCAGAGGTGACATGCCAGTGGTGGAGCAGTTGATAAAATTAAAAAGTGGGTGAATTGTATGTGAGATGCTGGTAAATGCTATCGAGACCAGGCTGGGAAGGGGTGTAGGGAGTGATGGGCCCATATTGCGATTTTTAATGTGGCCTCCTTGAGAAGGTGACATTTGTGTCAAAACCTCAAGGAGGGAGGGAAGCCAGCAAGCAGATATCTGGGTGAAGAGCATTCTGAGCAGAGGGAACAGCAAATGCACAATCTGCCGAGTAAGTCCGCCCCGAATGTTCAGTTCAAGGAACAGCAGAGTCTAGTGTGGCTGCAGGGGTGAGAGAGAGGGGAGGGTCCGGGGCAGGAGGAGGCCAGAACCGTGACAGGCCGGGGTTAGGGGTAGACGCAGAGTCGGGGTCTGTGTCAGCTCTGTATTCTCCCTCTGAGTAGTCGGGAGGCTGGATGCGTGTAGGCAGAGGCCAGCACGGTGGAAGGATAGAGCAGGAGACCACGGAGGGGCAAGTGAAGCAGGGGCCCCCGAGAACTCCAGGCCGGGGGAGGGGGGCCTCTGGTTGGGCAGGGGCATCTGACTTCACAGCCTCTCCGGCTCTTATCCAGTGTCACTTCCCTTGGAGTTTGTCTTCAAGAACTTTGTCACCACCCCCCTCCATTTGTTTGCTAATAAAAAGGTGGAGGGGGGGCCTGTCTGCCTTCCCTGGATCGCCAGCGTTCTCCTTCCCTTCTCCCTCCTGCCTGCTTCCTCTCCCTCTCCCTTCTCTCCCCGAGAGCCGGTGCAGTTAATTGGAGCGTCTTGAAAGTGCACATTAACACACAGAGAGCCAAGGAGACGTCTTGGCAGCGAAATATCATTATCACTTCTTGAGCTCCAGCCAAAATCCCCTCGCGGTCAAAACACAATTCTTTAAACTAAACAATTAAAGATTTGTGCAAGTGTGGCTGCCATGAGGTATCAGGCTGGGAGCGGCTGCCCTGCCAGTGTCAGCAGAAGTTAGCAACCTGCTCCGCCTCGGAGCCAGGTGACAGCCAGGCGACTCCCGGGAAGGAAGATAAACAGCAGGCCCAGGGCAGAGGCCTGGCCGCCAGGAACAATCTGCCAGTCCCCAAACCCAGATAGCCACAGGTTTGAGACCCCAGAAGAAAACATGGCAGGCCCATCCAAGTCCCCCCTCATCCCTCACGGGGAGGTGGGGTTCAACATAGACCTTATAGTTATTCTAGACTTAGCCAGCAACAGGCCCAGTCCCTTCCAGAAGCCCTAGGATTCTGAAATGCCAGACCCCCAACCCTTTTTGTTCCCTGCTCCTACCAGCCTATCCTCAGAAGCTCCATGCCCTGGAATGAGAATTAACTGGGCTCCACAGCGCCCCCTGTGGCTGGGGATGGGGCCCGTTTCACTCTGGGTCTCAGAGGGATTGAATGGGGTGCTCGAGGTTACAAGGCTAAGTTCCTCTGATTCTTGGTGCCCTGTGCCGTCCACTCTATCCCAGAGCCCCCTTCCCCCCCTTCCTAGAGCCCAGGCTCATGCCGCCCCCTGCAGCTCAGCACTCTGACACTGGTCACACACATGGCCGTGCACACCACGCGGCTGAGTTTGGGGCCACTCCAGCCCTGCCCCATGTGTGTAGTTTCCGCCCTGCCCAGACCTCAGTGAGGACCCTGAGTGTGGTCATGGAGTGAAATCTGGCCTGCAAATCTCACCGATGTGTCACAGAGTAACTGTGGGGATCTCAAGCAAGTACTTGCCTCTCTCTGGGCCTCCATCCCCTTGTCTATACCATACGATTTGAGCTTGATGTTGGAGATTCCTTCCAGTTCAAAACTGTTGTGGGTCTGTGATGGTATGTATCAATTTCAAGGGCCATGGATGTGTTCAGGCAGCAGGCTCAGAAAGCCGTCTCCTTCTACACTTGGAAAAGTTCCTCTTGTGCTGTGCATTTCAGCAAACCAAGTCAATCAGACACTTGCCATGCCCTGGGCAAGGAAAGTCGGGAAGACCAGGGATGGTCCCTCTGTCTCCTGCTGTTTTGCGGTGTCTCTCTCTCTCTCTAGACTGCCAAGGAAGCTTGAGTCTGGTGAAGCAAAGACTCTGGAGCCAGACAGCGTGGGTTCAATTCCAGATCCCCACTTATGTGACCTTGGGCAAGATACTTAACCTCTTTGTGCCTCAGTTTCCCTGTCTGTAAAATGGGGTTAACAGTAGAACCCACCTCTTAGGGTTGATATGAAGGTGAAATGAGTTAAAATATGGAAACTGGAGCAGCGCCTGGTTCGTAGAAAGCACACAGTGCATAGTGGCTGTTATTATTTCTGTGGCTTCTCCAGTGGGAAAGTATGTCAGCTTGTCCCTAAAGATAGCGTCTCAATTAACCATGCTTCCTTGCATTCATACTCTTGTGTAGACCCCTCTCGTATTAAATCTGGGACAGCCCAGGGTAACCAATAGAACGTGGCTAAAGTGACACTGTGTGACTTCCAAGGCTAGGCTAGAGACAGATTTCCTGCCTGGGCCTCTTGCCCAGGGCCCCGTGTAAGAAGTCCAGCTACCCTTGGCCGGCCACGCTGTGAGGAAGCCCAAGCTAGTCCGTGGAGCAGCCACAAGGAGAGAAAAAAGGAGACACTTGGCCAAGCACCCGGCTGAGATGCTAGACCTGTGAGTGAAGAAGACGGCCGGGACGTGCGCGCAATCCAGCCTTCAGATGCCCCCAGTCCCAGCTGCCACCTGATTGAACTCTATGGGAGACCCCAGCAAGAACGGCCCAGCTGAGCCCAGTCAGCCCACAGAACTACGACAGAGAAAATAAATTTTCATTGAGCAACTGAGTTTTGGGGTGGCTTGTGCCCCAGGAATGGACCTTAGAGTTGGGGTAAGTCAGAATTGGAGGCAACCTCAGTGATCCTAATTGAATCAAATCCTAATCAGATCATGATGTCACCTGCCTTCCCTTAACCCCACAATGGCTTCCTGTCACATTGTGAATAAAATCCAAAATCCCCTCTTACCCTACCAGGCCTTACAGGCTCTGGGCCCCACTCTCCCTCTGACCTCATCTCCTGTCACTCTGTTCTTCCTTCCTCTGCTCCAGGCACTCTGGCCTCCTGGTCATTCCTTGAACAGAATGGGCTCCTGCCTCAGGGCCTTCGCTAGTGCTGTCCCTCTGCTGGGAGTGCTTCCCCCCTTGTTTTGTCACAGTTCACTCTTTTACTTTACTCAGGTCCCTCAAATGTCAGCCCTTTAGGGGCCTTTCTTGAAATAGGACCCCCCTTTCCTTCTAATATCCTTTTCTCTCCCTTCCTGCTGTATTTTCCCTCAGGTTACCCATTGCTACCTGATGTATATCACACATTTATTTATGGATTCACTTATTGTCTCTCTCCCTCCCACTGGAACATGAGCTCCATGAGGGTTGGTTTTGTTTGCTCCGTTGACCATTGAGCTCCAGGGCCCAAAACGGTGTCTGACACACAGTAGGTCTCAATCGACAGTTGCAGGATACATGAAACTTCTCTGTCTCAGGGAAGGGAAATGAGGCCTGGAGATGGGAGAGGGACTTGCCCAAGGCCACAGGGCTGCTTAGCCTGACCTGGCCCAGGGCTCTGTCTTCCCAGGCAACCCCATGCACACCTGCATCCCCCAAAAGGCCCCTTCTCTCCTTTGCCCACCAGGCAGCGGCAGCCACTCCTGTCTGTCACTCAGGCGGGCCAATAGCCCTCAGCTCCTCTAGTTGTTTCTATCAAATGGTATTTACAATAAACTTTGTTTGAACTTTTGTCTAAGTGATAATAATAATAACACGATAATTATATGGAGTATAACGTACAGCCAGCTGTATTTAATTAAAGCTGTGATTTCACTAAGGGTTTCTGGAAACAGAGTAAACCGCAAGAGTTGTACCACCCGTACCCCGATGTGGGGATTACGTCTGCACGGGAGCAGGGAGACTGCAGCAGAGGCCCCAGAAGCCAGAGGCCACCAACAGGGTCCAGCTTCTGGAGTCTGGGTGCTCCCATCCTGGAGCCATGCAGAGGGTGGGTCTGTGGTGGCCTCAGGCCAAAGATGGAGTCTGGAACCTCTCAGAACACGTGTGTGGATTTCTTCTGACCCTTGCTGGCTCACGGGAAGGTAGTTTCTTTCAAGACCCTGGAAGAGAGGGCTGAGGAGCCAAAAAGACATCAAATAGGAGCAAAGAAGGTGGCTTGCAAGGCCAGAGGCCCAGGGTGTGGGACAAAAGGAAAGAACGAGTGCCAGCTGGGGGAGGGCAGGCCTGGTATGGATTCAGTCAGTGATATTTTGCCTAGTGTATCTCATGTGCCTGACACAGGGGTTAAGGAGACGTGGGCTTTGCGCTGCTGAGAGTCGGTTGAGCAAGGAGACAGCCTTATATACCACCCTCAAGAGGAGCCCTCCAAGGAAGGACTGGCCAGTCCAGTGGCTACGAGCCCTGCCCCTGGGCCAGAGCATGCAGTTGAAGTCCTGGCCCTGCCCTTCTCAGCGGGGCTTGCCTTTCACCTCTCTGTGCCTCACTTTTCTCACCTGTAAAATGGGGATAGTAGGGTCTACTTCTGATTATGATTGATTATGAGGTGATTATGAGGACTAAATGGAGAAATCTGGGGGCCGGCCTGGTGGCGCAAGCGGTTAAGTGCACGTGGTCTGCTGCGGCGGCCCCGGGTTCGCCGGTTCGGATCCCGGGCATGCACCAACATACCACTTGGCAGGCCATGCTGTGGCAGTGTCCCATATAAAGTGGAGGAAGATGGGCACGGATGTTAGCCCAGGGCCAGTCTTTCTCAGCAAAAAAAGAGGAGGATTGGCAGATGTTAGCACAAGGCTGATCTTCCTCACAAAAATAAATAAATAAATAAATAAATGGAGGAATCTGTGTCGAGTGCTTAGGACAACAGTAGAGAGGGTCAATAAGTGTCAGCTATGATCACTGGATATTTCTGGGAGCACAGAAACGCAGAATCGTTTTGACCTGGAAAGAGGGTGACCAACCATCCTGGCTTGGATGCAGGACATTCTGTGCTAAAACCAGGACAGTCACGGGACAACTGGACCATGGCCACTCTACCTGGAAAGCCAGAGCTGGGTCACAGGGAGAAGGTGACATCCAAGCCAGGCATGCACTAAAGATGATGGGGACTTAGTTCAACAGAAGGCAGAGAATACATGGAAAAGTGTGAAACGAGGGATTCAGGCCATGATCAGCCGTGAGCTCCCTGTGTGACCCTGGAGCAGTCACACCCCTTCTCAGAGACTCCGTTTTCCCATCTGTAGCCTAAGAGGGGACTGATTGCTCCCTAGGGCCCTTGCATGACTGCAAACAGAGGAGACGGGGGCTGCAGGAAGGGCCTAGTGGGAGGGCCTCATGGGTCACCCCACATGCCCCCAGCATGCACACACGCACACACATGCACACACACATGCAGACACACACGGTAGGGCAAGGGGGAGGGGTCGGCCGTGCAGGAGAAAGAAGACATTTGCCCACTTATAAAATCCCCTCTTTGGGGCTTATAGCAGGGCCGAAGCAGCAGGGTTAACTGGAGAGTCGGTTTTAATTGTCTATAAAGAGGCTTGCTGCTGGGGGTGGGGGTTGAGCAAGAAGGTCTCTGAAGAGATGCAGAAATATTCCTGTGTAATAAAATATCCCCTTTTCAGTGTCAAAGTTAATGTTCCAGGCCTCAGGTAAAACCGGCTCCTTATCAGCCAGCACTGTCTCCCTGGAGAAGACTGGGCGGCAGGCGGGGAAGGGAGTAGGGAGAAGCCTGGGCCGGGGTGGGGCTTGGTGGCCAGAGGAGGCTGAGCGCCTGTTGTGACCCCCCACACAGTCCCCTGCACTAGGAGGTCATCCCAAGTGCAGGATGTACCACCGGGGTGTCCAGCCGTCCAGATCTCTGTCTCCCTCCCTCCCTCTGTCCTCTCCAGACGCTCATTCATCCTGCCGCCATCCCTGTCCGTCGCTCACCGGCTCTTTCTCCTCCTTCTCCCTCAGTGTTCTTTCCACCTGTCTGCCCCGTCCTTTTGTACATGCCTGAATCTGTGACTGTGTTTGTGTCTGTCTGTCCTGCTGAGGTTCTGTCCCCTGAGGCCAGGACAAGAGGCAGGAAACCTTGCACACTGCCTGGGAGCAACACTCATGCGCTGTACACTCATGCACACCCGTGCAACTCTGCACAAGCACGTGTGGGTGGGCAGTGGCCTCGCCCCAGGCCAAGAGCTGCCATCTGTGCCCCTGCATCGGCACGGGGCCCCAAACCCGCTGGCGTGTGCCGACGGCGCAGCACAGTGACTCTGACAGGCCGCTGGTTTAAATATAGAGTTGTGTGCACAAGACGGGGCTAATTTTAGCAGGAATGTGCTGGAAACTTTCTAAGGGCTCTGTTCTCTAGCTGTTTCCCCTGTGCTCATCGCTCAGGGCTGGAAGTAAACCTGCTAGTCCCCCATTCCTCACCTTCCCGCTCCTCCCTCCCATTCACCCCATCCCCAACTCAGGACCCAAACGCTGGCCCTGTTCCTTGTCTTCTTTGTGCCCTGTTCCCAGGGGCCTGAGCCCACCCAGCTGCCTGAGGTTCTAAATCCCTTGCATCCCCTGACTTACCCCAGCAGCTTCAGCAATGCCAAGGCCAGCCAGCCCTGGGGAGCGTGATCAGTCACGCAAAATTTTCCTTCATCCTGCCCTCCCCCCCAGTGCTGTGTCCTGTTAAAGAAATACACCTGAATGACACACACAATCTGCCACTTGCTGAGCAGTCACTGTGTGCCAGGCACCATGCTAAATGCTTTATAAAGAGTCACTCAGTTATTCCTCACAACCCTGAGTTAAGCGAGCAATAGCCCCATTTTACAGACCAGGACACTGAGGCCCAGCAAAGTTCAAGGACTTGCCCAACGTCATTCAGCACCACACTATTGGTCACCAAATATGTTATCTTTCATAGGGAGTACATTTGCCTTTTAAATGGGAACCTTGGGAAGAGGAGGTCACGTTTAGCACAAAGGAGTAACTCTGTGATGGAGGAGCTTCTACGACTATGACTCTGGAAGAGCACAGACCCTGGGTGCAGGAATGGAGAAGCTCCTTGACTCTCATCCTTCCTGAGTCCTATTGCCCTACCCAGGACCAGGCTTCTCCCCCACCAAATTCCACATTTATTTTTGTTCCTCTTCTGCCTTGCTTTCCCTTACCCATTTAAGTAGCATTTATGGAGCACCCATTGTGTGCCCAGCACTGTTGCAGGTGCCCAGCTGCACAGATAATCAAGGCAAAGGGCAGAGCTCAGCTCTGAAGTCCTCACGGATTAGTTGGCAGCAGGCGCGAGCCCAGAGTAAACAATTAGCTGCCTTCTCATTGGTAAG
Source organism: Ceratotherium simum simum (assembly GCF_057802395.1). Classification (NCBI taxonomy): domain Eukaryota; kingdom Metazoa; phylum Chordata; class Mammalia; order Perissodactyla; family Rhinocerotidae; genus Ceratotherium; species Ceratotherium simum. The sequence continues at coordinate 42,338,515 of NC_141912.1, forward strand.
GATGCTAATAGGAGCTAGGAGGACAGAGAGGAGAGAAAAAGTTGACATCCGGAAGGGGCTGCACCCCCCGCAAAAGACTCCAGAAGGCATCAACTCTCCCTCCCTATGCTGCCTGACTGTTCTCTCCAGCAGCTCCAGAAAAATGCCCTGTCTCCCCGCGGGGCTGTGTAACAACACTGCGTGGTTGTTGTGTTTGCAGGCGAGGACATCTCCCTGTAATGAGGATTAGAATAGTAACGAGGAGGATGACACGCTGTAGTTAGAGAGCAACAGATCTCTGGGGACCGCCGGCCCGCCCGCCGCGGGGATGCCAGCTGCTGGGACCATGACAGAGGCCGAGCCGCATTAGCCAGGCCAGGAGCCACCGGGCAAATGTCCAGCTCTGGCCACTGTCCCTGGGCCACTCCACTCGGAGGAGAGCAGTGGCCGGGGGCCTGTAGGGCATTGTGGGGAAAGAGGGGACCCCAGCAAAGAGCGGAGGACGCATTTAAGATTGCAGCCTCCTCACGCTCCTTTTCCTCCTTCGTTTTTCTCCATAGCACTCAATTCCCTCTGATATATGATAGAATTTCTGTATTCATTTTTCTTACCGTCTGTCTCCCTGACTGAAATGTAACCTCCATGTTTTGTCCCCTGCTGTTTTTCCAGTAACTAGAACAGTGCCTAGAGCACAGTAGGTGTTCAAGAAAGATTTGTGCATGGGCAAATACATTTGAGTTTCCATGTGCTGCATGGACTCTTGGGACCCACGGGATTGGGGATGCCTTTCCATGTGGCTGAACTCTTTGTGCCTGTCTGTGGGAGGAAGTCTGGGTTGTGCGTATGTGTGTGCCTGATGTGTATGTGTATGAGATGTGTCTGTGAGGTGTGTATGTCTGTGAGGTGTGTGTGTCTGTGAGGTGTGTGTGTCTGTGAGGGGTACGTGTGTCTCTGAGGTGTGTCTGTGAGGGGTGTCTATGAGGTGTGTGTGTCTGTGAGGTGCATGTGTGTGTCTGTGAGGGGTGTCTGCGATGTGTGTGTCTCAGTGATGTGTGTGTCTGTGAGGTGTGTGTGTCTGTGAGGTGTGTGTCTGTGAGGTGTGTGTCTGTGAGGTGTGTGTATCTGTGAGGTGTGTGTGAGGTGTGTGTGTGAGGTGTGTGTGTGTCTGTGTGGTGTGTGTGTCTGTGAGGTGTGTGTCTGTGAGGTGTGTGTATCTATGAGGTGTGTGTGAGGTGTGTGTGTCTGTGAAGTGTGTGTCTGTGAGGTGTGTGTGTCTGTGAGGTGTGTGTATCTGTGAGGTGTGTGTGTCTGTGAGGTGTGTGTATCTGTGAAGTGTGTATGTGTCTGTGAGGTGTGTGTGTCTGTGTGGTGTGTGTGTCTGTGAGGTGTGTGTGTAACTGTGAGGTGTGCATATGTCTGTGTGAGGGGGTGGTGTGTGTATGTGAGTGTGTGCTTTCAACCTGGTCACTGACTCCCTTCACACACTTCAGTGGCTGGAATGGCTGCACAGACTCAGGTGCCGGCCTGAGTCTCCCCAGGTGAGCACACTCGGTGAGCTGAAGGACAGCAGAGGTGTGCATCTGCCTGCTGAGGTGGGGTGCCCTGTTTCTAGCTGGAAGATCCCTGCTGATGCCCTCGCCATGCCAGGTCTCTGGGACAGATGCCCCAGGGCTGTGCCCACATGGAATCATGCCCCTCTTGGCGCCTGGGTCACTGTGCCAACTTTTGGAGCAGAAGCTGCTATCTGCAGGAGTGCGCACCACCCTGGTGTGGCATTCCCAAGTGAGTTTCCATGCACACCTGATGGAAAAGCCAAGGCCCATGAAAAATAATAAAAATGGCCCATACCTCGAGTAGTGTCTGCTATGTACCAAGCATTGTGCCAAGAGCCTTATGATTGTCACAGCTCTGTGAGGTGGATATTATTGGGATAGATGAGGAAACGGAGGCATTGAGGGAAGAAGTAATATTGTCCAAGGTCGCACAACTGGAATGTGGAACATGGACACAGGCACCACTCCTGATGCAGCAAGTCCTGTCCCTCTCTCTGCTACCTGAGGACTTCACCCAAACGAGACAGTGGGGCTCCCTCCCTCACCTGGACCCACCACCTCAATCTTTTGCAGGAGACAGAATGGTGAGGGTATGAAGGAGCTGTTTGCTTTCTAAGAGTCTTGCATGTGGGTTCATCACCCAAGCTTTACTAACAGCTGTCCCTGCCCTCATGCAGACATCCCCAGCAGTGGGTACAATTGTGTCCCCCAAAAAGATTTGCTCAAGTCCTAACCCCTGGTACCTGTGAATATGATTTTATTTGGAAGCAAAGTCTTTGCAGATGTAGTCAAGTTAAGATGAGGTCATATTGGATGGGTCCTGAATACAGTGGTTGTTGTCCTTGTAAGAAGAGGGAAATTGAGCCACAGACACAGAGACACACAGGGGAGAGCACCACGTGATGATGGGAGACTGGAGTGGCACATCTACAAGCCAAAGAATGCAAAGGATTGCTGGCAGTTACCAGGAGCTAGGAGAGAGACATGGAACAGACTCTCCCTCGGAGCCCTCCAGAAGGAACCAAACTTGCCTCGACCTTGATCTCAGACTTCTGGTCTCCAGAACTGTGAGAGAATAGATTCCTGTTGTTCTAGGCCACCAAGTCTGTGGTAATACGGCAGCCGGAGGAAATTAATACATCCTCCCTTCCTGGTGCAGGAGGACACACACACACACACACACACACACACAGAGACACAGTAACTTAAATACCCAATTACTTAAGCTCACACTTCAACCAGGCCACACAAGCCCACGTTGAGCAGCTCCTGTGCAAGGTGCTCATGCTCACAGCTGCTCCACACCCAGCAGGGCACATACTTCCCTGCACATCACGACGGCCTTCTCCTCCAGGCCCACCAGGAACTCTCGGGGGAAGCCCCCCTGAGGACAGACACCCTCTAAACTCCTCCTTTAAACTCCTTCTGGGGCTTCCTCTCTGCTCTCCCCTTCTGTTTCACTTCCCAGCCCCCAGTCTCCTGGTCTGACTTTCTTTCTTCCTTCCTTCCTTCCTCCCTCCCTCCCTCCCTCCCTTCCTGTCTTCCTTCCTTTCTCCTTCTGCCTCTTTTTCTTCCCCTTTGAGTAAACACAGCCCTGTTGCGAGGCCCTGCCATGTTCCTGGAGAGCTGCACATTGCCACCTGTTGCTATGGAGAAGCCGCTTTATCACAAACACTGGGTAAACAGCTGCTGCTGGGAGCCCCTTTCTGCTGGCCAGGGGTTTATTTGGAGAAAGTCAATAAGGAAAAATAAACATTCCCGGCCCTGTGTATATACAGCCTTGGGACTAGTGCTCCACAGCGGCTCAGACCTGCCAGCTCCTAGGAGGGTCTGGCAGGCCACGCCCCACTTCTGCTTCTGATCCCAGAATCCTCCATTCAGAGTCAGGGTGGGGGCGAGGCAGCCACCTCCCTGCCTATTCAGGTCACTCTGCAGGCTGCACCCACCCTGCTGGGCCCCAGCTGAGGGTTCGAGGCTCTGACGTCCACTTCTCCCTTCTAGGAAAGGGTGTGATGAAACAGAGCTGCCTATCCCGCCTCTGCCAGGTCTCTCTGCCACTGTCTTCTAGGGAAGTCCACTCTGAGCCCCCACAGGACACGGGCATTCCTGGGAAGAACCATAGTGGAATTGGCTAGGATTTGCTCTTCTTTGGCACTTTAGTTTCAGTTGAATAACACAACAATCCACTCATTCTGCACATATTTATTAACAGCTATGACTATGTCCAGGAGTTGTACTGGGCTATGCTGGCTCCTGCCCTAGTGGTGCTTACAGTCTAGTGGGGAAGACAGTCAGCCGTCACGATGCAATTGGCTAAACATTTACGGTGTGTGAAGGGCCATGCAGGAGAAGTACAGGGTGCTATGGGAAGGTAGAGAAGCACTTTACGTCTTGCTAATCTCTATGACAGTCATTAGCACAGTTAATCCTCAGAACAATACTGTCAGGTGGTAATATTTTTATTCCTCCCATTTTACAGATGGGGAAGTAACTCACCTAAAGTCAGTGAGCTACTAAGTGGGAGACTCGGGCTGTAAACCAAGACTGCTGGAGGCCAAAGTCCCAGGCTCTAAACCACCGTACAGTCTGTCCAGCTTGCAATAGAAATGCCACAATGCTCAAGAAGCTCACAAGAAAAGCCCTCAGGAGCGTTTCCATGACAGGTGGGGACAGGCAATGACAAGAGTGGGCAATGAGGAACGCCAGTCATTCAGAGGACATCAGTGTGACGCAGAGGAATTGGAGCCAGAGGCAGGGACTGGGTGGAGCTTTGAAGGGCGGGTAGAATTTAGATAGGACCAGAGGCAAGGGAGTCTCCCGGGGATGGAGTTGGGGACAGCCTGGCTGGGCTTGGGCAGCAGGAATACCTGTTTTGGAGAAGGGGTGGAGGCCTGCCACCTTGCTTCTCACTCCTGACCTCTATACCCGTCTTAGAAACTCACCTCCGTCCACACCGCCCTGCTCTGGGCCAGGACCTCATCCTCTCTCCCGCATATCTAAGCAGCCTCCTTCCCAGTCTTCCTGCCTCCAGTCTTGCTCAGCTCTAATCCCCGCCCCACCAGCCCCCAGGATCTTCCAGAAACACAAATCCAATCATGTCACCGCACTCCCCTTTGCCCTCTCCACTGAAAGATGCCATGCTGGCCTTGCTTTCATCTCTCCCTCTTTTCCATGAGCATCCTGTGTGCCAGGCTGAGAGAACCCTCAAGTTTCCCACAGGCATGGGGCCCTCTCATGCCTCTGTGCTTTGCATGTACTCTTCTACCTGCTCAGAAATCCTTCCTGAAGAGTCACATTCATCCACAAACTCGCAACAGGCACCTATTGTGTGCCTTGCACTGCTCTGAGCCCTGGGAACAACGCCATGAACCAGAGGAAGATCCTGGTCCTCTGGGAATTGATATCCCAGTGAGGGATATACACTGAAACCAAAGAAAGAAGAAAAATACCTACAACAGTAGGTGCTGCTGAGTGCAGTGGAGGAAATACAGAGGGAAGGGGGATGGATAGGGCCTGAGGCTACTGTGATGATTCTGAGGGAGATAAAGCCTCTTTCCTAGGTTTTACAAGGATCCCCCTGGCTGTCATGTTGAGAATAGACTGAAGGGGGACAGGGTGGGAGCAGGGAGACAGGTGGGCCATAGGAACTCAGGGTTCCCACTTCCCCACAAGGCTATCAGGGCCTCTGGCTGGGGTGTCCAGCTCCCCAGCGGGTTCCTGAGTGTAGCCAGGTCCCAGAGGGCACCCCCTCCAGGCCTCATCCGGCTCCTCTGGTCCCACCAGGATGTTCTGGCTTAAGGGCGCATCCCTGCAGGCCTCCCACCCTGACTCCCTCCAGGCGGCCTGCCCATCTCCCCTTCCAAGGCTCTGAGGAGGACAGGAGCCCCACAGAGCAGTGATCCCAGATCAGGAGCAAGGGAATTAACATTCCCAGGCTGTAATTATACCTTCCACTGGTGACACCTAGGCAGCATCTTTTTATAAAAGCAGGTAAATTGAGGGCTTCTGGGATGGTGGGGAATGGGTGTATTTTTAGCACACTCCCCTCATCACCCCGATTGCCAGAATCCTGGTAATTGCTCTGGCACCAGTAGCCTGAATTGAGGCTGGGGGCTCAGAGAGGGGTTGAGGGGTCATTGTGAAGGGGTTCTGGGAGGCACTGCGAACTTAGTTAAGCCAAGTGAGAATGGAGGAAAGAAACCTGGAGAAACTCCCTCTGATGGGGGATTTAGAGGGAGGAGTCATTCACAAGCAGGTGGGGAGTACATTTTTTAAATAATATATATATCAACAATAATAATAGTAACAATACTAGTAAGGATAGCTAACCCTTATATGGTACTTCTTAGGTGCCAGACGGTGTGCTAAGTGCTTTTTGTATATTAACTCAATTCTTACAATAATCACATGAAGTAGGTACTGCTATTATCCCCATTTTGCAGATGAGAAAACCAAGGCATAGAAAGTTTAAATGTAATTTTGAGTTACATTTATGCATAACTGCATAAATACATATAAACAGCTACACACATATACAAGTTTGCTGACTTTGATGGGTGAACAAATGAATTCCTCCCCTCCGTATTCTCCAGATGTTTACAAAGAGGCCTAAACCTTGGCCAGTCAGAAAGCTCTGAAGTTAGGAGGTTCCTACCTTCTGGGGCAGGGCCTCTGATCACACTTCCTGTTCCTCTTTAAGAGCGTGATATCCCCACTGGGTGCAGTCAGCCATCTTGGTTGGTGGGGAGCCCCACCATGATCTTAAGCACAAAAGACTGGAGGAAGAGGCTGTGATGAGGTGTTTGAGGATCTGAGAGCAGGGTCCCTTGCGCTTTCAGGGTTTTCTGCCCGTTTAGGGACCTGGGTGGAGTAGTGGATCTGCTGATATTGGAGAAAATGTGGAGAGAGAGGTGGAGAAGGAGGGAATAGAGTCTGCTGAGATGTTGTCCAGTGGTGGCTGCTGTCTAGGGACATCCCTTCTCCAGTAAGGATATCAGCATAGAGAAGGTACAAGAATGAGAGAGGCAGGGGGAAAATGTGATTTTTAACGCAAGCCTTGGTAATCAGCTATTTGTGACGGAATTTTATCTGTCCTGGTCTCTGAGGGACGAGAAGCAGGAGTGAGGGAAGAGGGGTCAGAAATTAGTATGCAGAAATATCTGATCAGCCAAAGTAATTTTCTTTAATAATCGTATTCATACTGCCTGCTCTCTGCTCACTAGAAGAATTAAGTATTTAATAGTAATATATTTCATCTGGCAGTGGTTCCGTTTCGTTAGGAACCGTGATGCTTCGTTGGGGTATGTGGATGGGTGGAGGTCTGGTGGGGGGACAGGTAGGAGGTGTGAAAGCAGAAAGAAATAGAGAAGTGAACAGGAGGGAAGTGGGCATGGGTGGGCAGGAAAGGGAGTCGAGGGGAAGCTGTGTGCCAGGGTGAGTGAGCCCAGTGGCCCTCCGAGATGCCACTCAAGTGCCTTGGCTGCCTGAGCTGGGCTGTCCAGTTCTGTCCTCTGGCTGCAGCTGATACGCCCCAGAGGCCCCCACTTCTGACCTGACTGCTCAGGCTTCATCCCTCCTTTCCCATCTCTGGGCCAGCCCCTGGTCCCCCAACCCTGAGACTCTCCCAAAGACAGATGGGGGAGCTGGGCATCAGATCCTGCTGGGTAGCATTACACTGAACTCCGGACAGTGCTCTGACCTCCGTGTCCAAGCTTCCAGAGCTCTGCAGACAGATTCCTGGGGCTGCCTCCATGTGTCTCCCAGGCCGCAGGGGAGCCTGGGTTCCTGGCTCCTGCCTGAGCAGGGCTGGTGCAGGGGAGACAGGCAGCTTGTGCTGGCTGGAGAACCTGACAGCTGCCTCTCTGCCCCGGGGCTGCAGGAGCAGTGTGCTTTAGCTATTACACGATTTTAATAGTTAAAAAGCAGGCCCAGCGCGTGCCAGGGACATAATTGATGACATCTAGCACTGGGGAACTCGATCTGCATTGGAGGCATTTGGAGAGACTCTTCGCCTCCTCTGCCAGGCTCCCTGAGCTCAGCTGCCCCGGTGGAAAATATCCGTGAGAGAGGTGCAATGCATTTGCCCGATGAGACTGGAGACAAAGAGAGAGGGGCCCGAGCTGCAGATAGCAGAGTTCAGCTTCTCGCTGTTCTTTTAAGAGCCAACTCCGCAAACTGATGTGCAGTGATGCTGGCATTTCCAGGCGCCTGACAGGCTGGAATTAAACACCTGTCCATTAAACTGACAGCCCCAGGAAGGCAAGAGACAGGGAGAAAAGGGAGAGGGGGAGAGCTGGGACCCAACGGTAGAGGCTGGCTCCTTCCCTGCAGGAGGCAACGTGCCTGCCGGAGAGAGAGGTCAGGGTGGGAGCAAGCAGCATCTCTGGGTCCCTGCTCTCTGGTTTCTGAGGCAGAGTGGAGGCAGGCTGACAGCAAACTAATATTCAGACCTGGACAGTGGGGATGGAGAAGGAGCATGTGATGCTGCTGGGAGATTTATCCTCATTTGCTCGAAGCTCCAGCTCCCAGGCTTGTCATGCTCTGGCAGCCCCCTGGCCTCCCCATACACGTGATCTTTGTCTGCTCTGAACCCTTTAGGCATGTACCAGGCACTAGGCAACCCATCCCATGCTGCCCTGAGACACCTCTTGGGCTGTTGTTGAACATTTGAGTGAGTCTATCCTGGCTCCCTAACTCAAGTATGAGCTTCTAGGGAGAAGAAAGCTTATCTTCTACTTCATAGCTGCTCCTCTGCAGTGCTGGAAGCATACTAGTGGGCGGGGCTGGGGTGGAATGGCTTCGTGAATGGATGGGGTTCATGGACAGAGAGACGGATGGATGAACAGATGGCTGGATACAATGCTGATAGTTAGGTGGTATATACCAGTGTGTCTGTACTGGTTGCTGAAATTTCTCTACTGGTTAGTTGAATGCCACAGTCCCCCACCATCCTAGCCACTGCTCTGGGATTTGCTGGACCTCCCCAAGATTCAGCAACCAAACGTTAGCACCCAGCCCAGCAGGGGGCCTCAGGACCCTGCTCCATTGCTCTGACCAGTGTCCATTCTAACTGGTCAGTATATGAGCTTATTATTTTAACTAACACCCTTGGGTGGGTGGATGAACAGACGCCATGACTGAATATTGATACTCAGTGATTTTAGGGAAAGAAGGATGGGAAGGAAGTAGGGAGGGACAGAAATGCTAAATAGCTTGTCAGGTGGCCGACTTTTGGTTTTTCACACCGGCCACTACCTTGGGCTATTCAGTTGAGCTCTCTGAGCCTCCATTGGCTCACCTCTCAATTGGGGACAGTATCTGCCCTGCCTACCTTAGAGGGGGTTTGTGCCCAGTTGGAACCTGTCCCTCCATCCTCTGGTCATTATTCTCTGCTGTGTGCATGCCCATTTCTCTAATAGACGATGAACTCCTGAAAACAAGGATGCTGTGTAAAACATCTTTATATCCCAGCGCACGCTTGGTAAATGTTTGTTGAATGGATGGCTGCAGGAGTAATGAAGAAGTGAATGAAAGAGGCAGCAGACGCTGAAGAGTATAATGGGAGGGGGGAGCAGATGGGGAAGTTATGAGATGGACAGGAAAGGAGGGGAAGGAGACCTTGGAATGGTGCTGCTGGGGACCAGAAGGGATCTTCTCTTACCCTGGGCCAACCCCTCACTTGCCACCCCCGCCCCCGGGGATGCCCAAGTTTCAGGTGCATCGGGCCAGGGTATGTTGGTGGAGAGTGGGCCCCAGATGGCACAGGGCAGATCCAAGGGTCTGTAATGCTACTTCATCCAGCTTCCCAGGGTGCAAGACTGCAGCCTCTGGACGCTCCAGGTATGAAACACGGGGCTGTCCCAGAGGGGAGAAGGGGAAGTACCAGAGGAGGAGAGGGGGAGCCAAAAGGCTACAGCTCAAACCCCGCCCTCTGTCCTAGTCACGCCACTCAGCCTGTCCCTTCTCAGGCCGCCCCTTCCCAGGCCTCTCCCTCATGTCTAGGGCCCATTTGGAAGGCTAGGGCTCTGCCTCAGATCCTGCGATCTCAAGGCCCACCTCGGCCTCCTCCCAGCCTAGGACCACATAATTTAGCACTTAATTATTTCCCATCTTATATGATTCTCCTTTTGCTGATGTGAGTGTGTGCTGCACACGAGGGTGACCTCCCACGACATCTGTCACCCTCCGGATGCCAGGGTTGATACAGCTGATCTGTCTGGCTAGGCCCCTGTTCTTTTCTAAAGGGCTTCCAGCAAGAAGGAAGCTGCCACAGGTTGGGGCGGGGAGCAGCCTGCTGGGCCAACGTGTGTGCGTCACCACGCCCCCTGCCAGAAATCACACATGTGTGATCATGGGTCTTAGAGCCAGACCGACCTGGGTTCAAATTCCAGCTCTGTCATTTATTACCTGTGTGTCTTTGGACAGGTTATTTAACCTCTCTGGATCTCGCTCATTGGCCCTGTTCCCTTTCAAGGGTCGTTTTGAGGATGTAATGAGAACAGGGATGTGAAAGCTCTTACAACCAACATGATGCACAAATGCACACAAGTGGTGTGGTCATCACTGGTGTCGTCATCATTACCGGTATCGGTTTAGGTGCAGCTGAGGAGGCAGGAGGGGCCAATGGCCGGATCTTATTAAGGTTCTGCCATGGAGCAGAGTGATACTGTGCAGACTTCTAGGGGAGAAAAATTCTTTGCCATCTGATTGTGTCAGAGCAGAGCCTTTTGCAGCTACGCCAGCCCACACCAGCCCCTCTAAGCCCACCCTGAACCCCTCCAGGACTCGGCATTCGGCACTACTCATTCTGACGTTCAGCCTTCCACTGTCTCCAGCTGCTCTCAGCCTCCTGTGTCTAGTCTCATCTCCTTGCCCAGACTGTAAATCTTCCCTGGCCAGGATGGCTTCTCGTGTTTCTGGTGTTTCTTCATAGCATTTAGCACTGCAGGGGTGTTGGGGGGGATGGGGATGGGTGGGGATGACAATGGGTAAAGGAAAAAAGAGAAGGAAGAGGGAAGGAAGGAAAGGAAGGAGGGAGATAGGGAGGGAGGCAGCAGAGGAAGGCTACCACTGGCTTTGGATCCCATCTTGGATCTACCAGTCTCACTAATTTGAGTGGACTTCACTAAGTTGCTCAACCTCTTAGTGCCTCAGTTTCCCCATCTGCTAATGAACCTTCTGGCACCTTCTGCAAAGAGTCAGAGAACCAGAGACTCTCAGACCTCATTTCTAGCCAACCACTTCCACCCCTAGACCCGTCTATACAAGACCCAGCCCCCTAATGTTCCATTTCTGGACCCCTAGGTGCTCTACAACCTTACCCCCCACCGCCCCCCACCCATATCCTCACAGGGGCACCCCAACTCCAAGCCCGTGTTTGTGAGCTCACTAGGAACAGCGGGACACGGGCCTTTCTCTCTGCCGTAATGAAACCCTTTAATCATATTCAAATAGGTTACTGTTCAGGGGGAAAATAGAAATATGGATTTGATAGCAATAAATTTCCCTGGCTGGCTAAGCCCAGTTCTTAATTGTCCTGTCCCAGGGCTCGCACATTTCATTGTTCGTTAGGTGCTTAAGTCCCCACTCTCATTTTGTGGCGGTGACATTACCGTTGATGGCTCTAATACTCTCATAATTTGAAAGGGGATTTGCATGATAGAACGCAGAGTATTAAAAGAAAAAGAAAAAAGGGAGAGTGAAAAATGGGGGGGCAAGATGGGAGGAGGAGCTCGGAAGGGAAGAGGGATGGCAAGAGGGGGAGGGGGCGGAGGAGGAACTCGATCCAGCTTTCACTTTAAAAAAGTCACTTTCTTCAAAGTCAAATCATTGTTTTCATTAAAGTGAAAAAAAAAGGAAGAAAGGAAAAAGCCGAGGCTGCACATTGGGCTGACTGGGCACTGGCATTCTCCTTATTGTTCCTAATGGTTATTAATTATTATTATCCGGCCGTGCAGGGCTCTGTGGACGTGATGTCCCCAATGTCCTTGGGGTAGAGTTAGGGGAGGGGGGGCATCAGGGGAGGGGCTGACTCCGGATGGGGAGATTTGCTCCTGGGCCACAGGAAGACGCAGATGCCCACCTTGTGGCAGCTGCCAGTAGGAGCCAGGTTTCGGTAGGTGGAGGGGACAAGGGACACTTTCCTAGAAAGAAGGCCTCTGCGGAGGAATCTAAGCCTCCTGGGTCCTGGCCAACTCTTCCTGAGTTTCCTAGAAGTTTCTTCTTTCCAAAAGCCAGTGATTTGGACACAATCAGCCTTGCTGGACACAAGATAATTCTGGTCACTGGTGGTGTCTTCCGAGTCCCTTTTGCAAACTGGATCCTTACCTCTCCCCCGTCCCAGTCCAGAACTGGAAGGCCTTGCACAAGTTTGGCCAAATTCCCAAAAGAGCCTCTCCTAACAGCATCACTGGGCATTTAGGGTCAGTGAATGCTGTGGCCAAGTGGCCCTTTCTTCTCGGCTGGGGAGTCTTGGGGTCCCAATGACACCCCCACACACACACACACAGCATCTTTCTACCCAGCGCCAGAAGTCCTAGAAATCACTGCAGCCCTGGGTTTCTGAGGTTTGAGGGATGGCTCATCCAGCTTTCATTGAGGTGATGGGTCTGTGTTCCATGCAGAGCCACCCCAGGGGATTCTTAAATCCTCAGACATGGAGAGCGTGTGTATGGCTTGGTCTCCTTGGACAGATGGTGTGAATGTGCCAGGGAGCCCTGCAGGGGACAGGATGTGGCATGTGTGACTGTGAGGGAGTAGGGTATTGCCTGTCTGGGCTGATGAGCTCAGGTGTGTGGGCTCCCACCCTCCATGCAAACCCCATCCTCCAGTTTTGTCACTTTCTAATTGTCACTCCACTGGCCCAGACCCTGTACCCTCCTGCATGGGACAGAGCTGGGCCCCACAGGGAGCAGTGGCAGGGCCAGGCTGTGAGCTGCGCGTGTGTCTTTGGCACGTCTCATACCTGCACCCCTCCTGTTCCTGCCAGTCCTCGGCACCTCCTGGCCAAGCCTCACCCCCTCCACTTCCCGGGGACTCTCTTCTGGATTAGAATTTTTAATCAAATAAATTCTGGGATTGAAATAAAAGCTGTCTGCAGAGAGCCTTGTCACACTCCTCCTTCTCCCTCTTTGTGGCCTGCTGCTGGAATTCGGGCGGCTGGGAGAGCACACCCTCAGGGCCTCCTCAGTCCCCTTGCCCCCACAGCCTTTTCTATCTGCTAGCCCACTTGGCTGACCCTCCCCCCAACTCCCCACCCCTGAGCCCAGGACAACCATCAACACCGGATAACACCCAGTTCCTAAGGGATGGGTCTGGAATCAGCTTCCCCAGAGGGAGTTGCCATTGCTCAGCCCTCTGCAACTGCAGAAATCTAGATTATCCCCCATTTAATGGGGCTGAAGTTGCAGGGTGAGGCAGGAAGGAGTAAAGGAACAGTGGGAGATGATGGGGCAGGAATCTAGACCACTCCAGAAAAAATTGTCTATACTAGACCATAAAACCCAAGGCATCAACACATTCCTTATGGTGTTTTATTATGAGGATCCAAGTGGAGGATGGCCAAGTGGCAGCCCTGTCCTCATCTCCCCTTCCACACCCAGCCCCTATCACCAGGAGCGATGGAATGCCACAGACCCAGCCTCTCTGCTCCCCAGCCTGACTCCTGGATTCATAACATTTTGGAGGTGCACTCTGAAGCCGCAGGGAAATGAACTTGGTGCCCCCCCTCGTATCCCACCCCCAAGACCCCCAAGGAGAAGCTGTCTCCAGAAAGAGGAAAAAAAAAAAAAACCAGAGAGACAAAGTGATTCTTAAATATTTTCCTTCTCTGCAGTCACTCAGGGAGGAGGGGGTGAGGGGCGAGGGAGGCTGGAAGGGGGGACAAAGGGGGTTTAATAGGCTCGGGTGACAGCACAGTGTCCACATTGGGAAAAGATTAATGACGAAAATTAATCGCCTGACCTTTCTTTCCAGGAGCTGGAGGTGAGGCGGGCCATTAAAGCCTCTTATGTTGTAATTAACGTTGGAGGGGAGAAGAGAGCTGCCTTCAGAATGGATGTGATCATTTAATTAGGCTTAGGCGTAGGTGCCACAACAGGTCCGGAGAAGTCATAATTTAACTATAGCTTTAAATTACCCAGGCAGAGTGGGGATGGCAGTTTGACGGCAGGAGAGCCTGCCACGGAGCTCAGGAAAACAATTAAATAAACACCCCGAGTGATGAGAGAGACAGACAGACAGACAAAGAAAGCAGTGGACACTGACAGCGAGGGAGGTGGGGAAGCGCGAAGAGGGGAAAAATTAGGAGTCATGTGAGGGAGAGAGAGGCGAGATCACCCAGAGTCAGCAGGGGCCCGGGGGAGGTGCGCGTGTTCTGGGACCAGTGCCTCTGAGCACCCTCCACTCCAACGGAGATGCAAATTGTATTCCACAAACACATCCGGACCCTCGAGTATTCGCAGACACTGAGCTTAGAAGGCAGAGAGGTCCAAGCATTTCTCTCCATCCTCCCCTTCGCGGGGTGCCTCCCTCCCCACAATCTCCCTACCCGAGCTTGGGTGAGAGGGGACGCCCTCCCTTCCTAACCTGGAGAGTCCGGGGGTCCCCGAGCGCCACGCGGCGCCTGCGTCCCAGGGGACAGGCAAGGCCCGGCCGCGCGTCCTCGGACGGGTGTGGAGGCGCGGGGCGCGGGGACGCAGGGTGCAAAGCCCTGCAGGACAGCGGGAGCGAGCGGGGTCGGCGCCGGGCCGGGGAAGTTCAAGGCCGGGGCATCGCGCCGCGCGGAGGGAGAATGACCCGCGGTCTCTGGGGCGCCAGGGCCGGCCAGTTGCTCAACCCGCGGGATTAGTCACTCGGCGGGGAGGAGCAGGATCGTCGGAGAAACGCGGCCGGAGCGCTTCCGTGCAAGGGGGAGGAGAGGACAGGACAGAAGAGCTTCTGGGGAGAGAGACGAGGGCCCTGCGACTGGGCCCAGGCCGGGATGAATGGGCAGCTGGGTGGACCGAAGCGGAAGGGGCGGGATGGAAACCCTGTGGGGCTGTTGCCGAGCGCTTTTATGGAGATATGGCTGCCACCAGCTTTGTTCAGGGCAGTGGGGTCGACTCCGGAGTGGGTCCAAGATAGGCTCAGGGTGGAGCCTTGGGTCACTTGGGTCCCTGCTGTGCCTTCAGACGCTGGTCACCGTTGGGGCTTTCTCGTCCCCAGGGGACTGCGGTAACCTCACTGTCCCCTCCCGCTGGAGCCCTTCGGAGCTGGAGAGGACGCCAGGAGAGAGAAAGGATGGAGTTGCGGAGGTGGGGCAAGTTGGGACTTCCCTCCCTCTGAAGGGCTCCTGGTGTCCTGGAGGCACGGGCTGATCCCAAGTGCCAACACTTAAGGCCTGGCTGGTGGACAGCACCTCTCCCTCCCCCCACCGTTTGTGTCGGAAGAAGAGAGTTAAGGGTCAGGAGGAAGACAGAGATGCCCCCCCAACTTCCCACTCATTCACTAGCTTCCAACCCAGATGATCAAGCTATGAGATCCTGCCTCCTGCCCCTTCTCCGTGGGAAAACGCAAAAGCCACCAAGTGGTGGCCTGAAGGACCCTCCAGAGCAAGGCAGAGTTTCTATTTTGATTAAACACCCACAAATCCCCCAAATTAGTGAACCTCTCAGTTGGAGCTTTGATGGATGGATTGATCCTCTAATGGGTCTTTGGTCTCTGTTGCAGCTCAGAACTCTGTCCTGAGAATGGCCAGCCTGTGTTGGGGATAAAGGAGGAGCTCTGGCCTGGAGAGCAATGGGGGTGGGAGCAGGCAGAGGTGCAGGAACTGCTGGATGGCTCCTCTCCTCAGACCAGGGCTCTGGCTGGCCCATGAGTCTCGGGGTCACGTCCTGATTGTGTCCTGGGCTTCCTTTGCTGTGTGGCTGTCCAAAGGGCCCAAAAACCCAGATCCAGAATTCCTGAGGCCCTGACCCAAGTCAGATGGGGAGGCAGAGGCTGTCTGGCACCTGGAAGGCCAGATGGAGAGTGTGGAAAGAAAGTGGGAAGTGGGGAGGCAAGAAGGGGGGAGGAGGAGTCAGTGGAGAGGGAAGAGAAAGGGGAGGGGAAGCCTGACAGGGCCTGCAGGCTGCCTTGAGCCCCTTGATTGAGACTGATAGGAGAGCCCCTGCCCCCCACCCCGAGTGAGACACTGCATCTGTCACAGAACACCAGCTCATAGGGGACCTCTGGTCCCTACATTTCAGGTGTTCCTTCCTCTCTCTACAAGATTGTGGACTCCAGAGGCCCTCCCTCCCACCCTTCCCATTTTGTTTAGGATACAATCTGAACCGGTAAGAGCCAACAAGGCCCACTGTACCCAGGGCCTACCTCTCCATTTCAGTCTCATCCCCCCCTCCCTCCCCACCCTGCTCCAGCCATACCTCCCAGCCTTCTCTCTCCCTCAACTGGAATTTAGGCACCATGAGGGCCAGACTAGGCTTTGGGGTTCACCTGTCGCTCTGCAGTGCCTAGAGGGATGCCTGGCCTGTGGAAGCCACCGAGTAAACATTTGTTGACTGAATAAGTCTTACACTTCTGTTTCTGCAAGCCCCCCCTCACGGCCCCCCTCTCCATCGGGCCTGGCACACAGAAGGCCCCTCCCCAATGGACCCTTTATATCCTGTTTTAGCTCTTCCTACTCTTTGTAATGTTTCCTTCTCTACAGAGACCTGGAATGAGTGTTTCTGGGAGGGTCTCAATGACCCTCAGCAAAACAAAACAGTCCACTTGGGAACTCTGACCCAAATGGCCAGGATGGAGGGCTCGGCCAGGAAGTATTGGGGCTCGCCTGGCCGGCAAGTTCCCCATCCCATCCTATCCAAGACCCTGCCAGTGCATTTCTGGAAAACAAGGAAGAAAAAGCAATTGGGGGAAACAGTTTTCAGCGTGGACAGCAGGGTTATCCCCTTCGGATGAGCGGGACAGGAGCATAGGGGCCCTGCCTGGAGGAATTTGGTTGGGAAGAGTCTGGGGGTGGGGGAAGGGAGGAGGGGGTTTGCCTCTCCGTGAGAACAGCCCAGGCCACTGGCCTGTTTGTTTTTCTGTCTGACTGTTTGTTGGATGGGGGCGGGGGAGATAAAGACATGGAAACAACCTTAAAATAACCTCCACAATTCTCTAGGCGCTGTGGGACTGGGGACTGGGCGCTTGGATCTAGCTTGGGGCTTGAGGGCTTGTACTGTGGCTGGGGGGGGGGTGGTTAGGGGCCTTCTGGCCTGTGTGTATCTGTCAGTCTGTCTGTACGCATGCACTGCGCTCTGGCCCTGTCCCCAGCCCCCGCTTGCTCCCTTGTATGCTCCGGGTGAGCTGGAGTTGGTTTCAGCCCTCTCAGCTGACACTAGCAGGAATAAATAATCCCATGACTTGAGTTAGGAGGCAGGGCCCCAAGGAGGCATAGCAACTGCATAAATCCTGAAGACGTGGGGCTCAGGTGGGCCTCACAGAGCTCCCAGGTCACTCCCTAGGAGTTATGACTCCTTAATTCAGCACTTGCCTCCTCCTCCTCCTTTATCGCTGCCCAGTTGCATCCCACACAGAAGGCTTAATCCTGGACCCCTGCCACAGTGCCCTAGGGGGCCTGGGCCTTCTCTGCAGAATGGGCTGGAGGAGACTCTCTTTCTCCGCCCCCATTTCCCCCATACTCCTCTCGTGGACTCCCTTTCAGGACTCTCTCCTTCCCCATCCCCACCCTACAGGGCATCCCCAGCCCAGTCATGAAAGCAGGCCTCTCCTACCTAAGATTACAGCAGCACCTGTTCCTTCCCACCATGGTGAGGGGGTATGGACCCAGGCCTAGGAATCTATAGGGAGGCGGGAGATAATCCACCCTTCCATATCTGGGCCTCTGTTTGCCACAGGGTCTTAGATAAAAGTGCAGAGTGACAACATTTGTCTTGAAACCTACCCCCTTCAATTGCCCTTCTCTAGACGTGGATTGGAGCTCCCACTCTGCCACCAGCCCAGCTCCGGGAGCTTGACCTGGAGCAAACATTCCTCCCAAGCAAGTTCTTTAACACTTGGTTGAGGGATTGCATCTCCTCAAATGATGGTCTTAAGTTTTAAAAGAGGGACTTTTTAACCCAAAGTTCTGGTCTTCAGGTGGATGTGTGAGTGTGGGGAGAATTTCTGAAGAGGGACTTTCTAACAGATGCCCCCTTGCCCACTTGGAAGGCCCCTTCAAACAGCAGAGATCTGCCAATGGGCCCTTTAACTTTCCAAAGAATGTTGACCTCTGCCATCATCACCCCAAACCCAGAATAGTCGGTGTTGGAGTTTTTTAATGTTTCTGAACTCAGAGAGACTGGGGCCTACACTGCCAAATATAAAAGATTTTCCAATCAAACTTCGCAAGAGTGTATCATTCATTCCTTTAGATATTAAGCATTTATTGAGCAACAAATACAAAGCACGGGGCACTCAGATGAACACCAAGATAAGTCAGTCAATCTAGATTCCAGCTGTGTGGTTGATGGTTTATTGTCCAGGAAGTCATTATAGCCATTCAGTGAGATAGAGATACAGATAGGAGAAGGAATGGGATAGAACAGGGACAGGATCCGAGTAGAGTGAGGGCTATCACCCATCTCTGTCCTTGACTCCTGGAATAAATATGTCCACTCTCTCTTGCTGGGAGCCTGATGCTCACTCCCTTTTTTTCCACCCCAGTTGTAGCTTCTAGATTGGACCTGAAGCTAGACTTGCAATTTCAAGGAAGTTGGGTGTTCTGCGGCAAGTTACCCAGGGGCTATTGTTGATCCCTTTCTTCATTCATTTCTTCAACAGGTATTTCCCAAACACCAATTTCATGCTCAACAGAAGAATCCTAAGCCACAGGCAGATGAAGGACGTCGCTATTCATTTGGAAAGATTAAGCTAATGATGATGCAGGTCAGAGTGTGCTCAGCATCCCATGAAGGGCATAGACTGGCAGGGCTGCAGGAGCTCAGCAGAGGGACGTTGCACTGGGGTGGAGTGGGACTGGGCAGTGAAGGAAAGCTTCCAAAGGGAGGTGGTACTTTAATTGTCTTTTGAAGGATACGTATGGCTGGTATAGACTGGTATGGACTGGTCCAGTGAAGGGAGAAAGGCTTGGGCATTCAAGAGAGAGGAAGGATAGGGATGGAAAGCCACACATCAAGCCAGCCAAGTGGGAGTGAGAGGGAATGTTAGGTCTCATGGGGTGTTGAAGGAACTGGTTTGGCTGGAGCTGACTTGTTGCAAATGGGACTGGAGAGGCAGGTGAATGGAGACCTGGTTGGAGACCTTGAGCTTGAGGCTGTGTTAGTCAGCCTTTACCACAGCCATGCTGCCTAGAAATCACATGATCACTCCTGGTTTACAACAACAAGCCTTTGTTTCTCTCACTCACGGACTGTGGGTTGGGCTCAAGACTACTCCACATTCTCCTTGGACCAGCATGGCAATCACAGAAGCTCAAGAGACCAAGCCGAACAGCACAAACATTTTTAATCCTATGCTCTGGTCACGTCCACTGACTCACCATGGCCAAAGTGAGTCACATGGCCAAGCCCACCATCACGTGACAGGAAAGTAGAGTCACGTGACAAAGGATTTGGGTGTAGAATCCTATTACTGCACCAGGAGTGAAGTTTGGGGACCAATGATTCGACGTGCCTTAGCTGCTAGGCAAGAGCCATGGAAAGTTCTTAAGCAGTTGAAGGGTCTGAGCAGTGCCCCATGGTAGCTGAATTCCTCAGTTTCTGAAGCTCTTTCACAGACCTTATTCTATTTCCATCTTCCCAACAATCTTCTGAAGGAGGTGTTGTCATCCCATTTTGCAGATGACGGAAAGAGACTCAGAGAAGTGATGTGGCTCAACCAAATGACACAGCTGAGATTTACACTGATATCCTTGGGTTGCAAGTTGGGGCTCCTTGCTCTCCTCCACAGCTGATTTAGAAAGATGGATCCTCTGCTGTGTGCAGGATGGAGGAGAACCACGATGGCTGACAGCTGAAAGATGAAAAGTGGTCCCAACACTGTGAGGAGGGTTTGAGCTAGGCTGGTGGCAGAGGAGGGGAGACAAAGATCTAAGATTTTTGGGTTGGTTTTGCGTTTTCTTCTTTATTGAGATATAATTTTCACAGAATAAAAAATGCATAGATCTTAAGCGTACAGTTGATGAGTTTTGTCAAATGTATCTGTGTTATCAACACGCAGATCAAGGAAGAGAACCTTTCCGTAATCCCAGAAAGATTCCCTGGTGCCCCTTCCAGTCATCCTCCTTCCCCCAGGCAACCATTTTTTGGACCCCTATCACCATAGATTAGTTTTGCATGACTTTGTACTTTACATAAATGAAATCACATGATATGTTCTCTTTTGTGTCTGGTTTATTTCACTCAGCGTAATGTCTTAGAGATTCATCCGTGTTGCCTGTAGCAGTAGTTAGGTCACTTCCCCAAAGAGCTGGGCCAAGCGAACTTCAGGACCTCACACATGGAGAGCTCTGCCCTGGCCCCGATGCAGAGGCCCAGAGAGCCGCTTCTGAATGTGGCTGTCAAAGGACACATTTGGATACAAAAGCTCTTCTTGATTAAAGTAAATCTTTCATTGGGAGTGGATGGAATCCGAGGTCGAGATGGTGCTAGCCCATATTTTAAAAATGAATCTTGACCCATACCTCACCGCATACACAAAAATCAACTCTCAACTCCAGGTGGATTATAGATCCAAATGTGAAAGATAAGATGAAAGAAGAAAAACATAGACTATTTTCATGACTTTGGGAGTAGGCAAAGATTTCTTAAAAAGAGGACACAAAATACACTTAACCTTGAAAGATAAAAATTGATAAACTGTCCAACATTGAAATTAAGAACTTCTCTTCATCAAAAGACACTTTGAAGAGAGTGAAAAGACAATCCACAGGATGGACAAAGATGTTTGTAGAATATATACCCACCAAAGGACCCATATCCAGGAGATATATATCTCCTACAAATCAATACAAAAAAAGACAAAAAAAACAATAGAAAGATGGGCAAAAGACTTGAATAAGCATTTCACAAAAAGAGGATATCCAAATATCTAATAAACATAAGAAACAGGATTCAATTTCATTAGTCATCAGAGAAACACAAAAATTAAGAAACACAATGCGTTACCACCATCCATCCAGCAAAGCAGTTAAAATAAAAAGACAAAGAATACCAAGCGTTGATGAGGATGAGGAGCAACTAGAACTCTGATGCATTGCTGGTGGGAGTATAAATTGGTTCAACAATTATTGAGAACTATCTGGCATCATCTGGTAAAACTGAACACGTGCATCCTCTATGACCCAGAAATTCTACTCCTCGGCAAATGTTCATAGCAACGTTATACGTAATAGCAGAAAACTCAGCAGTGGAGTGCAGAAACAAATTGAGATATATTCACACAATGGAATACTACAAGGTCACAAGAAAGAGTGTGCTATTGCTATGTGCAACAATGTAAGTGAACCTCACAAACATAATATTGAGTGCAAGGAGCCAGACACAAAAAGTTTACATACTGTATGATTCCATTTATATCAAGTTCAAAAGCAGGCAAAACAAACCTATGGTATTAGAAGCTAGTACTGTGGCTACTTTTTGGGGGGAGTGGATGGGCAGTAACTGGCAAGGAGCATGATGCAACACTTCAATGTTCTATTTCTTCATCTGAGTGTTGGTTACCCGGCTGTGTTCAGTTTGCAAAAATTCATCAAGCTGTACACTTATGATTTATGCACGTGTCTATATGGATTTTATACATCAATAAGAATATTATTTTTAATAGAAGAAATATTAGACTATGGGGAAAACTAGAGCGATGGAGGCAAGTGACCCAGAGCAGAGGACGGGCCAAGGTAGGGGGACAGGGGTGAACTTTTGGACTTTCTTCTGTAAAACCTGGTCCTTTATCCTCTGACACTGCAGCTTCCCCTTGGGTCCTGGGGGTGAGACACCAGTGCTGCTATGGGAACCACAAGGAGGGCGGGCAAGGAACATGGACGCGGAGGCAGAAGCCCTGGAACACAGCCCCAGCTCTGCCGTTACTATAACGCACGTCCCCTCTCTGAGCCTCAGTAAAATAAAGGGGATGCTACTCTGGTTGGTTGCCAGGGGCACTACAACAGCACAGGTGAATGAAGCAGGCCAGCTGCCGAGGGCTGCCGCGATGGGGGCTGCAGGGGTCATAGCATATGAGCATTTACTTGAAAGTATCCAAACAGAAAAAGAGAGAGACGTGATTTAAACCTGGAGGTGAGAGTGTGCCCCAAGGGAGCTGTCCTCCCATGGTGGTGCCCCCGGCACTTGCCCAGCCTCCTTGTCCCCCTTCCACCAGCACTGCCCTGTCTGCAAAACCCAACTACCCTCCCGCCCTTCAGCCCGGAATGCCCTCCCTTACCTCTCTCCACTGGGCCAGCACTCATTTCCTCCCAGACTCACTCCCCTCCATCTTCTGGAAGCACCCGGAGGGGTGCTTACCTGGGCTTACCCTCCTGGGCTTACCACCATCGTAGCTCTCCTCACTGACTGCCATGGTGTGTTTTCCCCTCTAGCCAGGGAGCTCCTTGGGAGCAGGTTCTGCGTCTTATTCACCTTTGTGTCTTTGGCACCCAGCACATAGGAAGTGAACAATAAATTTCCTGAAGGCAGGGAGGGAGGAATCTTCCCATAACTAGAGTCAAATTGTAAGGGATCTCTAAACTCATTCACATGAAGATGATAAACTATTGAATTCCAGGGATAGTTAAATAGGAGATAAATACCTTAGCCCAAAGGACCCATAGTGGCATTGATCATGGATGATGAGGGAAAATCTGTTTTAGCTGGGATCCCTCATGGCGATGCATGGATGTCCTTGTATGGGGAAGTGTCTCTGCATGAGAGCTGTCTACACATCCATCATCATTCCATCAGCAGCATCGTAGTGTAGACCAGACACTCTGCCAGGTGTGTTGTCCTGTTTAATCCTATGATGATCCTATGAGGTGGCTACTATCAGCAACCCCATTTTACAGATAAGAAAGCTGAGGCATAGAAAGACTAAGCAACTTGTCCAGTGACACAAAACTGCTCAGCAGCAGAGCAGGGATTTGAACTGGGACTGACTGACTCCCAAGCCCATGTGCTAATCCCTCAGCTCCGTGCCTTTCTAAGACCCATTGGAACCATCCTCATGGATCAGCTTCTGCAGGGTGATTTAGGAGGTCAGGGTCCCACACTGCTTAGAGTCTTAGACTTTAAGATGAACTCACTAAGTTAACAGCAAAACGTATATGAAGGCTGGGGGAGGTGGGAGAGGGCAAGCACGAGCCCTGTGTGTGTGTGTGTGTGTGTGTGTGTGTGCATGTGTGTGAGCATGCGTGCATATGTGCCTGTGCTCACATTTGTGTGCAAGTGTGTGTGTGTACATGTGCATGCATGCACTCACAGGTGCATGCACGTGTGCATGGGTTTGTGTGTAGATGCGTGTGTGTGCCAGGGCCGAGGGGAAGGGTTTGCCAATTAGGAAAAGGTGATCGACGTGAAGCTCCCTCACATGGCCAGCACACAGTAAATATTTGCAGAATTGAATCGAAATGCTAAAGAGAGTGCTCTACAAATGTGAGGTGTTATTATTACCATTACCTCCCAATTGCAGCCTTCGGAAGAGAGAGGCAGGTGGAGAGTCAGTGACAGAGCTGCTTCGCCTCCTCCAGACCACCTTGCACCGACTCCCCTGCATGGACTTTCTCCGGGTGGTTTTCCTCCTGAGCTGGCTGAAGCAGGGATCTTGCAACTGTAAGGATGGCAGTGACAATGACAATAGTAAGTAACATGCAAGGAGCCCTCTGTACGGGCTGGCCCTGTGCTAACTGCTCTGCATGCCTGTTCTCCATTACTCCCTCACAAGCAGCCAATGAGGTGGGTGCCATTAGAACCATCAGTGTTCCCAATGTGCAGAAGAGAAAAATGGGGCTCGGAGGGCTTGGCCAGGAGAACATGTATGTGGTATTGAGAACAACTAGAGGCCCAGGGCTGTACTTCTTCCACCATTTATACCTGAGTCCTCCTGCACAAAGCGAGCACATAACAGGTTAACAGGTGGTCAGGGCCACAGAATGGACTGAATAGTGTTGAGCGCTAGGCCCCGGAGCCCGCCAGCCCTGAGCTGGGCACTTCATCTCCCTCTCCCTCCAGTTCCTCCCTGCAAAGTGGGAAGGAGTAATTGCTACAGCAGAGGGTTGCTGTGATGAGAGAATATCTGTAAAATGCCTAGGACATAGCGAGCACTCGAATATGTTAGCTATTATTGTAAATGTGCTGAATTTTCACTTGAACCTAATATTCACTCCTCTCACAAAGGAATGAAATTAGACTCACGGAATTGGTGCACCTTTAGGAATCATCTAGTCCAACCCTTTCTGGTAACAGGCAAGAAAACTGAAGCCCAAAGACGAGCACCAAGGTCACTGGCTGTAAGTGGCAGGGCCCAGATTCGAACTCAGATTTTCCGCTCCCAGGCAGGACCTCTCCACCTGCCCGGATTGCCTCTGCTGGGGGCTCTGGCTGCTCTCATGGAGCTGCCTAAGGGTGCAGTGGAGCCCAGGAGAGGTGGGGGGCGGGGTGCCAAAACTCCAGAGACGGGGTGACAGCAAAGCCTGGAGGAGCACGGCTTCCACGTCCTCCCACGGTAGATGCTAGGCAAGGAGGCCAGAGCGTGGGGCAGCCCTGAGGGGCCACAAGCTGGCCCAGCGGCTTGTGAGACAGTGTGTCATTCCTTACGGCCGGAACCCCTCAACCCTCCTGGTCTCATGGAGAAAAGCCCCTTTCTTCTCCCTGCTCTCCCAGCCCCACTAGTCTATGGTCTTCATCAGTTTGAGAGCCACTGACCAGGACACAGAGAAAGAGATCCTGGGCCCTGGGCTGGCCCCCAACCCTCTCCCTGACCACCACTTTCCAAGGCCTTTGCCCTCATCCTTGGCCCCAGTCAGTCCCCCTCCTGACTGCCACATAAACCCAGAGCCCACAAAACACCCGTGTCAACGTGCCTCCTCCCCGGAGGTCCAGGGCCTTAAAACTTAATAGTCTCTCAAATGCCGTAACGCTAGAGGGGGCTTTTATGGACTCAACAGGGATAATGTTATGAAGGGGCATTGGCCGCCTCAAGTGAGCTGCTCACAGTGGGCCACCCACCCCCAGCCCCTCACCATACTTCAGGGGCCTCTGAGGCACCCCCTCTGCTGCGAGGGCCACCAGCTCCCCACTCCAAGTCCCCCAGCTGGCCAGCTCCTCTGCATTCTGACAAGGTTGTTACAGAACAGTTCCCTGCAGACAGGGGCCTAGTGGGAGGCTGGGACCCCGCTGGCCCTGGCTCGATTGAAGCTAGACGAGTGGGGGGTTGGTCCAGGGGAAATATCTCGGTGACTAATGAGCGGGCAATTGAAAGCTCCATCGTGTCAATGGGGAGCAGATGGGGAAGGAGGGGAATTCCTGCGGCCTGGCCTCAGAGGTGTGGGTGGCTGGGAGGGAGGGAGGGATGGGGGAGCCGTGTGGGGTCAGCAGGTGGGGGAGGGGGAGGGGAGAGGACTGTCACCCACAGAGCAACGTGGCTTCTGGGACCCAGATCCAGGGGACCAGACAGTGGGCTAGGGACGAGGCCACGGTATGTTCTGGGTCACTCGGCTTTTTTTCTTCTCCTCTTCCAAGGGCTGTGTTTTTCTGCGTTTCCCTTCTTCCTCTGTGGTTCCCTTTCTTGCCCACTCGTCTGTCCTTGCCCTGCCCTCTTCCCCCCTCTTCCTCCCTGTTCCCCCTTCTCAATCCCCTTCCTCTTATTCCTGGGAGACCACAAATAGGGATTCTGCCCAGTCTTCAGTATGTTTGGGCAGCCCCCTCCCAAATAAATAAAATACTAAATAGCACTAAATAAGAAGCCCTGGCTGACTTGCCAACAGACACACACACACACACAGGCACACTCACACATATTGTCTTCATTACCTCCTCTCTAATACTGTCTTTCTTCCATCTTGAGTTCAATGTTGTTTTTTGTCTCTTTTCGACCCTCCCCCTCCACTTCCCCTCAATTTATTCCAGCTGTGAAAACCTTTTTCCCATCTCCTCTGTCACCCCGGCAGATAGGTGAGTGGCAGGCAGAGGAGTCCACTCCACAGCCACCGTTGGTAATCGATGCCAGATGTCGAGCTGGCCCCCAGCCCAGCCCCAGGCAGGGCTCCCACACCACCCGGCTCCTGCGTCTGGGTGTGAAGGGCGAGCCGCAGCCCAGGCCTGGGTCTTAGGATCAGCAGTCTCAGGCTCAGGGAACGTGGGTGGGAAGGGCTGGTCCAGGGGCTGCACGAGGGAGGAGGCTGGAGTGCAGAGGATAACGGTGTGGGAGCCCATCGGAGGAAGGTGTTCACCCGACAGGTTGGCCACCCGATGTGAGGCTGGGATAAGAGAAGCCAGGACAGCCCAGAGGCAAGGCACCGAGAGCGGGCTTCCCTTGGCCCCTTGTCAGCCATTTTATTTCCTGAGGGTAAAAGGTTTGCTGCTGATGTTGTTTATAAGTATGTGTATTTGGTAAAATACAAGAAGCCAATTATAACACTCTGGAGTTCTCCACAATTATTCTACTACTAATGGTAATGAAACCAGCTAACATTTATGGAGTATTTCAGGTGCCTTCTGAATCATTGGGCATGAGTTCACTCATCCTCTCATTTAATTTTCACAACAATCCATGGAGCAGGGTCCATAGTTATCCCCATTTTACAGATGCTACAAAAGAGGCCTAGAGCATCTAACTGGCCCATCTAGAAAGCGGTGCTACCAAGATTTGAGCCCAGAGAGTCTGACTGCAGAGACCGCATGAGGCTCCCAGAAAAGACTTTAAAATCTAAAAGGTCAGAGTTAGAAGGAACCTGGTCCAGACCCTTTTCTAAAGGAGGAATGGAGGTCCAGAGGGGAAATGTGACTTGCTCAATGACACACAGTGAGTTGGACCCAGAGCAGGGCTGAATCCCAGGGCTCCTGGTCCATGTTCAGAGCCCTTCACATAGCACCACTGTTCTGACTTGGGTCCTCACACTCTTGGCCAAGACCCAGGCTTCCTGGAGGAGGTGCCTTTCGTAGGGCTTGGAACAAGATGAAGATCACAGACTGGTGGACAGGCAGGAGCAAGCACTTGCAGTGGAAGATATTCTGTTCAAAGACTGGTGTGTGTGGAGGGCTACACCAAGGTGGGGCTGGCAGACATCACTAACTGTGTCTCTCCTGCCAGGCACTGGAGTCACAAAGGGACTTAGAAACAACCTCTACCCTCAGAAAAAAGAAAAACAAGACAGGGCAAGCAGGACAGGGAGTACCAAGGCGGGCAGCGGTAGGCTGTTTTAAATATAGTGGCAAGGTGATGTTTGAGCAGACCCCAGAAGAGATGCGGGAAGGAGCCATATGTACATTTGGGGTAAGAGTGTCCCAGGCAGAGGGACAGCAAGTGCAAAGGCCCTGAGGCAGGAGTGGGCTTAGCCAGCTAACATGTCCAGAGTACAGGGAGCAGGAGAGAGAATAATAGGAGGCAAGTCAGAGAAGGGATGGAACAGACCACGGAGGTCCTCGGCTATCATAAGGGCCTGGCTTTTACTCCCAGTGCAATGGGAGCCATGGGGGATTCTGAACAGAGGGGTGACATGAGACCGGAAGGGCAGCAGAGGAGCTGGTGAGAAGTGATCAGATTCTGGACGTATTTTGAAATTAGAGCCAACCTGATTTCCTAAAATTTGGCTGCGGGGTGTGAGAGAAAGAGAACAGTCAAGGATGACTCCATTTTTTTGGCCTGAGCAACTGGAAGGATAGAGTTGCCTTTCCTGAGGTGGGAAGACTGCAGACGGAGCAGGGTTGGGGGCAGATCAGGAATGTGCTCTTGAACCTGCTGAATCTGAGGTGGCTGCCCTCTGCGCTGCTATGAGCCATGCGGGAGACTGAGGCGACAAGAGCAACCAGTGAGACTGGTCCTGTCTTTACTTCAAACTGCAGTCTTTCATTCATCATGGATTTTTCGGCCTTAATTTTGATTTTTTAAAATATTACATCGAAATATTATTTATCTTGATTTTTGAGGATCGGGGGCCCCACTTAAATGGTGTATCCTAGTCTGGGCCCTGCATGTTACAGAAATCCATGTGCGATGCAGGGGTTGGGCTGACCTCTCCCTCCATCCCCAGACACTCTCTGTCCATGGTGAGCCAGGGTGCCCAGCAGGACCTGTGGCAGGAATGTGACCTAAGGGGTGGCCCCATGCAGCTAGGAGGTGGTCCTGAACAGGGAGCACGGCCAAGGTGGGCAAGGAGAGGATCTGTCCGGATGTGTGGCTGGCTGACCTAGAAGCAGCCAGAAGGGTGTGAGTCCATCAGCTCCCGGCACCCCACCCGGGGCCCCTGTGATGGATGGCATCTGTCTTCTGCTTTATTAAACTCACGCCGCTCAGTTCAGCCCTGGATTTGCAAACGGCTTAATAAGCATTTGGAAGGGATCGGGGGAGGGAGGCCGGGATTTCAGGGGGTTACCAAGACCCAGACAGGAAACGGCTTGCGCCCCCGAGAGGGCCCCGGGAGGGAGTCAGGTGTCCGGGTGGGCGATTGGGGGGAGTATTTGATTTCACAGACGGCACTTGGGGGCCCCAGAGGAGGAGGGGCCACAGGCCTTTGGTGCCCCCCCTCCTCCAGCACTATTGTTACCGCACACTAGGGGTTCACAGAATCCAGAGGGGTGTTCTGGGCACCTGGGAGGGCAAGGGGGTGCAGAACTGGCCAAGGATGGGGGGAGGAGAAGAGGCGGGCTCTGTCTTCTAGGAGTTCCCAGCTGCAGAGGATGGAGGGATACACAAAACGGATGCCCCCCTACAGCCACTCCCCACATGCCCCTCCCACTTCTGAACCTCTACAAACTCCGTAACATGTGCTGTTGGTTTGGGACCTTCTGTACAGTGCCTAGCATTGGCACCGAGTGTGGATACCAGGTGCCCCTTCTCTCCTAAATGAGGCTGCAATCTCCCAGGAAAAAGAGGGGTACACTATAACCATCTTCTCTCTGCACCGGCAACCTGGGCCCCACTTAACTCGGTGCAGTAAAGGAGCGGGTTCATACGGGCTGGCCAGAGCAGATTGCAGGCATCTCTTCCCCACTCCCCATAGACTGAAGGTCACCATGGTACCTTGGAGTCGGCCATGGCGGGAGTGTTTACACCATGGAAATTGGTGAGCGGTTTTTTTCCTCCTGAAAGCCAGTTGTTGAAGATTTACCAGTGTCCCTCTGCCTCGCCTGCTCTGCCACCAGCAAGAACCACAGGCCCCTTCAGATATATAAAAATCAGCTTTTCCTCCTGAAAAGGCTGAGGAGCTCCTTCTGGACGGTGGAGATTGGGACTGTGTGTCTCATATTAATAAGGACAGTACCCAGCATGAGACACAGTCAACTTTCTAGGTTCAAATCATGGCTCCACCATCGAAGAGTTTGTGATTTACAGTGTTTTTCAGTTAGTTCTTGGAGGGGTTGTTCTGAGATTGAAATGAGATAATATCTGAAAGATGCTTTGGAACAGGGTCTGCAAACAGTAAGCAGCCAATAGATGTTAGTCCTTACTCTGGGTCTCTGGTGGTGCTTAATACATTGTCCCAATTTGAGCCTACAACAACTGTTGAGGGAGACTGTTGTTATTCCCTTTCTGTGGATGGGGAAAGTGAGGCTAAGCTGTGTTCGTCCTTTACCTGAAGTCAGGGAGTGGCAGAGCAGGGATTTGAACCCAGGACTATCGTGGTCTAACAGCCCAACTCTCTCACTACCAGGCCATCGGACCTCTCCAACATGGGAGGAGCTGGGAATCTTAACAACAGTGGAAGTGGCCCTTGGTTTTCCTCCTCCCTCCATCTTGCCGCCAGCAGAAGTGATGGATCCTCTTCCTATATGACCCCAAGAAGAAGACTTCTCAGAGCCTCGTGCCCCAGCCCATCACCTCCACACCTGCTCACGTGCATCAGACAGTCCCTCCAGAGGCTGGGAGCTACCTTATCAGGGAAATTCCCATTTCCCTCTGGTATCTTCTGTCCGTCTCTTTTCCAACTCACTACATTTGTCTCTGGGCTGCTTCCCAGTCTGTCTCTCTTTCCTCTCTCATCCGTGTCTCCCCCTGCCCATAGATCCATGTCCATCCCTAGTCCTCCTGAGCTGGGAAAACTCCTGCTTCAGAGCTGCCTGACTCTGCAAGGGGCCCACGGCCAGGGTCAGCAGAGCCAGCCCAGCAAGGTCAAGGGCCCAACAGCCTTCCTGCAATTTTCCTTCTAAGTCTCCTTTTTCTCCCTGTTTCTTGCCAATTTCTGCGTCTCTTCTTCCTTTTTCTCCCTCCATTTCCTTTCTTCCCCGCATCCTTGTTTGTCTCTTTGGGGTCTCCTTCTTTACGTCTTCTGTCCCGCCATCTCTGTTTCTGTCTTTGTCTCTCTCTGAGTCAGTCTATCTGGTGACAAGTATGTTATGTGTGTGTTTCTCTGTCTCTTTGTTCTTTGTGGATGTCTGTGTGTCTGTCTGTCTCTCTCCCTGTCTCTCCTCCCTTTCCTAAACATCCTGAACTGTGGGATGAGGGGGTGGGGGGGCTCCCCATGTCTCAGAGTCTAACTCCACCTCAGTGCCTTTCCTGCTCTGTGTCTGTGTGTCTGTCAGTCTGTCTGCCCTGACTCCGTGTGTCTGTCTTCAGGCTGTCTCTCGGGGTCTCTCTCCAGCAGCATTCGTTAGGGCTGCACTTCGGAGGCTCCCAGAGGAGACCCCCACTCACCCCTCCCAAAGTTCACTGCCTTGTCAAACGGAGCTAATCTCTTGCGGGAGGAAAAAATCTCATTCAAACTTGGGGGGGGGGGTGGGAGGCAGAGGGGGAAGGGGAGGTCTCCTTGGCTGCAGCCTGAAAACACCCCGGCCCATAATACCCCTTTTGTTCTAGGCTGGTGGGAGGGGGTGGGTGGTGGAATGAAATAGGGGGGATATTAAAGGAGCAGGTGAAAGACATGTGTCTTCAGCAGCCAGAGATAAGCGCTTACCCCCTTCTAATCTGACTGAGGCCTATTATCTTCCCGCCACAGTCATTACTATTAATATTAAACACCCCCCAATCCAGCTAGAAAACAACCTAAACGGCTGACTCCCAGCCCCAGCCAGTTCGAGGGGGAGACCCTGCCCTGACCCCTCCTCCTGAGCGCTTGACCACAACTCGGTCTCCCCAGACCCAAGTCCCCTTGAACTTCCCCATGACCTCCAGCCCCAAGAGCCCCCTTCTTCTCCCCCTCCCCCAGTCCCACCCAGCAGCCTCTCTGATCACCAGCCATTTCTCTCTCCAGTGCACCCCCCATTTCAGCTTCATTTCTGGGGGTTTCTCTGGACCACAGCCCATGTCTCTGCACACGTCAGCATAACCTGGGATGGAAGAAACAAGCACGTAGAGGTTTATCCCCCCCACTATGACATCTGACAGAATTGAATTTGCATTCCAACACCACCACTGACAGGCTGGGTGACCTTGGGCAAGTTCCTTACTCCTCTAAGCCTCAGTTTCTCATCTCTAAAATGCAGGCAAATTATAGTCCTTATGACATAGGGTTGTTTTAAGGATTATATGAAAGAGCTCTTAGCACTCCCCTGATAGATTGTAATGGCTCAATAAACAGTGGTGGTAACTCTTGTTACCTGGACAAAAAGTGACCCAGGGCAGCAGGTCTATCCACTCATTCCTTCATCAAGCCACGGAACAATCGCTGGGCCCCCACTCCAGGCCAACTTCGGGGTTAGCACCGGGGATGCGGGGTGAAAACGATTCCTGCTGCAAGAATTCACAAACTGGTCGCAGCAAGAGACGCATAAACAGGTAAACGCATCACTGCAGTGCGCGGTCATATGAACCACAGGAGAAGTTAGGACAAAGGGCTTTGGGAACATGGGACACTGAATTCCCTCTCGGTGGGTGGTGATGTGTCTACACTAGCAAAGGATTAATTGCCTATTTGGTATCTACAAGGTGGCAGAAGCCAGTTGTCCCCAAGCTCGTGTCTGTGGTTAGAGCTCCTAGGCGGAGAGGGTCATGAGGCTTCTGGCAAGAGTGGCAGAGGTGTAGCTGGGGGCCATGGATGGGGGCTCCCTTCCCTGCTCCCAGGGTCCTGGATTGCCTGAGTTGGCCTGGGGACCTGCAGACACAGGAAGGAGAAAGTGAGAGCTGACATTTACAAAGCATCTTCCTTGGAGCCAGGCACTGGGCTGGGCGTTTCAGCGTTAGGTTACTTACTCCTTATCACCACCCCTCTCCTAAGCAGACATCGTGGTGCCCATTTTACAGGAGAGCAAAGAGGCTCAGAGAGAGGACATGATTTTCCTAAGAGCACACTACCAGAAAATGGCAGAGCGAGATTTTAAGCCACATCTCTCTGGCTCCAAAATCCATGTTATTTCCCTTCCTAGGGCATGTCAAACTTTCCAACCCCGTCTCCATCCTTAACATCAGAGAAACTTGAAAAATAGACAAGGAGTGGGAGAGTGTTGGATAAGGAAAATGGCCTGCTGTAAGCCCCAAACTTATTTGATATCTTCTTTTTTATCTTAGACATCTATATGAACTTTGAATTTTACTCCATAATATAGCTATGTGTGTTATAAATAAAAATAACGTTTTAAAATGTCATTAAAATCTTTCCCCAAAAAAATCTTGGAGTAAAATTTGAGGCTCCAAGAAGGTGTGCCAAGTTTATTAAATTGTTTCCTCTGTCCCCTGTGTCAGGGGCATTTGTTGTTTGTGTCTGTTGGGCAGCCTTGTCCACTTTTGGTGATTGTACCCCTGTCCGTCATAGAATGGCTGCTCCCCCATTCCATGTAATCCTGTGGGGCTGCCAATCACAATTCCCCCATCCTCTGGCCTCAGGGTGGGCTCATGAGCCAGGCCTAGCCAATCATTGCAGAATATTTTCCTAGCTACCGGATTTGTCCAAGAGGTGGGCACATGACCCAAGCTAGGCCAATAGGAGTCTTCCTCTAGGATTTTATAGACAGAGGGTGTTGGGAGGGGCAGATGCTCTCTTTCCTGAGATGTGAGCGTGAAATGCTGCCATGCTGTACCCACCCCTCCCTGCCCTCCAACAGATGAGAAGCCCCCCTGACCTCCTCCCCCAACCCCCAACCCCCCCAATGCAGTTGCTCCCTAGCAATCCCTTCTACAACACTCAGTCCTACTTCATTCCTCCCAGCTCACCAGCACCTGCAGGCAAGAGAAGGAGCAGGGGCCCACAGGCTTTGGGACTGGGGAGGCTTGGTTTACATGTGCCATAGGTGTCTCGTTCTTCTACCAGGAACTCCTGAGGGCTCTCCCTCCCAGAGTTTTGGGCTGGGAAGGACCTCAAGCAGAGGGATGACAGGGACTCCATCCCACTCATAGAGCCCTGTGCTGTCTTCAGGGAAGACTGACTCAGCCTCCTGCCTTGGAAACACATCCCAAGACCCCCTTCCCTGAGACACTGAAGTCTTTCCAGTCACAAGTAGAGCCTGTTTCACCTTGTCCTGCCCTAGTGGAAGCTGGACAATAGCCAATCCCTCCTCTTCTCTTTCTTCAGAGGTTCAAGCCAGTCTTCTCTTCACCATTCTTTTGCCCTTGTTTGTGTAGGTTCATGGATGCTCTGTGTACTATGTACTATGTACTGGGTAAGAGCTCAGGCTCTAAATAGACTGCCCAGGATCAAATCCTGGCTCTGCTACTTACTAGCTCTGTGACTTTGGGCAAGTTGCTTGCCTTCTCTGTGCTTCAGTTTCCTCATCTTCAAAATGAGAATGATTATATGAGTTAATGCATGCAAAGTGCTCAAACCATTCCTGGCACATAGTAAGTGCTCAATAAATATCAGCTGTTATTATTGCATGTTAATGCTGCGTGTGTGTCTGTGTGTGTGTGTGTGTGTGTGTGTGTGTGTGTGTGTGTGTGAGTGCTTTCAGCCTCCTCCATCTGACTAGGAGTTCCCTGAGGGCAGGAGACATATCTTGTTCATCTTTGAAGGCTGAGGGCCTCAAGGTACTTGGCACAGAGAGAAGCTCAAAAAATGTTTGTTAACTGAATGAATGGTGAATGCACTAAGGTTGGTTTGCTGAATACTCTGAGAATTTGAATCCTGATTCCTGTCCCTAGGTCTCTCATAGTCCCACGGGGTAGTCACCAGTTCTGGCTGCTCCTGCCCCGAGGAGGGGAGCTTTGTCAGGCAGAAGGAGCCTTGCAGCAGAGTAACAATAGAAACAAAAGCAGCCAGCTCTGCCCTGTGCACAGCCCTTGACAATGTCCAAGGCCTTGTCACAACACCACACAACACTGCGAGGTAGACAGGGCAAGGGTCACTCTTAGCCTGTTTTACAGATGAGTAAACTGAGATTTGGGGCAGTTATGTGACTTTCCCAAGGACAGACACAGCTAGCTAGTGGACCAGCTGAGGCCAGAGCCTGGTCACCAGACTCGGTTAGATCTCCGTCAGCCACATCCCAGTGACCAGATGCTCCCTCCTTGTTCCCTCCTGGCTGGGGAAGAACAAGGCCTGGTCCATGCAGCAGCCACCATGCCATCTTGGTCCATTGTGGTCTAGGCAAGAGTTGAGGAGTCCAAAAGCAGATGCCTGTGGCTGCATCTTCCACATTTCTTGATATTTGTACAGCCCAGTGGGAGGGTGATGGAGAGGAAGGGGAAGCCCAGAGTCTCAGAAGTGACAGTGACTCCGGAGCACACAATGGCCCATTGTCCCCTCTCCCCTGGCGTCCCCCTCCCCCTCCACCACACCCAGCACACTGCGTCCTGTTTACCTGCCTCCAGGACCTGGCTCCATCTCAGGTGCCACTCCAGCTGGGCCCACGCACAGGCATTGCCAAACCCTCTGCCCACAGCCGAGGCTTGGCAGCAGCACAGCTCCCTGGGACTCCCCCAGCCTTTGTCTGCCCGACTCCCTTCTACCACAACACAGACGCCTCCTCTTGGCTCGTAGCACAGTACCTGGCACACAGTAGGCTCTCTGACAATAAGTGGTTCCTTGGTGACAATAATAACCTCCAGGCACACGGGCCTCTGTGAAGGATCAGCTTCCCCCAGCCTCAGAGATGCAGGCAGCAATGTGAAGGAGGTGGGTTGGGGGTGAGTGTCAGCTGGACTTAGAAAAGGCCTCCCTTCCCGTCCCCTTCCCTGAGCCTGGGATTCTGGGGGGAGGGCAGCGTGGGAATACAGAGCCTGCCAGTCTCTGGGGACAGAAGACCCATATTAGGCGCTCTCTGGGTCCAGCTGGGATGCCATTCTCCCAGTCTCTCAGAAGTCAGAGGTCAAGGGTCAGGGCGCCCCTAAGGCCTTTGGGGACAGACTCACTGCCAAGAGGACAGATGGAGAGGCATGGCTCCTCAGGCCCAGGTTCTGTTTGGGGGTCAAGAAGCCAGGTAGAGGTGGGGGGGAAGCTGCCCAGAGAAGGAGTCGAGCATCAGTTCATCCCCACACTCTCTAGGCCCGGAGACTGTGGCAGAGGAAGAGGAGGAGAAAGAAAAAGACAGCCAAGAGGAGCAAAAAGGGAGAAGAGGAGGACACCACAGAGAAAAGCCAAAAGGCAGGCAGGAATGGGAGAGCAGAAATCTACATCCTCAGATAAGCAGGCTCCAGAAAGGAAGGTGAGGTTCCCCCAGCTCACAGGGGAATCAAATATAAACCAGAAAGCCTGCAACGGAGCTTGGAGAGCATCCAGTCCAACTCACTCGTTTTACCTATGAAGTCCAAGGCCCAGAGAGGGGACATGTCTTGCCCAAGGACACACAGCAAGTCAGGACTCAACCCAAACCAGAGTCACAGAATAGTGGCTCCAGGCCAGAAATTTCTTGACTTTCTGCTGAGTGGGGGAAGGGGGCTTCAGAGGGTCCTTCTCTGCTTGGCTTCTGGAGATGTGAGAGCATCGGGGCCAGCCCGGTGGCGCAGCGGTTAAGCGTGAGCGCTCCGCTGCGGTGGCCCGAGTGTTTGCAGGTTCAGATCTTGGGCACGCACTGACGCACCGCTTGTCAAGCCATGCTGTGGGGGCATCCCATATAAAGTAGAGGAAGATGGGCACGGATATTAGCCCAGGGCCAATCTTCCGTGGCAAAAAGAGGAAGATGGGCACTGGATGTTAGCTCAGAGCTGATCTTCCTCACAAAAAAACAAGAACAGCCATCATGGCTCACCCAGCCTATGGTCAGGGATCAGAGGGAGGAGACAGCACATTCAGGCCCACCACCAGCCGCCGTGCACGGCATTTTCTACCTAGTGTCACCTGAGCCAAGGTCTGACAGGTTTTCTATTTTACCCACCCATTTATTCCACCACTTCCTCTGTGTGCCCAGCATGGTGCCAGGTCCTCAGGTTGGGGAGAGAGGACAAGGGGAGGGGGGCAGGGAGGCTGCAAGGTGGTCTGTCCATATCCTTTGGAAGAAAGACAATTAAAATGCACATTCATTCAGAGCTCGCCATGTGCCAGCTGCTTGCCCTGTGTCATCCCATCGGATCCTCACAAAGCAGGTACTATTGTCAGTTCCACTTTTCAGAGGATGAAACTGAGGCTCAAAGAGGCTCAGAAGCCTTAGATCCCACAGCTAATGTGGCAGAGCAAGAGGCTGAACGGTACCAGCCCCTGCTCTTAACCACTAGGCTGTACTTCCCCCAGGATGGGCTATAAGAGCTAGAGCAATGAGGCCCCACCACCACCCTGGGGTCCATAGCACCCCTCCTTCCATCCCAGCCAGGGCGAGTCAGTCCCTCCCCTGGGAACACCCTGAAGCTTTTCTAAATACCTCACTTGGGCCCTTATTTTCTGCCTTGTCTTAGAATTAATTGCTGGCATGTCTGTCTCCCTGGCAACTCTGAGGAGAGAAATGGTCTTCCATCATCTCTGGATGCACAGGGCCTGGCACATGGCAAGCGCTCAATGACTGCTTTTTGAACAAGTGTCGCTGGGTAATGTGACATCCCCATATGAACAGAACATAAGGCCCAGTAGAGGCTTAAGCCCCTAGGGGCAAGGAGTCCCGTCCATCTCCATATCCTGAGTCTAGCACACTGCCTTGCATACAGTAGGTGCTCATAAATGCCTATTGGAATGAGAACTGTCCATATGGAGGATGCTCCAGATCTGAGGCTTCTGCGGGCCCTGGAGGGTGGGGTCAGGAGGTCTGGGACTACATCTGGATTGGGGCCGGAACTCAGGGTCGCTCCCCAAGAAGTCTGAGGCCCAGCCAGGCTGCCATGACAGCCTACAGAGGACTGGGATCCGGGGTGCTGGGGGCCTCTTTTAGGAGTGCAGGCTGTTTCTGGGGACTTTGCCAGGACTCAGAGCTGGGGACTGGGTAGGCTGGGTCCGAGTGAAGAGTTGGGGCGCGTTCTCCAGCCTCAGCCTCTTCTGTTTGCTGGTGCCTGAGGACAGTACTCTCGGCCGGCTACCTTCCCTGCCCCCTTGTACAGCTGTCCCCAGCAACAGGGGAGGGGAGCAACAAAAGGCTGTGCCTTGGGCTCCAAAGTCTAGGAGAGGAGCCATGGAGACTCAGAGATGGACAGAGAGAGGTGAGGAGAGCCCCACAGAGGCCTCTGGGGAGGGGAAGGGAAGGTTACTGCAGAAGGAAGGCTGTACTCCCAGCCAGCCATGCCTCTGGCACGAGCCCCACTGGGCCAGGGTCCCAGGGACTTATTGACTAATCCTCAAATGATACACTCTCTCTGATTTATTCTCTCTCCTGCTTGCGCCCTCACAAGACCCCATTGTCTCAGGGCATTGCTGGCCCAGGGCCTCCACCTCCGGGCCTCCTGCTTCCCACCCTCTTCCTGGGGTGAATGGAGGCTCCCCTCCACCAAGCACGGTGACCCTCCCTCCGTTTTGCTCTCCCAGCTGAGAGTCAAACTGCCAGGCCACCGGGCAGTGCCAGGCACGAGGCTGGCAGCACCTAGTCAACCCAAAGAGCAGCCAGTGAGCAGGGTGACCGCCTGGAGCTGCTGGCATTTGTTCTGGCTGATGCCACTGTTCCAAGAGTCTGAGGGGGGAGGCAGCGGGCAAGTGGGGGGGTTGTCACCAAGGAAGTGGGTGCCGGGGTGCTGGGCGAGGGGGCAGAGGAAGGTCAGAGTCGAGGTTTTCACTGACCCGAGTGGGCGGGGTAAAGGGAATCCATAAAACGTCTCTTTCTTTAATGGTCTTTTTTTCTCTATCCGAGGGCCCGGAGGCCGGGAGGGAGCGCAGCCCGGCGGGGGCAGGGCAGGCCCTCCACAAGTGACACTTAATTCCCGGTCTGGACTGGGCCGGCGCTTGAAAGCAGCTAAATTAGCAAAACAGAAGTCAACTGTCGATTGCTTCATTGGAGGATTAAGTGTGATAAATGGGGGGTTTGTTCGCTCCCAGGTCCAGATGTTGTGTCTAAGTGAGGGTTTTTTCGAGTTTTTTTTTTTTTTACATTCTTGGCCCAGGGCCCATATATATTTTGGATACTGCTGGGAGTATATAATATCATTGGAAAATGATGCGGTCTGCTAACCTTTTAAATAACATTTCCTCCCTCCTCTATTTTCTAATAGTTTGTTTTTCTTTCCATGTTTGCCTTTTATTGGGGGAAATTTTTTTTGGAAATTAATGAGGCTCAAGTTTGGCGACCAAAATAAAAAAATAGGGGGTGGGGGGTGAGAGGTAGAGGGGTGTGGAATGAGGCTGGGGTGGGGGGAGGGCTGCTCTTTGTGTCTTTTGAAACTTTCCCGGTTTGATTTTTTTTTTTCTAATTTTCTCCGCGGAGGCTGCCGGTGGCCCTGCGGCGGGGCTGCGTGGCGGCGCGCGCGGGCAGGGAGCCCGGGACTCTCCGGCGCGCCCGGCGTCCGCTCCCCTGCCCGGGGCCGAGGGCCTGCGCGCCGCGGGCCTCCGGGAAGAACCTGCCATTCCCCCTGCAGCCGGCCCGACGTGAGAGCGGGTGGGGGTGGGGGCGCCTCCTTCCTGAGTGAAACCTACGGAATCCGGCAGGAATTCGGGCCTCCCAGATTTAAGAAAACAAACAAAGGAAAGATTGTCAGAGAGGGGCCGCCAAGAGCCGCCGGGCCGCCGCACTGCCCTCCGCGCTCACCCCCGGGGCGCCCGGGCCTCCTGGCGGGGGCGGAACGCGAGGCTGGGGGGGGCTCCCCCGGGTGGTCCCCGGTGGGCTTCCCTGCCCTGGGCCTCGGCTAACCTGCCATCCCCCTGTCTCCGGGGCTGACGAGGCCCCAGGGCGCCAGAGAAAGGGGGGTGCCGCAGGAGGGCTGCCTGGTGGAGGAGGGGCCCTGCAGGAGTCATTGGGGGCATCCCCCTGCCTCGAGGCAAACCCCCGCAGAGCCCCATCCCGCACCTGCCCGCAGCGGCCAGGTCTCCAAGCCAGGATTGGGGGTGAACTCTCTACGGCTCAGGTTCCTTTGGGGGCGAGGACTCTTCCTCCGCGCAGCCACCCAGGCTCCTCATGCAGGCGCGCCCAGCCCCCAGCTTCACCGGGGTCTAGGAAGAATTATAAAAAGTGAGAATGTGAGAAGGAGGCTCTGTAAAACTGGAGGGTGGACCCTCGTAAGGCGGCAGCGACCCGGCGGTGACATGTGGGTCTTCTGGGCGGGTGCTCCCCGGCCCGTCCGCGCTTCCTTCTGGTAGCCTTCGAGCCTCTTTTTCTGTTCTCCTCCGGTCTCCCCATCACTGGGTGTGTCCCTCCCTCCCTTCTGTCTCTGTCTCCTTCTAATTCTGAATATGGCTCAGTGTTTCTGGTTCTCCCTTTGTCTCTGCAGCTCTCTGTCTCTTTTTGAGAATGTCTCTGTCTCTGTCTGCCTCTCTTCGTGTGTCTCTGTCTCTGAGTCTCTGTCTCTCTCTCTGCCTCTCTCCCTCCCACCCCGCCCCCGCCCTAGGTAGTTCCGCGGACGGGCCCGGGGCCAAGGCCGCCCCCGGCAGGGCCTTGCCCGCGCTGACAGAGCCTCGCGCCCGCGGCCCAATTAGCGCGCGGCGCGAGGGACGCGGCATCTGGAATTGCGCTGCGCTCACGGCCAAGGCCGATTGTTTAGTCTGCGCGGCGGGGCGGGCGGCCCGCGCGGTGGCCCCACATCTGGAGCCGCGGCCAGACGGCCCTGCTGGCGGCTGGCCGGGGTGCGTGTGCATTTTTAACTCTGGGATTTGCTGACAAGTTAAGAAGTCAGAAAGTCAGTGGCGGCGGGAACTGGCGAGGCGCGCGAGTCAGGGAGGGGCGGGCCGAGGCCCGGGCGCACATGCCGCGGAGGAGACGCGCTCCGGGGGCGCGCGGCCGCTCGGCGCTGGGGCCCAGCGTGGCTTTCCCCAAATCCACGCCCAACCGCTCCTGGCGAGCGCCGCAGCCGCGAGTTGGCTTTTCTTCCAGGACTGCATCCCCCACCCCCCACCTCCCCACCACCACCCCCGGCTGTATCCCCTCCCACTTCTTCCGCTTCATTAATTAAGAGGCTGAATTATCCCCAAATCCCACACTCCCCATCTGGTCGGAGCTCCTTGGAGGCCAGTCTCAAAGAGGGAAGCCCTGGAATCTCTGGGCTCCCACGCTTTGGAGGAAGCACACAGAGGCCCAGAGAGGCCGAGCGACTTGGCCGAGGTGGCTCAGCAGTTAAGTGGCAGAGCTAGGACCAGAGGCCAACTCTCTTGACCCCTAATAGAGCTCTTGGCACGGCTCCGGGTCCCTCTTGGGGCTGGTCCAGACTGACGAGTGTTCTCACATCGTCAGAGTGCCTTCCCATCCTGAAAAACGTGCTCCTGCACTTCCACTCGTTCATTTAAGGAATAGCTGCTGCGCGCCGTGTGCCAGGCCTGGGGATGCGACTGTAAACAAGACAGGCTTGTTTGTCCGTAAGCTACAGAACTTACCTATGAATGGAAGACGGAGATGTGGGGAGACAGAGACTTCACAACCAGCAAATACACTGCCCCAAGTTACCCTCAGGGGACAGGAACAGAATAACTAATGTTTATTGAGCGCTTTTATGTGCCAGTCACTGTTATAGGTATTTTCATTTGAACTAACACATCAAATCCTCGTAGTGTCCCAGTCAGTTAGGCGTGCATCCCTGCTTTGCGGATGGACAATCTGAGGCCTAGAGAGGTTAAGTGATTTGTCCAAGGTCACACACATTCACAGGTGGCGGAACTGAGGTGTAGCTCAGGTTTGACTCCAAAACCAGAGCTCTTAGGCTGCAAGGGCCTGCAGGAGAATTTCGGAGTTGTCCAGAACTGGATCATTGAGGTGGTACACAATTTCCTCCCAGCAGCAAAAAGTATTCACCCGGCCTCTGCTGTAGTGATTATTACTAACACTTGTGTGCTGCTTCCCTTTTTTTTTTTTTTTTGTGAGGAAGATTAGCCCTGAGTTAACATCTGTTGCCAATCCTCCTCTTTTTGGTGAGGAAGATTGGCCCTGGGCTAACATCTGTGTCCATCTTCCTCTACTTTATATGGGACACCACCTAAGCATGGCCTGATAAGCAGTGCGTATGTCCGCACCCGGGATCCGAACCTGCTAATCCCGGGCCACCAAAGCAGAGCGCACGGACTTAACCACTACACCACCAGGCAGGCCCCTACAGCTTCCTTTTTATAAGCCATTTCCACTCACTTGGTCGCTTTTAATCTTCACCACAACCTAGAGATGTAAGCATTATTATGATTTTCATTTCCACAACTGGAAACTGAGGCCGGCCAATGCCCGAGGTTCCTGTGACAAGGACTTCCTTTTCTTTCCAGTTTTTGTCTGGTTTTCTCTTGTTCTGTTTTCCATGGGAACAGACCTCAGCACCCACCCTCATCCCCAGGGAGTAGTGACTACATCGTGCCTTTCAGATATCTCCCCAGGAGCAAGGAGAGACTGTCCTGTGTTGTGGGCTCTCACACAGCCTCCTAGGGATGCTTTTCTGGTTGTGCAGACCTAACTGACCCACAAAGCCACACAGGGTGAGGGACCCTTGGTTTCATCTGGCTCCTAATGTGACCCCACAGTTCATGTGCCCTCTCTTGGCCTCAGGATCCTCCCCTTTGAGGTGGGAGATTTGGGGTAGAGCAAACCTACTTTTCTTGGGTCACATTCTCCTTTGAGAATTTGCTGGAAGCTCCAGATCAACAACTTAGAGCAGTTCACTTGCACACATATACTCACACACTCAATTTTACATGTATTTTCAAGAGATTTAGGGGCTCCTAAAGCTTATCCATGGGCATCCTAGAGATTCCAAGACCCCCAAGTTAAGAATTTCTGTACTAATGGTTTCTACATTCTCCAGCCGTTGGCAAACCCCACGACCTACTAGAAATAAGGAGCCACAGAGCATCCTTTGGATTCTCTTGGAACCCACTGGGATTCTTTCCACTGAAGAGTCAGCAATTCAAAGCTGTTCTTTTCTTTCTTGATACTTTACCTTTGCCGTTGTTACCGGATGGGAAGAGGCAGGAGGCATCCCAGTAGAGACAAGGGAACACATCTGTGTGTTTTGACCACAGAGTATGTGAATAGTATGCCGCTGGGCACCTCTGGCTTGGATAACACCCAGATAGGGAAACCTCCCCCACACACACATCATCACAGCCACACCTTACCTGTTCTGAGCACCCCCCAAAGACCATTCCAACTTACCACCACAGGGCTATGGGGTAAGCAGAGGAGATGGCAATGTCCCAATTTTACAGAAGGAGCAGATGAGGCCCAGAGTGGTCATACAGCTTGCTCAACATCACACAGTGAGTTAAAAACTGAGCAGTGGGGAGAGTCTAGGTTTTCCCAGCTCTTAGCCCAAACCTTCTTTTGATCCACAAATAATTATGGTGTGCCCCCTCTGTGCAAAATTCTGTGCTGGAGGCTGGAGGCATAGAAAAGTGCAGAATTCAGCAGAGGATGCTGTGATGCCTCACCCCCATCTTCGGGGCCTGCCTCTTAGATCATCCGCAACTGTGATGACAAGGGGGCAGTGCTGGAATCGTCCACCCCAAGAAGGCTTTCTGCTTCCCACCTGCACAGTTCCTTGTGCTGGGCCCGAGGGAGCTCTACTCAGCCCATAGGGCAGCTAGGAAGTGCCAGGGACTCACAGCTCCGGGACCAACCCTCAACTAATGAGGGACGTGAGTGGGTGGATAAATACGCTGGCTGCTTCAGCTCCGAGGGACAATTCTATGATGTGTCCTCAGCGAGTTCTTCAGCGAGCCCCATTGCCACAGTGTAACTCGCTCATTAACGAACCTTCATCGGCTTTTCTCCCCTTCCACCCTGTCTCCCTTCCCATCCCCTCCCTCCAGCTTCCAGGGACCACCTTCCAAATAAACTACCTGCAAGCAAGTTCTTGTGTCAGAGTCTGTTTTCAGGGGACCCAAACCAGGACACCCCCCGACACACACACACACAACACACACACGTACGTCTCTGAAAAGACAGGGCACGGAGATGCATGCTGCCCAGTCGTGACTGGGTGGCACCTATAATAAATGCTGACACTCACAGAGCTCTTAGACTGTGCCCCTCGCTTTGCTAAGCACATTCTACACTCACTTCATTTAATTCTCATGACCATCCCATAACTATACCCACTTTACGGAGGAAGAAACTGAGGCTGACAGAGTAACCTGCCCCAGGTCCCTTGGCTTAGTGGTGAAGACCTGTCCACCTCCGAACCAGCCGTACCATAACGACCACGTGGGCTCCCAAGGGCCAATGCTGTAGGAATGGAGCCCAGAGAAGTCCAGGAGGGCCAACTAGGGGTAGGAAGACTTCCTGGAGGAAGTGGGCTTGGCTTGGGCTTGAAGGACAGAGTAGGCTTTAACGGGCCAGATAGAAAGGAGGGTAAGTTCTGGCCAGAGGGGGAAGAACTTGAAAACAACAGTGAGGAGCTGGGTCTGGCTGCCCAGGGGTGTGTGTCTGGGAACTGGAGCAGGTTGAGCCTGGGCTGTGGAGGCTTCTTCCCCTCCCCTCCCCCATCTGGCCTCTGTCAGAGCGCTCACCCTGAGCTGTCTCCAGGAGCAGGGATGGGGGAGTTGGGGACCCGCCAGAGGAGTCCTCTCAGGTATGGGGCACAGAGGGTTCCCACCTGGCCTGCACCCTGTTTCCTGGCCAAGCACCCCTGGACTCAATGCTCCTCCAATACCAAGTAGTAAATAGATGTAGAAAGCAAGCATCTCCATTTAAAGCTCTCCGGACGGGGGAGGAGGGCCTGCAAAGCCATCTGGGCCCTTGTTTGGCAGTGTTTGTGCTCACAACAAACCTGACAGACAGAGATTTATCACCGTTTTCATTAGCTGGGGTTGGTTTGGTTTGCTGGTTTTCCACCGCAGCCCCCCCTTCTCCCCCGTACCCCCCCATACACACATACACACTCCAGAGTTCCAGATTTATGGTGAGTGGGAGGGCCAGGGGCTCAGGGACAGGGGAGGGAGGAGGCTGAGAGCGAGGGGTGGGCTTGGAGCAGTGGGTAGGGAAGGAAATCAGGGGCTCTGGAGGGTGAGAGGGCCAGGAGAGCCCCAGCAACAGAGAAAGGACTAAGGGAGGAAGTGTGTGTGTGTGTGTGTGTGTGTGTGTGTGTGTGTGTTAGGGAGTGGCCGAAAGACATCTGCAGCAACACCACCCCCATACTCACACACA
Organism: Ceratotherium simum simum; assembly: GCF_057802395.1. Lineage (NCBI taxonomy): Eukaryota > Metazoa > Chordata > Mammalia > Perissodactyla > Rhinocerotidae > Ceratotherium > Ceratotherium simum. The sequence goes on from NC_141912.1 coordinate 42,382,709, forward strand.
CACACACACACACACACACATACACATCTCATAATCACCACGATTGTTGAGCATAGAAGCTGGCGAAATTCTAAGCCATCACTACCAACGCTAGGCCAGAGGCCAGGAAGGACGCACAACTTGGGCAACCTCAGGGTCCTCTCTGGTCTGAACGTATGTAACAAAGGCTTAGCACAGCATTCCTGGTGTGTCAGACACTGTTCTGGGGCCTTAGGTATATTAACTCATTTCACCATCTGAACAACCCTCTGAAGTGGACACTGTGATTATTACTATTTCCTTGAAGCTGGTTCTTTCCCATCCCCTCAGCAGCAGGGCATACCCCGCCCTCCTGTAGGAAGGAGCCTGGACGTGTTTCGAGTTGTTGCAGACATAATCGTTACCCCTTGATGCTCCTGTGTCCTGGACACAGGAAATGGACACCACCCGGGAACCCATTTCTTAGGTTCTTTCCACCTCCTGTCGTACAGGACTCCTGCAGTCCAGCCAGGCTGCCTCTGTGCCAGCGTAGACCTTGCCCATCATCTCTGTCTCTGCATCTTTTCTCACATCTTACCTCACATACTGCCCTCCCCACACCTCCATGCATCGAAATCCTTCTAGCCTTCCAGTCCATCTTGACTTCCTCCATGAGGCCGTCCTAAGTTTTCCCAGTGTGGTTCAGGCCTTACAATCAGAGACACTTAGAGCTGCCCTGAGAAATCATCTGAAAAGAAGAGGAAGAAGCCAGGGTGGGCTCCCCACCTCTCGGAGGCAAGGCAGCTCTGCTTTCTTTGGCCGAGTCCTTTGTTGGATTGTATTAGAACTACAGGTCCCATTGTTAAGAAGAAAAACAAAGTCTAACCCAGTGATTAATGCTAGCTTTCTCATTTTATGGATGAGAAACCCAGATCAGAGAGGGTAAGTGAGTTGCCCAAGGTCACACAGCGAGTTCACATGAGGACCAGAAGGCAGGCCTCAGCTGGTGCTCTTTCCACATGAAACTCCCCCGGTATGTGTGTCCGTCTTCCTCTGAGATCGTAAGTTCTGGAGGGCAGGGGCCAGAATCAGATGTCTCTGTCTCCACTCAAAAGCCAGTGATGGCTGAACATCATTTCATGGGCTTTTGCTCCCCAAGTCGGGCAGCTTTTCAAGGAGCCCATACCACCAACTTGCCTCTGGGGGCCCCAGTAGAGACAGGCTGTGGGGCTGAGACAGGGTCGGAGTGGGGGAGCAGCTCCTTGTCTCTGTAGAGTCCCCTCCACTGGAACCCACACTGCCAAAAAAGCCTCAGAATTTCCAGCACACAAAGTACTTCCTTTCCAGACCTACTCCAGCCCAGGTCCCTTGAAAAGAGAGGGTTGTTTTGTTTGTTTGTTTGTATTTTTGCCTGGAAAGTCCTCAGCTATAATCTGAGGGAAACCAAAAGAACTTCCTCTCCCCAACAAACCAGAACATCAACCCACCCCCGTCCTGCTAAGTGCCTGCAATTCCCTGTCAGTGCACCTCATTTGGGAGGGGGCCTTGTCCCCACTGGGGCTGAACTCCATGAGGCAGGGGTGTCACAGGAGCTTGGAATGAGGCTGGCCTCCTGACGAGAAAGTGTGGACTGCAGCCACACATTCCCGGGTTCTGGTCCTGGCTCTGTAACTTATCTGCTGAGAAATCCTGGGCAAGTTACTTAACCTCTCTCTGCTCCAGTCTCCTCACGTGCAAAATAGGATGATGTTCCTAGGATGTTCATAGGATTATTAAGAGGACTGAAGGAGACCACGTGTTTAGGGCGCGCTGCACAGTGCTGGGCCCATCCTCACCCACGGATCTCTTCCTGGGAACAGGGGCCCCAAGAGTTAGCAAGTGAGTGACTTGGCAAGGCTTCCAGGGACTGAGAGGATGGAGATGGTGTTGCTTGAAGAGACAGAGAACAGAAGGAGTGACCCAAAACAGCAGACAACCCTGGGGGGGTGGGAGAGGGTGTCCCTGGAGGGGGACGGGGGACGGACAGCCTGATCACTGAGTGGCCCCCATGGGGAACTCTGAAAGTGTGAGAAGAAAGATGGGGCACCAAAACCAACTTGGATTCCTTCCTTGATTTGCCAGGAGCTGCCCCTTAGCTTGGCTTAAAATTTCCCTCAAAGGGGCCATTTTATGTGATAGTAATAGCAGATGTTTTCTAGAGCTTACCACATGCCAGACACTCGCGCATCTTCCCCTAGTACCCTGCAAGGTAGGGGCAACTAGGGGTTGCCATCGAAGCCCTGCGGAACTCAACAACCTGCCCAGGGCCATGCAGTCCTAAAGAGCAGAGGTGGGCTTTGAACCCCTGGAGTCTGTGCCTGGGGTTCCTGCTCTTAACCCCCTGGCCCCATCTGCGTCCTCCCCTGCCCAGGCCACACCATCCAAAGGCCTCTGCAGGCAGTCACCTGACCCACCTTCCCCCGCGGCCACATCAAGTCCACAGTTCCCACTATCGGCTGGGATCTGAATCTCTTTCCAGTTCGCTGGAAATTACCAAGGCCCAGGGGCCCGGGGTGGGGTGGGCGGAGGGTGAACAAGGCTAATAAGACATAATCCTGGCCCTGGGGGATTTCCACTGCTCCTCCTGGACGGGCAGAAGTACAAATGGAGGCCCGCATTCCATATGTCTAAATATTTAAAAGTTATAAATCAAGTTAACAAACTGTTAAATAAAATGTGTTCCATTCTCCTATGCTGACACATACACCTTCTAAAGATCTGGAAGGCCAGGTTCACATTTAGAGTTCTCAGGCTTCTTGGAGTTCTGCACAGGGCAGCGCAAGGAGAAACTGCCTCTGGGCTCCCCTAGTCCCTGCCCCCAGCTGCCTCCCTCCCCTTCCCAGCCCCACCTTCACCTCCAGCTAAGAAGAGCTTTAAGAGCTCGCTCCGGGGGACACTCCAGTCCGCATGCCCAAGCTCTGTGCACATGCCCGCAGTCGGCCTACAATGGGGCACACTTCTCCCTGGGGGGTGGAGCTGAGGAGGCAGCCTGCACAGGCCCCACACACAAGAATTCTGGAGTCCTGGGCATCTGGCAAGTGATCTGGAAGGACGGTGGCTCCTGGTGGGCTCTGCAGACTCCCTGCCCTGTGAGGAGTGCTGCGAGAGGTCCTGAAGTGGGAGGCCCTCGTCCCCAGTCTAAGGGCTCTGGAGCTGAACGTGGGTCCCTCTTTATTCCTCTGTTTTCTAATCCCTTTTATCCATCAACCAATGTCTGAACATCCTGGCCACTTTCCTTTCTAAACGGTTCTCCAAGCCCCATCACGGTTCCTGTGGTCCAGGCCACTCTCACCTGTCACAGGGTCACCATGACAGCCTCCTGATGGCCTCCCAGCCCCCAGGCCTGCCCCCTACCCCCCTTCTCCACAGCCAGAGAGATCTTTCTCTAGCACAAATTGGACCAGGACGCAGTCAGGCCTGGCACCCTCTGTGGCTCCCTGCTGCCCACAGAAGAAAGCCCCAACTCTGCAACTCAGTTCCTGGCCCTTGGCGTCTAGCCCCCATCCTCTCCAGCCCCAGCCCACACCACCCCTTGCCTCTAAATGATGCTCTGACCTGGCTGTACTGCTCCCAGCTCCCTGCTACACATGAAGCATGTAGTGCCTCACCTCACTGCCTGCGGTCCCCTCTGGCCCATCTCCCGTCTCCTGTCTGGACAAATTCTTCCTCATTTAAGAGTCAGTTCTGGGCCGGCCCTGTGGCTTGGTGGTTGAGTGCGCGCGCTGCGATGCTGGCGGCCCGGGTTCGGATCCCGGGTGCGCATCTAGGCACCGCTTCTCCATCCATCCTGAGGCCGAGTCCCACATACAGCAACTAGAAGGGTGTGCAGCTATGACATGCAACTATCTACTGGGGCTTTGGGGGGAAAAAATAAAATAAATAAAAAAAAAAATCTTTAAGAGTCAGTTCTGTGATGAAACCTTCAGTAATCCTTTCTTGCCAACAGCCCAGCCCCGCCTCCAGCCCTGCCAGGGGGCCCTGACTTGTGCTCTCATAATAGAGTGTCTACACTGTATTAAAATTATTTCTAATCTAACCACTTCCTAATACCCCAACAACCACCCAACGCCAACCATTACCATCTCTTGCCTGGACTGTTGCAGTAGCCTCCTAACCAGTCTCCCTGCTTCTCCTCTTGCCCCCACTCCAGGCTGTCCTCCACCAGTAGCCAGAGTGAGCCTTTTAAAACATATATTTGCTTAGGTCACTCCCTGCTCAATATCCCCAATGGCTCCCATCTCACTCGAGAATCCAATAACCTTGCTGAGACTACAGCACCCACCATGGTCCAGCCCCTGTTCCTTCTGACTCATCTCCTCATCTCTTCCCTTCACTTATTCTTTTCCAGTCACACTGGCCTCTTGCTCCTCCTTGAACACACAGGCACCCCACCTCAGGACCTTTGCACAGGCTGTTCCCTCCCTTCACTCAGGTCTCTGCTCAAATGTCCCCACTTCTGAGATCCTTCTCTTCCCCCTGCTTTGTTTCCCTTCACTCCCTCATCTCTACCTGGCAGATTATATATTTCTCTGCATATGTGGTGCTTCCTGTGTCTCCTTTCACCATATAAGCTCCATGAGAGTGGGGCCTTTATCTATTTTGTTTGCCTTGATGTCCCTAGGGCCTAGAAGAGCATCTGGCACAAAGTAGGTGCTCAACAACTATCTGGGAAAGAAATTAATATGTTTATATTTCTATGTGCAACTAGAACATGTCACCTGAGAGCAGGGCCCATGGCTTATTCCTCCCAGTGTTCTCACCGCTTAGCCTGGTGCTGGGCACATAAATGGATGTCTTCATCTGGATGGTGAAGGAATGGAGGGCAAGAGGTGGGCTGGAGCTAAGGTGAGGTCGGGCCAAATCAGGGAGGGGCTCGAAGACTGCAGGGAAGATGTGACCCCATCTGACATGGAGCATTGCAAGGTCTTGGGCCAGAGAGAAGAATTTTATACGGAAACCAGGATTGGGGGGAAGAGTAATCAGGAAGGCATGGAGAGGTGGAACTGACTTAGAGATTGCAAAAGCCCCCAGGCCCCAGTCGCAGAAGATCCCAGAGCAACAGCATCGTCTCTGAGTCAGACACCTCAAGGCTTGCCTTCTGACACTCCTGGACCTGCTGACCTTGGGGCAGTCACTTTCTAACTCTCAAAATTGGTCCTGGACACGTCTGCCCCGACCACCCTTAAGGATGCTGGGATTTGCAGGAGAAGGTGTAGGAGAGAAGGGTTAGGTGTGAGGGGTTCCCTAGGGGCAGGGGTGGGGAAGGGACATGGTGGCTCTGCCAATGGAGACAAGAGAAGTCTCCTTTTTGGCATCACCTCTGGCCCAGCCCTTTGTCACCATGAAAGGCACAGGAAACAGAGCCACAGAGTGTCTCGGGTCTCCCCTCCCCTGCCGCCCAGGCCCCAGGTTTTACTCTGGGTCAGTTGGAGCCTGAAGTGGCTTTTAAGCCATTAGACTGAGCGCTGGGCACTTGCAAATCTAATTGTTTCAAAAGCCCTTGAAGGGTTTGAGTCTGAGCTCTTAAAATGCCAGAGAAGAGGGAAATCAGTGGTGGTGGGAGGTGTGAGCTTCTCTTCTTCTACCCCCCTTCCTGCTCTCCATCTTCTTGGAGTTGGGGGAAGGGCCAGTTTGGGACAGAAGGGCCCCTCCCCCCAGGCTCTAAAGGTTCTGTGTCCCCTCCCCCGCCCTACCTCAGGTCTCCAAGTAACAATCTAATCAAACTCAGTGCCTCCCCAGCTGAGCTGATGAAACTAGGGCTGTCCAGGAGGCAGACCCCCCTTCCCATGGGCAAAACATCTCACCTTCACCCCAGAAAACATGTCAACAGCTTCCCTGTGATTGCACATCTACTCATGGGCTGGACGCCGGAGATAAAAAAGACGCCCCTGACCTCAGAGAGCCCACCAGTCCAGTGAGAGACCTGCTCCAGATGAGCAGAAATGCAAGAGAAATTGTTCCTAAGACAGGTGCAAAAACAGCGAGCCCTGGGAACACCAGGGGGTTGGGCGCAGGCCAGACCTGGATGACAGAATAGGGGACCGCTCCACGAGGAGGTGGCATTGGAGTTGAGCCTGAAGCGGGGGAGGATATTGCAGGTCAAGCTGGAAAGGAGGACACATCATGAATCCAGGGAATGAACATGAACCGCAAGCAGACGACGGGAGAGTGGAGGACCCTAAGGACCACCATCTCCCCGTCACACTCTGACTCAGTTTCCTTGTCTGTAAAATGGATCACTGAACTAGCTCTATGTGGATTCTATATGCGTTCTTCGAGCTTTGGAGTTCCACAGGGCAGCTTTCGACCACTTCAGGGGGTAATGGGGGAGCAGAGTGTGCAGGGCCCAGCCCCCCCGCTTCGACCAGAGCTACAACTCTTATATTTTGGGTTTCAGTGTAAATTAAGTTTGTTAAAGGGCTGTACTACTATTTTTGTGTGTGAGGAAGATCAGCCCTGAGCTAACATCCATGCTAATCCTCCTCTTTTTGCTGAGGAAGACCGGCTCTGAGCTAACATCTATTGCCAATCCTCCTCCTTTTTTCCCCCAAAGCCCCAGTAGGTAGTTGTATGTCATAGTTGCACATCCTTCTGGTTGCTGTATGAGGGACGCCGCCTCAGCATGGCCAGAGAAGCAGTACGTCGGTGCGCGCCCGGGATCCGAACCCGGTCTGCCAGTAGCGGAGCATGTGCACTTAACTGCTAAGCCACGGGGCCAGCCCCCTGTACTACTTTTAAGTCACTCTGCCCTCTGTAAACTGCTAGACTAGATGATTCCTTGGTTCCTTCCAGTTCTGGGCTCAGAGTCTTCTCCTAATAGCTCACAGTCAGCCCTTTCTCTACTGAGAAGGACAGAGAGAGAAACGAATGCAGAACTCTGATTGCCAGTGGCCCCATTAGGAAATTCCACCCAAGGTCTGATGTCCTGGAGGGGCTCCTGCCCGGCTGCCCTGAGGAGCTCAGCCCCACGGCCAAACTAGAGTAAACTGATCAGTTGATACCTGGAAATCCACTCTTAGAACACCATCGTTTTCATGTAAGGCAAAGTTGCCCCAATTTTTTTGCATGAGGATGAATTACCTTTCCTTTCACTGAATTGTGAAAAAGAGAGCTCAGGTTACTGCCGATACACCTACATCTTGTATAAGAGGGTGGGGGTGTCGTTATTGGCAAAGGTCGAAGCTTGGACAGCAGCCTCCCAAACAGCTTAGAGATGTCCCAGCTAAGGCTCTCAGATGGGATGGAGGGTCCCCAGGAATGACAAAGGAAATTGTTGAGTAATCAAAGAATAGATGGACAAACAAACAAAGAGGCCATTGCCAAAATGTGCTTCTCTCTTGAAAGCGTCACTTTAGAAGCTGTTATCAGTTATGTTTACCTTGGTGTGAATGAAGTCTCTTAGAGTAAGAGGCGCTGGGGGCAAGGAAAGGTTTTAGAAACTGGGTGTCACTATATAAAAAAAAAAATAATACAAAAAGAAAGGTGACCAGTGCAAGACAATCACTCACATAACTCTGTCCTAGCCTGGACTACCCCCCACTTCCCACCTTACCTCACCCCACCGCTAGTCTCCTCCTTACACCCTTCCCCTTTCTACCCTGGAGGCCCGGTCTATCTCAGGCCCTGGTGCTGGAAAGAGCTTTCAGGGTGAGGGGAAAGGTATTTGGCCTGGAGCTGGGGAAAGAGAGGGGTGGGGGGTGGGGTGTCAGTCTGTGCCATCCTGATGGGTGTGGCCCTCTGAGTATAAACACGGAGGAGGGGCAGTGGCTTCCGGCCTGAAGATGGGCAGGAAGGAGTAGAAATTCCTACCTGCCTTCCGCTCCCTTCCCCACCTGCCGCCACAGCCCCTGCACTTCACAAACAGAGCACAGACGGAAGTCAGGGAGTCTTTGCAGTGACATCTGCCTCTGCCCAGGGCCTCTGCCCTCGGGAGGATCCAGGACGGGCCTTGGCTCCAGTCTTCAACCCCTGGACCCCTGGACCGCCCACGCTCTCAGAGGCCTCTGCTCTGGCCCTCTTCCCTGGCCCCATTCCCCTCTTAGGAGCAGCTTCTATCTACTAAGACCAGGTTTGTAGGTTTAAATAAACAAAATAAATACAACCTCCACGGGTCTTTCACATTCTTGGTTGAGAAGTCAGATATGTAACTTAGAACAGGTCACTTAACCTTTCTGGATTTCAGTGTCTTCCTCAATGGACAACATAAGCGTGAAGGCAGCTTAAAAAGTATAAAGCACCCTTCAAGGGTCAGGAATAAATATCAGGCCACTTAACTGTGGGTTCAAATCCCGCCTCCACCTCCCCCTAGCTGGGTGGTCTTAGGCAAGTTACTAAGCTCTTGGTGCCTCAGTTTTCTCATCCTAGGTGCTCCTGTGCCCTATCTCAAAACTCTGGGAGGTGGATTAAATGAGATACTGTGTGCAAACCACCCAGCCCAGGCCCCACAGGTGGCGGAGGTTACTTCTCTATGACTATATGTCCTCGAACCGAAGATTGTAAGATGCACCATTGTTTTACGTTCCACTAAGGAAGAAATGCTGCTGTCAATGGATTGTGGGACACATCTCAGATTTCAGAGATGAGTGTGCCTGAGAATTGATGAAATACTCTATTATTGGGAGGACGAGGAGGGGGCGATAAGAATGTCAATCCCTGTAGCAGTAGCTCTCCACTCGGGATGCATTTTAGAATATGATGCCCAGACTGCATCTCAGTTAAACCCAAACCTCTGGGGTGTGGCCCAGTAATCTCTCTGTGCCTTGGTTTCTCCATCTGCAAAACTGGGTTAATTCTATTATCTACTTCTGGGGCTAATTATTGTTATATTAAATGAGCTAATTCATGCAAGCAATTTAGAACAGTGTCAGGCCCACAGAAATGCTGAAATAAATGTTAACGATTACTCAACTCTGTACCCCAGGTCCTGGCACTCGCTAGGAGCTTCCTAAATGTTGGTTGAATACAGGAGTAAACATTGTCATATGACTGCTGACCTGAGGTCCCCGCCCCCCAACTGGGAGAGGCCCTCTCTGGTCTCTGTCCAGGGGGTAGGGGCCCAAGGAGAGGCTAACCTGCCCAAGGGCCTTCCGTCCAAAGTTCAGGGGAGCCCCACCCTTCCCAGGCACTGCACCCCGCCCCCTGAGGCTGCCGTGGGGTGGGCGCAGCCGAGCCAGACCTGCCAATGCCTGGCAGAGTCAATGACAAGAAGCAAACTTCTCCCCCAGTCTCCACCCCTCCCCTTTCCTGCTTTTCTTATGTTCTTTTCCATAAAGATTAGTCCGTGTTGCTCCTCTATCAAGGCCTGGAGGATAAACATGTTGTCCGGAGGCAGAGAAACCCCAGGCTTGAAGGCCCCGCTGCCCCCACCCCGGCAGCATAAACCCAGGGCTTTTAAGCAAGGAATGGTTTTCAGTAAATCTCTCCTATCAGCAGAAACCTTTGAAAGAGTTTGTTTAAAGGCCAGGGAGATAAACAGCAAGGAGAAGTGTTTGCTTAAGATCTATGTTCTGTGTGGCCAGTCTGGGGCCCGGATTCACATCTAAGGGAGAGGAGCCACTCAGAGAGCAGGGTGGGGGCCTCCCAGGGGCGCCCAGGGCCCCTGGGTGTGGACTCCAGCCCAGGTAGAGACCGACAGGGCAGAGAAGCGAGCTGGACTGCACCTGCAGGTCCCTCCCAGGCTGGGGGCAGGACAGGAGGGGTGAAAGGAGCTGCAGGAAGGGAAGGAGCCCTCCTCACCCTGTTAGGTGGGGAGGGGCTCCCAGAAGGACCTGCTGGTTGGCTGCAGGCAGAAATCCCGGAAGCCAGCTGCCCCGCCCCCCAACTCAAAGTTTAGAGCAGGCCCAGCTCGGGGCCCACCCCAGATGGCCCATACTCCACAGCCCAAAATAAATGAGGACTCGAATCTGGGTATCACCAGCTCTGCGACCTTGGACAAGCCACCTACCCCATAACCAGAGCCCTAGTTCCTCTCTATTGTGAAAATAACACGCCTGCCTCAAAGGGCTTCAGATATGCCTCTCTCCATTTGACAGGCAGGCATTGAGCACCCGCTTTATACCAGACACTGTTCTAAGTGCTTGGGATACAACAATAAACAAAATAATCCAAGTCTCTGCCCTTTTGGAGCCTAAAGAGGAGGGAAACAGACAGTGAGCATCATAATGAGTTAGTTATATACTATGTTGGAAGGTGATGGGAGCTATGGGAAGAAATGGAGCCGGGTACAAGGAATCAGGAAAGGATGGTTAGGTTTGGCCTCACTGAGCAGGTGGCCTTGAAGGAGATGCAGATCTCTGAGGGGAGGGGTCAGGTAGAAACTCAGCCAGGGAAAATGCCTGGGGAATTGAATGAAATGCCCGATGTGAAGCACACGGCACGAGCTCTGGAGCATGGTCCCGTGGTCGGTGGTCGTAAATAATCGCTGTTGTTGTCATTAAAGCAATTACTGAGGGCAGGGGAGCTTTCAGGGAGGAAGCAGGACCTGAGCTGGGTTTCCCCTGGAATTCCTTCACCCTGCCAAGTGGAGAGGAGAGAAGGCATCTCTGGAGCAAGGCATCCTGCAGGTGGGGAGACAGGCAGACCAATGACAGGGCTCACGGTGCCTGAGGGGTCTGGGGGCAAAGGCAGCCAGATTCTCAAGGAAAGCCCTCAGCTGGGACAAGGAGTCTGGGCTCAGATCCTGCCTCTGCCCCTCACCCGCCGGGTCATCTGGAGCAAGTGACTTGCAGCTTCCTGGGTCTTTCTCTCCAGTAAATGGGAATAATATATCCTCCTCTCACTGGATGATTGGGAGGATGAGAGGCGGCATGGTGGGTGCTTGTGCCTGGGACACAGTAGATGCTCAATAAATGCTGGTTGTATTTCGGGCTCTCATTCATCCTTTCATATTCCTTTTTGGTTCTTCCATGGTAAGGTAAGCCAGACAGTGATGGGCCCACCAGGATCCAGAATTGAAGAAGGTGGATCGCTGAGCATTGTTTTCACATAGCTGAAAGGCTGTCACACTGGAGAAAGTTTAGATTTGTTCCTGGGCTCCAAAAGGAAGGTAGGAATTTCAAGGAAACGGATTTTCACTTCACTCGGCAGGAATTTTCCAGTAGTCAGTGCAGTTGGCAATGGAATGGACCTCTTTAGAGTTACTGAGCTCCTGCTGATGGGAGTCCTGTGAGCAGAGGTGCTGAGTTTTGGATGGAGGTTGGGCAAGGGGCCCCCTGCTCTGGGAGGAGTGTGGGCCTGCTGGTTCCGGGAGCCCTCCCAGCTGGGAGATTCGGGGACCTCCTTCCATTGCAGGTTCCACAGTCCATGGAGATCTGCCTACATCCCAGACTTTCTCCACTACCTTGTGAAAACTTGCCTGACCTGTGTCCTTAGGGTTCTGCCATGACAGGCCAGCACATCTGATGGATAAGTCCATGCTAAATTTGGAGTAGTCACAGCACGTTAGTCCTGCCAGGTAACCGAGGGGCAGTTAACAGGGTCTAGGATGTGTTAACGCAAAAGTAAGAGGAATGGAGGAATTTTAGGCACTGTGAGAGATCGAGGGACAGAGATGTTTAGGGAAACATGCTGGAGTAGTTTATCAGATAATTCCTACTACCCTGCATACTCTACCTACAGTAACATTAACTTCAGCTAGGATCACAGCCCACGGCTCAAAGAGTGAAAGGGCTGGAATGCCCGCCTCGACCCGTCCTCAGGAGCCAGCTAAGTACCAGGGGGATCTCTGGGTACCTTCTCCCTGCCCCACAGATGCCTTGCCAAGGAGAACCCGCTTGCCTAGCAGCTGGAAGCCTGCACTTTTCTTTTCAAAGCCTCTGCATCTCCTTTCCCTCCTCCTCCTTCCTTCCCACCCCCCCTCCGAAAGAAGGATGCCCCTTCTGTTGCGTACACAGCCTGTAATTTTGCTGTCAGATCTCCGCCAGGAGGTCAGTGTTGTGACTGACTGTGTAAGGATCGCTCCCTTAAGGGTAATTACACTCAATTCCCCTCTGAAGGACAGCTCTCTCTGGATAGAACACAAGAAAACCCTGCATCCCCCATTCACGGAAATTCATGATTTCCGTGCTTGTCACAGGCACCCTGGCAGCGAGACACTTTGTGGTGCTCCAACTACTCGGAGGCGAGTCTGCAAGGTGGCAGGACTCAGGCAGGAGGAAGGGGTGGTGGTGGATGGTCAAGCAACAAGGGGAGGGGGGATCCAGAGGGGCCACCCTGGGGGGGGAGGTGGACGAGCATCTCCACCCTGAGCTGGCCACGCCCCGAACTGGGAAAGCAGGAAGGTCCCCTGCTGACATCCACCCCAGGAGAGGAAACCCTCCATACTCACTCATACCTTTGTCTAACAGGTTCGCTTTGAGAGCCCATCACCTGCCCTACACTGTCCTAGGCACTGAAGGGAGACCCCGAGATGGGCAGCAGCTCCCTCTGGAAAGAGCTGGGGGGCTCCTGGGCAAAACAAAGTACTTCCACATGAAAGGTGAATTAGTATCCAAGCCCCCCCCTGCCACCATCCCCAGACCCCTTCAGAGGGGCAACAACCTGACCCTTGTCCCCATCCGCCCCAAGGGAAGATGGCAGAAATGGCCAAGACCTTTCAGATGGAGCATCCGCGCCTCAGCAGCCCCTGTACTCGCCCTTCTCCCCACTCCAGGGAGACCCCGGCGAGAGTTGGGGAGTCACTCACCCACGACAAACAGTTAAAAGGAAGAAAGCGGGTCTGGCGATATCAATGCACTTTGATAACAATAAACTCTGCTTTTAATTTATGCTAATGTGTAGGGCTGTGGTGACAGTAAGAACTAAATTACAGAGTGGCTTTCGAGCTGGTAATTATCCCTCCATTTTTCGCTGCTCTGGAAGATGGACACACAATTATGCTCTCTCGCTGTATATTAATACAGATTCTTGACATCTTCAGCAGACCTGGAGCTGTCATCGAGCTTTTTGTCTCCTTTAATTGAAAATTAATGGTTACTGGGTTGCCACGGAAACAGAGGCCACGGACGCCAGTGGCGCTCACGTCTCACCGAGGGACTGGCAGCATCAGGAGTCCGGAATGACCTTGAAAGTTAAAAGAAAAAAAACTTAAAAAAGAAGGCGGGGGGGAATGAGCACAGGGGGGTGGGAGAGTGTGTCAGAGCTGAAAGAGAAGAGAAGTGGGAGAGAGAAGAGAAGAGAAAGGAAGGAAGAGGGAGAGAAAGGAGAGGGAAAGAAAAGACAAAAATTAAAAAGAGAAAATTGCAAGAGGTTGGGAGCACAGAAGCTTGAGAGGGCGAAATTAAATTAGTAAGTTTTACCTCTGGATTTTTGTCTCTTATGTTTTTTGTAAAGATCTGTTGAAAAACTGGGAGCTGGCTCTCAGCTCCAAAATCCATGATTCTACAAATCTGTATGAGGAAGAATGACAGCATCCACCCAGAGACCCCAAGGGGAAGAGACAAAGGCTCCTCCGTGCCATGGGAGGTGGCGGGCAGAGCAGGGGGCAGGACTGAGGTGTGAGGTGTGGGTACTTCCCAGAGGCCAAGCAGGCTGTGCTGTCAGAAGTGGGGGCTGCAGAGGGGGCTTGATCATGGGGACCCCAGGGGAGCTGCCACAACATTGCTCCAGCAGTAATGAGCAGGTGAAAGGGCTCTGCGGCTGGGCCTTCAGCTTGAAGACACAACAAAAGAACTCAAATGAGTCAGAGGTGGGGGCACGAAGGGGGAGGGTCCTGGCAGCGGGGGCAATAGTTGGTTGGCCCAGGAAGATAACAGATAAAGGGAGGCAGTTCAGGGAGCCTCCAGGACGGGCCTCCAGTGGCTCTGGGCTTGGGAATGTTTTTATCCTAAGAGAAGTTGGCAGGTCCAACATAGGGGCACTGGGGACCCCTAAGTGTTCTAGCAGGGAATGTGGGCTCCTTCCTGATCAGCCCACCATTCCACTTCCTCAGGCCTGAGCATAAGCTCCAGAAATGCAGTTCAATTCAACAATTACTGGATGTCCACAGAGAACCAGGAGCAGAGCTAGTGAATCAGACTCAGAGCCTGCCCCAGAAAGCCTGACACTGACTCATTAACACACAATTGCAAAATTATCCGCCCCCTCAGAGATTTCTCTGCAAGGATGTTCATCACAGTATTGTTTATAATAGCAAAAACCTAGAAATAATCTGGATGACCAACAATTGAGGATTGATAAAATGATATGCCTTATGACATACCCAAAAGATGGAGCACTCTACAGTCATTTTAAATTACATCAAGGAAGAATATTTAGTGACCTGGGGGAAAAGTTCACCATATTTTGTTTAATGAAAAACCCAGTTTACAAAATGGTAATGTATTCATGATTCCACGATCCTGTTTCTAAATTTTTCGAGATACTTGTACATTCAGCACGTTATGTTGTAATAAAAAGTTACATATGTGTGTGTGAATGTGTGAGGATATGAATGTGAATGTTTGTGAATGTTCATGAGTATGAGTGTGTATGTGTGTGAATGTGTGTGTGAGTGTGTACTTTAAAAAAGTACAAGTAACATCTTAGCATGGTTGTCTCTGAGTGGTGGGATTATGGCTGAACTTTATCTCCTTTTTTGTGCTTTTCTGTATTTCCCAAATTTTCTACAATAAATATACATAATTTTTATTGACAGGTAAAAAAAGATGGTTTTGAAATTAGCTTCTCCAGAAACTAATCCCCTCGAGAGAAAATTCCCAGCCAGGAGCTCCCCACCAACACACCTCTGCAGAGACTAGGCCCCCTGCCTCAGGTGCTTTCCCCCAAAAATCAGACTCAGCAGACCCTTGCCTCAGTTACCAGTGCCCCATACCAGGCTCTCACTCCCACCCAGACCCTTCCCCACCCCCTGCCTGCAGCCAGGGTGTCCAGAGATGGGGTGAGGGGCTGAGGACCCCCAGGAGGGGCTGAGGGTTGGGCCAGGCTGAGCAGGTCCTGAATATACAGCCCTGGAGGCCAGGAATGATCCCTCCTCAGTTTCTGTGGGAATTTTAATCCCACTTCAGGAACCAGGCAACTGAGGCCCAGAGAGGCTAATCGACTTGTGCCAAGTCACACAGCTGGTGGGTGGCAGAGCTGGAACCTAACCCCACGAACTGTCTGCTTCCAGCTTTGTAGCCTCTGCACCTTTCTCTGCTGTACCTTTCTCGTCCCTCACCAGCTCCAGAGAACCCAGGTGCAACTGGAAGCCGCTCGGAATTGCTTGGATTTCTGGAAAAGCTCCATTCTGGGAAGGTCACCATGATAAACAGCATCTTTTCACCTTGGCAGGGCTGGAGAGAGTAATCATGTGACCCCTAGTTAGAGCAGGAACTTTGGAGAAAGACTGGCCGGGAGTGGGGCTCCAGGGAAATGCATCCTGTCCATCTCTCCCCAGACACCTCCTTAAATCCCTGACCCCCTCGGGCCCCACACTCACCTGGCAAACCGGAGCTCTGTCCCTCACCCCCAGTTCACTCCTTCAGCTCTGCCAAGTCTCAGTCTCCAAAATCAGAGCCCACACTCCCTTCCTCCAGGAAGCTTTCAGACAATTAACTTCATGTTGCCACACTCTGCACCCCTACCCCACCCGATAATAAATAAACGACCTTCATGGCACACGTCCTCTATGGCAAGCCCTACTCCAAGAACTCTTCATGTGTTCACTCCATCTTCTTAACAACCTTATGAGGGGGTGCTACCACTTTCTCCTAATGAGGCATAGAGAGGTTAGCCGACTTGCCCAAAGTCACACAGCAAATGAGTGGCAGAGTCAGAATTCGAACACAGGCAGCCTGAGACTAGAAGCCACACTCTAAATCACCCCACCAGCGACAATGTGAGGGTTTGTGGTTTCACTAGAATTCTGTTGCACTGGATGACCTGGAATTCAGCAGCCCCTCTGGCTGGGGTCCTGTGACAGTTCAACGATTGGGCAGGTCAAGGTGATAGCCTTTCCCCAAATGAGGTACCTTGCATTTATGGGCAAGAGGAAACAGGCTTGTCCCCTATCCAGAGGGTCTATCACATCTGCCACATCAGCCTGGTCAATTCTGTCCTCACTGTCCCTGCCAACACTCAGGACAGGCTCTGCACCTGGGGGAAGTTCACAGGGGCACTGGCATGAGGACAGTCACTGGGTAAGGGTCCCAGGCGAGGGCCCCCATGCCTCTGCCTGCCCTGGGCTGAGCCCTGAGAACCAGAGGAGGCCTGGCATCCTTCCCTCTCCATGGCCCTCCACCCACCGCCTGCCCTTCTCCACTTCTCCCCTGTCCTTCCCCCCACCTCTCTGCCTCGCCCCTGCCCACTTCCCTTCCCGCCCACTTTCCACTTTCCCGGAGGAAGAACAAACAAGAAGACAAACAAACCGAGCAGCAGCAGAGGAGGCTTCGGTAGAGGCGAGGGGAGCGGGGAGCTTGCCTTCACTTCCCCGGCTTCCCTGATCCCGACCCTAATCCCCGCTCAGCATCCTGTCAGCCGGGCTGTTCTCAAGATGACATTGCTGCAGGCGCCTTCTCGGCAGCCCTTCCTCAGATCTGCCTCCTTCGGGACTTCTAAAGAGGAGCCTGAGGTTTCTCTGTTACAGCCGGCTTCACTCGCTGCCCTCAAGCAAAGCCTGGGCTCCCCGGGGGCCGTGGGGGAGAGGGGGCTGCAGGGGGGCAGTGCCAGGCCTGACGTTTCGGAGAAAGAGGGGAGGATGGAGGTGGCTGCACTCCAGAGGCTTCCAGAGTGAGGGTCAGACTCAGGGCAGGAGTCCAGCCAGTGCTCTTCATCTCTTCATACAGGGGAAGCCTTGCTCAGGTGTGCGGGCCTGAGAGGCAGAGGGGAAACTGAGGCTGGAGCCCAAGGAATTCAGGCTGGTGCTAGTTCTGGCTGTGGAGGAATCAGAGGGGTCTGCGGTTTTGAGTCTGCCGGGAGATCACAGCTCAAGGTGGGTTTGGAGAAAGGGGCAGCTGGGGCCCACACCGAGTGTTTATAAGACCCACTTATACACGTTAATCAGTTGACTTCCTGAACACCTACTGGGTGCTGGGTGCTGGGAGAGAAAGAGAAACGGCAGCCTGGTGAAAGGGATGAGGGAGAGCTTGGCATGAGACAGGTCCCGATCCCACCCCAGCTCCACAACGTAGTAGCTATGTGGCCTCAGGCCAGTCACTTGGCTTTTCTGAGTCCCATTTTTTTCACCTACAAGGTAGTGTGTGTGTGTGTGTGTGTGTGTGTGTGCGCGCGCGCGCGTGCACGCGTGAGGGGTGGGGTGGGGGTGGGAGGGTTATAATAAAAGCTTCCTTGCAGGATCAATGTGAAGTTCAGAGACATGTGCAGAGCACCTGGGGTTTAGGATGATTTTTACTATACAGGTCACCATCCACAGGGGACATTAGAGCCCAGAGTTTTGTCTGGGTCTTCATGAAGGGAGCTCTCCATGCAGGGGAGTCACTTGAGAGCATGTGTGCAGATGAGCATCTCGGGGGAGGAGGTTTGGGCAGGGCTCCTGGGACATTGCTGAGTCCCTGTGTTTGAAATCAAGCTCGGCCCACAGCCAGAAGGAACGTCCAGGGCAGTGGGCTCTGGCCAGCCCTGCCCCTCCCTCCACACTCCCACCCTCCCGCTTGTGACACACTCATCCTGCCAAGGGGACAGGGATGCAGGAGGCTCCTGGAAACCCAGGAAGGGGTGCTCCTCAAGCTCCCTCACATGGCCCCTCTCTCCTGGGACCACCTCAGAGCCACAAGTGCTCCCTGTACTAAACTGGAAGGCGGTACCCAGGACCCCAGGAGCTCAGCTTCCTGTCCTGGGCATTTGCCTTCAGGCAGAGAGCTCTGAGACCCGGACACAGGCTGGGTGGGATTTGTTTGAGTCCAGAGAGTCCCAAAGGCAAGAGGCTGGGGGTGTAGCAGAGAGGCTGCCTCTGCATCCCACATTTCCGTTCCACAGGTTGGGAGAGGGAGTTCTGGAGAGAGGGCTGTGATCAGGTTCTGAATTTGGTTACTCGATCTCAATACGATTCCTCCCCGGAGCAATTCCAAGAGCACTGGCTCTTACCATTGCTGGGATTTATACAGCTTCGTGGCCTTAGACAAGTCACTGAACCTCTCTGAGCCTTGGTGTCCTCCTCAGTCAAATGGAAATATTATTGCTTGTCAGTGTTGTGGTGTAAAAATAAAGCAACTTAAAACAGTGCCTCGCACGGAGTAAGAGCTCAAAGATGTGCAAACCACCCCGGCTGACACAAAGTTCTGACTCAGGGTGAGATGGGTATGTCTGTATGAGCATTACTCGGTAATAAGAAACAGAACGTTGGCAGTATTTTAGGTTTCAGAAATGGGTATGAATGCCAAAAACTCAAAGCAGCCAGATCAAAATGTCATATAACTATGCTTGGTAACTAACGGATGTTGGTAAACTCTCATTTCCTTCCTTCCTTCCTCCTTTCTCCCTCCCTCCTTCCCTCCCTTTGTTCTTTCCTTCCTCCCTCCTTACTTCCCTCCCTCTCTTCCTCCCTTCCATCCTCCTTCCTTCCTCCTTTCCTCTCTCCCTTCCTTCCAACCAAACCAATGTTATCATTCTTCTGACCAATTCATTCCCGCCCTCTGGGGAAAGGGAAATTCCCTCCTGACTAACCGTAATGCCTCTTTCTCATCTTTAGGGGCAGGGGGTGCCTCTGGGGCGCCCTTATGGCTCTACTGTCTCCCAGTCTTTGGGAAACCGCCAGTCTCAGGATTCCCAGGAACTTGCCAGCAATGCCGATTCCTGGATGCTCTCCACCTGCTGAATTAGCACCCGGGGGCAAGCCTGGGCATCAGCATTTAGTAAGCTCCCTTGTGATTCTGACACCCACTCAATTTGAAAACCACCTCCTTGGCGCTTTTTCTCTTTTGCGCTGAGTCTACATTCTGTGCTCTTAGGCTTGTCAGAGAGTGTTTAAGGTCCTTGTCTAGGGAATGTGGCCGCTTCTCCCACCAGCCAGAAGATTCCTGAGGGACAGCCCTGTGAGAACCCCTGGGGCCACTGGGCAGGACTGATCCCACAGTACCTGTACATCCCCCCCACCCCCAGTCTGCAGGAGTGGGGGGCTTCCTGGTCCATTTTCCATAGTGGACTCTGCATCCCTTGGGTCCGTACCTCTGGGTTCTGCCAGCAGGTGGCCTGGGACACCACTGGGGCTCCATGTCAAGCAAGGCACAGGCTCCCTGCCCTGGCATTCAGGGATACAGGCTCAGGCTGGGGGCAGGTTGCCTTCCAACTTCTCAAGAACCTCCTGCACTGGGGTTTGGGGAGTAGGGCAGCTTTCTGCTGTCCCCCCAAGGATGGCTGCCCTAGTGTCTGGGGAAGGACTGGGAGGGGGGCACGTCTCTCTGCCAGCTCACATCCCCTACATTCCAAGTCCCCACACCCTTGTAACTACTCCCACCTGCCTTAACATGAGTTACGTTCAACAGAACTCCTCCAAGGGAGGTGCCCCTGGGAAAAGGGGGGCAGCGGGATGTGTGAGTTTGAAGTCCTGGCTCTTCACAACCAGCGGACCAGACCACAGCAAGTCCCTCCCGGTCCTGGCCCTCAATGACCTCACCTGGGAAGGAGCAGCTGAAAGTTGTGGGGCCTCAGAGAGACCATGGACATAAAAGTGCTAAGTGAACACAGGTATGGATCCTTTTATTCGTATTTTATAGAACAAATCCTTTTGTACCCTCCCCCCAACAGGTGCAGGCTACCTAGGAAGCCCCTCATCCCACTGCCTCCTCTTGGGGAGTCCTAGTCTTAAGCTCTCTGGCTCTTGAAACAAGCCCATCTGTTTAGGGGGTTTCAGAGGCAGCTGGGAGGGGCCCCCAACCACCCCAACTCCTTCCAAATCAGTGGAGACGGGGAACCCCGTTGTAAGGCAGACTTGAGCCATGATGTCTGCCCTGGGGGTGTCAGGGGAGGCAGGGAGCGGAGGCACCAGGGGTGGAGGACTCAGGGAGGAGATCCCAAAAATCCCATGGGTGTGAGACCAGAAACCCAAACCCCGGCCCCCACCCCACCCTTCAAGCCACCGTCCGGAAAAAATAAACGATTTCCTGCAACCAGCTCCGAAACAAAGTCTGTGAGTGAGCTGTGACACATGTTACATAAATAGAAGCCGCAGAGGGGAAAAGCCTGTTTTCTCTTTCATTATTTATCACTCTCTAACCATCTCCAGCTGGGTGAGTAAACAGGCGCATTGGCCCATAATGAGGAACAGACTGCTGCCGTGGGGCTGCCGGAGGGGCGCCGTGAATGTGAGAGTGTGTGCCTCTGTCTGTCTGTCTGTCTGCCTGCCTGCCTGCCTGCCTGCCCCGAGAGGGACGCATGGGAGTCTGCGAAGGAGAAGGCTCGTGGGGACACCCGGTTCCAGACGGCAAGGGGCTACCCACCTGGTGCCCAGCTGCAGCCTCCCCACCCTGAGGGTTGGCTGGGGATCCGGTGTGCTGGATGGAGGAGGAGGCAGAAAGGGAGCGACTGTGTGGGCGGGAGAGGATGTGAGAGGTACCGAGCCAAGTGTGAGGCTGCCAATGTGCCGAGTCTCAGAGCATGACCCCCGACGGGTGGCCTCTGAGTGTGGCCAAGGGGATGTGTGGAAGTGGGGCGGGGGCGTGAGGGCGTATGAAGGAAGGTGACCGTAAGGGGTGTGTGGGGCTGTATGTAAGACGGGCAGACGGAGGGGGAGTGTGTATCTGTGACGTGTGAGTGTAGGTACGGGTGTGCGTGAGAGACCATGGGAGTGTGTGAATGTGTGCGTGTGATCCTGGGGGTATATATGGATATGTATCAGTCTGTGACTGTGGGAACATGTGAACGTGTGAGTGTGCATATGTGTGTCACAATGGGAGTACGGTATGCACATGTGAGATTTTATGGCCATAAAGTGTTGTTATGGGTTGAATTGTGCCCCCTTCCCCCAAAAATATGTTGAAGTCCTAACCCCTAGCACCTCAGAATATGGTCTTATTTGGGAATAGGGTTGTTGCAGATGTAATCAGTTAGGATGAGGTTGTACTGGAGTAGGGTGGCCCCTAATGCAACATCACTAGTGTCCTAATAAAAAGATGTCCATGAGAAGACACAGAGACAAAAGTCCATGCGAAGACGGAGGCAGAGATTGGAACGATGTATCTACAAACCAAGAAACACCTGGGGCTATCAGAAGCTGCTACGAGGCAAGGAAGGATCCTCCCCTATAGGTCTCAGAAGTGACCTTGACTTTGTACTTCTAGCCTCCAAAACTGTGAGACAATAAAGTTCTGTTGTTTTCAGCCACTCAGTGTGTGGTACTTTGTTCCATGAGCCCTAGGAAACTAATACCGGTGTATATGAACATGTCGTGTGAGCTTGGGCGTGTGTAAATAAGTGTGGGAAACCGTGGGAACGTGTGTGTATGTGTGTGTGAGATCCTGGTAGTGAAGATGGGTGTGGGTGTGACTGTCTGACCATGGGAGTGTGTAAGACCAGGGAATGTGTGAATGTGTGTGTTTGTCCGCACCAACACAAACATACTTGGTATCTACATACCATCACCCTGGAAAGGAACCCTGCAACCATCCTTCACTCCCTGCTGCCTCTGCACACCCCTAGAACCCTTCCCTGACCTTGGGCAGCCCTGCCTGAGGCCAGGGCAGCCCTGGAGGAAGGTTGAGACGGTCCTGCTGAGGGCTGCCCACAGCCTGCCCCCACCCCAGGGTCATCCCAACACCAAGGTTTAAACCCCATCCTGGCTCACAGGACCCAGAGTGCTCATCAGGGATCCAAATGGGGCCAGACCCAGAGGCTGGAAGCAGTACAGTGAGGGGTTTGTGGTCCTGGGCACTCTTGCCTGAAGCCTGATTTCTCTCTAGCTCAGGGCTACTGAGCTGGTATCACCTGTCCGGTATGGGGAGTTACAGGGAGACAGGCCTAAGCCCAGAGATTCTTGAAACAGAACTGGGTTCCTGAGCACCTGTGTTGACCAGGCCCATTGCAGTCAACAACAGGGTGTCAGAGAGCCAGCTGGAGACCTAGCCTCCCTGGCCATGTCCAGACCAGTCTGTCCTCCTTCTGGCCCAGCCTCTGTCTCTCAGCCAGAGGATACCACAATTGTTCAATTACTCAACAAAGCACACGTCCCAAGGCCCATGTCTGAGAATCCTCAAAGGTGTCCCGGAGATGCCTAGCTCTGAGACCTCAGATGAGCCACTCACCTCTGAGCCTCAGTTTCCCCTCTGTGAAAGTGGCACAACCACCTCACCTTGCCTATTTTATAGGGATGGTGTCAGGAGTAGGGGGTCTAATGGACATGAAGTTGTCTTATAAAGAAATGTCTTATAAAATGCCCCCATGGCCCAACCCTGTGAATAGCCCATCACAAAGATAGCCCCACATATGAAGACCTGTCGCATTGACATCACCTCCGCCATCAGAGTGGTTCGCTGTCTCCTTTTCCAGCTCCCCACAGTCTCTTCCCTTAGCTTTTTAACGGTTTGATTTAATTCAGGGGTTGGCAAACTGTGGCCCCCAGACCAAAACCTGCCTGTTTTTGTGTGGTCTGTGAGGTAAGAATGAGCTAAGGTGAACGTTTGCCATCAATTTGATGATAGGGAGCATTAACTCCAAACCCCAATGAAGCAAAATGTTATTCCTCTCCCGCTAAAAAATCCCAGTCTTAACGTTTGCAGACTTGTATTATAAAAAATTGTACTTATTATTGTAATTGTAATTCCATTGATAAAAATTTTGTGGAAATTTGTTTTCTCTCTTGTTATCCAAGTCCCTACATAATATCCTCGATTTTGCCTCGGCCCACAAAGCCTAAAATATTTACTATGTGTCCCTTTACAGAAAAAGTTTACTGGTCTCTGCCTCCACTACTGATCTCTGCCATTACAGAAACAAGCGGGCCACAGTTTGCCAACTCCTGAAGGAGAACACTCTAAGCCCTTGGCCATTTCAGTTGGTTTGGAGAAGGGCAAGTAAATCTCTAGGCAGGTCCCAACCAGCCAGCGTTTGCTGGAGCAGTTCACTGAACTGAACTGGGCAGGACGTAAGTCTGAAGCTGATGGGACTCCCTCCGAGGACTCTGAGAACAAAGCCCATCCAGGGAAAGGCAGAGTTAGCAATGTAGAGAACCCAAGGGCATCATTTTGAGACCCTGGATCACACATCACCTGCAGCAAGCCCTACCCCTCAATTTTTCAGTAACATGAGCCAATCGATTCCTCTTGTTATCTAAGCCTGTTTGAAGTGAATTTTCTGATACTTGAACCAATATAAGAGCACACAAGAGTCTAATCCAGCTCAGGGCATTCAAGGAAAACTTCCAAGAGGAGGTGTCAGCTGGGTCTTAGAGTCAGCCATGAAAGCAAGTAGAAGAGAAGGTATTCTAAGCAGAGGGCATTGCTTGAGAGGAAAGAGCACAGCACAAGTCAGAAATCCCAAGTAGCAGAGCTGGGAGTGGCCAGAGATAGAATCGGAGGTTCAAGAAAGGATACCTTGTGCCCTCTGTAGCAGGCCAAGTTGCTTCAATTTGGTCCTGTGGGAACGGGTCTTGAGCAAGGCATGACAAGTTCAGGTTGGCATTTTATATAGAACTTTTTGACCACTGTGGAGGATGGACAGGAAGGAGGTACGGGGAGGGGATCAGGTTGGAAGTGGGAGCAGTTAGAGGCTTCTGGAATATCCCAGCTGGAAGATGATGAGGGTCCAGACCAATGGAGTGGAGTCGGGGGTAGAGATGAGGGAATGACTCTGAGCAATATTTGGGAAGCCATGTCCACAAGACATGGTGACTGGATGTCAAAAGGAAGGGATATAAAGAATCAAGGGGGGATCCCTAGTTTCTAGAGTGATGGGGTGGATCGTGATGCCACCACTGGGGAGAAAATGCAGAGGTGGGGCATGTTTTTGATACAAATGATGATTTGGGTCTGGGACATATTGAGTATGCCATCACTGGAGGCTCACAGACATGGGGATGGGAGCAAGGTCCAAGACAGGGCTAGTACTTAGAGCCATCAACCCACAGATGGTAGTTAAAACCATGAGAGTAGATGAGAGTGTCCAAGAGGACATGTGGCTTTAGGAGAGTAATAGGTCAAGGTTGACAGCTTGAGAATACCAAGCATTCAAAGGGGACAGTGGGCAATGACATGAACCCACAAAGACACATGGAAAGGAAAAGTCAAGGAGAATAGGTGTGGCGGGTGCCATATCTCTTGGCACTTACCTCTAAAGGGGACGGCTGCTTACTGTCAACACCTGCTATTTCCTGGCCATGGAAACACCCTTGGATCCAGCTCATGTGCCTGGAAGCAGCTCTCAACCAATGACAAAGAGGGAGTTGGTGCATAAATACCCCAGCTCCCTTGCCCGTGATGTAGACAACTCGAGGCATGTCTCATACATCTTCGGGAGTTCCCCAGAGGGACTGCACCACTCTTGGTCACAGTGGTGGCATAAAGTGCCCAATAACACTCCCTGTATTGGCTTCCTGCCCTTCTCACTTTCCCACTCTCCTACTGGTGTTTCCTGGGACCACTTCCCAAATAAACTACTTGTGCTTGAACCCTGGCCTCAGAGTTCGCTTCTGGGAGAACCTAAACTAAGAAAACAGTGTCATGAAAACCCAACCAGTCGAAAATTTTAAGATATTCTCCACAGGTAACTTTTGTTTGGGGGGATCACGTCATCCCTGCCCCATGCACAGTGCCCACCTCCACACTGATGAGAGAGGCAGGCCAATTTCTCCCCTGATCCTGAGGTTTTCAGCAGGCAACTTTGCACATTCCAAGGCTGAGCAAATTTGACTATCAAGAAATCCTTTCCTATCTC
Source organism: Ceratotherium simum simum (assembly GCF_057802395.1). Classification (NCBI taxonomy): domain Eukaryota; kingdom Metazoa; phylum Chordata; class Mammalia; order Perissodactyla; family Rhinocerotidae; genus Ceratotherium; species Ceratotherium simum. The sequence continues at coordinate 42,407,501 of NC_141912.1, forward strand.
TCACCTCAGTTCCTCCTGCTTTTATAGGGGCCGCTTTGCGCAGGGAAGTCTAGTCACGGCCCCTTGAATAGAGCAAAGGCTTGGAAAGACTCCTCAGCCTGAGCCCACCCTCTCCTTGGACCCTCGGCTCAGTCCTCTCTCCTTCCAGCACTCCAGGTGGCTTTCACTTTTTTCCATTCATCATATGTCCAGCCCTGTTGGTGTTTATCACTTCTCTTTTCTGTCTGCGAGACTGCCAGCCAGCGACCCATAGCAAGGCAGGGAGGGCTGGGTGGCCTGAAAACACTCTCCACTTCCAGCCTAATCCTCACTTCTTAGCTCTCAAGGCAAGAAACTAAGGAGAATGGCCTTGAACCAGACTCATGGGGGCAAGGGGGAAGACCCTCAAGAAGCCATGTAGTAGAGTGATGAAATGGACACTCCCATGTGTACCAAGCCGGGGCATGAATGCAGGCACTTCACTTACGTAATTGTGGAACTGAGTGTGAGTCTCAACCTCTCTGGGCTTTAGTCTTGTCATTTGTAAAGTGCAGATAATAACAGCACCCACCTGACTTAGGCTGGGTTCCCCAGAAGCAGGCCCAGAGACCACTATTCCAGTACAGATGGTTGATTTTCAGGAGGCAAAGGAAACACCAGTAGAGAAGTGAGAACATAAGACAAGGAAGGGAAGGAGGGCAGTAAAGTGTGTTATCAACCAGCCACTAGGGTGGGCTCAGTCCTGCTGAGGAATCCCTGGGAGTGCACGTAGACATACACCTCAGTTATCCCACCAGAGGGGTGAGGGAGTGGGGATATTTATACACCCATTCCCATCCCTCACAGGCAGAGGGCTCTCCTGGAGGGTGTTAATTCCCCACACTTCTGGCCTCCCACACAGTGGCAAAGTGGGATCCCATGCCCAGAGGCAGCCCTCAGGCACGTAGGTAGGTGCTGGGGGTGTAAGTGGTCAGGGAGAGGGCATAAGGGCAGGGCACCAACAGCATCTGGTGTACCATCTCACAGGGTTGTTGGGAGGTGAAATGAGGTCACAGGAAGAATGGTTACGCTACCTGACGCACGGTTGGTTCTTCTCTAATCAAGACCCAGCCCCACTCCAGCCTTCAGATGCCTGACTCCAGGGACTTCCTTCTGCCTAACAACCATGAGAGAGATCTGAGGGGCTGGAGGGCCAGGGGTCAAGAGCAGAGGGGGCTGGAGGAGAGAAGGCCAGAGAGAAGAGGGGGTACAGGAGAAGCAGGAAGGAGGTGGGCCCTGGGGCCCGGGCCACGCATGGAATGTGACTCAGACCAGTGTGTGGAAGCCCCAGGAAAATGTGTGGGCCCCACTCCATGGGCCCAGCTAGATGCTACACATAATAAGGGACTTATAAACATTCTCGATTATCTTCCCTTATATGCACACTACATCCATTGCCTCTGCCAACTGGGGTACTGACTTCTCTTAAAAAAACAAGACAAAACATTAAGACCATTGTGGTTTTATGTTTATATGATCAGAGATACATATAAAAAAATGCCTGGTATACAGTAGATGCTCAATAGGTGGTAGCTATTTCCAGTATGAGGCTACTTTGGCTTTGACTTTCCTCCTTCATATCCCACCTCGCCCTCCAGCGCCAGTGGCTGAGACCCCGAACCCCAAGCCTCCAAGGTTCCATGGGGAAGGAACACTTCCCTTGCTAAGCACAGAGTTCTGAAGGCACCCCTGGCGGACCAGCAGAAAGGGAGCAGGAAGGAACAATGGGAACAACGGGAGCACAGCCCTGTGGGAGGGAGGGACAGCCCCGAGGGAGTGAGGGTGCTGCCTCATCCCATCTTCTAGCCAAGTCCCCCTTGAACCCCAGCTCTTTCCCTCCAACCATTGAAGACACAGTGACTGCATATGTTCTCAACCCCCAGCTGATACCTGCAGGGCACAGACTTGCCCTGAGGTGTCAGGCTTTTTTTTTTTTTTTTAACTTTGCTTTCAAGTATCAAATTATAATCAAATCAATTCAACATGCATTTACTGTGCATCTACTATGCAAAATACACAATGCTGGGTGCAACAGAATATCCCAAAATGACTAAAAATCGTGGGCCCCTGACCTCAGGAGTTTATTGTCTGGTTGGAGAGATGAGGCACAAAGGGCTAAACAGTTAACAAAAATTACAATGGTGACAAGTTACTAGGTGCTTATTAAATAAAAGTTAGCCATTTTAACATTGTAACATCAACACTAGCGCTAAAGAGGAGAGAGAAAGAGGTGGAAGTAGTGTGGGTTAGTCAAGAAGCAAGGAGAGGGCCGGCCCCGTGGCTTAGCGGTTAAGTGCACGAGCTCTGCTGCTGGCGGCCCGGGTTCGGATCCCGGGCGCACACCGACACACCGCTTCTCCGGCCATGCTGAGGCCGCGTCCCACATACAGCAACTAGAAGGATGTGCAACTATGACATACAACTATCTACTGGGGCTTTGGAGGAAAAAATAAATAAATAAAAATTATAAAAAAAAAAAAAAAGAAGCAAGGAGAGCAGCTCCCACCTATCCAGTGCCCGTTTGAGAAGGACCCTACCTGACTTTTCTACTATTCCTCACTACCTCTCTGCCAGACCCTCATTTTTTCCCCCATTCTCAGTTGAAGAAACTGAGATTAAGCCCCTGGCTTCAGGATTTCAGGCTAGAAAGTGACAGAACTGGGATTTAAATCCAAGGGTCTTCACAGGGGAGGAAGACATAGCATGTGTACGTCTTCACGTAGCTTCAAGAGCTCACCTAGCTCTTAAAGGATGAAGAACTACCCGAAGGGAGAAGGGGTTCTTTCTCTGTGCCCGCTCCGTGGCCTTTCCTTGCCCCCAGGCACACCCCTCCTCAGTGAATGGCTGGATGCCAGCATGGAGAGGGGACAGGGTTGGGTCTGCTCTCTTTGCCCATCCCTGTGTGTGTCCCGCTCTCTCCACGCAAGGAGATCCCTCTACAGAGGGTCCCATTTGACCCAAAGACATTGTGTTCTAATTGATGGAAAATTGTCTACTGCTTGTCAGGTTATTGTACATTTCCTGATCCTTAATGACTGATTTTCCACCAATCAGCCCGGAGTCCCGTGCCTACCACCCCATAGACAAGGCCTGAGTCTCTGAGTCCTCAAAGGCGACTACAGGGGGCCTGCAAACATCTCCCAGGGCCCGGGCACCAGGCCAGCCTGGCGCCAAGAAGGGTAGCCTGGCTCCACCCCTAGTCCTGGGTGCCCTCCCCTCCACAGCCCCCCAGGACAGCTCCCCACACCACATGGTCTTCTACTCAGGACAATATGGTAAGCTGATAAGCCTCCCCCCAGGGCTAGGAGCCCCCCTTAAAAAGGGGGGAGTCAGGAGAGTGCCTTGAAGGTTCCTGGCACAGTTCATTAAGATATCAACCCTTAATGAAATATTTCTTTGTTTAAATCACCATTTATCTCAGAGAACAGGGGCCTCCGTGGCATAGGAAAAGGCTGTCCCCTCCCACCCCTCCCCCACCTCCACCTAGCACAGACCCTGGGTCTTTCTGAGTCAGAAAGATTGGGACATAGGGTGGGGAGCAGCAGCTGGGAGACGGGGAGGGGGGAAGATTTCAGAGTGGAGGAACCACAGGGGAAAAGGGGGGCGACTTGACTGAGCAGGAGGCAAAGGAGGAGAGAGAAACAGAAGGCCCTGGGTGGGGGGAGGACACTGCACAGAAGGAAGCCCACCGCAGTGTGGCCACAGTGGCCAAATGTCGGAAACAACCCAACTGTCCATCACCAGGAGGTTGGGGAAAGAAATCGGGGTCCACAGATATGGCAGAACACTCTCCAGCAACCTTTTCATTGAATGACCTAGAGATACCTGTAGCAAACCTGAATTAATCTCAGCAACATGAAATTGAGTAAAAAACACCACCAACGAAAAGTTAAAGCAAGGAGCAGAGGATACTTTTCATTTAAAGTTTCAAGATACCCATGCAATACTAAATGATTAAGAGTGTAAGGCTTACTTGGGAAGGCTACCTACCAGCTTCAGAAAACTGGCTACCTCTGCAAGAGAAGGATGGAGGGAGGGAGAAGGGATATGGAAGAACCTCAACTAGATCAGCAACCATTTTTAAGCTTTTTATTTTTATTTTTAAGCATGAAGAAAGATGCACAAGTATAAGAAAGCGTAAGTATACATCAGCCTAATTAATTTTCACAAAGTGAACACACCCATGTAACCACACCCCCAATTCAAAAAACACAGAACATTCCCAGACCCTCAGGAACTCCCGTGTGCCCCCTCCCAGTCACTCCCCCACCTAGAGTAGCCCCATTAATTTGACTGGTTTTTGAATTTCAGATAAACGGAATCATACTGTGTGTTTTCTCGTCTTGCTTTTGTGCCCAACATTCTGTTTGTGAAATGTCTCCCTGTTGCTGTGTGCGGCAATAGTTGGTTCATTCTTATTGCCAAGTCCTGGCCCGTGTATCAGAATCCCGGGATTTATTCACCTGTTCCACTCTTGATGGCTATTGAGAATAGTGCTGCTAACAACATTCTAGCGTTCTTCCCACACTTCTGGCATTTACCCTAAGGAGATGTACGCACATTACCACTCAAAAGAAAAAAGAACATTCTAGTGTATGTCTTTTGGTAAACACAGATGTGTATGTAGTCTGATGGTATATACTTAGGAGTAGAGCTGCTGTGTGATGCTGGTAAAGTTTTATTCCTCAATAACTAAAAAAAGTGTTTTAGGAGAAAGAAGTAAGACTCAAGCAGGCAGATGAATGGAAACATAAAACCTCTGGGCCTAGATGTGTTGGGACTATGGGAACAAGGAGACTAATGTTTCTAGACACACCACCCTCCCCCCCACCGAGTACCAGGCCTGGTGGTAGGAGCTAGCTCACCCACTAGCCCACTTCATCCCCACAACAGGAAGGCAGGTGCCCTGGGAAGGAGCATCTGCTTTGGAGTAGGAAGACCTGAGGGCACGTCCTTGCTGCACCACCTCCTACCTGTGTGACCTGGGGTAGGTTGCCCGACCTCTCTGAGCCTCCAGTTCCTCACCTGCCAAATGAGAAGGGCCACCAGGCCTGGGGTGATAACGCTGAACAGCACGAGAGTCAAGTGCCTGGCACACAGCAGGCATTTAATACGTATCAACTGCAGTTGTGTGTATGATTTGCAGTTTTATGAGGTTGGTATTCTTCATTTTTAGGGGAGGAAACTGGGGCTCACAAAAAGGGAAATGAGCACTTATGGAAAGCCCTTGATGAACAGGTCCCCGAGCCAGAAGCTTTGCCCATGCTTTTCCATGCTGTCCTTCCCCACCCCACCCTAGGAGGTGATCTCCCAATTTTGTGCACGAGGAAACTGAGGCTCAGACAGCACGTAACTTGCCCAGGTCACACTGCTAGTGACGGAGGCTGAAGTTCAACCCAAGGCTGCCTCACCCCAGCCCCTGTGCTCTTAACCACGGCCTCGCTGGTTTCGGGCCTGCTTCTTGCCACAGCCAAAGCCCCTGGCCCTGGCCCATTTGAAGAAACAAGGACGGAAACAGGACCCCCCTGCCTGTTCCCTCTCACTCGCCTCAGGAGCCAAGGGCAGCTCTTTGAACCTTCTCACAGAGCTCCGGCACCAGAAGGAAGGGCTTTGGGCTGGCTGCTTTGATTTCGAGGTGTTTGTTCTGTATCTTTCTTTGGTGAGGCCTTGTTTTCCTCACTAAAATGCCCTTTAGGGGAGGACAAGACAGGTTGTTTGCCTCCCTTGGGCCCCCTCATGACTCACAGGGTGCTGAGAACTGAGCTGGCCTGGAGACTAAACTGAAACAAAAGCCAAAGCATTTCCCAGGGAAATCCCTCTGGGAAAGCGAGTCTGTGTGTGAGGTTTGGAGGCCGCAGCAGGAAGGTGATGGGAAAAGGATTCAGTGGGTGTGACAGCCAGCCAGAAAAGAGCCAGAGAAGCCCAGTGGAGGTCACCTCCCTCTATCTCCCCACCGCAGAAATCCCTTCTTTTGTTCTCACCCCACACTAAACCTCTGTAGGAAGGATGGGAAGCAGGCCTGAGGGGCTGGTCATGGCCCAGCTGGGCTTATGCAAGGACCTGCCAACTCCAGGCCAGGCCCAGGCCTGTCCACACACCCTGACTCCCACCAGAGCTGACTCTCCATAGAAGATAAATCGGATCACACCACCAAGGGCTTCCTTTCTCCCAAACTGACTCCTTCTCGGGAACCCACAGCAGGCAGTACGGCTTTAAACACCCCCACGAGCTTCTTCCCTGTCCTCACTGAAGTGGCTCTGGTTGGAATCCTGCTTCATCACTTACCAGCTGTTTAAGCCTGGGCACGTGACTTAATCTCTCTATGCCTCAGTTTCCTCCTCTGTAAAATGGAGATAATAGTACTATCCATCTCATAGGATTATTGTGGAGATGAAATGAGTCTATGCCTGGCATGTGGGACGACTCAACTGTTAGCTGCTGTTACTTTATTCTTATTGTCAGTACTATTGCTACACTGGAAAGGACACTGGGTAGCCACGTATATGGCACATGGAGTCCTCTCCCCAACAATTCCACACCTAGATATCCGCAAGGTTCCAGCAGGACCTAAGTATGCCTGTCACATCCACCCAGTAGGGCAAATACAAAGGATCTGGACAGGTATCACTAACATGACAACTACTTCTGGCTATTAGCAACCACAGAAAAGGAATGGAATAAGTGACAGGGAACAACCCAAGAGGGAGCCTCCTCTCCCGAGACCCATTTCTTCCCAGCCCCATTGGAAAGGCTTCTCTTCCAAGAAATCCTCTCTCCCCGGACGACAGCACCAATTCCTGAAGCACCCCCAGCTCACATTCCACAGGGCATCATGTGTCTGCCCATCTCCACCTGCCTCAAGTGATTTGGGCCAGGAGAACCTTCAAGAGCCACTGCCTTCCTGCCCTCACCCCACAGCAGGGTCCTCCCTTGGTCGTGGGCTCTCCTTGAGATCTCTGAGGCGTCCCTTACCTCTCCCCACCAGCAACACACCGAGACAGACGGGAGGTGTTTTGGGGGTGGAGAGTGGGAGGGGAGATTTATTCAGATTTCCACGGGTCTCAGAGTGAGGCGTCTGCTACCAGCATCGCCCTCCCCCTTGGATCTTGGGCCTTTCCTCATCCGGACTTCCCCCACCCAACCCCAAAACACAACTCCTCCACCACCACAATTCCTCCAGTCCCTCGGGGCAAAAGACATTGAGTTTTGTTTACAATCTAATTTGTCCGGATAATTGCCTCGACTGTGCACTTCGCTTTGCCGGCGAGGATCAGGCTTCGGGCCCCTTCTTCACTGGTTCGCAGAGCACTTTATGGGAAATTCCCCTTCCGGAAAGGGAGGCAGCGCGCGCCAGGGGTGACGGTTCACAAAGGCCAGAGGAGCTTCCCCACCTCCCCCACCCGGGGTCAGAAAGCTCACCCCCAGCCCCCACGCAGTGGGGAGTAGGAGGCAGGCAAGGAGGGAGCCAGGCAGGACACCGAGCCCCCGGCCACTCCCCGCGCCGAGCGCAGCCCGCCGGGAACCAATGAACCGTGTGGGAGCAGAGCTTGGCCGTACCTCCAGACTCCAGGGAAAGGCTGAGGCTTGCACAGGGCGCCATAGGCTTGCGATGCCAGGGTGAATCCCTGCGGTCTCTCCACCTCCCGCCGCTTTCAGGTCCGCAGCCCCACGTCTTCTCCTCAGGTCCCCACTTTTCTTCCCCTGGAGTTTGGTCCACGTGGTCTCCTCTCGCTCACGGCTGGCTGCCTCGCGGGGTGAAGTGGCTGCACCTGCTTTAGGGGAATTATGGTAGCGCTAGAAGTTGGTCTCCCCTCCCTCCGCCGCTCGCTCGCTCGCTCGCTCGCTCCCTCCTCCCCGGCTCTCCGCGCGCTCCCTCCTTCCCCCTCCACCCTCCTCCCCCGCCTCCTCCCGCCCCGCCCGCGCGCCGCCCGCTCGCAGCCACTCGCAGCCCCGGCTCAGTCGCAGCCCCTCGGAGTCCGGAGCCGGCCGCCCCTGCGGACCGGACAGTGCGGCCGGCGGCCGGGACGGAGCCCCCAGCCCGCGAGGAGGGCGCGGCGCAGGCGGCGGCGGCGCGGCGGGGAGGAGCCCGGGCCGGAACCAGGGCTGGGCCGGGGGCGGGGACGCCGGGGTCCCGGAGCCCCGGAGCCGGAGCGAGCGAACGAGCGTCGCGGGAGGATCGGGAAGGAGCAGCACAGCCGGAGCGAGCCGAGCTGCCCACAAAGTGCGATGCCCCGGCGGAGCTAGGGCGCGCAGCGGCCGGCGCGGCGCGGCGCAGAGGGAGGACGCCCGGGAGCTGCGCGGCGCTGGGCGGCGCGGAGGGGCAGCCCCAGCGGGCGGCGGCGGGCCCGGGCTGCGCCCCGAGCGAGCCCCATGCCCCGCGCGGGCTGACGGGCCGGAGCCCGCACGGAGCGGCCGGGCCGGACAGGTAGGTGGCGGGCCAAGCCCGGGGACGCGGGTGGGGGCTGGGCCGGCGCAACTCCCCGGCTCGCGCACTCTCTCGCCTTCTCACTGGCTCACTTTGTGTTTGCAAACTGCCCGCCGGAGACGCGCCGGGCGCCGGGAGGAGCCGGGCCCAGGCCGGCGCACTTTGTTCCAGCCAGAGCCGGCTGCGGCGCACTGACCCCGCGCAGCCGCGACACCCCGCCCCCGGCCGGGGCCCCCGCGGCCCAGAGCTGCCTTGGGAACAGGTGGGGGCTACGGCGCGGCGGCGGGAGGGGGGGCAGACAGCCGGAGGTCGGCCCGGGTGGGGGGGCTGGAAAGGCTCCTGAGGCCCGCCCTTCCCCAAGAATCTGGGCCCCGCCCCCTCCCGGCCTGGCCGCTGGGAATGGGGTGTAAGGGGGTGCGACCCCCCCCACCCCCCGCCCCGAGTCAGACAAAGAATACTTCCCGGCCCGGCCTTTCCTGAGCTGGGGAGGGACGTGGTGAAGTGAGCTCTTCCAACCCCAGTCTGTCCAGGACTCCCCAAGACGCGCCGGAGGCAGATGGGGGGCGATGGGGGGGACGGCGATCCCACCCACTGCGTCGCCTCGGGTGTGGAGGGGGCTCTTTTTGCTTGGGTCACACCTCAGAAGTTGCGGGGCCAGTCAGCCCCTTTCCCCCATCCCTCGGTCAGCTCGGAAATAGAGCGGAAAACTTCTTGGGGACTTGAGAGCGTCTGGAAACGGCCTCTTGTGGTTTTGTGCGCCGGTGCTGGAGGGTAGGGGACTGACCTGGCGATACCTTTCTTCACCCCTTTTGGGGAGAGCCCCCGCCTCACCAAGTAGGGGAAAGAGAGGGCGGCAGCAGGGTTCGGAGGCCACTTGGAAAGAGTGTCCTGGAGTGACCAAGCGGGACTCCCCCTCAGATCAGGACTCGAGTGTCTGCGCTGGACAGCCCCCCCCGCAGACACCTCTCCTTGACTGACGGTCACCCCGGCCGCCCTCCAGCCCCGCGCTCCCCGTTAATGCCAAAACTAACTTGGGCTGAGCCGGGGCAGAGCCCCTGGCGCTAGGATGCGGGGCGCCCTGAGCGACCTGGGTTCCCGGCCTCCCCGGCAAAGGACCGTGTGATTTCGCGGGACGCGGATTCTGAGGCAGAGGCCCTAACGGCTGCGGATTCCTTCTCTCCAACTGGGGCGACCTCGTGAACGCATCTGCATCCCACCCGGACCCGGACTTTCTAGGTTGGGGAAAAAGGATATAGGCCCACGGACACCCTGAGCCCATAGAGCACCCGGCTCCTCCCTTTGCACCCCCGGCCTCTCTTGCCAAGCCCCGCCTGGCCGATTTCCTAGCGCACTCGTCGCCTGGGGTTTAAGGCGTCTGGAAATCACCGCGCGTCTCGCACCCCGGCCAGCGCCAGGTCTCTCTGAGGGTGACCGCGGAGCCTGGAGCAGGATTGGAGGTGGGGGGCCCCAAGGAGCAAACCCGAGTCTGAAGCTGTCATCCCCGGGGGTTCCTGAGAAAGCCCAGGAGCATTTTGGCCAATGCGGGTTTTTACTTCGATTTAAGCATCTTCATCCTCGGCTTTAAAGCACCCGCCTGGATTATCCCAGAGCGAACTGTATGGGCTCCGGGATTGAGGGCCATGGCAGCGCAGCTTGAGGGGCAGCTGGGGTTGGAGCCCGAGGCTGGCCCGAGTGCCCCCTTCTCCCACGCAGAAAGAAAGAGCAGCGGCATCCTACACAGCCTGTAGCTGTGGGAGGGTCTGACGAGTCCCACCTCGGAACACAGTGGGTAATGGAGGCCACCGAGAATTTGAACCTAGAAGCTCACTTTCCTGGGAGAACTCGGACGGAACCCTATGGAAGCTGGGCATTGCAAGCGGGTGGGTGCAGGGGCTGTAGGGCGGGCTGGCGGGGCTTTGGCTGCCTGAAGGGGAGCCACTCTCAGACAGCCCCCGCCCAACCCGGCAGAAAACCCGCTGCACAGAAGGGGAAGTCTGCAGGCTTATTTTGTTTTGTTTTTTAACTTGAGAAACTTTTTCTTGCCCTGGTCCTGGGGCTCTTTGTCACCTGGCAGGCTGGAGGGAGGGCCCCGGGACTGTGCTGCGGGCGCCTGGAGGGCTCGCTCGCTCAGGCTTCCTTAGATCTGAGCCTCTCAAAAGCAGGGCTGTGCCTTGGGAGGCTCCCTGTCTGGTGTTGCTCCCACTCTTGTCAGTGGGGCAAGGTGGAATGGGGAGGAAGTGGCGCTGTGGGTGCCGCCTCCCCCGACACACACCCAAGATCTGAATCTCTCCTCCTGGACCCTCCAAACACTACCTCCCCTGGCCCTAGGCTTGGCACGAAGTTGGGGGAGACCACAGGCACCTTCTCGCCTGGCACTGAGCTCTGGGCTCCTGGGTGGGGTTTTCTATCCTTCTCCTGGTCCTGGGCAGGCTTCCCAGGAATTATGGAGTTGAGGAACCCTTGAGCCCTGGGGAGAGAAAGACCTGACACCCATGCTGGGGAATGCTGGGGGCAGGGCAGGCTGGGCCCAGCTTGCAAAGGGACTTGCTCTGTCGCTTTCTCTGTAGGTGCCCTTCTCACACCTGGACACCCTCACCCCACCCCCTTTCTTTCCGTCTTTGGCCAGGAACTTCCTTTCTGGCTGCTGGCAGGTAGGTCCTTTCTTGCCAGGAATGTGCATATCCTGCTGGGCCCCTACTCCAAACACACCTCTTCCTTAGGGGGAGGAAAGCAGGGGGACTGGGGGGGGGGCTTCCTTTGATCCAGTAATTCCCCAAATGTTTGCTGAGCCCCTACTCTGCCTGGGCAGGTCCCAGGCTGGGCACTGGAGTGCCCAAGCCGGGAAGCTGGGGTCTGTTCTCTGGACCCCACATTGTCAGGGTAGGAGCGAGAGGTGAGATATAACATCTTGGAGAGCAGGGTGGGAGCAGGGTGTCTGTTTCAGAGGAGAGGTCTGAGGTGCAGGAGGAGGGAAGGGTCATCTCCCCAAGAAACTTTCCCTGTCCCGCTGCACCCTCCTTCCCTATATCCCAACCCTTCGCTGCCCTGCTTGGTGGTTTTCCTGTCTCTCCAGCTGAAATGCAAGCCCCTCCACTCCCATCCCAACAGGCACAGTATCTTTACTTTTCCAGTAGCCCAAACGTGCAAAATCATCATTTCTTCCATCCAAGGAGCTCCACACAATTTCCCCTCACGATCTTACAGTTCTCCCAGCTTCCCCACACCAAGGCAGGGCACATACAATTTTTGACAGGATTCTGAGGCTCCAGTGGCTGACATGGCTGCCTCGGATTTGGTTCCAGAACTCTGGAGCCCAGGGCAAGGAACTCGGGTCTCCGTGGGGCAGAACATGGGTCAGAGTGGAAAAGGCTTCGGAACTTTCCAGTAGTGCTGGGGCTCTGGGGAACTTAATTAAGCTCTTGGAAACTCAGGCTTCTTATACCCACCTTAGAGAGCCCGTTTGGGAGTTGAATGGGAGAGCAAGTAGTGCTGACCAAGGGGTGGCCTTTATGTTAGATTCCCAGCACTGCCAGGCCATGTGGTGGACTGCGTACTGGAAATGCTTGAATATTAACCTCCATTTTATGGCTTGGGAAAATGAAGCCCAGAGAGAGGAAGCAACTTGTCTGAGGTTACACAGCTAGTTGGTGGTAGAGCTGGGCCTAAAATGTGGGGCTCGTAACTCCCAGTGTAACCAGTAGGGCTTGAGCCTCTGCTCTGGGGAAGGGAGAAAGGAGGGGATGGGAGGGTTTGCCAACTCCCCCCTCCCTCCTTCACAAACTCAGACCTGGGCCACCCCTCTGCCCTCCAGTGAGAAGGCTGTCCTCACTTGCTGTCCCCTGAAGGGAAGGTCTGGGTTCAGAACCTGACATTTGCCACCTACACACAACCCTGGAATGGCCAGTGGAATCCCCCCACTCCAACCCTCCTAAGGTGCTCATGGAGACAAATAAAAACGAGAGGGATAATTCCCCAGAACGCAGAGGAGGAAAAATGGCTGGCACTACCTCTCTCCAAAACGGGAGACTTCTACCGTTTGGAACCCTGACCTACACAGCCTTATGGGAGAGAAGTTTGGCAGCCGGTCTCAAATCCATTTGGGACCCACCCCTGGATGGATCATCTCGAAGAAGCAACAAGAAACTTCCCCTGAGCCTGAAGTTGCAGGCTTTTTCAGCATTGCCGTCCTGGATTCTCTGTGGAAATGCACACCTCCTTGCCCCCACTGCCGGTTGTGCTGGGATCTCAGCAGGAACCCCCTTTACTCCGAACCTGGTGGCTGCCGATGCAGTGAGTGGTCTGGTGAGATGGTGCTCAGTGGGCCCCTCGCGGAGCCTACCTGAGGTAGAAATGGAGAGTTCCCAGCACAAAAGGTGCATGTTTGAACTGGGCCACCGGGCATTGGGCCGTGGAGTTCAAGCTTCCTGTGCCTGTGTGTGTGTGTGTGTGTGTGTGATGAGAGCCATCCAAGCCTGGACCTGGCTGATGCCCTCCCTCCCCTTGATCCCTGTCCCAGGATTCCTCCTCCCTGGGTCTGTGCAGGGCTGTCCCTAGCTCCAGTGCAGCCCTCACCTTTCTCTCCCCAGCCCTGGCCGTAGCCATGTGGCCTGTGCCCCGAATCCCAGCGCCTCTGCCCACCTCCCCAGGCCCCATCCTCTGTCCAACTGGAGCCTCTGGAGCTGAGACCTGAGGGCGAATGGGGTCATTGGTGGTGCAGGACAGAGGTAAATGGTGTTTTCTCATCCACCGGGAATTCTGATGGCACTTGGCCTGGCTTCCATGCAAATGGGGGTGGGAGTGAGATGGTGGGTTTTCTTCACATGGTAACAAAGTGGAGTGTGTGTAGAATAGCGACCCTCTGGCATTTGTTCAAGGTAGGCAGGGTCACTGGGGCGGAAGTTACCCAGATTTCCCTCTAGTGAAGGAGGGACCATTGATGGCAACTTGAGGGCAGGGTGGCTCAGGGAATGGAGACCGAGACTCTCCATTCCAGAAACATTGTGGAGCTCTCACTGTGGTAGCACGCATGAGGGTGGCGGTGACCAGGCATAATAAGAGGTGGCTTGCTTGCAACTTGGGGAATCAGAAATGGAGCAGCGCCGATCTCTCCGATAGGTACTGGTGACGAGGCCGCTCCGCTCCCCAGCAGGGACAGGATGCCTGCGCTGGCCCCCGGAGAGCCATCAGGAGGGCCACGCTGTGTGAAGGGAAACTGGGGTTGGGGGTGGGCGGGTGAGGGGGCTTCTATTTGGTTCCTCAACCGGGCGAGCTCTCTCGGATTTGGTTCCCCAGCTCTCGAGCCCACACTTCCAGAGACCCAGGCGGAAAGAAGTTGGTCCGAAAGAGGGTAGGGGTGTACTTCCTCCTTTTCTTCAGGGGTTTCCTGGGCAGATATGCATCCGCACCCTGGAAGGAAAGTGCGCAGCTGGGGAGAATTTTGGGGAAGACTTGGAGGAAACCCAGGGAGTGGTGCGGCTGTAAGCGCTTGCGGAGCAAAGCGCTGCGCATGGAGATGCTCCCTGGGTTCCGCATCTGTGGATTAGAGATGGAGGCGCATGTTTGTGAAGGTCGGAAGTTGGCGTGTTGAGGGAGGGCGCAGAGTTGGTCCACTTGGGAGAATCCCTCCTTTAGGAGGCCTCCGGGATTTCCCCCTAGAGCCAGAGCTACCCGGTCCTCCCTCCCCAGCCGAACCTCCCTCCCCATCTTCCGCAGCCGAGGGCACTGCTCTGGGTTGCTAGCCGGGCCGGCACTTCCCTGAGCCCCCGCGAGCGCATCAGTGATAGTTGCAGGAAGCCCCTTGAGCTCTGAGACCTGAGCTCCGGGATGCAGCTACGGGTGTCTGAGGCCCTCGCCAGAGCGCTGAGAAAATGCCGGGGCGGAGGCCGACTCCGCCCGGCGCCGGGGGTCCAGGGATGGCTGGAAGAGCCGGCGGCTCGGGCAGTGTGGCCTCTGTGCTTTAACCACAGGGAGGGCCGCCCACGCTGCGTGCTGCCATCCTTGCTCTTGGGGATGACTTTGCGCGTCTGGGTCATAAAGTCTGGACTCTCCCGAGAGGGGCACCAGTAAGCGCACTGCTAGTAACTTCTTAATTCCTTCTGCGACCTTAGGCATGACGGTCTTCTCTCTGGGCCTCGGTTTTCCTAACTGCACAGTTGGTGAGGGAGCCCGCGCACTCCCCTCTCCCTGGCCTCCCCTTCCCCCAGCTTCGGGTTGGGTGTCACGCGAGAAGAGACCGGAAGGTCGCAGTGTACTCCCCTTTTTTCCACCTCGGCCGGAGCCTACTGCCTCTGCGGGTCCTTCCGAAAAGGGCGCTGTGGAGCCCGGGGCAGGCGACCTGCGGCCCAGGCAGGTCTCCTCCCCAATTAGGCGGCCCAGCCTGATTAAAAGGGGGCGCTGCCCGCCCCCCTCCCACCAGATCCCCATCGACGAGATTTCCCTTCATCAGACTCTCACATCCTCCAGAAATTAATTTGATGCCTCTTGTTATCAATTAATTGAATCTCGTTGGGAGAGAGAGCTCAGCGAGGCGGGCTGCGGCTTGGCCCTGGTGCGGAGCCTCTTCTGCCCTCCCCCTCACACCAGGACAGCCTTACCCCTCCCCATTTCTCTTTTTCTGCCTTGCTTTTAATTTCACTTATTTTCTAAAATAAAACCACTGCTATGGGTCCTTTTGCTCAGCTTGGCTTGGATGGATACCCGGGCCAGGCACTGCCTGGGTTCTGAGCTGTGGGGGGCCCCTTCCTCTCCCCTGGGCCCTCTCTGATCCCTCCTTAAATCACTCTTTGGGAATTCCACCCTGACCCTGACCCTGACCCTGTGTGCTGCAGGGGCTGCTGGGGAGAAACTTGGGGGGGGGGTCTGGGGGCAAACTCTAAGGATCCTCCCCCACTCCACACAGCCTAGTTGGGGGAGTGGGACATTGAAGGACCAGGCTAGGGACCTGTCAGCCACCGGGATTTTGTCCCTGTGCAAGTTCCATCTTTTTTAGAAGAGTCATTTAAGACCTATTACCGCTGCCAGAGCTGATCCATTGAATGCAGGGGTAGAGGGCACAGGTGTGTGGTACCTCGGAGCTGCCCAACAGCCAGGTCAGGCATCTGCAGGAACAAGCCCTCAATATTTCCAAGCACACTTAGAAGCCCAGACTCTGCCTCCGAGGAGGAAGGTTCTAGAAGACAGCCTAACCTGGGGGTGGGGGGTGGTGAGGATTGTAGCATGCACAGGGTAGAACCAGGGTCACACAGCTAACTGGAACCTGCCTCTCTGGAATGCTGGCCATAAGGACTGAGGTCACAAATTGACTAACCTCACACCTTATGAGTTTTATTGACCCACACAAAGTTTATTACAATGGTAAATTTCACAGAAATATCCCTACTTTGGCTTCTTTTGAAAAACCCAAACCTGGTCAATACTGAGCCTGCATCTCTGTGTGGTAAGGATGGACAAGGACTGAGTGCCCTGCACGGATCACCTGGCCTCCCAGGTGACCAGCCCAGCCCCCTGAGGGCATTTTGGTTAACAACTCCATCATGGAGATTCACTTGTCCTCAGTATTCTTCAAGGAAGAGCTAGGAGGGCCAGCATCTGAAAGACTCTGCAGGGTCTGTGCAAGAGCTCAGAGAAGACCTTTAAGGACACCCTGACCCAGATCTAATTCCCACACAGCTGCTTAAGAACTGATAGTGGTGGATAATTTTTTTCCCTTCTTTCTACCATAGAGGGAATTATAGGGTCTTGTGTCTCCAGGGGCCTGTTCCCAGCTGAAACTAGCCCATCCCTGCCCAGGTGTCATTACCCTCTTAACCTGCCCCCCAAACTTAAGGACTTTTTGTGGGGGGAGGGGGAGACTTTCTTCCAAGAGTGAAACCACAGGTGGGGACTAGAGAAGAAGTGGGCAGAAGTCATCCTTCCGGAGCTCATGTTGGAACAGGGAGAGAGATGTGGAAGGATGCTGAATCTCCCATATTCGAATGTGGATGTGTTTGGATGCCCCTGAGTTGGTGCCCAAGATCCCTGTGAACCTAGCTATCATCAAGGGAGACAGAGGGAGGGGCCAGGGCATGTCGGCAGGCTGGGCAGAGCAGCAAAGGCCCCAGGGAGGGCCAGACCTAGTGGTCTGTCCCAGGCTGGCTGGAGCCCCTCCTGTGCTCACGGGAGCCCCCTGGTGCCAAGGGCACTACCAGAACCCAGCTCCAGATGGCCACTCAGGCCCTGAGCGAGTGGCCCCCACCCCTTAACCAGCAGGCCCCCCACGTAAGACGTCACTATTTAATTAGCCATCTCTGATTAACCAAACTTGGCATTCGGCTTCTCTTGCCCTCTTCTTTCCCAGCTTCGAATCAATGGCTTTGATATGCTAATTAGGGAGTAATTTAATTTCAAAAGGCCGCAATTAACAAGGGTGTTGTGGACATGCTGTAGTTAAGCGGAGTAATCTAATTTGCATTAGTAACAAGCAGGGACTAATTAGAAGCTTAATTAGACACTTAGATGGCTCTTATGTTTACTTTCTTAATGAGATGGAGTGGGATCTTTGGTTCTTTTTCTTTTTTTTTTTTTTCCTTATTGTTAATTCTTCCTTTTGGTCATGGTCCTGCTAAGGAGTGTTGAGAGAGGCCACCTTGGGAGGGCCTGGGAGGAGCATTTTGGAGCTGGAACCAGTGAAAAGTGACCTGGGGGGGGTAGTGGTGGTGGTGAGGAAAGGTTTGGGTTCCAGGGGAATTCCAGAGTGACCACCCTCTGGGCCTCACCACCTCTGAGGTGGGATGGGGGGAAGAGCACTGGTTTGGGAGTGAGAAGAGCTGGAGGGTTCAGTTTGGCTTAGCCTCTTGGCAGTCAGGTGACCTTGTCAAGTCACTAGACTTTTGTCTGTCAAAGTGAGTGCCAGGTTGCATGGAGAAGTGGGGAGGAGGCAGAGTATGGGAAAGGACTTTCAAGGACTCTGTGAGTGGAATGGTTGTTCTCAAGAATAAAATATGTTCACAAATTATGTGCCCAGGCTTCACTTCCTTATGACTCAGCTCAGAAGTCACCTCCTACAGGAAGCCTTCCCAGAGCACCCCCACTCTCTCTAGGCACCCATAGCCCCCAGTGTCTACTTAACATAACATTTGTAAAGTTGTGTGTGTTGTGTAGGGCAGAGGTTCTCAATCCTGGCCACCTTTGAAGTTTAGAATATTTGGAAAAGCTTTTAAAATTATCCATGCCTGGATCCCACTCCCCAGAGAGTCCAATTTAATTGATCCAGGGCGGAGCATGGATATGGGTTTTTGTTTGTTTGTTTTGTGAGGAAGATCAGCCCTGAGCTAACATCTATTGCCAATTCTCCTTTTTTTTTCCCCCTTTTTCTCCCCAAAGCCCCAGTAGATAGTTGTATGTCATAGCTGCACATCCTTCTAGTTGCTGTATGTGGGACGCCGCCTCAGCATGGCTGGACAAGCGATGCGTCGGTGCGCGCCCGGGATCCAAACCCGGGCCGCCAGTAGCAGGGCACGTGCACTTAACCACTGAACCACGGGGCCAGCCTCTGGGTATTTTTTTTAATGCTTGTGTTTGTCCGTGTAGCTCTCTTTCTCCTCCACCAAATTGTAAGCCCCCTAAAAGCAAGGGCTGTATTTTATTCACCTTTATATGCCCAGACCCCAGGACCCACTGTGCCCAGTATCAGTTGCAGGCAGAGGCCGACCACCCAGCTATGCACCCTGTAAACCCACTCAGATTTAACTCACCTGTCTGTAGCGTTGGGTTTTGAATGCCTTATGCTGGATCTGAGAATCTTCTGGAGAGAGAGCTGAGGAGAATGGAGGGAAATCACTAAAAAAGTGAGAGGCTTGTGAGTCCTCTGGGACATGGCTGCATTGCTGAAGGGCAAAATTGGTACAAATTTTAGGGACATCAATTTAGGGAATAAATGTATCAAGAGCCTTAAAAATATGCAAATCCGCCTTCTAAATATGTATCCTAAGCAAATAGTCAGAAATGTAGAGTATTCTGTTCACATAAGGGTGTTTATTGCAGTCATAGTAAAAATAGGTAACAGTCTGGATGTCCAGTTCTAAGGAATTGGCTAAATAATTTCTGGAACACGCAGCCCATTCGAGCAACTATGTGACCACTAAAAACTGTTGCTTAAAATATTCGAGTCATGTGGAAATGGTTATGATAGTAAGTGGTGAGTGGAAAAATAGGAAAATTCAAACCATGTACAGATTATGACCCCAATTTCACTTTTTAAATGTTTCTATGCCAAAAGAGAGTGAAAATGGACTGACTGGAAGGGGTGTGTCCAAAAGGCTGGCTCTCTAGATAGTAGAATTATGGGTACGATTTTTTTTTTCTTTATAGTTTTTTTTCTTTCAAAATTTTCTGCCAAGAAGTCTGTTACTTTTATGATTAGAAAATAAAGTTATTTGAAACTTGGGAGAGAACCTGGAACAGACAGCACAGGATGGTGGCTCAGCTTCCAAATCAGAGGCTTGTTGCATCCTTCTAGAGAGCATGTCCACACCTGCCACGTGCACTCAGCTCCTCAGACACTGAGGTTTTGTGCTAAGAAGAGGCCTTCGGTGGTCCCTAAAGTTGGGACAGGTAGCTCCTAGTGTGTCATTTAGGGAAAGTGTCAGGTAGAAGGGGGAGGAGGGAGGCAAGCCCAGGGTGCCAGCCTCTGACCTACACAGGGGAGAGTCCCAAAGTCCTGGAAGGACATGGGTTTGGAGAGGGACTCAGCTTTTTCTGGAACTCAGAGAGCCCCGTGTGCCTGGGGGGAGAGACTGCTGGCCTGATCAGAGAGCCAAGTAACCATGTGACCCGCATCACCCCATTCTGGTTTGGGGACCCATTTTGGAACTATACAGACATTCTAACCCTTGGGTTCTGCCTCTCTTTCCTTAAGTGCTAAACCAAGGGCTGTGGTAAGGGGATACTATCAATTTTTAAACTATAGCCCCCTCAGAGCCGGGTTGTGGCAGGATCTTCCGGGCCCCCATAATTACAGTAACTACCCTTCTCTGAATGCCTTCTTCATGCAGTATCTTCAATACCACAGCAACCCTGAAAGGAGGGTTTATCAGTATCAGCCCCATATGACAAATAAGGAAACCGAGGGTCAGACTGGTGACCTCACTGCTCAGTGTTTGTATTACAAAGGTAATAAGAGACCAGAGAAGGGACAGCAGGTAGGATGGCAGAGGAGTGGCCGGCTAAGGAAGGTTGAGGCTGAAAATGTCTGCTGCCCAAGCCCTCCCCTCCCCTGGGAGCCTGAAGCCGGTGGGCCTTTGGGGCCTGAGTTGAGTGGGGGTGGGGGGGTCCCTGGGCCTTTGGATGACAGATTGGGAAGCATCCTTCAGTTAGTTGTAATGCCGGTGCTTATTGCTCTGAAAAGCCTTCTGCTTTATGTCCCTTGACACAAGTAAGATCTGATAGCAGGATGGCTAGACAGAAGGGAAAAGAAACAGAAAGAAGGAAATATAAGGCATCCCCGTGCTCTGTTCTATGTGGTACCCGTGTGTGTGTCTTTTTCTATAATCTAGAAATGTGTCCATTTCAAAGACTTTTAGCTCTGGAAAAGTCTGAAAACTGGCGACCTCTCTTGTGAAATAAGGGCTTTTGCACATGCTTTTTGCCCTGCATTCAATGTACCCTTTGCCTGGCCAGTACCTACTCATCCTTTATTTTGGAGCATAAATGCCATTTCCTCAAAAAGAAGGCCTTCCCTGCCCCGCCCCCCCCCCCCGCCATTTAAATTAGATCCCCAGGTTTTTACCTGTACTCACATTCCATAGAATTTATTTGAGCTTATCTATTTATTTGTGTCCGTATTTATCATCTGCCTCTCCTCGTGGGAACATAGGCTTCCAGGAGGGCAGGGCCTGTGCCTGTTCTGTTCAGGTCTGCACACACAGAGCCTGGCACACTGCAGGTGCTTAAATAATGTTGAACCAATGAATGGATGAAGGGTCACTGCTGGTGAAATAAGCTCCTAGCCAGCCATTGGAGAGAGAAGAATGACTTTGTTCATGGCCAAAACTCTACTAGTGGCTAAACTTTCAGAAAGACAAATGCCAGCTTTACCTAGGAAAAAGGGAGGGAGAATAGGACCTCCATCATTACCAGTTGCCCTCAAAGCATGTGGGACACTATTGCACTGGCCTGTTCGAGTTTTGTAAGCCTACAGAAGGCAGGGACCGAATTTCAGTTTCCTGCAGATAGATCCTCAGTGCTTGGCTTCATCAGGCACTAAGTCCACGTTGAAAGAATGAATGGCCTTGGAGATGGATCATCTCATTCTGGCCACCAGGAAGCTCATAACTAAAGTCAGTGCTCCTCATTGGAGCCCTGTTGCCTTGGAGAAGCAGCATCAGCCTCACCTGGGAACTTTTTAGAAATGAAAATTCTCAGGCCCACTCCAGACCTATTGAATCAGAAACTCTGGGCCTGGGGCCCAGCAATCTGTGTTTTAACAAGCCCTGCGATTCTGATGTGCTCAAGTTTAAGATCCTCTGGCTTAAGGTTTTAGTCCATTTATTCTCCTTCCTACTACTCGTGATATTATAGTTATGAAGCTTTTATCTGTCTTTTATTGCAGTCTGCTTCCCAGTCTTTCTTGGAAGTTGATGGAGGTATACATTATAAATAGATAGCTACATGTAGTCCAGTTTTCCCCATTATACAGAGGAGAAAAGGGAGGAATTTGCCCAAGTCAAACAGCAAGTTGGTGATGGAGCTGGGGCTAGATGCCAGGTTTCCCAACTTCTAGTCTCAGGCTTTCAGTCTCCCTGACTAGAGTATAGGTTTCCAGAGCGCTAGAAGCAGTGTCTCCTAACTTCAATTCAAACCACCCCCAACTGCTCTGTGTACAGGTTACCTGTGGTCACGCCGCCACCTGCCGTGCTCCCCTAAGAGCTGGGGATGCACGTGTGCGCCCTGCGGGACGCGCGCCCCGAGAGCGCGCTGGGGGCCTTCCCGCCCCTTCCCTCCCTCCCTTGCGGTAAACTCCCGACATCCATCAGTCTGTTAATTGCACTAATTAGAGATCGCGGAGGTGTTAATTGGAAAACCCTGGTATTGTGCCTGTTTGGGGAAGAAAACGTCAATAAAAATTAATTGATGAGTTGGCAGGGCGGGCGGCGCGGGTTCGCGGTGAGGCGCAGGGTGTCGTGGCAAATGTTACGGCTCAGATTAAGCGATTGTTAATTAAAAAGCTACGATAATTAGTACTCCCTACACCATATGGGCCCGCGGAAAAGGCACAAAAGATCTTTCCGCGTGTGGGGCTCCCTGCCCCTTTTCCCCGCGCCCGAAAGTACCCTAGACTTTTGAGTCTTCCCTTTGGCCCCAAGGTAGGTGCAACTCGTCACTTCCGCCCAAGGAGGGGACAGGGCGGACCCGCGAGTTCCCAGGCGTCCCTCGCTGCGCGCCTGCCGGGGTTCTTCGAAGGGTCAGGAGCCTCGGGGGAAGTGGGAGCCCCCAGTGGCCCACAGACTCCCCCAAAGCGGAAGAGGCGGCTGCGGCTTTGACCCAGCTTCCTTCCTGCGGACGGCAGGCACGTCTGCGGGAGCTTCGGGGCCTGCGGGAGCTTCCGAGCCCGGCTGAGGGCGCTGAGGTGCCCCGGCTCCCGAAGGGGATCCCTGAGAGATGGGAGACTAGCACCTGCTTAAGGGCAGGACCAGAGCCCTAGACAGAAATCTTAGACCACCTGAAATAACGCAGGCCACGGTGGCTCTCTCCTGCGCCCAGCTCAGGGTAGGAGAGGGACCTGGAAAGGCTGGGGTGGAGGATGAGAGCCTCAATGTTAGCGAATCCTAGAAAGACCTCTACTTCCCTCCTCTTTGCTTGTTGTATGATGGCAGAAAGAGCAACGGAGTCACTTGGGTGAGGGCAGGGATATGCCCAAGGTCACACAGCAGCCCTGAAAACCAGGTGGTCTAATTCCCAGAGCTGCTCTCCTTCTCTTCTGCAGGTGTTCAGCTGCTCTAGGCTGAGGAGATGGGTGAATAGGGGAGGAGCGTGGATGGGGAGGGAAGGAGTGTGTGGAGAGAGAGAGAAGGGCACTGTGAAGGGAGGAGGGGGCCCTTGGACGGTGCTCCCCCAGTACCAGAGCAGGCAGCACCAGTCTATGTTGGTGGAGCCCTTTGGGAAAGGGACCATGGCTGTGACTCAAATGGACCCTCAGTGGCTCAACCAGCCACCAGAACCCTGTGGCATCATGTGCATGTGCTGGACTAGGGAGTTTTACTCCTGGAGCTTCCAGGTCAGTAGAGACCTTCAAGACCACCTCTCCATGTAGAGATGGGGAAACTGAGGCCCAGAGAAGGAGGAAGGCAAAGAATTCACAGCTGATTGTGGCTGAGCCCAGGCTCCCTGACACCCAGGCCCCTGCCTTCTCCTCTAGCCAGGGTCCAAGGTCCCATGGACACTGGCTTCCTCCTCCATACCCCACACCTTTGTAGTTACAGCACCCCACTCCATCCCATCCCTAGCTGTCTGGGCCCCAGGCACCCAGAGCCTGCTCACCCACAATGCAGGGAACACCCCAGTGCTATTGCAACACCTGGTGGAGGGGCGGGGCAGGAGGCGTGAGGCTGTGGGTGTGCTCATCCTCAGAGGGCAGGTGTCTCAGGGCAGAGGTGAGGGTGTGGAGATGCCTGGGAGCACCCACCCGCATGCAGGTTTGTGGGGGGTTGTTGGTGGGCAGGTGGGAGCACAGAGGAGGTGAAGGCCCTGGGAAGGGGCAGAGTGTGCCGGGGGAATTAATGCCATTCATACACCCTGCAGAAATGACTTTTCAAATGCATATAATCTCAAGCATGCAAATAAGAGGCTTGCTTCACCCTGTTTAATATGAATGATCGGTCCTTGAATAGCTATTATTACATGCCACATTGCAGCAATTATGTTGTTCACTGGGTGTCGCTCTGAACCCCCCCCAATAAAAAGAAAAGAAAGGGACACCTCTGTTTGCATCCTCCTTCCTTTTTTCTCCTTTTTTCCAAACTTACTGTCCGATCTACAACTTTCTGGTGTGTGTATGTTGGAAGAGGGCACTCTCCCTTACCCCAGGGAAGTAACTGCTGGATTCTCTCCTTTCTGCTGTACACACACACCCCTGAGGCTCTGGTCTTTGTCCCCTGGGGCCCAGGAGTTCTCAGATCTCAGGGAAGCTAGACTGGAATCAGGGCAGGCAGCTGCTCTCCACCCCCAGCAGGGCCAGGGTTGGGGGAGAGGAAAAGCAGAGGGGGCCCCTGCTGTCTTCCCATCCCCCCTCATGTAGCTGGAGCCCAGGCCTGAGTGGGGGAAGGTGCTCTGTAGGCTGCTGGGAGGGATCAGGGTGGGTAGCTGGGAGGAGGGGCTGGAGCCTTGTGCTCTGGCGGGTGGAGGACAGCGCCCACCCCATCCATCATTTGGCAGCCACTGGCCCTCAGGCTGACACAGCCATTAAGGCCTGAGACCGAATGCTCAATCTCTTCCGAACCATCGCCCCCAACCTCGCCCTCGCCTTCGCCCCTGGCCCAGCTCCTCTCAGAACCCAGGAGTGGGAGCGGCAGCTGGAGGTGGGTTGGCAAGCCCTTGGGAACACACAGAGAAATGCACCAACGTGGTACACTCCAGCAGCATAGGGTCTCTCAAGAGGCCACACAGAGCCGCTGGGACAGAGACACCTAGAGTCACAGATGGAGCGGGCCCATGAGAGCAGTAATGTGGCACATATGTGAATTGGTGGGCTCCTCATGGACCTCTGGCAGCTCTCTGTTCCCCCACCCCCATGCCCTCACACTTCTCCCCACTCGGCTTCCGGCAGGGACAAAAACAGCAAGTGGCCCAGTAGAGTGAGGAAAAAGAGTTCTGGAATGAAAGAGAATTTGTGGGCAGGAGGGAGATGCTCTTGGGAGCTGCCCCCTTGGGGAAGGAACTAGGGAAATAATCCAGTATCTTCCAGCTGTTTCTCCCTATTCTGCCACCTGCAGGGTTCAAGGAGACCATGTGGCTGTGGGGTCTGCCTAGGCCAGAAGGGAATCAAGAAGGGAGGAAAGAACACTGGCTGCTCCACAGGCCCTGTGGCTTCTGCCCCTTGCTCTCTGTGTGATCAGGACCAAGTCTTTGACCTCTCTGAGCCTCCGGGTCTTCACCCTTACAAATAGGGCAGGTGGGGAAGGGGCTGAGTGGAGCTTACTCTGCCAGGGGGTTTATCTGTGCTGTTTTATTTACTTCTGGAAAGACTAAGAGGCTGCGGTTAATTACTTCTACAGACAAAGAAACTGAGACTTAGGGAGTTTAAGACGAGTGTCAAAGATGGGTAGTGGCTACCGACCGTGTTCTGTTCCAGTGAAATCCGTGTTCCTCCCAAGGGGCTGTGGCTTTGGGGATACTTGGGCACACCCCGACTTTGAGAACACCTCTGCATACTGCAGTTCTCCCATCGGCATGACGGCAGGTGTGCACAAGCCATGAGATACTGGCGCCTCCGTGAGATGTGGAAGGAAGCTCAGGCCTCCTCCTCACTACCCTTGACCATCTCAAACATACTCTCTCTTTCTGGGAATGTTTCCACCACTCCTTGAGAGGCCATTGGGGGAGGGCACAGGATTCAGGCCTTGACTCTTTACCTTGGGTAAATCCTCTAACTCTCTGGACCCTCAGTTTACCCATCCATAAAATCAGGATCATCATAACTCTCTCTCACGATTCTTGTGAGAAGGAATCGTGGTGCCTGTAGAAACAGTAAATATGACTGAGTGTCCTCTTTTGGCCGAGTGCTGGGCTGAGGGCTTTAGAATGGAAGTTCGGAAAAGTGGGATCCCAGCTGCCTTCACTGCACAGCTCTAGGCCCGGCTGGCTGAGTGGCTCTTAGTGGGTGCTGGGCAAATGGCAGCCATTTTTGCTGTGGAACAAACACTGATTAGAGCCTTTCTGTGTCCTGGGGAAGGAGACTCTATAAGGAGGCCCTGCCCCTGGGGAACATACACAAAGGTCATTACAGGTATGTGTTGGGGGGGTGGGGGAGGCAGTATGGTGGGTCCCAGTGAATGGCTCATCCACTTTTAAGTCCTGACAGGACCCTTGCCCACCCATCCCTCCCTCCCTCCCCAATGCTGTAGCCTGGAGGGAGAGGCCAGAACAGGTTTAGGACCCCGGAGGGGTTGGTTGAAGGCATCCCTCCCCTTCTTCCCTGCTGGGGTCTCCTGGCAGTCGAGGAAGTGTGGGGGAGGAGGGCAGCGGGGCAGCCTCAGCTTCAGTCTGCAGCTGCCCCTTACCTGCCCTAAGGGGAGGGTGACATTGGGAGGGGCTGCGACCCAGGAGAGGTCCCTGGAGTGGCCTCCTGGGTGAAGAGTGAGTGAAGAAGAGATGCCGCAGGACTGGGGGTGGGGGGATTAGGTGGAGGTGGTCCTGTTGTTTGGGGGTGGTGTGGAGGGGCATCAGTTGCTGCCACCGGTGGAACAGCCGGTCCAGCCTGGAGCCTCAGCCCCTCCCCTGTGTCTCTCCTCCCCCTCTAGGTCCCGCTAGAGCGACATGATGGTGGAATCCGCCTCGGAGACAATCAGGTCAGCTCCGTCTGGTCAGAATGGCGTGGGCAGCCTCTCCGGGCAGGCCGATGGTGGCGGCGGGGCCGGGGCTGCGGGCACAGCCGGAGGTGGCGCGGGCAGGGACACGGCCCCGGGCTCAGACAGCAATGGCGAGATGAGCCCTGCGGAGCTTCTGCACTTCCAGCAGCAACAGGTAGGAGCTGGCGCCCCTCCCTGGCGACTGGGGAGGGGGAGAGGAGCACGCCAGGTCTCTCCCTCTACATCCTGGCAACCTGGTGCCACTGCTCCCTGCCGAGCAGCCTCACTTTAATCTTCTTGAGAAGGTCCAGCCTGCAGGGACTCCCTCTGCGCCCTCCCATTCTGGTGGTTGGGGAGAGCAGTGCTCCCAAAAGAGAGAACTGAGACTCGGGGGGCCCTGAGATCATGGACCTCAGAACAGTCTCAGAAATGCCCACAAGGACAGACAGCCGCCTGGGCAGCAGGCTTGAGAGTATGCGTCTTGGGGGGGTGGGCACGTGGGCTCTCCTGCACACTGGCTAAGTTAATGGCGTTGGGGTAGGGAGACCCCACTTTAGGTGTGTGCTCATTGGGAGAGGGAGTCTGCGTGTGTGCTCATTGGGAGAGGGAGTCTGTGCACACAGGGGTATCTTCACTTTATTTGTATTGTCAAACATTCCCCACCACCATCTCTGCCTGGGCCCCTGATCCAGGCTGTGAAGAGATTAAACTTCCAGGCACCAGGGGCCAAAGCAGCTGGGGAAAGGCAGGCCTCCATTTTTCGAGCTCCAACTGGGAACCTTTCTCTGCATCCCCCTCCCCGTTTCCCCCCTCCATCATTCCTACTCTAAACTGCAGAGTTCAGGAGTTCAAGACCAGCCTCTCTGAGGATCGAGAGGCCCTAGGGTGGGGAGCCTGGTTGGGTGATGACGGAGCAGGGGCCCCAGGACCCAGCCCCACCCGGGAAAAAGGGAGAATCATGCTTGACGAGTTCAGGAGAACCGGCCCAGCCAGCCCTGGCCTTGGGATTCTCCTTCTCTTATTTGACTCTCTGCTGGTGGCACTGCCCCTTGTGGGCTCTGCTGGGAATGCGGAAAAGTCTATCCTGTGTGCGCTTCCTGGCCCATGCCCCCGCCCCTGCCTCTTGTGTGCACAGATGTGTGTACCCACATTGCCCTCCTGCTCTCTCCCAGCTCCACCCTGGGGCTACTCTCCCCACTGCATAGCCCCTAAGGGGCCCTTTCCCACCACACTCCTTGGAGCCAGAGGTCAGAGTGGAAGCAGTACTGTCGGATGCCCAGCACCCTGCACTGAGCTGGTCAGCCAGCACTAATGCAGGAATTGAACAAACCCGGGTTAAGTCCCATTCCCTTACCAGCCGTGTGACCTTGGTCAAGTCCAAGTCCGGGGCCTCCCTGAGCCTTGGCCTCTTTGGCACCTAAATTATGGGCGTTGTTAGGATCAGATGCAAGTGGGGTGTGAAATCCTGTACACACTGACTGCTCTATGTGGATGTGAACAGAATTGAGGACTTTAAAAATCACTTCCTCGGGGCCAGCCTAGTGGTGTAGTGGTTAGGTTCGCATGCTCTGCTTCGGCGGCCCAGGGTTTGCAGGTTCGGATCCCGGGTGCGGACTACGCATCGCTTATCAAGCTATGCTGTGCAGCGTCCCACACATAAAGTAGAGGAAGATGGGCACAGATGTTAGCCTGGGGCCGCTCTTCCTCAGCAAAAAGAGGAAGATTAGCAGTGTATGTTAGCTCAGGGCTAATCTTCCTCACAAAAAAAAAAATCACTTCCTCTTGCAAACAGGGGAGACTTGAGCAGAGCGGGCCTGTCTCCTTTCCCCAGAGAGATGGTCCTTGGGAGTTTGTTGGCGTCTTTCCTAAGCAGGTTCTCCGGGGAAGAGACCCACAAAGTCAGTGCCGTCTACTGGGGACAGAAGGTCAAAGGGCAAAATCCTGCCCTTTATCAAAATAATAACAAAACACACCCCCCCAGAAATCTCCAAGGCCCCCCATTTAGTGTGGCCAGCTCTTTCCCTTCCACACCTCTATGCAGACAGAGCTAAAAAGTTTGCAGAAAAATTTTGAATGTGGTGAGGGGGCCAGGGGGAATACTGAAACTGGAAAGTTTCTTTTAAAAAAGTATTTAAAGACAAGAGTGGACACAGATATTTGGATAAGTGGGGAGAAGTGTGGAGTGGGAAGAGACAGAACTGTCTATACCGACCAGGTTTCTGCCTCGCACACAAGCCGAGTTTTACCCTCTATATTCCATGTTCCAGTTATCCCTGTTTGTTTTGGGGAATATCCCAAAGTCCTGGAAAATCCTATATCTGTTTCACAAATAAACTGGGGTGGAGATTTGGAGGCAGGAGGAGGGCTGTTTTATCCATTTGGGCTCACTATGGGCGTAGTGCCCGGGGCCAAGGAAAATATTTGAGACTTAAAAAAGGTTTTGTTGGCTCCAGACTATGAAGAGAACTCTTCAAAATTAAAATTACAAAATTTTCAATTAAAATGAAACAGAATGTGGGCCATCCTTCCACCCCCAAGGCTTTTGGGGGAGCTTCAGGGGTAACACTTTCTGGAACCCCCAAAAACAATTGTTTCTGACTATTTACGAGGTAAGCCAACTATAGGAAAGAGGGCCTGGCCCAGCAGGTTCCTCTCCCTCCCGACCCCAGCCTTCTTTGAAGATGAACAAACAAATACTTCGTGTCTGTTAGGTGCTTTGGATCGTTCACGTTCGCTGTGTCGTGTGGCCACGTTGCCATCCCTGGGAGGTGGATATTATTATTCCCATCTTGCAGGTGAGGGGGCAGCCAGGGGTGGCACTGACTTGTCCAGGTGACACAGGAAAGGCCACAGCTAGACCTCAGGTCTCCCAGTTCCTAGTTCAGGGCTCAGCCCAGCCTCCTGCACTCACACGGTCCCCTGTGGGAAATGGAGGGAACAAGGTGTGGGATACAGTAGGTGCTAAGTAAATGTCTGTTGGGGGAGTGAATGAGAGCACTCCACTCCCAACTTAAAAACGCCCTTAAAACAAGAGCAACAGTGCCCACTGGCCCTAAGTAGCCCCTCCAGAGGACGGAGGTTGCGGGTGGGTCTGCACTGGTGCTGTCCTCCTCCTTGTGCCTCCTTGGGGCTCCTCGCCCCTCTACCTCTGTCCGTCTGTCTGTTGGTCCCTGTCCCTCTGCTCTGGGTAAACAAGCCCTGGAAATGAAATCTTGGCCTTTGGGAGTAATGAGTTGACGAAGGAGAGAGAGAGATAAACAGGGCGAGTCAGAAGTCAGGCCAGTGACAGGACTTTAGGCTGAAACAAACAGTGCTGAAGAGGGCAGCCACGTCACTTTGGAACAAGAGCAGGCGCCGTTTCCATGCAACAGCAGGCAGGAGCTTGTTTAAACAGAGGCTGGGGCTGGGGGTGGGGGCTGACGGGGCTTGGCTGCCAGGCCCTGTCGACTAGAGAGGGGGTCCCTGGCTCGCTGTTCTATTTCAGCAGTCAAGGCTCCAGCTTCTCGCTCCCTCCTCCCAACTCCTTTATTGGTGAGTGACAGAGCCACAGCACCTCTGCCCTTGGGGCTTTCCAGAGTCTCCAACCTGAGCCCCTCACAGAGAATCTAGCCTGAGAAGGCACAGGAGTGTGGGAGCCTCGGAGCATGCATTCACTCAGCAGAAACGCACTGAACCCATTTTGCGCCGGGCACCCTGCTGGCCAGCTGGAGTTGATGGTCCCCAGCTGCTGTTAAAGAAAACCCTGGACCCAACAGACCTGCCAGCTGCCCATCCATCCCCTGCCCTCACCAAGGCGCAGTCTCCTTCCTCGTTGGCCGCTCCTCCGTATTCCCCTCTGTGATGGCTTTTTTCTTTGCAAGTTGCTCTCGAGTTTCATCCTAATCTCATTTCACCTGTATGAAAATGTCCCCAGTGTGGGGGGGGTGTCCCCAGGGACTGCACCAATACCCTTTGGGCTCTCCGATGGGGGGCAGTGAGGGCTGGGATAAGTGCGGGCCAGCTTTGGGGAGGTGGAGGGCCTGGGCAGGTCTTGGGGACCCGACTGGGCGCTCTGGCCCAGGAGAGGTGGACTTGGGGCCTGGGAGGGCTGAGCCTGGTGGGGAGGGGGCGGGCAGAGCTGCTAGCCGCCTGAGCTGAAAGGCGTCCTGGGCCCCCAGAGCTCGCACTCCCATTGTCCTCGGGTTGCGGGGGTGATAGGTCAGTGAGGGTCACGGGAGGGTTGCCCAACGTCTGGGAACTCCCACCGCCGTTGCCGTGGCAACCGGGGCCAAATCCCACCCTGTTCACATCCTGTGAGGAGATTCAAAAGGGTCGGGGGGCTCAGCACAGTAATGGGCTTTTAACTCACCCCCCTCCAAAGAGATGGGGGGTGTCAGGGAGTGGGGAGAGAGGGAAAGAAGAATGGAAGAGATTTTTGTTTTCTTCCCCCATCTGGCTCTCCGCTGTCCAAGCTACTTAGGGGGAAGGGGCGGGAAGGGGAGGCTTCAGAGGTGAATTAGCGCACCCCCGCCTCACACACACTGTCCACAGTTGTCTTCAGGTCTGGGGCCCATTTCTTCAGTCTTGGGACCCACCCTCATGCCCCACATTCTGCTCTTTCATCTCTGTTCCCACACCTTCTGGACTCTCTTCTTTCTGTAGAATGAGCCCCTCCCCAGGAGATGCTGGGGGCCTGGAGAGAGAGTTGGGGCCCACACCCCCCAGGGGAGAGACCTGGAAACTTTGCATGATGAAGTCCCTGATTCTCCAACAGCTGTGGGGCGGTGCTTAGAAACTGCCCCTCCCTCCTCTGCCTGGGAACAGAGGGCAGGTGAGTGGGGGGCGGGGTAGTAAGGGGAGGGGAGTTTGTGAGAGGATGTGGCCAGGAGAGGGCCTAACCCCTGCTTCTTGTACCCCTCCTGGGTTACTATGCCACCCTGTTTTGTGTGTCTGCATCCTAGTCCAACAAAAAAGGAAGTTTCCGTAGGAGGGAGCTATGCTAAGACCAGAGGGAGAGGTAGTGGCGAGGGCCCAGGGCCGGGAAAGGGATCCCCAGGCCCCTGCTTTCTTGGGACCTGGAAGGAGCCAGCCCACTCTACCAGCAGGCTTCCCTCCTGATATGGAATTCAGAGACCCTGTCTTTTTTCCCCCTGTCTCTCACTCCCAGAGTTCTTGTCCTTACTGATTAGGAGTTTGGGGACAGAGGGGGGAATTGGGGGAGGGGAGGTGAAAGTTTCCTCTCTGAGGGTGAAGGATTGAAGTGGGGAGGGCTGCATCCCAGGCCGCCCCTCAATGGGTGAGCTAGGTTTTCTCCTAGCCAGCTGCTGTATCCTGAGAAGCCCCAGGGAATCCTTGGGAAGGGAGTTGCATGCCCCCCACAGCCTCCACTCTAAATCCCACAGTGACAGCCCCTTGCAGAAGTGGCTGGTGTGGAGGGAGCGGCTGGGTTCATAGTGGCTCTGAACCCAGACCTGGGAATAGACCCGCTTCCGGGGAACTCCACAGATAGAGCGACACATCTGGGAGGAGTCTCTGAGCACAGGAGAGCAGCTGAGGAAGGTGACAGCCCTCCCGCACTATTTTAGCTCCTTCTCAGACGTCCCAGGCCCTGCCTCTCCCAGCCCAGAGGGGCTGGAGGGGCCGCCTAGGGCTGCACCAGGCAGTGGTGAAGGGAGAAAACGGAGGAGCCACTCAGAGGAGCACCTTTCCCTTTTCAGGACCGTTGGGTTCATTTGTTAATTTTCAGCTCCTCCAGGGGAGAGGCTGGTTCCTTGCAGAGAGGAGGCATTTTCAAGACGCTTGGCGGGGAAGGGGTCCTGAAACCGGGCTGTGCACCCGGGCTGTGAGTCTCCCACCCACGTGGGCCTGTCTGTATCTGTGCGTTGCTGGTTTTCATTTTAATGGTTCTAATTTGAGAATGCGCCGATGTCATTTTTACGAGGTTGGTGTAAAAAAAATTTACAGCCTTTTCCAAAAAGCTTTTTTTTATCCAAGGGAAGAAGGTGTAGAATCACTTCGGGGGTTTTATGGTCTCCTCTCCCCCATCTTCCTTGCCCCCCTTCTCTGTGTAATTTCATTTTTATGTCTCTTTGCTGGAGGACAAAGCCTGGCTGGTGGAGAACCTGGATCTCCCCAGGTCAGTACCCTCAATGGTTGGGGCCACTGACCTCTGACCCTTCTCCCTGCACATCTTTCCTCCACTCATCTTCCCTCCTCCTGGCTGGTCCCAGAAGAGTTGTTTTCAGGGGTGGATGGAGAGGTGTTTCCTGCTTAATTCAAATCAACAAGCATTTATTAGGCACCTACTGTTTACTAGCAGTGGGTTAGGTATCTACCTTGAGAGATTGTATCACTTCCTGCTTAAAATGCTTCAGCAATTTTTCATCAAGTGTAGAAGGAGATTAAAAATCATTGTCTCCATGTGATCTGGCTCCCGCTCACCTCTGGGCCTTCCTCTCAGGCCACTCAGCTTGGCCACACTGGCCCTTTTAGTTCATGATGTACCAAGCTTATTCCTACA
Organism: Ceratotherium simum simum; assembly: GCF_057802395.1. Taxonomy (NCBI): domain Eukaryota; kingdom Metazoa; phylum Chordata; class Mammalia; order Perissodactyla; family Rhinocerotidae; genus Ceratotherium; species Ceratotherium simum. The sequence continues at coordinate 42,439,983 of NC_141912.1, forward strand.
CTGGGGCTCTTGCATCAGCTCTTCCCTCCACTGTGAATACTCTCCCTGAGAGAGTTCCCTCCTCATCCTGAATGTCTCCTCAGAGAGGCCTTCCCTGGCTACATACCTCAGTAGCCAGCCAGCCGTCGTCTGCGTAAGGCTTACCACTGTCTCATAGCTTGCTTCTCTCTTTGTTTTAGTGTCTGTCTCATCTCGTTAGAATGTGAGCCCTGTGAAAGCAAATACACTGTGTCCCCAGTGTCTAGGACAGTGTGAACACCCTGCTTCATAAATCCTTGCTCAATTCTTGGTAAATGAATAGAAAGTCATACTGTGGCCCTGGGGGACAGGTGATGGGCTTTCCTGGGAGTGCTTTTCAGGTTTGAGATGGGCCAGCACCCCCAGCACCCTCCTAGTGCCCCTTCTCCTAAATCCAGCCAGCCCCCAGTTGAAATTAATTATAGAGACAATTTAGATCCCAATTTTGCCAGAGTTAGCTGATGCAGACAAAAGAAGTTTGGATTTTGTTTATTTTGGCTGCCCCTCACCACAGTCCACAGAACTGGCTAGGGGGGTCCCTCATCCTGCCTGGCCGGCTCCTGGCTCCCCATCCCTGGGCAGAGCCCCATGTCAGGACCAGGGGATTCAGGTTCTGCTTCTGCCACTGTGTGACTTTGGGCATGTCACTGCCCCTCTCTGGATCTCCATTTCCTCATCTATAAAGTGAACTAGATCAGCTCCTTACAAACCTTTTTGATCTATGGTAAGAAAGACATTTTCCTTGGAATCTAGCACACAGTTTCATGACACAATGCTTATGCTTCCCTAGTAGCTCTGATGTTTTCTTTTGTGTGTGTGTGTTTTCCTATTTTTTTGACCCACTAAATTGATATTATGACCCACCATTAGATTGTGACTGGCAATTTGGAAAACACTAGACTAGATACCCTCTAACACTTCCAGTTCACCAGGCCTGTAGTCTGTGATTCTGTTTCTCCATTCTCAAAGTTCAGTCTTTCAAGCTTATCTCTCTGAGCGCCACATCCCTGCCCTCCCAAACACACACAGAGTAGGGCTGGGACCCCGACACAGACCTGGAATCCTCCAGCCTGGAGAAAGGACAGGTAACCAGCCCTGTGCATGGCTTCCATAGAGAGGATGCCTATCCCTCCCCGCTGAATCTCAGAGACCGAATGAGGGTGTGGTCTCATCCTGGAGATGAGAGACCCCACTGTGCCAAGACTTGTTTTTCTTTTCACAGCAGCTCCCTGTTGCCCTCAAAGCTCCAGCTTCATTCGCCTCCATCCCACCCGCCCTCCCTGGATGCCATCCGTTATAAGCCATTTGTTCCTAATTGTGGAGATCCTGCTAATGACTCTGCATGGGCGATGGGGGAGGAGAGTTCAGCTTCATTAGCGAGACTGAGTTCTTAGGCTTGAGGGGGAGTGGGGGTGCGTGTAGGCTGGAAGAGGGTTTGGTTAGCAAGTTCTTCCAGGTGGTACTGGACAAATGACCAGGAGCTGCCTGGGAATGTGAAAGATTAATAATATCAATAGTTAATGTCCATCCAGGACCCATTGGGTGCTAGGCACTGTGCTGAGTACTCCGTGTACATTACCCCATGTACACTTCACAACAAGTTTGTGAGCTAAGTCCAGGGTTACTCCTGTTTTGCACAGGAAGAAACTGAGGCTCAGAGAGGTGAAGCGACTTACCCAAGGTCACTCAGTGTATGGTGAAGCCGAGATTTGGATCCTGTTCTCTTTGACCAGGGTCCATGCACTGAATGGACCAGTACTGCTTCCCTTAGGGGAAAACTAGACCTTTCTCCCTAAACCACAGAGCCGGGCATTTGGTTTTCAGTCCAAGAGGTGGAGGGAGGAGAAAAATGAGGTTTAAGAGGCCAACTGGCGGGGGCCGGCCCCGTGGCTTAGCGGTTAGGTGCGCGCGCTCCACTGCTGGCGGCCCGGGTTCGGATCCCGGGCACGCACCGACGCACCGCTCATCCAGGCACGCTGAGGCCGCGTCCCACATACAGCAGCTAGAAGGATGTGCAAGTACCACATACAACTAACTATCTAGTGGGGCTTTGGGGAGAAAAATGGGAAAAAAAAAAAAAAGGCCAACTGGCTCCCAGTTTTCCATTCTGCCCTGAGCCCCCTCTCCCTTACCACCCCACAGGTTCCCCGTGTTGGCTTCTCCCTGGCATGGGATTCTAAATGCCTTTTCCCACCCAAGACTGTATTTGGGTATCTGGCCCCCAGGGAAGGGAACAGAGCCCACCTTCCTCCTGGAGATTCCTTTCTTGGTCTTCTCTGCCCACCTCAACCAGCTTCACCTCCCCTTCCCACCCAGACAGCTGAAAGCACACCAGACTTGGGGGAAGATGGATTCAGGCCTCATGGGACTATGCATGAGATGACGGAGGCCCCCCAGGGGGGTGAAGGGGGCTGGGCTGTCAGAGGTGTCTGCGCTCCACTTCCCAGCCCTGGGACCTTGGGCTTGCATCTCCTTGTCTGTAAACTGGCAACAGTGACACCGGCCGTGTCTAGCTCAAGGTTGGGAAGCTTCAACTCAGTGTTTGTAGAAGTGCTTTGAAAACTGCCAGGCACTGTACAAAGGCTGGCTCCTAAACTGTGTCAGCCTGTGCCTGCCTCCGCGTTCAGCCTTGAGTCCAGGGAGTTTCACGAGCGCGTCTGCCGTGTGCTGCTGGCTGGGGCGGGGGCTCACATACGATTGATGACATCTGTGTTTTCAAGGAGTCTCTGACCTGGTCAGCATCATCAGAGAAAGTGGGCTCGATCTGTCAGGGTAGGGGGCTGTCATTTCCCATGTCTGGGTGGTGCAGTGATGTATCAGACCCCAGTCCCAGTAGGCAGTGTGCATCGGAGTGGTGAATACGACTTGGGTGGGGCTTCAGAATGTCTCAGACCTACCTGATCCCTTGGGTGACCACCCTGGAGGAGGACATCGTGGGCCGGAGGGCGGCCTCCCCACCCCGAACACCGTCCCTGGCTGGGATCTGGATGTGTAGCTGGTGACTACAGTGGTGGGGAGTGGAGAATGGGGCAGCATTAAATGCACATGTCCAGGCCATCTGGGGAGGGGAGCTTGGACCCCCACCCCTGGGCACCTACGGGGTGCTCTTCAGGTGGTACCGGCTCCCAAATTGAATCAGGGCTGGACTGTAAGCAACTTACATGAAATGACCTTGTGTTGTCGCCGTTGCCTCCTTGTCTCCCCCAGGCACAGGGCCTGTGCATGGCGGGTGGCCGTGCATGTGGGTGACTGAAGGAAGGAGAGAATGAATGAGTGAAGTGCCTGGAGGGGTTCAGACCCTGTGGGCTCTTCCAGTCTCTCCTGCTACTGTCAGCAACACAGCTCAATGTTCTGCCCCTGGGCGTGGTTTCAAGGGCCCTGGACCCCCTAGGCCACTTCACTCCTCTGCGGGGTGGGTGGTCGCCGTGCCTGGAACACACTTGCCCCTCGTCCACCTGGTGAACTGGCCCTTCAGGACTCGTCGGTGCCGCCACCTTCTCTGGGCTCTGGTGCCCAGCGCCCACCTCCACTTCAGCCTCTGACACCAGCTGTCATCACGGTCCCCAAGCCGTGAGCCCTGGGGCAGGGCCACGTTCTGTTGCTGTGTATCCCAGCACCTCGCACACCTTCCTGTGGTCCCGGCACAAAGAAGGCGCTCAGTGAACGGGAAGAATGAGTGAGTGGGGGAAGAGTGGGGAGTCGGAGGAGGGGGCAGCCTTGGCCAGGCCGAGGGTCTCACCTGGCTCCTCTCATCTGGCCTGAAGGGGAGGCCCTGGGTGAGGCCAGGAGGAGAGGCCCAGAGTGGGAGGAGGAGCAGGAGGGGGAGTGAAGGGCCTGTCTCAGGAATGAGGTTGCAAGGCTGTGTCATTTTTTCCTGTAAATCTTGTAATTTCATGCTCCAGGGGAGCACAGAGTAAGAGAGTCAGTGGGGAGTGAATCCAACTCCCCGGGCCACTCCCCACCAGGAGGCAGCACGGGGCTCCCCCAGCTTCCCCTGGAAACCCCTCTCCTGCTCCTCCCCTCTCCCCTCCAGGAATCTGGGGTGCTTCATCTCCCCACCCTGACCATCTCTCCCCTCTGTGTCGCCTGGGCTAGCCAGCTCCTCCGAGCCATCCTCTTCCCACCTTGCCCCCTGGCCTCTGACCCCTCCAACCTTTTACCCTACCTCCACCTTTGGAGGACAAAGAGCATTTGTCTATCTCGTGTCATTAGACCTGGAGGGGTCACTAAAAGCAAGGCTGGGTTCCTTCCTGATGACCACCTGGACACCTCCCTTCCTCTCCTCACCCTCCCCACTGTCCACAGCCTCTCAGAGCCTTTTAACTCAGAAAGGTCAGATTTCTACTTTCTGAAGTGAATCTTGAGGAGAAGAAATCCTAGGCCACTTCTCTGGGTCTGAGGTCCAGGGGAAGAGTGAGGGGGCGGGGAGACCTAGGATCTGGGCAGCTGGTGCGAGCACGCTAACCTGAACTCCAGGTCTGCGGGGTTCCGTAGATACACCAGTGTGTGTTTAGATGCCATCCTAAGGTAAATGAGATGTAAGGCTCCGGAGAGGCTCAGCTTTTGATGACAGTGAAAGGGCTGGGAAGGGGGATGCGTATATATGCCCGGTACACAGTGGGCGCTCCGTAAGTGTTTGCTGAGTGGCAAGTGTGTGTGAGCGCGTCCATATTCCACCTTACGAGTTTTCGCCTTATCGATGCTTGTGGTGGGGTAGAAGAGGAGAATCCATGTGAGGACAGACAAGTGTGTGTGTGGACAGACGTGCGAGTGAGCCACAGGTGGGCACATTTCATCTCACAGGTGTGGTGGAGGAGGCGAGGGAGAACTGTCAAGAGAGTCATGAGAAGGGAAGGCAGCGGACACTTTGCGAATGCCAACTAAGTGCCAAGTGCTGGTCCTTAATCTACCCTGTGTTTCAGACATGGGTAGTGTCCCAGTTTTGCAGATAAGGAGACTGAAGCCCAGAGATATGGAATAACCTGCCCAAGGTCATACCGCTGGTAAGCGGATTCAAACCCAGGTCTGCCTGATGCCAGAGCCCATGTCCAAGGCCTGGACACAACTGCTCTGGCTCCCACGGAGGTCTTTGAGGAACCTGGATGCAGGCAGGTTTTGTGCTCCTGGAATGTGGGTTCAGGACAGGTCCCCACATCCCCTGCCTCTGAGCCCCCCACTGCCCTGGAGTCGGGGGATGGAGGGCTTGGCTGACCTTACAAAGAACTTCCTGGGCCTCCCTGACCCCTCACTCTCCTACCAGACCTCTCACTGCCCATCTGCACATCTCAGGCCACTGACCGGCCAGCTCAAGATGCTCCTCCTGCAAACTCCACATACTTCCCACTCCTGTGACCCGCCAGCTCACAGTCCAAGCCCAGACCACCACTGTCTGTGGGTTTTTTTTCTTTTCTTTTCTTTTCTTTTTTTTTTTTGGTGAGGAAGATTAGCCCTGAGTTAACATCTGTTGCCAATCCTCCTCTTTTTGCTGAGGAAGATTGGCCCTGGGCTAACATCTGTGCCCATCTTCCTCTACTTTATATGTGGGACGCCTGCCACAGCATGGCTTGATAAGCAGTGCGTAGGTCTATGCCCAGGATCCAAACCTGTGAACCCCGGGCCACCGAGGTGGAGCACACAGACTTAACCACTGTGCCACCAGGCAGACCCCAACCATGGTCCATGTTACTCGAGGATAGTTCAGACAAAACTTTCAGGACTTGATTGAATTCTCCCAGTGCCATGAGGCCCTGCACCCAGACTGCCTGGACTCAGAAAGCCCCACAGTGCTCAGACCCTGAGACTCCACGCTCCCCCCTGACAAGTGAATGCCACTCCCTTAGCCTCCAGACTAACCACTTAGTAAGGCAGCTGGCCTTGGAGCCAGGCTTCCTGGGCTCAGATCCTGGCTCTGACACCTCCTAGCTGTGTGTAGGCAAGTTACTTAACTTCCTGGAGACACAGTTTGCTCATCTGTAAAAGGGGACTGATAATCCCTACCTCACAACCTCATAGGAGAGGATCACATGAGATCTTGCCTGTAAAGTGCAAGCACTTTAGTGCTTGCACTAAATAATACCATCCGCAAATAGTACCATCATAATACCTGAAGTCCATCTGCTGTACTTCTCCCTGGGGTCCTTTTTTGACCACTGACCCTTCATTTGTTGCCCCTGTTGAGTCCCAACAAAACCTCACCGGGTCCCAGAGGAGTCCCTACAGCCTCTGATCCCCAAGGCCTGGCAGCTTCTCTCAGTGATTCCTACCGTTGTCCTTACCCCCAAGGCTAAGTGGACCCTATTACCCTCTCACTCACCCCCAAGACTTTCCACCTTACCTCGATCTCCTCCCCTTTACTACTCCCAAACTCCCCCTGAATCCTAGATCCTGCGTTGACCCTTGACCTCCCACCCAGCCTTTCAGGTTGTGGCTGGATCCTGCAGGCACACTGACTGGCCCCTATCTTGCAGGCTCTCCAGGTGGCCCGGCAGTTCCTGCTGCAGCAGGCCTCGGGCCTGAGCTCCCCGGGCAACAATGACAGCAAGCAGTCAGCCTCCGCTGTGCAGGTGAGGAGCAGGGCGCCCCTCTGGCACTGGGCAGGGCAGGGCAGGTCGGGAGGGTGGGCTTGGCACAGAGGGAGGGGAAGGACCAGTTGGAGAATTGCTCTGGCCAGTCCCAGTGCCAAACAGTGGGCAGCTTTTTCGGGGGAAATGCAGGCCTTGCAGGGGTGAGTGAAGAAACTCCCACTTTCTCTCAGTCACCTGGTCCCCCAGGCCTGCCTCTGCTTAGTCTCTGTCCTCAGAGTTGAGTCTGCACTCAGCTCTGTCTTTCTGAATCTCTCTGCTTGCTCCCTCTTCTCTGGCTCTGCCCTCGGGGTCTCCCCGGCAGTCACTTCTCAGGGCTCTGTTTCTCCATCCCTGTGGGTCACTCAGCCTGTCCCTCTCTGCTCCCTTCCCGCACTGTCTCAGTTGCTGAGGCCGCCACGTCCCCCCTTATCTCTCACCCACCACTCTCTGTCTCCCCACGTTTCCTGTCTCTTGCTGTCTCTCCGTCTCTTTTGTTTTCCTTTGCACAATCTGCCCTTTTCTTCCCCCTCCCGCCCCCCCAGCGTGCCGGCCCATCTGGCTGGCTGGGGGAGGGGAGAGCGGTGGGGGGTGGGCGGGGGTAAGCCAGGCCTTCTGTTTACCTTTTGTGTCACAAAGAACTTGGGAGAATTGCAGTCTGAGGCGGGTGGGTCACCACTCGGGCAGTCTGCTCCCCTCCCCCTTGGCCCAGCAGCCGAGATTCCCGCTCCCCCCACCCCTCTCCACCGCGGGGCCGGGGGAGGCTCGGAATTGGGGAGAGGATTAAGCAGGGCTTTGAAAGGAAGTTTATCTAAGGGAGGAAGGGTGAGCAGGATCCTGAGTGAGAAGCTGTGGAGTCTGGCAGGCGGGGTGCTCAGGGAAGAAGGGAATTGAGGAGGAGGGCGGGCATGGGTGCAGGGTGCTGGGAGAAGGACCCAGGACCAGGCTTTGTCCTGGTCCAGTGCTCTGACTGCGGATCTGGGTTTTATGTAAAACAAGCTTGTGTTCAGAAAGTGCTTTGAAGAAGTTCAAGGTGCCCAACTGTTGTGGGCCTTAGCAGTAGTCCTCTTAAAAGTCTTAAACCTAATGAGACAGCCCTCAAGGAGGGGGAGTTGGGCAAAGAGGGAGAGTGGCCTGAGTGGGGGAGGGGAGGACAAATCTGGAAGGTCGGTAATTGGAAGAAGAGAAAATTCTCGCACTAGCATGATGCAGAAGGTTCTCACCCCATGTGGTGTCAGGACTGGGTCTGTTAGAATTAGGGACCCCGGCACTTACTCCCTGGGTCTGAAGTAGCCCTCGGGCTACTGCTCTGACTCTGTCCCCACCCTGGGCCCAGCCTAGTACCCTCTTCTAAGAACAGGGAGGGGCAGGCTGGGGAGCGGGAATGTTCCCCCGAGTGAGAAAGGTCATGCTGACCCAAGGCAAGAGGGGAGGAGCCTGATGGTAGTTAGAGGGATCTAAGTCAGGTATCAGGGAGGACTTTATAGCTGGGTATGAGGGGTAGGTGATCCCAAATAATTGAGAGAAGAAGGGAGGCGATGGAATCTTCCTTAGAACGAGAGAGATCCCCAGATGGCCTAGGATGAGAGGCAGAGGTTTTGGTCCGAGGGACAGATAAAAACGACCCTTTTCTCAGGCCTTCTCTCTCTTTGCTTCCTCATCTCTCAATAAATGATTGATTCATTCATTCAACAAATACTTGCTCAGTACTTCCACCTAACAGCAAACATCGACAGAGTGCTGAGCACGGAGCAGACACTGAGTGCTTTACAAGTGTCATCTCATTTGACCTTCACAGTCCTATGGGATAGATGCGGGTTACCCTCATTTTGCAGGTGAGGAACTGAGGTCCAGAGAGGAAAAGTAACTTGTCCCAAGTCACACAGCTAAGAAGGGACAGAGCCAGGATTTGAACCCAAACCATAGTAGTGAACACCAGTAGTCCCCAGGTGCAGAGGCCCGGCCGCATGAGTCTCCAGGTTCAGAGAATGGGGGTTCTTGGGGCCATGTCGGAACTTCCCTGGGAGCCTGGAGCCCAGACTGTTGATCCTTCTCCTCCGCCATCCCTGGATACATCCTTGCCTCTCATCCCCACCCTCAAGCTCACAATCTCCAGGAGGTGGGGCTTCTGTCCCCAAGTGGGGTCCAGGGCCTAGAAATGGCTGTTTTGTGAGCGCAAGACTGGGCAGGGGATGAGGAAAGAGAGTAGGAAAGTGCATTTTGCTGAGTTGGAGCTTGAGTGACATGGGTAATGAAGGGGGTCTGTGGCCCCCATGAGACACTGCCCTTCCCAAGTTGAGGCAGGATTGCCTGCCCACTCACCTCCCAGCCGTGTCCACCCCTCTCCTAGAGCCAGCTTCAGAAGAGTTCCTAAAGCCAGATTAGGTCTCGAGCTCCAGCCTAGAGACCGCCTGGTTTGTGCCCCAGCAGGGAGAGGGCAGTCGTGGAAGGCGGTACCGGTAGCTGGGAGTTTGGGCAGGGAGGTGGCTCAGGCTAGGCCCCTTAGCTCTGCCCAGCCTTTGTCTCATCTTCTCAGCCCCCCTGAGGCTTACCCTTCTGCCATTTCTTCTTAGTTCCCACCACTATCCTTCTTGCTGCCGCTCCAGCCGAGAATTAGTCTGAGGACTTCCTTCTGGTCGTTTGCAAGGGAGCTTAACCTAAACCAAGCTCTGGCCTGGTCTCCCCACTCACCCAGGGACCCCAGACCCCATACTCAAGTGGTTGAGTTCAGGTCCTTGATTCTGGCACCAAATGGCATCCATCCTAACCCTCAATGTCAGGCCCCATCCCTGCTCCTCCTCATCAGGCCATCCGGCCCAGCACACTGTATTCATAGTGGGTGGAGGGCCCTGGGCCTGAGCGGGGTCGCTGAGGGCTGGAGGGGGCTGGAGGGGGCTGGAGGCGGCTGTCGGCATCTAGCCCAGGCTCCCATTGCCAGAGCTTCAGTAAGCCTGTAACTACCCTGGCTGCTCTCCAGATGGTGACTCATGGGCCTCACCAAGCTGACTAGCTGACGGTGCCCATCCTGACACATCCCAGCCTGGTGAGGGGTCAGATGAGACACCAGGGGAGCTCCAGCTCAGTTCTCAGACCCCAAGGGGTGTGGGGGAAGGGGGAGGGGGTTGGCCAGCTCAGCAGATGAGCATGTGGCAGCCACCTCATTGACCTTTCCTGACCCCATTGGGCCACCTTAGAGACAAGTACACCCAAGGTGGATTCGTCCAGAGCTCTGCCTCTCCAGCCAGCTGCTCAGCCAATTGGCAGGAACGGCGGGGGCCAGGGCCGCCTTCCAAGGTCATCTCTTCTCTTTCCCTGCCTCCAAGTAGGAAAGCCCCAAGGAAGGAAATGCCACATCCTTTCTCGCATGCCACTCGCAGTGACTCACAGTCCCAGTGCCTGGAAACATCTCCTGGGTGTCTGGTCTCATTCTCCCTGCTGTGGGCCACATCCGTGTCCTCTAGTTCAGTTCTTGCCCTGACGAGAATGAGAGGCCTCGTGCTTTTGTCCTGAGTGACCCTTGTCACGCAGTGCCTTCTGGGGCCCCTGACGAGCCTCAGGTGCAACAGTGGAGAAGGGAGAGGGGAAGAGAATAGAAAAGGGAAGAGGAAAATCCAGAATGTTTTCAAAAGTAATTTTCCATACATTTGTATAGAATTGAGGCATACAAATCACTTTCACTGACCCTCCTCCTGTCATCCCTTTGAGGGCAGGCAGGTTATTTAACTTCTCCTGGCCTCAGTTTTCTCATTTGTAAAGTGGCAACAATGATACCCTCTTCCTGGGTGGCTGTGAGGATTCAGGGAGATAATGCACACAGAGGGCTTAGCCAAGTGCCTGGTGCGTCATCAGCAGTCATCAGCATTCAGCAGCATCCTCTGTGGATGAGGGGACGAGGGAGGGCAGGGGTTCCAAACTCAGCGCATGGAGAAAGTGAGGCTTGGTGACGAGTCAGTGTCGGGGACAAGAACCTAGGTGGCCTGACTCAGAGATCCAGGACTCTGAGCTCAGCACCACTGTGTTGGGCGCCCCCCTCGGAGGAGGAAAGCAAGGACAGGTGAGCAGCTGCCCGGCTGCCTTGGGGGCACCCGACAAGGACACAGGGGCTGGCTCTGCAGGGGGGTGGGTCTGTGCCATTTTCTGCCTCCCACCCCAGACCTCCGAGAGTGCTGACGGGAACACCCCGGCAGCCTGGCTTTCCAGAGTCTCCCCGGGGTACATTGTTAAGAGGGAGGTTGGTCTTTGGGGTCTCCAGCCTCCTCTCCGGCCCCTCCAGCTCCCTGGGTGGTTCCGTGTCCACACTCTCCCTAATCCTTCTCAAGACCTGCTCTGGGGCGGGGCAGGCAGTGTGAGACGTGGAAACACCGGGAACCTGGGCACGCAGATCTGGGCTTGAATCCCAGCCCTGCCGCTAAAGGCTCCTCATTAGAGACCCTCGGAGCCTTTGCCTCCATTCACATGGTACACCCATGGCCAAAAAGCTGGGTTGTGCCCTTCTCGGGGACGTTTGCACAGAGATGGCAGAGGTAAAGGAGGAAAGCCCAGGACTGGGGCTTGGCCCGTAGTTATGGGGGCAAGAAGAGTTGGGGGCAGTGGGACTCCCTCATGTCCTTGGATCCACTGCACCCCCCGTTGCTCCTCTGCCTGGGGATTCCCCAAGTGGTGGCTCGAAGCTGAGTCCTGCCCCAGCCAGGGATCTGGAGGGGAACCAACTCCTCCTCCCGTGCCCCACGCCCCAGGCTGGGGGAGGTTGACAGGGGCCACAAGTCCCCTGGAGACCTAACCTGTCACGTTCCGCCCAGGACAAGTCCCTGCAGGACGCCCCTCCCTCCCTGCCCCAGAGCTGGCAGAGGGGCCTCTGATCTGCTGGGGAAAGTATTTCAGCTTAGGAAAGCAGACACTTAGTGAGTGCCTGCTGTGTGCTGGGCGCCTGGAAGTAAGAAGGGGGTTAGAGAAGAGTGTGCACACAGGGCAGAGTGGTGGGGGTGGCAGAGAGCCCCATTAGGGCACCTGTTCTGCTAAAACGGGGACAAGATGGCATTGCAACTTGGGTCTCCCTGGCTGTGACTGCACCAGCCTGGGGGGTTCAGGGGAGGTGGGGCTGGGAAAAGAATGATGTTACTGCTTTTCCCTGAACCTTTTGTCTTTAGCTAGATTCTCTGGGCCTCCTGTAGAGGCCTAACCCAGGGCAGGGGCCAGAGAGCTGCTCTACTTTGAGAATCCTGCATGTTGCAGCTGGAAGGAGTCATCTTTTGTAGTCTAATCCCTGTTTTATGTTTGAAGAAACTGACATTCCAGAGAGGGCAAGTGACTTGCTGGAGGTCACACAGCAAGTTCAGTGCAGAGCTTAGAATAGAAGCCCCCCTTCTAACTCCCTGCCTGGTGTTCTTTCCACCGCACTGCAGACATAACTGAACCTACACACACTCTCACACACCCAAGGATGGCACTGACAGCGCTCCCTGGGCTTCAGTTCTGGGCCTCTGTGTGTGCCATCTAGACAGGTGTGCTGGAGTATATGAGTCCAGGTCCTCCTGCCACACGGGCCTCTTTTTCAATCCTTCCCATGCCTGCAGATGGCCCTCCTGGCCGGGCCCACCCTGTAGACAGTGTTCTCAGAGTAGATGAGCAAGAGTTGGGAATCGCTAGTGGCTGCCACTCCCCATCCCTAGGGGAGAAACCCTCCAAAGCCTGAGTTCTGCTGAGCAGTGTCACTCGGGTCTAATCTTCCTGCCCTGAAGATAGCGCCCCCCACAGTAATAGCCAGCCCCGTGCACTTGCTGTGTGTCAGGCTCCGTTCTAAGGATTAGCTCAGTAATCCTCACGATAACCTGAAGAGGTGGGCACTGTCGCTACTTCCATTTCAGAGACGGGAAAACAGGGAACAGGGAGGTAAGTCACTTGTCCCAGGACACCAAGCTTGTCGGTGGCAGAGCCAGAACTTGAACCCAGGCAGCCTCACCGCGGAGCCGCTCTGCTGTCCTGTGGGTGGGGCCTTGGGCGCACGCCCTCCCCGGGGCGGGGTTGAGGTGAGCAGGCTAACAGGGCCGATCCCACAGGTGCCCATGTCGGTGGCCATGATGTCGCCGCAGATGCTTACCCCCCAACAGATGCAGCAGATCCTGTCCCCGCCACAACTGCAGGCCCTGCTCCAGCAGCAGCAGGCGCTCATGCTCCAGCAGGTGAGTCTGGCCCCAGGGCAGCTGAGAAGTCAGGGAAAGGAGGGCGGGTGGGGGCAGGCTCCCACCTTCCCCCTGTTTACTGCCAACACCACTGAGGGCCAAAGCACCGCAGAAACCAGAGAGACTGCTCAGGCCAGACTGGTCTGCATTCCTCCGGGGCAGCTGGGGAGAGATCAGAGGTCAGGCTTCTCCCCCAGCAGCCTCCCCATCCTCCCTCCCTGGGTGCGGGGCCCCTCTATCTCCAGAACCCCAGAGAAGGGCAAAGTCCTGGAACATCCTGGCATCTTGTAGTGACCTATTCAGGGGACTCACCAAGAGGCAGAGAGGGCTCGGGGGTGTGGGATGAAGCCCCACTCCCTCCCCGTGCAGTGCGGACCCTGCTCAGGGAACCTCAGAGCAGCCTGGGGAGAGTGGATGTCTCCCTGCCCGGCCACAGGGAGACTCCCCACTCCTGCCTCCGGAGCCCAGTCGCGATGGGGCTGGGGTGGCTCTGTGGTCAGCCGTCGGCTGCCCGTGGTCACCTGCTCCCACTCCCGCCTCCTGCACCCCTCCCGCCCAGCTGCAGGAATACTACAAGAAGCAGCAAGAGCAGCTCCATCTGCAGCTCCTCACCCAACAGCAGGCTGGGAAGCAGCAACCCAAAGAGGTGAGGGCCCGTGCCCTGCGGCCCAGCCCAGTTCCGCCAGAGCCTGAGAGCCCCAGGGTGGTCAGGAGAGAGTCGCCTTGTGGGAATAGTGGACCAGTCAGGAAGAGGCCGGGGGAGGGGGTCAGGGAGCACGGGGAGAGGGGGACGGGGCCCCCATTTCTCCACCCCCCCTCATCCCCACTCAGTCCTCTCCTTGCCTGTGTTGGATTAAGGAGAGCAGGAAAGCGCAGCCCTGTGCTGTCTCGGCACATGCGTGTAGACACGTGTCTGAGTGAGCGTCGCACGGTCCACTCTCGTGACCAGCTGCCTCGGGTCGTGCCCTCTTCCTGCCCACTCGTCTCTTAGCGACCCAGCACCTCAGCCCTCCACTCTGGTCATGAGAATCTCAGTCTCTCAGCAAACCACACTCCTCCCCAGCCCTGCCCCCTCCAGAGAACTCCCCAGCCTACACCCCATGTCTCATCTGGGCCACAGTGCCTTCTGAGCTTCCCTGCTATGGCCCAGACACGCGCCTCCCTCCTGCTGGCCAACCACAGCCCAGTTCTGAGTCGCCTCTTCCCAGAAGGCTGCCCTGCTGACAGCCAGTCATTCCCCTGTGCCTTCAGCCTCCCCCTCAACTTATAGTTGGTGCATTCTCAGCATTATCTCTAAGCTGAGTTTACTGAATAGCCAGCCCCCCACCCCACCCCACCCCCGGGGCAGGCAGGCAGGCAGGCAGAGACAGCCCTGCCTCCCAAGCACCCAGGACACGCTTGGCTCCTGGGGCTCAGAACACTTGCTGACAGCCTGACTTGTCAGTGCCTGTGTGAAGAGCTGAATTTGGAGGGGAAGGGGGCAGGGGCCAGAGCAAGACAGAGGGAGAGAACGGGAGACTGAGAGCAGACGAGGGCGCCTGTGCCCCGGCGGTAGCCATGTGCCCGTTCCCTGAGCCTGGCCCTGATGACCAGCTGATGCTGACCTGTTCAAGTCGGTTGGACTGCTTGATTCTCCGTATCTAAGAAGCAAGAGAGGAAAGGAGCTGGAGGGGAGAAGGCCCCCTCCTCAGAGCGGGAGGGGGGCTCCCCGGGCATGTGGGAAGGGTGCCTGCCAGGCGGGAGTGGCCCCTGAGTCTGACAGGCTCATCGATCATTGAGATGAGCCCCCCCCACCAGGCGCGCACAGCTGCGGTGCGGGAGCTGGAGCAGCCGAAGGAGGGAGGCGGGAGCAGGGACGGCGTCGTGCTGCGTGTCTGGGTCTGGCTGTGTGTGTTTGCGCGCGTGCGTGCATGCGTGTGTTTACTGCGAGGAGGCATGCAGCCCTATGGAAGCTGGGCCGGGAGCAGAGACGCTGCAGCCGCAGACGCCGCCACGACAGCTCCAACAGCTCCGGGGGCTGACAGGCCCTGGGAGGGGGTGGCCGCAGGCTGGGGGCCAGATGGCACGCCGGAGGCTGATGGCACCCCTCTCTGCCCACCCCCTCGGGCCCCCCACCAGGCACTGGGGAACAAACAGCTGGCCTTCCAGCAGCAGCTTCTGCAGATGCAACAGCTGCAGCAGCAGCACCTGCTCAACCTGCAGAGACAGGGGCTGGTCAGCCTGCAGCCCAGCCAAGCCTCAGGGCCCCTGCAGACCCTCCCGCAAGGTGAGTGGCCCGCCCCCTCCCGGACCCACGGCCCTCCCTGTACCCGGGGGTGAGCAGCCCCTGCTCCAGGGCCAGGTAGGGGGCCCTGCCAGCTTCCCACCTGCCTCTCTCCTGCAGCAGCCGTGTGCCCAACGGACCTGCCCCAGCTGTGGAAGGGCGAGGGGGCCCCTGGGCAGCCCGCCGAGGACAGCGTCAAGCAGGAGGGGCTGGACCTCACCGGCACGGCCACCACCGCTACCTCGTTCGCCGCCCCCCCCAAAGTCTCACCCCCCCTCTCCCACCACACCCTGGCCAACGGACAGCCCACTGTGCTCACACCTCGGAGAGACAGGTACACGGCCCAGGCTTGGAGGGGGTGCTGCCGACCTGCCCGAGGGCACACCTGGACCCCTAGGGAGGACACCCGTGGTGGGGGCTGGGAGAGGGGCCGGAGCCCAGGGACCCGGAAAGTTTACCGCTTTCCCAGGGCACAGAGAACTGTGCTTGGGCTCTGGGAAACCTGTATTAGGGACAGAAACGTCACCAGCAGGGGAGCTGGGGCTGAGCTGGGCCCCCCCGGCTGCTGCCGTGTTCAGGGTCCCTGACCACCGCCTCCTCCTGTCCTCCTAGCTCCTCCCACGAGGAGACCCCCGCCTCCCACCCCCTCTACGGACACGGAGAGTGCAAGTGGCCAGGCTGTGAGACCCTGTGTGAAGACCTGGGCCAGTTTATCAAGTAGGTGTCCCCCTCACTCTCCTTTCTCCCCAGCCTACCCCTGCCAGCCTTTCCACAGGGCACCTCCCCCCCAGCTTGCCCCTTCTGGGCCTTCGGCCACCAGCTGTCCTGCTGTCCTCTCCCCAGGGAGGGCCTCGTTCCTCCTCTGCCTCTGGTCACTCCCACCCCTGTCCGCAGTCTATATTCCCAGGCCTGTAGCTTCCCCACCTGTCCCCAGGCTGTTGAAGCCCAGCAGGTGGGGGTGTGAGAAGGAGAGGACTCCCCCTCCGCCCTCCCCAGCTTCTCCCAGACTCAGCCCCAGAGAGTGATGGCCTGGTGACGGCCAGAGGCCGGCCCACAGGCAGGGCAGGAGGCGGCCAGCTGCCACGGCGGTGCCAGGCTCTGTCACTGACTGATTAACTCCGCTGTCTCCGGACCCTGGCAGCATCAGGGTCAAACAAATTGTTTTCACGCTTCGTCAGAGGTTTACTTAATTAGTTCACTTGCAATTAGATCTCTCTGTAGCTGGGATTTTAGCAAAGACATCAAAGGAGACTGAAGAGAAGGCAAGAAGGCGGCTTGCCCTGTTTTTTTCCCACCTCTTTCCCTTCTTTGTATCTCTTGGTCTGTCTGCTTTCTAGGCGGAGGGCTGGATTAGAGGAGGGGACGGGAGGGTGGGGACAGCAGGAAAACCAGGCCTTACCTTCTCCTCTCCACCCCTCCCGCCTTGAAGACACCTCCACACGGAGCATGCCCTGGACGACCGCAGCACGGCCCAGTGCCGCGTGCAGATGCAGGTGGTGCAGCAGCTGGAGATCCAGGTGTGGGCCGGGCCGTGGGGGCGGGGCGGCGGGCGCTGGCCCCGCCTACAGCGCTGACTTTCCAGGAGGGGTCAGGAGGTCTCATGGAAGGGTCGTCTTATGCTTTCTAGGTCCTAATTACCATGGTCGTGAGGTATGGGCAGCTGGATTCTGAGGGAGACCGAGGTCGGGGGCGTGTCTGCTGGGAGGTCCGGAAGAGACTCATACTAATAAAAACAACGAAAATAATATTAACAGCTAACATTGAGCACTTTGTGCTGTACTAAATACTTGACCTCTGTAAGTCAAGGAATCCTATTAATCCTATATGGTGGATACTAGTATTATCCACATTCTGTAGATAGAGAACACAGGCACAGAGAGGTCAAGGAACTGGCCTCCGATCACTCAGCTAGTGGGTGGCAGGGCTGGGATTAGAACCTAGGCAGTCTGGCCTCCTCCGAGTCTGAGCTCTATAGCACGACATACTCAGGAGGCTACTCAGGACAGGCTGTCAGGCAGCCAATTAATACTTACCCGTTTCCCTCTGGCACCTGCTGTGAGAGGGTAGATGTGAACAGTCTATTGAATTGATGAATGGGGGTGAATGAATCATTCATCCAGTCCTGCACTCCATTCAGTGTGTGAGGACCCTTTCAGGCACAAGTGCCACTGAACTTGGGTGGTGGTCTGCCACAGCCTCTGCCCTTGCTGGGGAGAAAAGGCGTGTGTTGTTAGGAAGGAGGCCCTGACTTGTAGCTGCTGTGATGAACTTGAGCCTGGGACACTTGGTCTGGAGGAGAAGCAGGGAGGGCTTCACGGGGTAGGCTGCCCCCTGGTCCTGGCCTTGATGGTTGATGGTACAAGGGGCCAGAGGGGCAGAGAAGAGCCGAGGGCTTCCAGGTACAGGGGACAGAGAGAGGGAGCCGGCGTGCCGAGGAAGGGAGGCAAGTGGTGGTGGGAATGGGGGCTTTCTGGGGAGTCTGGTGGGGAGAGCTGGGATGTGGAGGAGGAAGAGGTCCCGGCTGCCTCTGAGGCAGGGGTGAAGCCCCTGCTCACCTGCTGCCTCTCCACAGCTCGCCAAGGAGAGCGAGCGGCTGCAGGCCATGATGGCCCACCTGCACATGCGGCCTTCGGAGCCCAAGCCCTTCAGCCAGCCAGTGAGTGACTCTCCCTTGCCTTTGGCCCTCCCCAAACCCCTCTACAGCCCCCTGGAGCCTGGGGACCCCCACCCTCCAGTGCTGGTCTCAGCCCCCTCCCCGTTGCTCACAGCTGAACCCGGTCCCCGGCTCCTCCTCATTCTCCAAGGTGACCATCTCCGCAGCAGACTCGTTCCCAGATGGTCTCGTGCACCCCCCCACCTCGGCCGCCGCCCCTGTCACCCCTCTACGGCCCCCTGGCCTCAGCTCTGCCTCCCTGCACAGCGGGGGCCCCGCCCGCCGGAGGAGCAGCGACAAGTTCTGCTCCCCCATCTCCTCAGGTAAGGGCCAAGGGGAGGGGCGTTTTCTTCCCCCAAGCTCCGCCCCCCATCCGGCTCCTTCATTCTTTGCCTGTCTCCCCCAGAGCTGGCCCAGAATCATGAGTTCTACAAGAACGCTGACGTCAGGCCGCCCTTCACCTACGCCTCCCTCATCCGCCAGGTGAGCATGCAGGTGGACGGAGGGGTGCGGATGGCCACAGGCTGCCTCCCCAGCCCTCATGCGCCCTGACTTCAGGGTCCCAGTCTCCCGAGGGTCCCGGGGCCAGAGGAGATGACTTGCCCTCTCACGTCTGTCCTCTCCCCTCACACGTCCTTTCCTTCTCAGCCGCACAGTCTCTCTCACAGGCTGCAGCTTGTAGCACAGACGGGTCTCTGGGAGACACACTATTTTTTGCCATTCAACACCCACTGTGTCATTCATTTGCTCATTTCCATGTACACACACTTTCCCACGAGGCTATTTTCTGATAGACTTATGGTCGCTCTTAGTCTGCCTCCTTCTTTCTCTCACACACACACACACACACACACACACACACCCCCACCCACCCCTCTCCTCCCTTCCTCGTGTCCTTGGTGCTCATGTAATAGTCACTCTCACATATGAACATACATTTACATGTACGTCCTCTCACTCTGATCTCCCCACACAGAGGGACACAGCCTCACACCTATTCTCATACACACACATCCCTGTCTCATGCTTACAGTGCCTTTTGCCAGAAACAGGATAAATTCCATCAGCCCCGCCCCTGGACATCTCGCTCCCAAGAATACTGCTTTCGTTCCCACTCTAGGGCAGGGGCACTTGGAGCCATTTTCCCCCCAGAAGAAATTCATGTGTCTCTCGCACAAGCATATAGTCCTTGAGGCTCATGTACCCTTTGGCCTCTGGCTGGGCTGTAACCAGTCTGCCCCTCAGGGATCAGCGAGCACCCACCAGTCCTCTCATCCACACGCTTCTGAGCAGGTCTCCTCTGCTCTCAGGGTGAGGTGGGGACCAGGCAGAGGAGAGATCCTGGGGGAGAGAACACAGGCCTCTGACCCTTCGAGGCCCAGACTGAGGGTCCCTTGGCTTCTTCCTTGCCCACAGGCCATTCTGGAAACCCCCGACAGGCAGCTGACCCTAAATGAGATCTATAACTGGTTCACCAGGATGTTCGCCTATTTCCGGAGAAACACTGCCACCTGGAAGGTGAGGCGTGCCCTTTCCTCCTCACCCAAGGCCCCAGTCACCCTTGGACATCTCCACATCCCATTGAAACCAAGGCTGCCTAATAATTAGTCCTCTCCGAGAGGCGGTTCTACAGAAATGGCCCCACCAGGGCCCAGGCTGAGACATGGGGCCCTCCACCCCACCTCAGCAGGGGCTGTGGAATGTTCTCTAACCGCCTTTCAATGACCCCTTCCCTCCAGCCTTGTGCTGCCTTCTCTCTGGGAGGAAGCCCTCTTGTTCTCAGAAGTGCTCCGCATGGGCCCCAAAGACTCCAGCCCCATGAAGTAGGGTGTCCAGGAGTCGGTAATGCCGGAGCCTGGTGGGGAGGCCTGGGTTCCATTCACAAGAGACCCTAAGGGTCCAGGTACCTTGGCTAAAGGTGCATGTTCTGAAGCCTGGGGTGGGAGTAGGGGGTGTGCAGGCCCAGATACATGCATGGACCAAGGCCCTTGGGCTAGACACTGGGTCACAAACATAGGCACTCACACACACTCTCTGGCTCTGCCATCGGTGGCAGGAAGATAATTGTCTTCATCTAATTAGTCATTTCAACATCTTCAGCCATATGAGTTTTCCTGGGGGACCGGTGGCAGGCAAGGGAGGGACCCTAGAAAAATGGGACACGGAGATGCGGGCTGGGGCGCTAAGCCATTTGTTTCTCGGTAGCCAAGATGGGTGTGTGTGTGTGTGTGTGTGTGTGTGTGTGTGTGTGTCTGTCTGTTTCTGTCTGTCTGTCTGTCTCTGTCTCTGATGGATAAGAATATTAGGGTCTGTGCAGCAGGGTGGGAAAGCAATATCTAAATTGGGAGGGGGTGGGGGAAGGAGAAGGGAGTGTTGGCGCCCTGTGGGGAAAAGTTAGACATCAGGGAAGGCGTCCCTGTCTCAGAACCTTAATTGGATTTCTGGCTCTTGAGTCCCCCTGCTGGCAAGTGCAGAAACTGCAGTTAAACAGGCTACTTCCCCTCCTCCCACCGGGTTTCAACAAGTGTCACTGAGGCCCCCTCCCCACCAGTGCCTGGGACTGGGTGGGGTCTGCACAGAGCCTAGCCTTCTCTGCCCCGGGAATGTGCTAAATGCAGCAGGTGGGACTGCTCTATGACCGTCCGTATCCCCATGCCCAATTCCCAAAGCTGAGGGAGAGGCTGCGAGGCTGAGACAGCTGCTCTGATTGGCTGTGAGTGATGTCATTTCCTGCCAACCACAGTCCTGCCCTCTCTCTGCGCCTGCAGGGCCTTCTTGGGACCACCTGGTCCAGTCTCCAACCTCCAGGCCAGTTTGGATACCAGGTTTTATAAATGATAGAGTGCCATACAAACGTTAGGGGTCATCACAACCAGTATCTGATGTTTACGTTAACACTGCAGCTTCATCCTCTGCCTTTAGGGGTGACAGTATAGAGCCTGACTTCCGTAAGACGACCTCCTCCTTGGGGGCAGGACCACTCACCCACCTACCCTGCTGTCCTGTTCTCTCTTAACTGTACACCCCACTGCAATTTCTCTCCTTCCTTAAGGTCAGGGGAGCTGGTTTGGGTGACTTCCTTAAACCTCTCAGTGACCACCATGAAGCCACCCCTCCCATAGCCCAGCCCCCTTTCCCTTCCACACCACCTTCCACTGGCTGCCCAGGCTTGGTCATCTGAGTGGTGCATCTCTCCCTCCCTGCTCCTCTTCCATCTCCCCTCACCTGGTCCAAGTCCCAACAGGAAGCCGGCTGAATGCTGCTTCCAGCACTTGGGGCCTTGCCTGTGCCCGCCCCATGGCACAGCAGAATCTGTCTCAGCTTGAGGTCCACTGACCTTCAGGAGTTTGGCAGCCAAGCTTCATTGATGTGACTTGGGAAATGCACCTGGTCCACACCCAGCTCTCTTTCCCTTCCACCTCGAGTTTCCACGCATTTATCTGCCCTTGGAGGTCCCTCCTCTTCTCCTCAGCTATGTCAGCTTCCTTCTCTCCCTCATCCTTCACCCTTTCTGGCCCCGACCCTGAGATGCTGTCCACTTCAGACCAGGGCAGAGAGGTCGGGAGCCGGCGTGGGCTGGGCCAGCTGCTGTTCATCCGGGGACCCTGCTGCCATCTGCCAAGCTGACGGTCCTCGCCAGCCCTCCGTCGTGTCCCTCCCTCGCAGGGCCGATGTTGTGGGCCCGTCCTTTTGTTTACGCAGCCCCCGCCAGACCCCTTAAATTGCCGTTAATGTTTCAGCGTAACGAATTAGTCTCTCATCACGAATCAGGCTTCGAAATGAGGGAAAAAAGCCCCAGTGAGGCCATCCTCGGAAATTGGGGTCATTCTCATTTGCAAAGCGGAGGATCGGAGCCCCGTAATGCGGGCAAATTTATTCCAAGGCAGGAGCCCCGGCGTGATTAGGCCCTTTGTAATTATCGCTCCAAGAGATTCCACTCCAGCCGCCCGCCTCCCTCGTGGATTAGCGAGCGAGTCGGAAAAATACACAGGATTTAATTAGAGGCAAATTAAAATTGGTAATGAAATCGGGCCAGTTGCAAGTGGCAAGAGTTGGAAGGGAGAGAGGGAGAGGGGATCTCCAGGGGCACGAGCTGCTGCCCTGCCTGCTTTCTTCCCCGTTTAGAAATGTAACGAGGAGACAAGGATGGGGACGAGGGGGAGGCTGAGAGAGGAGAGTGCAGGGGCAGGACTGAGGAACCTAGAGAGAGGGTAGTGGGTGGATTGGGGCCCTCGGCCAGGCTCCCGGGGGGGGAATTGGGCCAAGCACCCCCACCCTCACTAGAGTGTCCTACAAACCAGATGACCTCAATTCCTGAAGCTATCCTGCCAGGAGGAGGTGGGAGCAACCAGGTGACTTTTCCTCTTTTCTCTCCTCTTCCTGCCTTACAGCTGCTAAACCCACACTCTCCTCTCTCCCAGTTTATTTATTTCAACAAGTATGTATTAGGCCTCTATTGTATACCTCATGCTCTCAATAAGCTGTCTGTTCTGAGCCACAGCTCATAGTCACAGCTCCCACACTCCTAGGGGTCGAGGAAGGTCGCGGTGAGGGTTCCCGTGTTATTTAATGGAAATTCTACGTGCACCTGAGATAGGAGTCCCAGGCTTCCTGAGGTGCCAGGGCCCCAGTGTGATGTGCCGATCAGAAGGCCCGGGTAACAGCTACCTGTGTCAGATTAGTGATGGTGGGAAAGCAAATTATTACAGATACTGTTTAGTTGGTAGACAAGAGTTTTCCACAGTGTGGCAGGGAGAAGGGGAGCAGAGGTAAATGGGCTGTTGCTGGTGAAGACACTGGGAGCCCCTGGCTCCAAGGGTGGGTGGGGGCCGTCCTTCCTCTCTTGCTGCGTCTCCTCCCTGCTCATCCCTGGGCCGGGAAGGTGAGACCTTCCGGGGGGAGGGGAGAGGACACGGGACACGAGGACTTTCCTGTATGTGCTCACCCGGGCGGAGGAGGGCCGAGCGAGCCGCCTCTGAGGATCTGCCCCTCGTCACTGTGCCCCCAGAATGCCGTGCGACACAACCTCAGCCTGCACAAGTGCTTCGTGCGAGTGGAGAACGTCAAGGGCGCCGTGTGGACCGTGGACGAGCGGGAGTATCAGAAGCGGAGACCGCCAAAGATGACCGGGTACGTGGGCCCAGACTTGGGCAGGGGCAGCCGCCCGTGGTGTGGGCCGGGGCACCCCCGCACACCAAATCCTTCCCACTTTGGGGTGGGGCCGGGAGAAAAGGGGAGGAGCCCAGGGGAGACGGGAACCTGGAAGTGACAGATGAGTAGAGAGAAGACACTTATGTCTTGTTCTGACTGAGGGAAGGAGCTGAGGGGGACCTGGCACCAGAGGGAGACAGAACCCAAAGTAGCCATGGCTGGAGCTGGGACAGGGGCAGATGCCAGCCAATGTGGCGGTTGGTGAGGGAGCTGCCATCCCCAGAGCCGCTCGCCCCCATCTTATCACCAGATGAGCCAGCCTCTGAGATCCCTAGGCCCCACCTCTTCATTTTACCGGGAGAGGAGGCCCAGAGAGGGCAAGGGTGGTCACACAGCAAATTCGTGCAGAGCTGGGTCTCTGACCTCCCATCTTTTGTGTTCTGCTCTACCATACAGCATTTTCAGTGGAAACTGAGGAACCTGGGTTGGAGGAGGGTCAAAACCTCCTCTTTTGGCTTTCCTTCTAGTCCAGGGGCCTTCTCCCCACCCCAAGCATCCTCCACACAGGCCACCCTCTGGCCTGTGCCTCTTGGGCCAGAGGCCTCTGGGGAGGGGGAGAGAGGTCTGAAGCAAGCTAGATGGATATCTCTGTGGGTGCCTTTTCCCCTCAAAGATTCCCTTTCCCCCGACAAGAGCTTCCCCTCCCCTGGGAAATTGTGAGGGCTGGGGCAGGGTTGGTGCCTGGGAAAGGGAGAAAAAGCCACCCACTCTGAGTGTCCCCACATGCCAGTCACAACACTAGGTAACTTCATGTCTCTTCATGAAGGTGGAATCAGAAGACCTGGGTTCAGGTTACACTTCTACTTCTCACCAACTGTGTGACCTTGGGTTAATTCCTTAACCTCTCTGAGACGCTCTGTAAACTGACAGTCATCACTGTGGAAGAGGGACAGCCTTGAGCCATTGCTTTTCCTGACCCAACCCCTGAATACCTTCTTGTGCAGAAAAGCCTCTGGGATGGAGCATGTGGGGACAGGCTGAACACATGGCTTATTAGATGTCCCAAAATTCAGGATGGCCAGGTGTGGATTTTACAGATACTGGACTATAGAGGCTCTAGCTCGGACCTTGCTGAACACTGGAAAGTCTAGACTGAAGAGAAGAAGTGCGGGAGCAGCATGATGTGAAGGCAGGCATGGGAGGGTCCCTGTTCCCACTACCAGCTCTGAGAGGTTGGGCATGTTCCAGAGTCCGTGAGAGCCCCGCACCTCCCCTTGGAAGGGGCTGTCGGTACCTGCTGTGCCAGGTCAGCGTGAGGACTAAGATGGGGTGCACAGGCCCAGCAGACGGGGCCAACCCTACTCTGGCTCCCAGGATAATGAACGGGCCAGTTCCTGGCACGGAGCAGGCCCTTAGTCAGGGTCAAGGTGAGAAGGAGGAGTATGTGAGTGAGTGAACCCAACACTGCCTCCTCTCCTCCAGGAGCCCCACCCTGGTGAAGAACATGATCTCAGGCCTCAGTTATGGAGCACTTAACGCCAGCTACCAGGTGACGGGGCCCCGCGCACAGCCCACCTGCTCCCCTCTACCTCCTGCCCCCTCAATTGCCCTCCTGCATACACTGGCCTCTAGAAGAGACTCCCCCACTGCCCCACTCCATGGGCCCATCTGCCAGAGGGGGTGGGGGAGGTGGGAAGGAGGGTGGAGACCACTCTGTGTGACCAAAACCCCAACCCTCTGCTGCACTCTGCCTCAGGGCCCAGCCCCCACCTCTGGTTTCAAAGCTGGGTTTGGGCAGGGCAGGGTTGGGCAGAGAGAAGACAGGCTGGCATAACCAATGGGGTCCCCTTCCCTGGTTTGTCAGTCTGGAGGTCTTCTGTCTCCTGGGCAAGGGGGTAAGTCAGGCGCGGGTTCCCAGGAAAGCAGGTCAGAGTCAGAGCTCTGGCCTGGGGAGGGTGCTGTGTTCAAAAGGCTGAGCCTGGGCTGGGGGTGGTGCCAAGAGAGACCTGCCAGCTGGGCCAGCACACAGACACACAGGAGGCTCTCTAGGGGGTGGGGACGCACCTGACTGGGTGGAGCCCACTGACAGGCGCCAACCCTGTGCCCTCCAGGCTGCCCTGGCCGAGAGCAGCTTCCCCCTCCTCAACAGCCCTGGCATGCTGAACCCTGGTTCTGCCAGCAGCCTCCTGCCCCTCAGCCATGACGATGTGGGCGCCCCCGTGGAGCCGCTGCCCAGCAACGGCAGCAGCAGCCCCCCTCGGCTGTCCCCACCCCAATACAGGTGAGCACCCAGCATGGACCCCATGCTCAGGGATGGTGGGATCCTGGGGAGGCGAGCTGTGGACACCCCACCGGGCCCCCAAATTGTGGATGCATTTAGAGGGCAGAGGAAAGCCCCCAGGGTGCCCACGCGCCCCCTCCCGTCGCAGCCACCAGGTGCAGGTGAAAGAGGAGCCGGCGGAGGCGGAGGACGACAGGCGGCCGGGCCCGGCCCTGGGGGCCCCCAACCCCAGCACCTCGGGGCCTCCGGAAGACAGGGACCTGGAGGAGGAGCTGCCGGGAGAGGAGCTGTCCTAAGGGCCTCCAGGGGCAGGCAGGGCAGGGGTGAGACCCCTCCCTTCCGGAAGCCAGGCCCCACCTACCCCCACTCCACAGCCCCGCCCAAACCTCAAGGCACTTCCAGGACTCAGATGGGGGCCGGGCCAGCAACGCCCGCTCTGACCTGACTGACAGACGCTCGGGGGCAGGGATGGTCCCGCCCCCGAGAGGACACAGAACCCCTGGTCTGGGACCAGCAGAGGACACGGAGGGCCCAGACCCCTCCTCAGACCCTTCCCGACATCTGAATACCGTCTCCCCCCCAACCACCAGCAGCAGCAGGGCCCTCCTCCCCCACCAGCTGTCCCCTCGGGGCCCCTCAGCGCCATGGAGACCCGCAGGCGGGGCAAAGCCACCTCTCAGACCCAGGGCCTCTCGCACCTGGCTCCGGCAGTGATTTTTGGCCAGAGGCCCCCCCTTCCCTCATTTGTGCTCCCATTCACCGTCTTTTCTGTACTGTGAAGAAATAACTCTCCACCTCTAACTCCGGCCCCCGCCCCGGCCTAGATGGGGGGACTGAAGTTTCAGACCACCCCCCAGAGAAACCAGCCCCCTCAGCTGTGCCCACTCAGAAGCCACAGCTGAGGTGGGACAGGTTGTCCCTGTGGGGGGTCCGTGGGAGCAGGACAGCCAGGCTCCAGCCCCTCCCCCCATCGCTGAAGTGGGCCTCCACCCTCTGTGCTGGGTGCTTCTCCGGCTGCCCCCACTCCAGGGGGCACAGGAAGAGGCCCAGTGCCAGCCCTCCACAGAGAGGTCTGTGCCAAGTGGGCTTCTGGAGGTGGAGCTGATGGGAGCCAAGGTACCCTTGAGGCTGGAGCTGGGGCCAGAGGTGGCGCCCAGCTGCAGCACCCTGTGTCTGTCGCGGGGAAAGGCCAGGCTGAAACCAGGCTGAGGGGCAGGTGAGATTAATATGGTGGCTGCTGTGACCCAACAGGTCAGCCCTGCCCCCAGCCTACAGGTCCCCCTTGCAGTCCTCCCTCACCCTCCCTCAGCACCCAGTCCCTGTCCCCCCAGTTAAACGGATGACCAAAGACCTTTCTTATGCCGGAAGCAGAAACCAAAACTTTTTGTTGGCTTTTTCCTTTGTCGCCTCCCGCAGCCCCCGCTCCCACCCCAGCCCCAGGCTGGAAGCCCTTCCTCCACTTAAGTTATTGTTTTAAACCAAAGTTTACAGTGTCTGTTGGTGGCCGAGACCCTCTCTCTCCACCCTTTCTCCACCCTACCCTGAGGACCCTGGGACTCAGGAGAGGCTGGGGGCCCTGCTTACCCCCCTCTGCTCCTGCCCAGCCTGGGGGAAGGAAAGAGGGCAGAGGGGAGGAGGCGGGCAGCCCTCGACACCCCGCGGGCAGGGGCCGTGGGAGCCCTCATCCCCACCCTGGGCTGCTTCCTGGGGGCTCTCGGACCCCTCTCTAGGACCAAGTCCCCCATCACGCTGGGAGTGTGGATTCCAGCAGAGGAGCTGGAGAAAAAGTGAGACTCTCCACAGACCCCCTATGGGGGACCCCAACTCAAGGCCAAGGGACTGGGTGTGTTGGATGCTCATGACACCCCAGGCCCCTTTGCTGAGAAGACTCCTTGGACTATTTCCCAACCAACCCCACATACACCCCTTCACAAGCCACCCTTCCCCAGAGGCGGGGGGCCCTCTGCCCCTCCCCTGTGTACCCCCCACCTGTGTTCCGTTTGACCAGCACAGAAATATTAAACGTCCTCTATTCACCGGGCCGTGCGTGTGTCACCAAGGTGAGGGAGGGCAGGGGCATTAGTGCAGAAAGATGGCTCTGCTCTGGGGGCTGGGGCAGGAGGCGCCCGCTGGACGGTGGGGGCTCCTGTCGGGGTGCTTTCTGTGAGGGCCTGAGTGGGCATGCGTGGGCTTGTGCCCCGGGCACTGGCCAGCCTCCGGGTTTACAGCAGGGCCTTCAGTCCTCTGCTTCTCCTGTCCCCTCTTCCACGCATGGTCTTGGTGTTCTCCGGGAGTTTCTTTCAAACCAGGTCTCGCCTGTTTTCTCCCAAAGTCACAGCTCCTTGCCCCACTTCCTTCATGGGTTTGAAAGCCGAGTTCCTGCCAGAGTCTTTTCAGCAGCTAGTAGGTTCCTCCTGGGATGGAGAGGACTCCTGCTGCGGGGCCACCCCTCCCCATGTCTTCTTAGGGGGCTACCTGGATAGGCGTGTGTGCGCGCGCACGGGGTGGCATCGAGGTGCTTGTGGTAGGGCTATTATGGATGCACACATGCCCGTATTTGCAGTGTCATAATACTGTTGGGCTCGGGGTTGGAAAACTGTGCAGAGGGGACCCCGGACAGTTGGGAGAGAGAAGGAAAAGAGGAGCAGGTCCAAGCTGTCAAACCAAAGGTGGGTCCTGACACCTCTCTCAGCCCCACCTCAAATCCAGGCTCCCCACCTTCCCAGGCCCCAGTGCCCATCACCAGGCTTGTCTGCCAGTTCACTTCCTCCAGCACCATGGTTCTTGTCCCAACACTCCCTTCTCAAGGGTGGGGGCCCCCAGGCCTCTGTCCTGGGGCAGGGCCCAGGAAGGAGTGTGTGTACTTGGGGGGAAGTGCAGAGGGTGAGGAGGACGTGTTGAGAAAGCAGCAGAACTGAAATCAGCCACGCTCCCCACAAATCACCCAACTGCTGGAACTTTCCAGAAGCCAAACTTGGGGGGAAGTGGGGCAGGAAAAAGAGAGGAGGATCTGGAGATTTGAGTCTTTGTCTCAGGCCTGTCTTATCCTTCCCTATGCCATTTGACTGTCATCTGTTTCCTTCTGTGTCTCTCAGTCTCCCTGCTTTCTCTCTCAGTCTCACCCCGTCCACACCGCCTCCGCCCCCTAATACTCTGGACACTGGCGTAGAGCCTGGGGTGAATGAATTCCCAGTCCCTTCTTAGAGAGGGTCAAGCCAAGGGAGCTCGGCTTGGGGTCTCAGAGTCCCCCCACTCTGCCTGCCGCTGTCCTGCCAGAAACTGTATAAAGTAGCACTGCTGTGTGTGTACTCTGCCCTCTGCCCTCCCCGCCCTCCGCGGAGGCCGCCGGGGTCCCGTACAGTAGAACTAGTGCGTGTAATCTGTGTGGACAACAGCACTCTGCAGTGCGATAAAACAATTACCCATGATTTCACTGCGGCCGCTTCCCCTTGGGACCCACTGGCCTCCTAGAAAGCCCCCAGAGAATCCAGAGGTGTTGGCTGCCAACCTCACTCTCAGGACAGTCCTTCCAGCAGTCTAACTTCAGTTTCTGTGGCTTCAACTAGAGTCCTTTTTTTAATTCCTCCCCACAGGGATATGGCAAATGTCTGGTTAGTGCATTTGGACGTGGGGTGAAGACCTTAGGTGTGGGCAGAGGAGGGCTTGGGATATAAGAAACAGGAGGCTGCTGTGGATCTCCAGCTTCTGAGTGCATTGGGTTTACAGACTCAGTAATTTTCTTACTGATCTGACAGATCCCAGGTGGGGCAGCCACCTCCCCCATTATTACCTTCTAAATAAGAACCACTCTCCCATGCCCCCCAATCACGCTTTGTTGTCAGGAAGTTCTGCACGCTGTCTAGCCTCTCTCCTTCCTGCTGTTATCCGCAACTATTAGGGGCAGGTTGTTAGCTCTGGCAGGCAGCTGGTCCTGGTCTTCGTGTTTCTGCCCTGATGGGGAGAGGGAAGCTGTCTTCGGAACCTGGTGTCAGGCTGGCAAAAAAGGGATTCTCCAAGCCGGACATTTTGAGGATGGGAAGGTAGCACTCTGGCCTCTGCGATTGGCAGAAGTGCCCTTCCTCTCACGTTCAGAAAGCCCTTCCCTCCCCTACTGTTGATTGGCCGTCCTTGCCCAAGGTCTTTTGCCAATAGCCAGCAGAGGGCGCTATAGACAAAGCGGACTTTCTGCTCCTCTGGGCAAACTTGACCATCAGGGTGAGGGGGCAGGTGGCAGGCTCAACTTCCTGTGAGAACTACAGCCCTACAACCCTATGTCCCGAGAGCAGCCTCCAGCCCAGGGCAGGAAAGGTTCCTTCTGCCGTTTGGGGGCTTCCTAGACCTCTCCAACTTGTGACCTGTGAAGCATCCTGAACAGAAACAGGAGAAGGAAAGAGAGAGGAGAGGGATCTGGAGGGAAGCCTAGTATACCGGCCCAACAAAGGGCTCAATAAAGAGGTTTAATGGTGGTGGTAATCACATTCAATGAGCTCTTGTTACCTACCAGACACAGTTCTAGAAGCCTGATATTTCATGTAATCCTCACAACAACTCCGAGTTAGACACTGTTATTCTCCCCACTTTACAGATGAGGAAACCGAAGTCAGGGAGGCAAAGAGGTTCACAGAGGAAGCATGAAGAATGAGGAACCTGTGGTTTACGGTGGGGAAAGGGAAGAGGTGGGGCTCAGTGGCGTAGGCTCAGCTTTCTAGCAACACTGTTTACTTTGGCTTTTCCCCCCGCCCCCTCCTGGAGACTCCCAGTGGGGAAACTGAGGCACAGAGGGCCTCGGAGCCAGGAATTGGGCACTGGCTTCCCCAGCTGCCGTTCTTCTCTAGGCAGAACCAGGTAAGTGGGGGCTTGGAATAGTCTGAGGGACAGAGGGAACTGGAGAAAGAAGGCTGAAACACCCTACAAGAGTAATCAAAGGGGCCTTCTGACGGAATAGGGAGTCAGCAGTGAACACAAAGCGGCCCTTGTCTGATGGGGGGAGTCTGCAACGACCACACGCACACACACACATGAGCATACACCTGGGCGTGTGCGCAGACACGGGCACGCACGCGTGCCACGACTCGGATGTGTTTACACCAAGAGGTCCCTTCTGCCTTGAAAGCCTGCGATCAGCTGTAGACACCCAAGGCAGGGACCTCCCATCTCCCCGGCCCCGGGCCCCTCCACACCTGCAGGCTGCCTCCCCCTCAGGATCAAAAGTTTAGAAAAACAGCCCTTCCCAAAAAGGTGGTCATGGTGGCAGCCAAGGCTGAAAGGCCCTCTGTCCCAGCCAGGGGGGGCCGGGCATGGGGTGCGGGGATGGAGCTGGCTGCCTTTGGAAGATGGCCCGAGTTAGCGGGCGGTGCAGGGGTGGGATGGGCACACCGGGCGCTCTGGAGCTTCTGGCCCAGGCTAGAAGGCTTCTACCCCAGACCTGGAGCTCAGACTGTCTACACCAGGCCGCTTCCCTGGCTCAGGAGTGGGCCACGCACAGGGCCAGGGGTGGGGGACTCCAGAGAAGCACAGGGCAGGTCTCTGTTCTCAGAGGGTTGGTCCTTGGGCTGGAAAACTGATGGAGATCGGCCGGGTGCTGCATTGGAGTAAACTCAGGCCCTGCAGGAGTCAGCCCAGTGAGGGTTCAAATCCTGTCCCTGCTACTTGCTAGCTCTGCAGCCTTGGGAAATTTCCTGACCTCTCCGGGGTTTGGTTTCCTGGTCTGTAGAATGGGGTGGGGTAATCATCACGGGCTTGTTGAGAAGATTAATGACATAACATATAGAAAGGTGTGGTGCATGTTAGGCCCACAACACATAATAGCTCTTAATAAAATGCAGTCCTGGATGCCAGTTACAACTGGGGGTCAGGGGGACCAGACTGCTCCTGGAGGACGCCCTGGAAGAGAGGCTGGAGCTGGGGAGGGGAAATTGAAGTAGGAAGAGGGGACAGGAGAGACTTTCTAGGCCTGTAGAGGGGCTGCGGTGGGCTTGGGGAAGGTTAGTGTGGCAGAAAGAGGGTTGAATGGAGGTGGGAGAG
The DNA here is from genome assembly GCF_057802395.1 of Ceratotherium simum simum. Taxonomy (NCBI): domain Eukaryota; kingdom Metazoa; phylum Chordata; class Mammalia; order Perissodactyla; family Rhinocerotidae; genus Ceratotherium; species Ceratotherium simum. Next base: position 42,471,112 of record NC_141912.1, read on the forward strand.
GCAGAGGGGCAGAGAGGCCAGTGGGCCGCGCCTCTGTCACAGCCAACCCACGTTAACATCCTTTGACACTGGGCTCGGCCTTGGGCAAGTGGCTTGTGGTGCAGTTCCCTCATTTATAAAGTGCCGAGAAGAATCCCTAACTACTCAGAAGATTCGGGAACAGCGGATGTGAAGCCTATACACCAGGCCACACCCCTGGATACCCAGCAAGCGGTGATGCTGAGCATGATGCTGATGCAGATGAAGAGATGCACCCTGTGTCACTGAGGAGCTTACATCCAGAGGGGGGCAGCCTTGTGCTTAAACAAATACACAGTGGGCTTGGCAGGGGCCAAGCCAGTGGTCCCAGAGCCACGGCTGTGGCCTTCAGAGGTGTTCAGAGCAGGCTTCTTGGAGAAGGTAAGGCTTACAGGAGCCTTGAGGGAAAGATAAGACAGCAAGAGAGCTTGGCAAGGGGGGCAATAGCTGAACAAAGGCAGAGGTGGGACAGGTTAGGACATTTGGGGAAGAACCGGGAAGGCCAGAGAGCCTGCAGTACTGAGAGATGATACTGGAAAGGTGGGAGTCAGGCTGGGGGGGTGGTCCCCGAAGGCCATCTGGGGGCTGGGGGCAGTGTGCCCAGGAGAGGGTTTAGAGCAGAGGAGTAGCGATCGACGTGGGGTTTGGGGAGAGTAGCTGGGGGAGAATAGGCGAGGTGGAACACTGGGGCTGCGACGAGTTAGGTGACCACTGGGGTCATCCAGGTGGCAGGTTGCTTAGGAGAATAATATTAGGAGACTTTTTGAACAACAACAGAGTAGAAGATGGGACTGAATGGCTGCATGGGAGAAAGAGAGATCCAGAGTGACCTCAACTGGATGTATTCTAAAGGTGTACTGACAGGAGAGGAGGGACAGCAAGCATGGCACATTTTTTACAATGGAATATTACACTGCAGAGAAAAAGGATAAACAAAAACTACTTGTTTCAGCAGGGTAAATGTGAGCACAAAAAAAGTAAGTGGGAGAAAGATGTATAGAGAATGTAGCCATTTAAATAATGCTTGAAAACATGCATAATAATGCTATATATCACATCAGGGCACATATACATGTAGCAGACATTTAAAGACTTTGTAGGAACAGTAAATAACAAATTCAAGATGGTGGCCGCCTCTCTGGGAAAGGCGGATGCAATGGGGTGGGGCACTCAAGGGGCTTCAAGCATATCGATAATGGTTAATTCTTGAGCTGGGTGGTGGGTTCGTTCTATTCTTCCGTGTACCTTTTGTGTGACCGAAATATTTCATTTAAAAACAAAAGAAGAAGGGGCTGGCCCAGTGGCATAGCGGTTAAGTTTGTGCACTCCACTTTAGCGTCCTAGGGTTCACAGGTTCGGATCCCAGGCACAGACCTACTCACCACTTATCAAGCCATGGTGTGGCGGCGTCCCATATAAAGTAGAGGAAGATGGGCACAGATGTTAGCCCAGGGCCAAGCTTCCTCAGCAAAGAAAGAGGAGGATTGGCAACAGCTGTTAGCTCAGGGCTGATCTTCCTCAAAAACCAAACAAAACAAAAGAAGAATGATTCTTGTTCAGGTCCTGTGCCACAGGAAGAATTCTCACCTTTCAGACCCTCCAGGCTCAAGACAGGGCCAAGGAAGAGGTCGAATGTTCGCCTGGGCTTGAGGGCAGGCAGGACGTCAAGCTGCCCCCGTGCAGAGGGCTGGAGAGATGGCCTTGGTGGAGCGCATCTGGGCCCACATCTGCTCGTGGGGCAAGAGGCGGGGCTGTGAAGGCAGGTGGAGATGGTCAATGGGCGAGGAGGAAGGAGGACCAGGAGAGCGGGCAGTCCTGCGGCCAAGGCTGGGGTTCTGCAGAGACAGGGGCTGCAGGGTTCACGGAATGCAAGGCCTGGGGGACCCCGCCACCTCCGCCACACCATGGACTTGGCAACAGGCAGCCTCTGGCACCCTAGGGCAGAATAGTCTCCAAGGAGATTGAGAGAAGAGTGATGAGTGAAGGAGTCAGCGTGTGGCGTGGAAATGGAGGCTTGGGTGTAATCTCTCTTTCAGTGAGTATAGTAGCAAAGGCAGAGAGAGGACCGCCAGAGGTGGCGGGGAGGACACGACCACAGAATGTCAAGAAAAGGTTTTATTATGAATTTTCTCAGCTGTGTGACTTTGTATATTTTTACGTATTTTTAAGGGGGGTGAGCAGAGGGCAGAAGAGGGTCAGGCTGTTTACTCCTACGAGCGTGTGTGAGCATGCCCTCCCTCCTCCACCAGACTAGGCGTGTCTCACATCTCCTTCCTCATTATCTCCCCTAGGACTCGGGATCCAGCTGCTCAGGAAGAGGGGTGGGGACGCCCTCTGGGAGGGGGAGGCAGGACGCAGTCATGGGACTCACATGTGGCCGAGGGAAGGAGGGGTGGGGAACCACATCCACGAGCAGAGGCCTGGGTCTGGACCTGATGACACTCAGGGGAGGAGGGGCAAGTCGGCAACAATGAAGATGAAGATGGCTCTGACACACGCACTGCGACGTGGAGCTCCTGCGGTGCACAGGAGGCACGGGAAGAGGAAGGAGGACGGGCCGGTGAGCCCGTTAGAGTGAAGAAGTGGCCCTAAGGCCTTCCCCCTGGAGGCCTTCCCACCTACCTCACCCCTGCCCCACTGCACCTGCCCCCCCCACCCCTGCCACTCCACACATTTCTCTTCTCCCACCATCTAACTCCTTCCTCACCCTCCCCCTGATCCCTGCTTCCCAAAGAACACTTGGCTGTGATTGGCTGTTCCCAGATGCCCTCTCCCACAGTCTGCCCTGGTCCACGCTGTCACACCTTCACCATCACCCCCAGGCCTGACCTCGGCCAAGCTGGGCTGCCCGATTTTTCTTCCATACCAGAGAGTCACCCCGAACTGGCCCATTCATCTTCCCCTACCCCAGAGCACGCAGAGTCAATCTACAAATCCTTATTGGGCACCTACTGTACACCTGGGCTGGTGCTAGGTGCTGAAAGTCACAGCTAGACACAGGCCCTGCCCTCAGGGGGCTCACAGAACAGTTGGGGAAAGAGACTAATACATAAGGAAAATAGTAAGTCAAGATAAGGCAACATGAGAAGAACATACTATTCCCCCTTTTGCACTTCATAATCCCTGATATACAGAAGGCCCTTCTGATGGCTCTTTCAAGGAGAGAGTCAAAAAGATCTTTATTATCAAAAAGATCTTCCTATAAAATTGTTATTAATATGGCGACAATGAAGGCAGCAGCATGGAAAGGAATAGACCAGACAAATAATGAAATATAATTATAAAGTCAACCATTCATAGATTCCACATTTATTGAGAACTTACTGCATCCAAGGCACCAAGCCAAGCCCTGGAAGTACAGAGTGAATACGACACAGTCCCTCCCCCAAAGAGAGACAGATATGTAAGCAGAAAAGTGACAGTACTGCATTCTAGCCGAGGTTGGGAACCCGGAAGAGGGTGTGCACATCTTCCCTGGGGTAACTCGGGAAGCTTTGCGTCAGAGGCAGCGTTTGAGCTGGGTCTTGAGAGATGTGTAGGCAGAAGGAACAGAGTCGGGAAGGGGCCAGTATGTTCAGAGTGACCGTGCCCAGCAGCAGTGGCGGGAGAATTAGGCCCGGAGAGGAGAGGCAGATTGGAGTCATATTGTGGAGACTTGCCTGCCCAACCCAGAAATTTGGACTTTTTACTCTAGATAAAATATTTTTGAGCGAGGAGTGACAAGACCATGGCAGGGTGTTTTTTGTTTTTTTTAAACAGACATTCTGTAGCGTAGATGTGAAAGGGGAAAGCTTGAAGATCATTAACAGGCCATTCATTCAGACCTGGGTGTGAGAAGCCGGATCTGGGTGGTGTCTGTGAACAGAGAGGAAAGGAAATGGGAAGGACACCAGAAAGGACGAAAGAAGGAGGTGAGATGGTTCCACAAACAGGAGGCAAGGGAAGCAGAAGAGCAAAGGGGACCCTGTGGTTTTAAACCTTAGGTGACAGAGTAGCAGAAGCCACTGGCAGAAATGAGGATAGATGGGGGAGGAGTTTATTTTGTGATGGAAGATGAGGGAACTAGTCTGGGTTAAAGTGAATTTGAGGTAACAACAGAAACTCCAATTGGAGTGACTTCTACTTCAAGATGGCGGCTTGAGCACATGCATTTCCCTTCATGCCCTCCTGAAGGCCTGCCAAACTACAGTGGAGGGACTTTTTTTGTTAAGGTGTAGACTCATTGGAACAAATAGAACAAGGCAGAAGAAAACAGCAACAAGTTTTGGAAGCTGGAGAGAGGATGGCAGAGAAATCTGAGTCCAGAGCCAGCGGTGAGGAGAGCAAGCTGAGAGGCAACCCACCCTACGTTATGGACCCCCCTACCCAGGGCCCTGAGATCGGTGGCTGGTGGGGTTACCCCAAGAAGCGAGGGTGAGGGTGCATTTTTAAAAAGTAAAAAAGTAAGTCATTGCCAGGGGCTAGGGAGGAGGGAGGGATGAATAGGTGAAGCACAGAGGATTTTGGGGGCAGTGAAACTACTCTATATGATACTATAGTGGTGGACGTGTGTCTTTATACATTTGTCCAAACTCGTGGAATGTACAACACCAAGAGTGAACCCTAATGTAAACTATGGACTTTGGGTGACAATAATGTGACAATGTAGGTTCATTGATCATAACCAATGTATCACTCTGTGGGGGATGTTGATAGTGGGGGAAGTTGTGTGTGGGAGGGGCAGGAGGCATATGGGAATTCTCTGCACTTTCCTCTCCATTTTGCTGTGAACCTAAAACTGCTCTAAAAAATAAAGTCTGTTATTTAAAAAAAAGTGAACTGGTTGAAAGTCAGTTGAAGGAGTGGTTCGTCCTCTAGGTCCCTTGCTGTCCCTGTACTACTGCAGGTGACAGGAGATGTGTTGTCTGGAGTGGGTATAACAGAGGGTCTTTGGGCTGGGGGACACTGCTGTAGTCGAGACAGGGGCGCTACACGGGGATTAGGTGAGAGACTCTGACATCAGGGTTTCTGAGGGCCAGGGCAGCAAAGGCCCTCTCACGGGCACAGAGCTTCTAGAGTCTCATTCTTCAATAGAAATACGAGGATCAACAGACATATGAGAAAAGCATCTGACAGGAAAAACAGAGATCAAAACAAACAGATGAAGCCAACGTGGAGGACACTGCTGTGCAGATAGAAGAAAAGTTTTTAAAAAAATCATTTATTCTAAGAGAAATATGATCTTGCATCCATGCAATCAGAATAAGATGCTATCAAAATGAACATTCAGAGCACAAAAGGAGGTCTTAGAAATTAAAAATACAACAGAAATGAAAATTAAACAGGAAGACTGGAAGTTAAAGATATCCCCCCAAAACTACAGCAAACAAAATGACAACAAAGGAAAACAGAAAAGAGGATGGAATTAGAGGACCAGTTCAGGAGAACCAACATCTAAATAACAGGAGATCTAGAAAGAGAGAAATACGGAAAAGGAAATCCCTCAAAAGTTAATTCAAGAGCGTTTCCCAGGATTGATGGACAGTTTCCAAACTGAATAGTCCAAAGAGCGTATAAAAATGTAACCTCACCAAAGCACATCTTCATGGAATTGAGAACACTGGAGACAAAGAGAAGATCCTATAAACTTCTAGAGAGAAAAACAAGTCACACTAAAGGATCAAGACTCAACATAGCATTGGTTGTTCAACAACACTGCTGTAGAAGACAATGGAGCATCGCCTTTGAAGTTCTAAGAGAAAATTACTTCCAACCTGAAATTCCATACCCTGCCAAACTATTAATTAGGTGCAGGATAAAAACATGTCGAGACGTGCGAATCCTCCAAAGACTGCCACTCCCATTCACCATTTCTCACGGTGGGAGGGCGGAGGACGTGTTCCTCCAAAAACTAGAAAAAGGAAGCAGAAGATCAACATAGGAGAGAAGTTAGGGACCCAAACCAGGAGTAGAGAGCAGCCAGCTCCAGGTCAAAGGGCTCTGGGACAGATTTCTTCGAGAAGATAAAATGCATAGAACGCCCAAAATTTGAAAATATTGTAATGAGATCTCCACTACTGAGAAAGATTTGGGGATTTGTATCAAGAAAACTAAGCAAATAAAAAAGGGCAATTAACTCTAGAGAGAGTGAAATGTTGAATGAAAAGTAATGATAACGTACTACGTGGTTTAGCTATAAATACCATTTGGTGGTGATAATGAAAACCCTGAACCCCGATCTAAGAGGATGACATGACCATATTGGGAGAATGGGGAGACAGGCAGGGGTCCTGGGGGAAGGTTATGACGGGGAGGGCAGATGAAAGAGAATTTTAATTTAATTATAGGGTGAGAACTTAATTGGCTCCTAAAACTGAAAAATCATAAGGCAGCAACGCAGATCTCTTTTCTACAGATACGATGTTAAAATTCAAAGGAATCATCTAAAAGAATTGAGAGCAGCTGTGCCCGGGGAGTGGGACCGGGGCACAGGGAGGCCAGGAGACTGCTGCTTTTCTTAACAAGGCTGGTGGAACTAGCCGATTCTTTCAACTACGGCACGTAGGCCTCTGTGTCATAATTCCATGCTTATCTGTCTGCCTGTCTTCTAGAAGGTGAGCTCTACAAGGACAGCAACCAGGCCCCATTCATCTTGTTTGCCCCAGCACCTAGCCCAGTACCTGTTAGACAGCAGGCCCTCAATTACATGTTTGTGGAATGAATCATTGTAGGTTCAAGCTGGGAGGGAACTTTCATTTCAACCTTATCATTTTACAGGTTAGGAAACTGAGGCCCACAGAGAAGAAACAATGTGTTCCCTAGTGCTCAGGTGGTGAGAGGCAATTCCAGGGCTACACTGTCAACCTCTGGATGCTCTATCCATCGCTCCTGCCACACCAGGGGCTGCCTTCTAAGCTGCATAGAAGTGACAGTTAGGGGAGCTTAGCAGCTCTCTTGGGGAGAGGATTTAGAGAGAGGAGAGGGAATAAGAGGAGGGAAGACATCACCCAGGAGAACGAGGTGTTAGAGAGGCAAGTGTGGCTCCTACCAGGATTGCGTAACGTTGCCCAAGCCCAGAGAACAGCGTCTCCCAGAAGAGGACGTGGCCGCCTGGGACCCACCAGGGGGCTCCTCCCTCTGAGGCCCCACTGCAGCTCAGAGTTCCGGAACACACCCCATGGCTGCCACCCGGGATCAGGAAGCTGTTACTACTGCCGCCAGATGTGCCTCTCAGCAGCCAGGAGGCTGGAGAATGTCCCCTAGAACGCTGCTGCAGAAAAACTGCATTTCCACCCCCTCACCTCCGAGCAAAAGCAGGCAGAAAGGGCGCTCCCTGCTGCCTTCCAAATTGCACCAAGCACATCGATTTAAGGCAGAAACTAATTTGCACCTGAATCCCTATTGCCAGTGAGTTTTGAGAAATGTGGCTTTCAGCTCTCTGACGTCTCCAGAGAAGAAGGATGGACTGGAGATTGAGAGCGACACCCCACAGACTTCTCTGATGTTTCCACGTCACCCCTCTAATCTCTCCCTGTGTCCCAGGAGACTGCACCAGAAACGTCCCTTCTCTTCCCAGGCCTCCTCCCAGGAATGCCCAGCTGGGACTTAGTAAACTCATGCAAACAGATGCCTGGAGGGCCCCCAGCCACCAGTTCCACACCTAGCCCAACTCTGAATCCCACTGCGGGCTCAGCAGTGACGTCTCGCTCTCTACATGCCTGAGGAAATATTAGTGTCATTAATGGGCCACCTTGTCCTTCCCCTCCCATCCGTCAGAGAAAGCATCCCGCATCCAGAGGGGAGGGGGACTTCAGGTTTAGCTTGTGACCTGAGAATAATGTTCGGCAGGATGCCAGAGCCTGATATGGAGAGGCAGGAGGGAGCAGTGAGGTCAAGAGAAGGGAAGCAGGGGATGTTCCCCACAAAGGGAGTCTCACGTGATCCCTCAGCTCACGGACTGCAGCTCTGTGCCAGGGAAATGCCCAGCGTGGGCAGCCCTGTGACCGTCACAGCATGGGCGCTGGGAAGCAGGAGGCTGGCCACCTGGGTCCCCAGGCTGAAGAACTAGACAAGCCAGGAGACCTTGCCAAAGATAACATCCAATTGGGACCCTGTGAAGTCTGGTGGTGTCTCAGGGGGGTGGGGGCTAGAGTCTGCCTGGGTTGAAGAGCTCCCGGCCATGAAGACCCTGACTCCAAGAGCTCCTGGGGTCCACTCTCCATGCAGAACCTGGTCTCCCCAGTCCATCTTGCACTTGCCCTCCATAGCCTGCTATGCAACTGTTGCATTACCAGGATGGTCCTCTAGGGGCATGAGGTGGGCATCACCACGTCTCCGTCCCTCCTGTCACCTGAACGCAAGCCCTACCCTGGTCTCCTAGCCATCCCCTTGTCCTGCCCATCTTGGAGTCAGACAGACTCAGGTCCAAATCCATGCTCCACCGCTTTCTAGCTGTGGGACTGTGGGCAAAGTGATGTCACCCTTCTGAGCCTGAGTTTTCTCATCTGTAAAATAGAGCTAAAGGTAACATTCTCCCAGGGATGTTGTGAGGATGAAACAAATAACATGCAGAAGGTTCTTTGCAGTGCTTGGCACACGTTTCAGTTGTCTATTGCTGTGTGAAAACTGCTCCAAAATTTAGTGACTTAACACAACAGCTATTTATTACTTCTCTCGATTCTACAGTCCAGCTGGGCAGCACCTCTGCTCCTCGTGGTGGTGGCTGGGGCCACTCATTTGGCTGCCTTCAGCTGGCAGTCCAGCTGGGGTGGCTGGAAAGTGTGGGCACTGGCTGGACCTCTTCCTCCAGCAGGATGGGCTTCTTGCCTGGTGGCCCAGGGCTCCCAGAAAGTCCAGGCAGAAACTGTCAGTTAATGCCTGGGCTGGAACTGGCCCAGCATCACTTCTGGTACATTCTGTTGGTCAAAGCAAGTCCCAAGGCCAACCCAGAATCAGAGGGGAAACAGCCTCCACCTCCTGGTAGGAGGAGCGATACGGCACAAGGATGGGAAAAATTGTTGGGAAACAGTGTGGCTAGCACATAAGGTTAGATCAGTGGGAGAGGGAGAATGGTGGAAGTTTGGCTTGGCCACTGGGATGAGCACTCTTTTGGAGTCTGGTCCAAGCAGTGTTTCCCAGACCAGGGGGGCTGCATCACTGGGGTCCTGAAGATGATGGGGTGGACCTGGGCATGGCAAAACGTAACTTTGAATTTTGAATTCTTTCTCAATCCTTTTGATACCATCAAAGAGAAAGATCTCAGCTCAGTGCTGGCCCAGCTCTAACACCTCTCTAGCTGTCTCTGGCTCGTCATTAGCAGTATCTGGCAGGCAACAGTATTGCTTTGTTTCCCCTGTATTTATTTTTATAATTGTCAAGTGACGCTGGCTTTCCATTCCCTGAGGGTGATAGAGAGTTGGCTCAAGTAAAGAGAGCCATCTCAACAGAGGGGTCAGGGCCCAAGGCCTTTCCAGCTCCAGGCTCCAGGCTCTCTCCTGATAGCCCCCCTCTCAGTGAGTCTGTTGTCCCAGAGGGCATGCTGGTGCCACCAGCACCCCACCACCCTTAACCTGTACTCCTTACCTCCTGCACCCATCAAACGGCCTCAACATTAACTTTCACTCCCTACAGAGGCTCCTTGGCATCCTTACAGGCCTCTTCCAGAAACTTCTCAGTGCATTACTCTTCCCAAACACCCTCCCCATTCTCTACACCCAGGCAGTGTGGTGCAGTGGGAAGCACTTGGGTGCTGGGGCCAGACCACCTGGGTGAGGTTCTGGGTCCATCACCTGCCAGACACAGCCCCACCCTTCCTGTTTGCAGTCTGGGCAAGAGTGCAAAGGAGGCCCCCCAATACTACATCGTGATACTTAAAAGTTACAAATAAAGCTAACAAACCATTACATCAAATAAGTTCCAGCTTCCTAGGCTGACAAATATGTCTTCCTTATAACAAAAAAATGTGTGTGTGTGCACAAACACACACACTCACGTGCATACACATGGAGCTATGGTGAAAGACAGAAAAATATAAAAATCACTGAATTTAATTAATATCGTACATCTATGGGGTTCTGTTGATGGGCTGGCAATGTTTGGATGAATAGTCAATAAAAATATCATAACACATGAATCATTATATGTTTATTCTGTAACATTTCTTTTTCTTGCTCTCATTTCATTAAAATCACCAATTCTGTTTTTATAATCAAGATTCCCTTGTAATTGTTTTATTGACAGTAACGATATGAGAGTAAAAATAAAATGTAACTGTGTTCTAAGTATACAATGTTGTAATATATTTTTATTATAAATGCCTTTTAAAGTAAACATAAAAAATTAAAATTAATTAAATTCTTTTAAGTTTTCTTATTTTTATTTTAAGGTATTCAGCATTATCTATTATAATTTAAAAGGAAAATACAAATTATAATTGATGAATACCAATTGATCATAATAAGTCTTGGAATCAGTTAGTGTTAGTCTTCCTACTTTCTTCTTCTTTTCAAATTTGCTTTGGCTATTATAGATCCCAGTTTTCCTATATCTGAAAGAGCCTATAGGTTGCCTTCATTTTTGAAAGATATTTTCATTAAGTATAGAATTCTAGGTTGACAGTTTCTTTTCTTCCTTTCAGTACTTTAAAGATGCTACTCCATTGTCCTATGGCTTGCATAGTTTCTCATGAGAAATACGCTGTCATTTCTTGTCTTTGTTCCTCTGTATGAGATATGTCGTTTTTTCTCTGGCTGCTTGTACAATTTTCCCTTTATCACTGGTTTTCAGCAATTTGATTATGATGTGTCGTGTGGTTTTCTTTATGTTTCTTCTGCCTGAATTCATTGAACCTCTTGAATCTGTGTTTTTAGTTTTCATCAAATCTGGAAGCTTTTTGACCAGTATTTCTTCAAATATATTTTTTATCCTCCTGCCCCAATCTGGGTCTCCAATTACTCATATGTTAGATTGCTTGATATTATCTCTGTTCTATTTCTTTTTTCCCCTTCTTATTTTCTCTCTGGGCTTAATTTTGGATGTTTTTTATTGCTATATCTTCAAATTCACTGATCATTTTTTTACAGTATCTAATCTGCTCTTAATGCAGTGTATTTTTTTTTAATTTAAGATACTGTATTTTTCATTTCTGGAAATCACATTTGGATTTTTTTTATAACCTCTATTTCTTTTCTCTTGATGTTCACGTGTATCTCTACCTTCTTGAATATGTGAGGCATATGAGGAACATTTATATTATCTCTTTCAATGTCCTTCTCTGCTAACTCCTTCATCTCTCCACTTCTGGGTCTCTTTCTACTGATTGATTTTTCTCCTGATTCTGGGTCATACTTTCTACTTCTTTGCATGTCTTTTATTGTTGTTGTTTGTTTGTTTTTAGATGTTCTTTATCAGATTGAGGAACTTTCCTTAATTCTTAGTTTTCTGCAAGTTTCTATCAGGAATGGATGTTGACTTTTGTCAGATGTTTTTTCTACATCTATTGAAATGATCAGATGGTTTCCCTTTTTTAGTTTATTAATATGGTGAATTAAATTGGTTGGTTTTCAAACATTAAACAAACTGTGCGTTCCTGAGATAAATCCCACTTGGTCATAATGTATTACCCTTTTTACCTATTGTTGGACTTGATTTGCTAAAATTTTGCTTAGAATTTTTGTATCTATGTCCATGAGAGATATTGGTCTGTAGTTTGATTAAATCTAGACATTGTGAATTTTCCATTGCTTGGTGTTGGAGTTTGTTGCATTCCTTTAAGTGGGTTCAACTTTGTTCTGGCACATAGTTAACATACTTGGAAAAAGATGTACACTTTTGAGGCTTGCTTTTAAGATTTTTAGGACAGATATAGAGTAGCTGTTAGTCTAAGATTAATTTAGACCTCCACTAAGGTAATACCCTTCTGAGGACTGTACCCCATGTATTACCAGGTCTTTCCACTCTGCCTGTTGGGAACATAAACTAATCTTGGACCGTGTGAGCCCCAGGCATTCCTCTGCCTTCAGTGGGTCTTTCCCTAGCCTTTCCTTTCATGTGTGTGCAAATCAGTACTCAGCCAAAGACTCAAGGAGACACCTCTGAGATCTCTGGGTATATGTTAGCTCCCCTCCCTGGGACTCTGCCCTGCAAATCCTAGCACCTGGGCCTCTTCAACTCTAAACCTGTCTTCTCAATCAGCAAGACATCCATGCTCTGTTTGGATTCCCTCCTCCTTGCACTGAAGCCTGGAAACTGCCCTGGGCAGTGCGCCGGGGTAATTATAGGACTCACCTCATTTGTTTCCCGTTTCTCAAGGATCACACTCCTCAGTTGCCTTTGTCCAAAGTCTGAACATCATTGTTTCATCTATTTTGTCTGGAGTCCTGGTTCTTTAAGGCAGGAGATGAAATCAAGTCCCTGTCACTTCATTATAGCCAGAAGCTGAAGTCTTGTTCTGTTAATAAATGTATTTTGTGTGTGGCTGTGACTTGCAGAGGCTTCTAAAGTGCGGATCCTAGGTCAGAGGCCCCATCCCTACATCTAAAAGCAGGACTAACTAGATGTGCTACGCGAGACCAGTTACTAACGCTCTCTGTGCCTCCGTTTTCATTACCGTCAAATGGAGGGGAGAAGAGTAGTATTGACCCTAAGGGTAGTTGTGAGAAATGGATAAGATTTTACATGCTTAGCCCCTAAAATGGCGCCTGGCACAGAGTGAGTGAGTGTTCAATAAATGTGGATTCTTTCAAGGACAATCAAGAGCATCCAACCAGGGCCCCCTCAATCCCCTCCCTCCTTTGCTCAGAGAAAGAGAAGTCCTTCATCTTCTTCCAGGGCAATCATTTCCCCTGGCTGATGAGGTAAAAAGATCTTTTTAGGGAGTCTTCATTCCTTTTTCTTTTCCCTGATTTTTCAGCCTCTCTCTCTTTCAGACTCTTTTCCCTCAGACTAAAACGTCTTCCTGTCTACTGCCTTCTAAACACAAACAAACAAAATCATTCCCTCTTCCCTCATTTCCCGCTCCATCAAGTGCCTCTCCTCTGGCTTTATTTCCTTTCACGGCCAAATTTCTTGAAAGAGGGCTCTGTCCTCTCTGCCTTCCGCTCCTCACCTCCTGCTCAGCCGACATCACTACACGCCCTGCGCTGCTCACACGCTGCTCTCTCACCAGCCCGGGCTCCCCTCTCACTGCAGGGACCACGCCTCCATCCTCGCTCCTCTCAACCTCCCTGGAGAATTTGACAGTGGACGAAACATCTTTGTAGGGCCTCCATGATTCTCTCCAAAATGGCCCTTAGACTTGGACAACTAGAGTCCCTGACAGAACAAGGAGCTCATGGGGCCAAAGAAATGGAACTTGTGTTCTAGGCCATGCTCCAGGTACCCAAATTTGGGAATTCTTTGTCCAAACAGCCCTAGGCCCACTTCCAGAGCCTGCAAGGGCTTCTTCCCTCCTTTGTCCTCTTGAGGGTGAATCATGACTAGTGCGTGCACCTGGGCCTGAGGGGCGATCAGGGGCAGCTGTCTGCAGGTGGAGAGTGTGGACAGAGCTTGGATGTGTGGCTGGAATGTGCATGCACACTAATATGAGACCCCTCGCTCTGCGGGACAAGTGGAGACTGTGAAAAGAAAGGTGGCAGGCTGTGAGCCAGGGGCTGGTGTGTTTCCCTAGGCCCTGCAAACGTGAGGGGTGGGCTTCATTTTGCTCTCTTGGCCCTCCTGCCAGCGCTCTGACCACTTTTCCCAGTCTCCTTCACTGACTTCGCTCCCTCTTCCATCCTGCTGAGAAAGGCTTCCCTGAGCCCGCCTCTGGCCTCTACACTCTCTCTCCTCTGTGCCCATCTCCCGGGGCACTTACTGGGCCGTGAGGCAGGGCAGCATCTACACATTGGCCTCCTCCTCCAGATGGGAGCTCCTCGAGGGAGGGCTGCTGAGCCACCTTGGTTGCTCCAGCACAGAGCTGGCACCCAGTGGGTGTTCCATCAGTGTTTGTTGACTGGCAGTGGGAATGAATAAATGAAGCTCACTCATTCATTCCCATGGTCCAAATTCACCCTGCTAAGCTTGCATTTCCCCAGCGGATGTGATGAAAAGACTAAGAGCAGGGGCTCTGGACTCAGACTGCTGGGCTGCAAACCCCAGCTCACCACTTACAAGCTGAGTGTGCTCTAGGCAAGTCACTCAACTGCTCTGTACCTCAGTTTATCCTTCTGCAAAATGGGGATAATAATAATACCTACTCAATTAGGATGCCACGAGGACTAAAAGAGCTAATCCATGGGCCTCCACTTCCCTCCCTCTATGCCTTTGCTGGTGCTGTTTGTTCTACCTGGAATGTCACTGGCATTGTTTCTGCTTAGTGAATCTTACCTGTTCTTTAAGACCCAACTTAACTATACCACCTCCTTGCAGCCTTCCCAGATTCCCACAGCCTGGTGCCTCCTGCTCAAACAACCATGACGTGCTTCCTGAAGGCCACAATTCTACTCCGCCCCAGGTTGTGGTTATGCCTGTCCATGCCTCACTCTCCCCTATAGAGTTGGAACTTCTTGAGGACAGGGCCTCAATAGTTGGCACTTAACGGATGCATACTGAATGAATGAATGAATGGTTGCAAGATATTCCAGATACTCTGACAATGTTCTGATAAATCCACAGGGACTGTGTTTTAGGAAGTCTTGAATGGAGACCACCTCCTTTAACTAACCCTTTCAATCTAAAGGGACTTGGGCTTACTGAAGAGCCACCCGCAACTTGTTGAGAGCTAATTATTGTGAGAGGGCAGAAGGGCAAAAGGTCTTCCCCTCTGTCTGTGCTGTAAATATGGAGAGAGTGTGGTGTGGTGTGAAGATTAAATGCCACAATGTTTTAAAAGCCCTAGCAGAGTGCCTGGCGCAAAGCTGGCCCTGAAGAAATGGTCGAGTCATCGTCAATGGTTTTTTGGTGGTGGTTGTTATTGGTAAGAAGAACTGAGTTTGCAGGGAAAGAGGGCTGGCAAGCTGATTCATTTGCAGTTAGTAAGTAAGTAGTAATTTCTGCTTGAGGACTGTATTGCCACTTCCAGCCCCACGCTTGTCAGTACGTGTATTTCCTATCGCTGCCTTAACAAATTACCACCACGTCAGTGGCCTTGAACAATGCAAATGTATTATCTTACAGTCTGTAGAGCAGAGGTCAACGTGGGTCTCAGGGGGCTAAACTCAAGGTGTTGGCAGGGCTGTGTGCCTTTCTGGGGCCTGTGGCCGCCTCCACCCATCTTCAAAGCTGGCCATGGTAGGTCCTTATGGTGCCATCTCTGACGTCTCTCGTCATATTGTATTCTCTCTCTGATTACAGCCAGGAAAGTTTCTCCACTTTTAAGAATTTGTGTGATTAGATTGGATATCTCTCCTGGATAATCCAGAGTAGTCTTCCCATCTCAAGGTCCCTACCCTAACATATTCATAAATTCCTGGGACATCTTTGGCAGGGAGAGGTCATTATTCTGCCTAACGCAGTATGCTATCTTACAAGCTGTCCTAAGCATGTTTTCTGTGTGGGACTGCCCAGTCTCCTCTTCAGGGTTTCTCCCCATCATCATCACAATAGCAGATCACCAGGTGGGGTTTACTACATGCCAGCCACCGTTCTTACGGACTTTTCATTTCTTAACTTACTCAGTTCTCACAAAAACCTTATGATGCTCCTCACTCCTTAGGTGTGGGCTGTGCATAGTGACTTCATTCCAAAGAGTATATTCTGGAAGGAGGAGGTAACTTGACAGTAGAGAAACCTGACAAACACCACTCAGCCAGGTGATCAAGGTCAACATTAACAGTCATAAATCATGTTGCTCGTACGTACCATGGATGTGATGTGATGAGAAGGGCACTTTACCCCTGTGATCTTCCTCCCAAAAATCCATAATCCCAGTCCAATCATGAGAAAACCATCAGAAAAATTCCAATAAAGGGGCAGCCCACAACATGCCTGACCAGTATTCCTCAAAACCATCAAGGTCATCAAAAACAAGAAAAGTCTAAGAAACTGCTACAGCCAAGAGGCCTAAGAAGACATGAGAACTGAATGTAATGTGCTCTCTGGATGGGAGCCTGGAACAGAAAAAGAAAGTTAGGTAAAAACTAAGGAAATCTAAATCAACTATGAGCTTTAGTTAATAATAATATATCAGTCTTGGTGCATTAATTGCAACAAATGTTACAACAGGGAAAACTGGCTATGACATGTATGGCAATCCATACTATCTTCTCAATTTTTCTGTAGGTCCAAAACTTTTCTAAAACATAAAGTATAAAAGTATAAAAAAAAATAAATAAATAATTTACTAAAACTCTACAAGATAGCACCTATCTTGTAGAGTTTTATATTATCATTATCCCCATTTTACAGATAAGGAAACTGAGGCACAAAGAGATAACTTGTCCTATAAAGAGTGGAGCCAGGATTCGAATCCAGGATTCTGGCTCCAAGGTCCTTGCTCTTAACCACCAAATTTTTGTCTTCTCTAAGGGCTGTCCGATCTCCCCATTAGCTCAGAAGTTCCCCAAGGCCAGGATCTGTCTCTTTCCCGGGACTAGGGACAGGAGTGTGCCTCTCTGCCTTGAGGGGCAGGGACTATATTTTCTGCCAGACTGAGAACCATCTCCTGGCCATTGGGCATGTCCATTGTAGAAATACACCCTGGGGCTGGGATAGACCAATGCTTTTCAACTGAAGTGACTTTGCCCCCCCCTCCCCCGGGGGACATTTGACAATGTCTGGAGACATTTTGGGTTGTCATAACTGGGGTAGTGCTACTGGCATCCAGTGGCTAGAGACCAGAGGTGCTGCTAAACATCCTACAATGCCCAGGACAGCCCCCCAAAACAAAGAATTATCCAGCCCCAAAATGTCTACAGTGCCAAGGTTGAGAAACCCTGAGATGACCTATTTCTAATACTCGCCCCCATTTTCCTCATAAGGACAGTCATATGTGTGTAACCACGTGGACCGATTTTGGGTTTGAGAAATATGGTCACCTAAGCATAGCAGTGACTCTGTGGCGGACAGCTCCTCGCTCCTGTCTGCTCCAGCCCCTGCCTCCGTTGCCTAGACTACCTGGCCCCCATCAGGGCCCTTTTGGCAGAGCCACCAGGATGCCCTACTTCCCGGGGCAGAAGGAAGCTACCAGCCCAGAGGAGGTCACAGCTGAGTCAGCCATTCTTGGCCTCAGCTCCATGAGCACATGCAGACATGAAAGACGTCCCCGCCGCGGCTCCCGGCTTGCTCGAGGCAGCCAGACTGGGAGGTGTGTCAGGGAGCGGGAAGTGGGCAGCTGCCGAGTCAGCCCTGTCCTTGCCCAAAGCCTGAGGCTTGCCAGACAGGCATGTCATGGCAGCCGGGACCCTTTGGGCAAGTCATAACTTTCTGGACCTTGGTTTCTTTGTCTGTTAAAAGTGGCGAACACTTGCTCTCTATTTGCGAGAGGACGAGGTAGTCAGGGAGAGTGTTTTTCTTGGGCACCGACGCAGGTACCAGTTCCGGGTGCTGGAGAAAGCGTGGTGGACAAGCAGCACCCTGTCCTCAAAGAGGCCGTACTCTGGCGAGAGGAGACGGAAAACACACGGGTGAAGAGTGGATCTATTCCAGGTGGGGCTCTGCGGTGGCTACCGCGACATGCTAGTTCCCCGCCTGTTGGCTCTCAGCTTCGCCTCCTGCCTTCTGTGTTCCTCAGATGCTGGGAACCTGCAAACTACATTTCCCAAACTCCAGTGAGGCCCTGTGAATGGGAGGAACTGGTGAGAGATGGGAAGTCACATGAAGGGGAGAAGCAGCTCTATCTGCTTCTACAGGTGACCTCTGAAGCAGCAGCAGTGGTGGGCACCTGAGGTTGGCAGGTGCAGGCTCCTTGGATGCTGCTCCGTGGCAGCTGTTCTAGCGGTAGCAAGAACAGTGATGGTAGCACTTCCAGCTGCTCAACACCAAGTGTGGGCTTCTGGGTTCCAAGCCCAGGGACGGTAGCAGCTTCCTAGCCTCTGAGCATCGCCTCCTCCCTTCCAAGACATTTGTGACCAGTTCCCTGTACTAAATCCCCTTCTACTGAAAGCACCTGGAATTGTTCCTGTTTTCCTAATTAGAGATTGATACAGATGGCAGTAAATGAGGTGATAAATGTGAAAATGCTCTGTTTCTTATTACTGCAAGGCCCAAAGCAGAAAGGAAACCCCAAACCGAAACTCTCGGTGATTTTCCCTTTAGTGGGAATCTGACATCATCACATCCATCAGCTTGACTGCTTTAGGCCAGACCACCTGTCACCGCAATGGGAGTCCACAGGCATCTTCAGGGACCAGGACACACACCCCCTAATAAACACCCCCCGCCACTTCCACCACCCCCCTCATCACCTGCAGTCCTGCTTGATTCTCTGGGCTATTTAGAAACACTTTCTGATTATCTGATTCAATCCCACTATCTACACTTTCCGTCTATTTTGCTTTGTTTGTTCTCTTCGACAACATCAGATTTCCCTCGAAAACCTATAGACTCAGAACAGGGCCACAGAGGCGAATAAAATTCTCTCTCCCTATCTCCAAATGCCACTCCATGCAGATGCCTGAAATCCCACCCCTGGAGCAGGCCTTCAGATGAAGGCAAATAATCTTCAATGAAGCCTTATGGGACCCCACGAGTCTCCCAAACTTGTATTGGAGAAGCTGTTTATTTGAGGGGGTCTTTTGGGGGAGAGTGCCCGTAGCTTTCATCAGATTGTCAAAGAAACATCGGATCCAGGAAAAGCTATAATCAGTAGATTCAGGCAAGTCTGTCTGTCAATCATGTTTATTCCTTCAGGAAGAGTAGCACATCATTGTCTCCAAACTGGGGGTCAGGACGGAACACCCAATTATACTTACTTCTATTTATATCCGATTCATTCATATTTACTTTCTGTCTCACCTTTTCACTTTCTACTTTGATGTATGTTTATCACGTACATTTTATATTAACACAATAGCATGGGTATAAAATTTATAAGTAAATAGACACATATTGGGATTGATGTTCGGTTTTTAAAAATTGATATAACTGCCCTGTCAAAACAGTTTGGAGGAAGCAGGGCTCAAACAGATATCTGTACACCAATGTTCTTTGTAGCATTATTCACAGCAGCCGAAAGATGCAAACAACCCGAGAGTCGATCAATACACGAATGGGTAAATGAAATGTGGTCTATCCACACAATGGAATATTATTCAGCCATAAAAAGGAATCAAGTTCTGATACATGCTATAACATGGATGAACCTTGAAAGTACTGTTTGTTGTTAGTGCCATAGAGTCGATTCTGACTCCTAGCAACCTTGTATAGAGCAGAGCAGAACCCTGCCCAGCCTTTTTGCACCATCCTCTCACCTTCTGGTACTGTATCAGACAATGCTCTGCTGCTATTCATAGGGTTTTCCTGGCCAATTTTTTTGGAACTGGGTGGCGAGTTCCTTCTTTCTAGTCTTAGTCTGGAAGCTCCGCTGAAACCTGTTCCCCATGAGTGACCCTGCTGGTATTTGAAATACCGGTGGCATAGCTTTCAGCATCACAGCAACACGCAGCCACCTCAGTATGACAACCACCAACAGAAAGGTGGTGTGGTTCCGTGACTGGGAAATGACCCTGGGCCACAGAGCGCCGAATCTTAACTACTAGAGCACCAGGGCTGGCTGTGAAAACATTATGCTAACTGAAATAAGCCGGACACTAAAGGACAAATGTTGTATTCCACTTAAGTGAAATATTTAGAATAAGCAAATTCATAGAGATAGGAAGTAGATTAGAGGTTATTAGGGTCTGGGGGAGGGAGGAATGGGAAGTTTATGGACTGGACTGTGTCCCCACAAAATGATATGCTGAAGTCCTAACCCCCGATACTTCAGAGTGTAACGTTATTTAGAAATAGGTTCAGTGCAGATTGAGCCAGGTTAAAATGAGGTCATTAGGGTGAGCCCTAATCCAGTGTGACTGGTGTCTTTGTAAAAGGGGGAAATTTGGACACAGAGACAGAGACAGAGGGAAGATGATGTGGAGACACAGGGAGAAGACGGCCGTGTGACTGGAGTGACACGTCTACCACCCAAGGGACTCCAAGGATTGCCAGTAAAAAAAGCTAGAAGTAGCAAGGAAGAATTCTCCTCTAGAGCCATCAGAGGGAGCATGGTCCTGCCGACACCTTGATTTCGGACTCCTAGCCTCCAGAACTGTGAGACAATATATTGCTGTTGTTTTAAGCCACCTAGTTTTTGGTACTTTGTCAGTCACCCTAGGAAACTAACATAGGGAGTTATTGCTCAAGAGTTACAGAAGTTCTGTTTAGAGTGATGAAAAAGTTTTGGAAATAGAAAGTGGTGATGGTTGCACAACATTTTGAATGTAATGAATGCCACTGAATTGTACAATTAAAAATAGCTAAAGTGGGAAGGGACTGGCCCCGTGGCATAGTGGTTAAGTTTGTGCGCTCTGCTTCAGTGGCCCAGGGTTCACAGGTTCAGATCCTGGGCATGGACCTACGCACCACTTGTGAAGCCATGCTGTGGCAGGCGTCCCACATATAAAGTAGAGGAAGATGGGCACGGATGTTAGCCCAGGGCCAATCTTCTTCAGCAAAAAGAGGAGGATTGGAAACAGATATTAGCTCAGGGCTAATCTTCCTCACCAAAAAGAAAAAAAATAGTTAAAGTGGGAAATTTTTGTTGTATATATTTTACCACAATTTAAAGAAACTAATGTAATATACCAAAAATCATTTAATTGTACACTTTAAATGGGTAAATTGTATGACATGTGAATCCTAGCTCAATAAAGCTGTTAAAGAATAGTTTGCCTATGGAGAGGCAGAAGACCCAGAATAGCCAACACAATATTGAAAAAGAACAAAGTTGGAGGACCGATACTACCCGACTTCAAGACTTACTATAAAGCTACAGTAATCCAGACAATGTGGTATTGGTGAAAGAATAGACAAATAGATCAGTGGAACAGAGTAGAGAGCCCAGAAATAGAGTCACATAAATATTGTCAACTGATATTTGACAAAGGAGCAAAGATGAGAGTCTTTTCAACAAATGCAGCTGAAACAACTGGATGTCCACATGCAAAAAAATGACTCTAGACACAGACCTTACACAATTCACAAAAATTAACTCAAAATGAACCATATACCTAAATGAAAACACAAAACTATAAAACTCCTACAAGATAACATAGGAGAAAACCTAAGTGACCTTGAGTTTGGAAATGACTTTGTAGGCGGGGTGCCTGAAAGAAATCATGGATAAGCTGGACTGCATTAAAATTAAAAACTTCTGCTCTGCAAAAGACACTTTCAAGAGAATGAAAAAGTAGGCCGTAAACTGGGAGAAAATATTTGCAAAAGACGTACCTGATAAAGGACTATTATTCAAAATATACAAAGAACTCTTAAAAATCAACAATAAGAAAACGAACCACCCAATTAATAAAATGGACAAAAGACCTAAACAGGCACCTCACTGAGGAAGATATACAGATGGCAAACAAGCAAATGAAAAGACGCTTCACATCGTATGTCATTAGGGAAATGCAAATTAAAGCAGCCATGAGATACCATCACACATCTGTTACACACCTATACCCAACACCTATCAGAATGGCGAAAATCCAAAACACTGACACCACCAAATGCTGGTGAGGCTGTGGAGCCACAGGAACTCTCATGCATTGCTGTGGGAATAGCAAACGGTACAGCTTCTTTGGAAGATAATTTTGCAGTTTCTTACAAAACTAAACATACTCTTACCATACAACCCAGCCATCACACTCCTTGGTATTTACCCAAATGAGTTGAAAACTTATGTCCACACAAAAACCTGTACACAAATGTTTATAACAGCTTTATTCATAATTGCCAAAACTTGGAAGCAACCAAGATGTCCTTCAATAGGAAAATGGATAAATAAACTGGGGTACATCCAGACAATGATATATCATTCAAGACTAAAAGGAAATGAGCTATCAAGCCATGAAAAGACAAGGAGAACACTAAACACATCTTACTAAGTGAAAGGAGCTGATCTGAAAGGTCTACAAACTATGATTCCAACTATATGACATCCTTGAAAAGACAAAACTAGGAGACAGTAAAACAGATCAGTGGCTGCTCGGGGTTAGGGGAGAGGGAGGGATGAAGAGGTGGAGCAGAGAATTCTGGGGCAGTGAAACTACTCTGTATGATATTATAGTGGTGGATACATGTCATTACACATTTGTCCAAATCCGTGGAATGTATAAGAGTGAGCCCTAATGTAAACGATGGACTTTGGGTGATACTGAGGTGTCAATGTAGGGTCAATGATTTTAACACATGGAGCACTCCGGTGGGGGATGTTGATAGTGGGGGAGGGTGTGCGGGGTGGGGAGGTATATGGGAATTCTTTCTGCTCAATTTGCTGTGAACTTAAAACTGCTCTAAAACATAAAGTCTATTTTTTTAAAAAATCCAAATGCTGGCACTGTCCAGAACATTTTAACAGGTTTATTTATAATAGTTATAAAGTTGAATTACTAAAAAAAAAAAAAAAAAGTTGGAGGCCACTGCATGAGGGCATTTATACATGATTAACAGCTCAGAGTTAGTGACCTTACCACAGGGATGAAGGGGAAGAGATCATACAGGAGAGCAGAGGACCAGTGATGACAGGAGCCTCCTCCCTCACCCCCAGGAAGACCGGGAAGACGGTGCCTGAGGGAAGCCTGCGGAGAGCTGTGGGGCTAAAGCAAGTTGCTTAACGGCTCTGTGCTGCGGTTTCCTGATCTGTGAAATGGGGGAAATATTGGTATTTAATATTAATTGATATTTAATATTGTGAATATTAAATCAGTTAATTCATGTGAAGTGCCGGGAACTGTGCCTGTCACATAGTAAGCACTGTGTCAGGATTTGTAAATAGGACTCAGAACAATGGACACGTTGCCCTGGGAAGCTCCTCTCGCTTGCTGCTAGGTGAGCCTGGGGAGGAAACCGTGGGGCGAGAGAGTTAGCATTTACTGAGAGCCAATGATGCTGTACCAGGTGCTCACTTAATTTCCCCCCAGTTGTGAGGTGGGAACTATCCTTCCAGGTTTACACAGAACTGGAGGTTCACAGAGTTCAAACGATTTGCCCAAAATCACATAGCGAGGTAGAATGACCGAGCCAGGACGAAGATTGGGTCTCCATGACAACAAACCAAGCCCCGCTCTTTCTACTCTACTCTGCCAAGCTCCTGGTACCCCAATTACCAATGAGACAGAGGAGGGGTGCAGAGGGCCATGTCTCCATCTTCAGCAGCCAGTTTGGAGCTGGGCGACACATTAAGAAGACTATCACAGTTCTCTCCTGTGCTGAAGACTGTGTCAGGGATTGGAATGAGCAATGCACTTGACCTCAGAAAATGTGGCAGGAGTCCCAGCTCCACCCACTACTAGTGTGCGGCCATGGGCAAATCACTTTGCCTCACTGTGCCTCAGTTTCTTCATCTGTAAAATGGGAATAATAACTATCCAGACTGTGTGGGTACTAAAGGAAGCAACAAATCTAGAAATATCTAGCAAGGGGCTGGCATACAGAACATACCCGACTCATGTTTACAGAATGTGACCCCCCCACTGTCACCTCCTATACCAGGAGAGAAGAGAGGGATGGGATCAGGCCCAGGGCCCAGAGCTCCCCTCACCCCATCACATGCCATTTCTCCAGGAGGGAGGAGGCTTAGAGTCCCATCCCCACTCACTGCCCATCAGGGAGGGAGTCGGGGAGGGGAGCCGGAAGTTCCCCCCGGAAGTTCCCATACACACAGACACACCCCCTTCTACACAGCCCTCTGTGAGGGGTCGCACTACGGTGTCCTGTCCCCCATTCTCCAGGGCATGGCAGAGACCACAGCTGTGGTCCAGCTGTGGAACCCAGCGCAGCCTCCGACTGGCCGCATGCCAGAGACAGGAAGCTGGGAAGAACTGTACGTGCTGGGGAAGAGAGCTGTGCTGCTGGACACCAGGGAGGGGCGGACACCAGAGGCTGGAGCTGGGCCGGGCCTTGTGAGTGCACCGTGTAGAAAGGACTGTCCTGGAAAGCCATGCAGGGTCACTGTCACCTTTCATTGCCTGGAGGGCTCTGGGGGTGGGGTGTGAGAATAAGCCCCTGGAGAAGGTGGGGGAAAAAAGAGCACTAGGTTGGGAGTCTGGAGACCTAGGATTTAGTAAGACTTTGTCACCAGCTCATTGTGTGACTTGCACTAGCCCCTTCCCCTCCCTGGCCTCTTGTTTTCCCGCCTGTGAACCTGGAAGTATTTATTGAGCTCTCTGTGGAGACACAATTCTAGGAAACACACTAGCGGACAAGGCAGAGTCCATTTTCTCCTGGAGCTTTCATGCCACCAACAAACAAGCAAATATATAATAGGAAAAGTGGGGAAATGTCTATGAAGAATCATAAAGTGATGTGAGGTGACAGAGAGTAAGGGGTCTGGGATGGCCTCTCTGAGAAGGTGACATAAGCAGAGGAAACAAGGAAGGGGGCCATGTGAATATCTAGAGGAAGCACATTCTGGGCAAAGGGAAGAGCGAGTGCAAAGGCCCTGAGGCAAGCATATGAGGCAAGTTGAAAAAACAAACTCAGGAAGCAGCAAGGCTGGAAAGGAATGAGTGAGAGGAGACGAAGGCCAAGGTAGGTAGTAGTGCCCAGCTAAGGGAGCCTGAAGGCCATTGTAAGGACTTTGCATTTTACTCTGAACTGATCAGTGGGCCCCAGGAAAGCGAGGCCTGGGCTTGAGTGCAGAGCCCACCTGGTGTTTGTGTGTGTGTGTGTGTGTGTGTGTGTGTGTGTGTCTGTAGCATCTTTGACCTCTGCTCACATTTACCCTGGGGTCCTAGCTAGGTCCTTCAGAAAGAGATGGTAATAGGCCAGGGACCAGGGTGAGGTGTCAGGTGTGTAAGGCTAGAGTGAGTGAGGCATTTGGCTCAGGTGCAAAACTGAAGAGGGCACCAAAAAGTCAATAGTTGTGATAACCAATATTTTCCTACCATATATCTAATAATCAAAATTAATATAAAAAAATTCATGATGAACAAAATGCCAACATTTTAAATAAAGCCAGGATCTAACCCTGAACTTGCACCATCCTATCTCACTCACTTCACCCTAATCCCAGCCCTGGTTCCAAGTGAACTTTATTTATAAAAATAGGCAGTTGGCTGGCAGGGCTATAATTCGCTGATTTTGTTTTTTTAAATACTGGATTAAAACGTTACTTATCTTGGTACCCTCCTAAATGTTGCACCCCAGGCGAGTGCCTCACTTCCCTCACACTGGTCCTGGCCCTGGAAAACAATGAGATGATTGGGTTCCATACTGAAGGCCCCAGTAGTCATCCCTCCTGAGGCGCAGAGAGGTGCAGGGACTTCCCCAAGGAAACACGTGGATGGTGGAGCTGGGATCTGAACTGGTGTCCCATGCCGAGATTCACCCCCTGCCCATCACACCCTGTCGTGTTCTGTCCTGGAATGTTGATTTTAATGTGTTAATTTTTTTTTTTAACTTTTTATTCGAGTATAGAAGCGCGTGTACCTAAAATATTCAGCTTGCAGAATTTTCACAAACTGAGCACACCTGTATAACCAACATGTGAGATTCAATTTAAAGCATATTTTATATTTCCAACAAACCAGACGTATTAGTACTGGGCCAGATTCAGAGGACTTTTGAGCTCAAGCAAGCAACTTCAGACAGTAAGACTGGGGTACTGGCCTGATCCAGAGTTTAGGGGCCCTGGAGAGTGGTTGAGAAGCAGGGGGGCGTTGGCGTAGCATGGGAGTCTGTGGTTGGGGAAGGGGTCCTATACGCAAGAGAGGACAGAGAAAGAAGGTGGGGGCTGCCCTGGAGACAACATCCGTTCCCCTTATCCGCCCCCCGCCCTCCCCCCAACCCTTGGAGGCGGTGAGGCCTAACTCGCGGGCCCAGGTAAGCCGGTAAGAATGGAGCAGTCGCCAAGCCCCAGCGCGGGCGCGTCCCGGTGACTCAGCCCTTGCCAGGAAGGGGGAGTCACCCTGCTCTCCAGGGCTCCCAGACAGCAACTTGATCGGGCCTCGCTCCCCGGGTGCCAGGCCAGGCCCCCGCAGCAGGCAGCCCTGCCCCGGGAGCGGGACCCCCTCCTCCCGGCCCTGGGCCCCCTCTTCCAGCCGCAGCCACCTGGGCTCATCGCGGGGACGCGGCCGCGGGTGGCGAGAGCGCGGCGGGCCCCGTGGAGGCCACGGCGGTCCCGGCCGCGACGGCGCCGCGAGGACCTTCGAGTGCTGTAAGTAGCGACTGCGGGGACCGGAAGAGACCAAGGAAAAGCCCCAAGTCCCTCACGCGGTCCCCCGCGTCCCAGCCCTCGCTTCAAGCGCGGGCTGGAACACGAGACTAGGAGAACTGGCCTGGCGCCGCCGCCGCCGCCGCCTCCCTAATTGCTCACTGGCCCTCGTGGTGGCGAGCCCAGACTCGGCTCCCAGGCGGCCCGGGTCAAGTGTGGCCGAGACGCTGTCACCCCAGCGGGTGGCCCCACCTGAGGATCATCCCACCGGCCCGCCCAGCCCCACGGGCGGGCCGCAGGCTCCATGCCCTCCCCTATTCTTGGGGGCCTCGTCCCCGGGTCACGCTGAGGGTACTTGAACCCCCTCGGACTGCCGGGCGGCGCCTCCTTCCCATCTCCACGGCCCTGAGGAGGGACCCAGCGCACAACTCCAGATGTGCCGCCAGGCTGTCCCCGCCTGGAGGGGCCCCGTCTCTCCCCTTGCCCCGCGCGCCCGCAATGTGGAAGGCCTCGGATTCCAGGACGGAGCCAAAGAAGGGCTGAAGTCGGAGAACCTCTCTTTGCCTCCAAAGTTGGTTTTCGGACACAAATTCCCAGGCACAGCTGGTAGGGGCTGTGGGGTCAGGGATGCGCCAGGCTCCTACGGGACACGGGAGGCTAGATGGTCACTAACCGGATTTCCCGGAGGTACAACTTCTGGAGGGATGGGCACCAGGTCGGTGAGCCCCAGACCCCGGCGGAGACCGAAGGGGTGGGCAAAGGCGGCCGGAGGAACTTGATCACTCCCATCTTTGGGACAACGAGATTTGGGGGCCACAATTATTCAGACAATTGGCTCGAGGTGGTTGTGGTCACAGTGATTTCTCTCTCTCGTTTTCTGATTTTCCTCAAACTTCTGCAGAGTTTAGGACAGGCGAAGGAGAATGCGCAGTCCGGTCTGCAGCCCCTCGGGGCGCTGGGCCTGGGGGGGGGGCGGAGATCTGGGGAGACTGGGGCCCAGCTCTGCAAGCTCAGAGGAAACGCCCGGAGACGGCTTCCTGTGGGGGCTTCGGCCGCGGCGCCCCGCGGACAGACGTGTCCGGCCCAGGCAGCGCCCAGCCTGGCGTGGGGGAAGGGACGTGGTGGGGGGACGACTGGGAAGGCGAGGAGGGGGCGGGGAGAGGGTGGGCCAGGGAAGAGGGGAGGGGAGAGGCGAGCAGGGGAGGAGCGAGGGGCTGGAGGGAGAGAAGGAAGAAGGAAGGGGGCGAGCGGCGCGAGCTGGCGCCGAAATGGGAGAAAGGAGCGAGTGAGAGGGGAGGGGGCGCGGGGCGAGCACCGAAGAGCCGAGCGGCCCCTGGGCTGGGGCGCCCGCGGCGGGCGCGCATGGCAGGCCCCGCGCGGTGATCGGGCGGAAAGTCGCGCGCAGCTTGCACAGTAAGTTAGTCGGGGGCCGCGCTGGGAAGGGGGGAGGCGCGCGTCTGCGGCTGGATCACCCCTGCCAGTCCCCCTTTCCCCGCACGCGCAGGGGGAAGGTCGGCCCCGCCCGCTGAGCCCTGTTTTCCACAGGTCCCGAGCCGATGTCCCAGGTGAGTGGCCAGCCCTCCCCTCACTGCGACGCGCCCCATGGAGCCCCCAGCGCAGCTCCGGGCCCAGGTAGGACCGGGATGGAGAGCGAGGCTGGACGAGAGCGGGGTAGGCGGCTCGTGGGGTCGGGGGAGGTGGGGGAGTGTTAATTCTCCCCCTTCCTCCCTGAGACGCGGGGAGGCGGTTCGGGGAGCTCGGGTGGAGGGGGGGGCGAGGAGTCTGGGTATCGGGGAACCGGTCCAAGGAGAGCTGAGGGCTGGGGTGATGGGGGCAGGGCCCGAACGGAGGCGGCGGCTGCGCCAAGTTGGCTCCGACTCCCCCTACTCCCAACACCAGACACACACACACACCGCAGTGTCTGTCTGTCCGTCTGGGACTTGTGTCCCAGCCGTTTCTGCCCAGTGTGTAAATATTTATGGGGGCCTCAGGCAGGAGTAGGGGGTGTCTGAGTCCTTCTCTCCTTCCCTTCCTCCAACCCAACCAGAGCCTAGCGATTCCCCAAACTTTTGTGGGCCGAGAGCGGCTACAGGACCCGGCCCCTCCTCTCCTTGCCATCTCGTCTCACTCGCCTTCCTCCCCACCCGAGCCTGGCGAGTCCCTGCGGCTCCTACACACACACACACTCACACACACAGACACACACACACACACACACTGACTCCAACCAAGTGCCCACAACCGGAGTGAAATGCCCCTTCCCCAACTCACTGGGTCTGTAACCTCCCTGGAATTCCTGCGGGAGCGTCATGACCCAGCCCGGTTTGTGACTCCCTGAGGGGTCTGAGGAGGAAGCCCTTGGGCCTGTGGCTCTCAGTCCCTTCTCCTCACTGAGGGTCACAGTGGAACCCAGGGTCAGGGAGAAGTCAGGAACACGTGGATCTGTGCAGGGGCAGGGGTGTGGAGTGCTGGAGTGGAGGCCCAGATTTCAGGACTTCAAAGCCAGCTCTAGGTCAGTGTAATTCTTCTGCTTTCCTCTGACCCACCCCCTTCTCGCTTTCTCCCCCTTCGAGTCTCTGAATCATGAAGGTCTGGTCCTGGACCTCTGACACTGACTCCCTGCGCTGCCTTGGACAAGTTCCGTCCCCTCTCTGGCCTCAGTCTCCACATCCGCCCATCCGGGCTTGTCTGCCTGTTTGGAGGGGCCTGTCTCAGCTCTCCCATCTGCCTGGTGTGGACGCTGACACTCTAGATGCCCAGGGCTGTGGAGGTGGTGGGGAAGGGGTCTCCTAAACCAGAGGGAGGACAAGTGAGACATGTCTGGCCGGGAGCCAGTGCATAAATGAGACTAATGTGGCTGCTGCACATCCCTGCTAACCCTCAGATCCCTCCTCTCTGCCGGGCCCCTGGAGCAGGGACTTGGGGGGAATAAGTTCCTCCAAGAACTGGCTCCTTCAGCTGCAGAGAGAGCTTGAGGCAGGGGGTGGGGAAGGCTCTTTCTCTGTCTGTGAACCTTCTCTCTCCCTCTCCACCTCTCACCCCTCCTCTCTTTCTCCCACTGTCTCCTGCTTTCTTCCTCTGCTTATCCATTTTCTCTGCTCTCTTCTCCACTGCCTCCTTCCAAGATCCCCCCCCCCCCCCGGGGCCAATTCTGAGCCCCAGCAGGAAGAGGAGGGGGCTAAATGTGCTCAGGGCAGGGGACAAGGGCCAAGGTGGGCCACTGGAAGGGTTAAGCCCTGGCTGTAACTTGAGGCCCCCCAGCACCTCTGCGAGCCCCCTCCCCAGCCTGGGCTGGGCCAGACAATGTGGCTTTCATAACAGAGGAGGCCTAGCTCTGTCGCCTTGGGAGAATGAGCTTGCTGCCCAGGAAGCCCAAACCGCAGGAGACCCAGCCAAAACCCCACAGACGCCTAAATCCGAGACCAGAATCCCCCACACTCCCTGCTGAGCGCTGACAGAACAGCAAGGCCATAGCGATGCCCCCAGGGGCCCTGCTGGCAGGATAGCCGGGGATCAAGTCAGCCCCTCCCCGAGCCACCCAAGATGCAGTTGGGGTGCAAGGGACTCTGGGCAGCTCTGGTTGGGGCAGGTGGCCAAGCCCCCACCCCCTTGGCTCCACCAGTGGCCTCCCCACCCACCCCTGAGAGCCCCGGGAGCCTGGCTCCCTAAGCCACAGCAGATTTCTGCCCAGCACTGGGGCGTCACATTCCTGCTCTTGGTTCTAAATTGAATTTCCTGGGGAATTGGAGCCTTCAGACCTAAAATAAAACCAACTCGACCCAGCCTGACTGGTCAGCTCAGGCCCTCTCCCGTCCTCAGCCTGTTGGTCTGGGACTGTGACCACTGTTTCACACGTGTGCATCAAGGGAGTCCACATCCTCACTTTCTTGGGGTTGGGGCCAGGTGCCACCCCTAATCCTTACTGTCCCATTCTCTCCTTCCCCTGACCCGGCGTCATTCCAGACTC
This sequence comes from Ceratotherium simum simum, assembly GCF_057802395.1. Lineage (NCBI taxonomy): Eukaryota > Metazoa > Chordata > Mammalia > Perissodactyla > Rhinocerotidae > Ceratotherium > Ceratotherium simum. The sequence continues at coordinate 42,501,402 of NC_141912.1, forward strand.
CAGAACCAACAGACGTTTGCCCAGTGCCCACTAGGGGTGTGGAGATGAATACTGCTACCCCTGCAAGGGAGTGAGCTGGGGAGGGCTGCAGGCTGGTTGAGGAGCCAGGACTTCACTATTAGGTTATAATCAACAGCAGGAGGCGCTGGGTGCTAGGTTCTCAGTAAGTGGGCCACTCAGAGGAGGGCCTATTGGCTCCGGGGTCAAGGAAGGCTTTCTAGAGGAGGAGGTGAAACTCGAGCTGGGTCATGAAGGATGCACTGGATTTGGGGAGTGGGAAAGGGGAGGGGTAGCACCTTCTGGTCAAGAGGAATAATGTAAGCATGGGTGGATTGGTCAGAAGGCCCAGAGTGGCCTGGGGCTGTGGAGAGGTCAGTTGCCTGAAACGCAGGATCCTTGTCCCTTGATTAGGTTGGAGATGTAGACTGAGGCCTTGAACACCAAGCCAAGGAGAGACTGGAGTGTGGGGCTCCGGTCACTACTCTCTGAGCAGATCAGGTCCTGGCCTCTCTCCCGAAGATAGTGGGAGCTCCAAGGGGGCAGCCTGACCCACTGACCCTCAAGACAATGGAAAGGGCCGGACTTGAGGGACCAGGCATTGGAGCTCCAGAACAAGGGCCCTGTGGGCACTTTCTAGGTTTGGAGAGAACCCATCCCACCTGGAAGAGGTCCCTTCTACTCCTTCTTGGTCCAGGATCACCCCTCCACTTGGAGGACGGCAGGCAGAGGGAGCCTCCAGGGTCCTTGCTGAGATTGCTAGACTCTCAGCCTTCCCTCTTGGGCTGACGGATTTAAACATGACTTTTCCACTCCCTTCTGGGCATCTTTCCAGAACTTGGGGCATTGACCAGAACCTTATCCTGTGCTAGGGGTGAGAGTGTGTCGAGGCAAAGGGCTGTCACCTTTCTATATTTCCCCCTTGTAGATGAGGACCCGTGAAAGGGGAGGTGCAGGCCTGGGGGCTTCTGCTCAGAGACGCCACCAGCACTGATGGCCCCCTGTGCTCCTTAAACAAAGGTGGCCCTCTGGTCAGCTGGAGCAGGTATGCAGCTGGGTGAGCAGATGGCACCTCCGGGGAGGACAGCGCCCCCACCAGGGCCTCCAGCCCCACCCCTGGCCTCCTTGGCAGGCGACTTTATGTAGAACGGGAGTTGCACATCCGCACTGTGGCCCTTGGCCTTTGCTGGCCACCCCTTCCCTCCGGCCCACCCCACATTTCTACCCTCTTGCATGTCCCTCCGGGAGTCCTCCTCAGAGATATTCTCCCCTGTGTGGGTGGACAGCAGTGTCTCATGGTCCCAAGAAGGAAAGCTGGGCTCTTTCCGTGTCTTGATGATTGAGCACTGGGACTTCACCTCTGGTCTGGATTCTCTGCTCCGTGTGCTCCTGGTGAGAGCTGTTTCTTGGTCCAGCATCTTGGCATCCGGGCCCTCTGGGCAGGATCTCATTCGCAAATCGGGTCTTCCTGCCACTTCTCGTTCCTTCTCGTCCTGTTTCCATGTCTCCGGGCACTCAGCACAGTTTCCTCTTCTGACCTCGGTGTTGCTCTCTCGGGCATCTGCCAGGTCCCCTCTCCTGCCCCTCCTGGCTCCGGGAGGTCTGTCCCTCTGAGTGTCCAGGTCAAGATGACTGGACTGGATTTTCTTTCCTCCCTAGTTTCTTTCCAAGGTCTGGTGCTCATCCTAGAATGGCAGGTTTTCTGCAGGAAGGGCCTCTTCGGGACTCAGTCTGTGCTCTCTATAATTTTCTGTTCCCACCAGATTCGAGAACGCCAGCCCTGTAGGTGACTATTAGGAGAGAATGCCCAGAGAGTGGCCACACTGGGGGAGGAGGGCAGAGATGGGGACCAATGTCCCTACCCCTTCTTTCTCACCTTCCTCTCTCTCCAACCCTGGGGGCCAGGAAAGCTGCAGTCCTGGTTTCTTCTACTACAGGACCCAGGAGAAAGCCCGGGAAGTGACCACAGGCCCGCCATGCCCCTGCTATCGTTCTAGGCCTACCAAAGGCTGTGGTGTCCCTCGTTCACCCTGTGGTCTTGGTTCCTGCTGCTCTTCTCGAAATGTCCTTTTCTTCTTTGCTGATTGATTATTCAAGACCTAGTGTGGGCATTGCCTTCTCCTGGAAGACCCCTAGACACACACAACACCCCCTGGGATAAGTGCCCGTCCTCTGCACTCTCACAGTTCTTATAGCTTCCCCCACTGTAACTCTTGCCCCTCGGTGTGTGTGACTGCCCCGCACTCCACCCCTGATGGAGAAGTCCTGAGGCGGTGACTTGGTCTTTCTCATTTTGGTCTACCCAGTGCTTGACGTATTGTGAGGTGCATCACGGCTGCTTGATATGTGTTGAATCAAACAGCACAGGGAGGGAGGGAGGGAGGAAGAGAGAAGGAGGGCGGGCAGGTAGGTGGGTTTGTGGATGCAAGTGTTCGCTAATGGCCCCCCACAGGCAGGGCACTGCTAAGCATTTCATTTACTCTTTGAAACCCTGAGGGATATGCATTAGGACCCCCCTTTACACACAAGGTAACCCAAGACCCGGTAACTTGCCCCAGCTGGTAACTAGTAAAAACCAGGGCTGGGGTCTTCCAGCATCTCCCTCAGGCCTTTTTTATTACACCACATGGGAGAGTCCACGCTTCCAGTTCAGGGCCCTGGCAAGATGCCTTGGGGCCAAAGGCCAGAGCTGGGCAGGCCCCTCCCTTCCTGGGACCGAGGACCCAAGCCCTGAGCCTCCCTCTTTATGCCAGCTTGGACCATGTCCTCAAGAGTCATGTCTGAGCTGCTGTAGACCAGCTCAGGGCTAGATGACACCTCGGATGTCATCTCCACTCGCCTGCTCCCCCCTCTCCCAGCTCTGTGATCTTCCCAAAGCCATTTGACTTCTCTCATTAACCCAGATGGTGAGGGGGGGCTCTCAACAGGCCCAAAGAGTAGATGGGGCTCGAGGGAACTGCCCCCCTGCCTCCCTGGAGCAGCAGCAGGCAACATGAGGGGTCCCCAGTACAGAACTCTGGGGCCCTCAGGAGTTGCAGGAGCCCCAGCCCCTCCCTCCTCCCTGCCTCAGCTCCTGTCTCCAGGCAGGGCCTGTGGTTTTCCCTGTGCAGGTGTGAGCACGCCAGCTCTGCCTGTGCTCTCTGTGCCACCCACCTGGGGCCTCCGGGGCCTCTGTCCCCCTGGCTAGGGGAGACCAGGGTCTTTGGAACAATGGCTGCTCAGCGGTCTCTGTGGATCAGAGGCCGCAGAGGGATGCTCAGGACCCAGGGAGGCAGCTGAGCCCCTTGATCGTCCCTTCCCCTCAGGATGCTCCCATCCCCCAGACCTGCGAGCTCAACCTTCATTGATCCCTCTAATTATCCTCCTCCTCTCTTACCCCCGCTCATTTGGAGACAACTCAGAGAAGGACCATATGTAAGCCCCTCTGTTCTCTGTGATTGATTCCGCTTCTATTTCCAGGCCTAGTCTGTGTCTCTATCCCTCTGCCCCTCTGGGTGTGTCTCTCCCGATCTCTGTGTGTGGTGTATATGGCTGAGTATGGCCTTTCTCTTCCTCTCCCTCTGTCTCCCTGTGTCCCTCTCCTCTCCCCATGCCCTTTGGTCTCTGCATCTCTGAGTCTCTCATTTCTTTGTCTCCCCTGCTCCCAGCATGGCATGTATGGGGGGTGGGGGCACCTCTTGAGGCCCCTGTCATTCCGACACCACAACGTGGGGTCTGATGACAGACTCAGGCTGCGCCCTGCACCCTGTAATTGACCGGGCCCGCCTCTGGCCCCAGGACCCCAGCTTCACCTTCCCTGCCCTCTGCTCACTCTCAGGCCTTCCCACTCCCGGTGCCTGAGGGGTGGGAGCTCAGGCCCCCATCTGCCTCCCTCCTCCATCTCCCTAACCTTCTCCCCTGGGCCTGGGGGCCCTAGTGTGGCCGCTCAGGAGCTGCGGGTTTGAAGGTGGCTCCGTTTCTGTTTCCACCCACCCTGCGCAGAGGGGCTGAGCCCGTCGCTGTAATTACATGTGGCTGCTGTCCGCCTGGTCCCAGCCCTCAGTGGCCATCTCTCTGTCTGTCTTCCTGCTCGTAGCCCCTCCGCCTCAGGCCCAGTCCCTCACCTCACCCCCAGGTTTCTCTGACTCTTTCTCTTGCTATCATCCTCTCTCTCACCCAATTTCTCACTATCTGTCTCCCGCTTGCTTCTTCATCGCCTCTCCTCTGACCCTGTCTTTTTCTTCCTCCCCATCGCTGAGTCTCCCTCCTGCCCCCGGCTGTCTGCCTCTCCATCACTGGGTTTCTGCGGCTGTCTCTTCCCGCGCCCCGTCTCCGTCTCCCGCATTCTGATGCGCTATCTCTTGGCTTCTACCTTTCACTATCCCTTTGATTCTTTCTCTCTCCCTGTCACTCTTGATGCCTGTCCCTATCTCTCCATCGCTGACCAGCTGTCTGTTCTCTCCCAGGCTGTGTTTCTGCCCCTTCTCCCCTCTCCATCTGTACCACGTGTCTCTGGCCCCCTCCGTGGCACCACACACACGCCTGCACACACGTGCACACACACACACTCACATCCTTGCTCACTCACAGGTTGTGGTTTGGGAGCTTTCTATTTTGGAGTCCGGAGCTGTTGCCAGATAGGGTAAGGGCTGGGTCACTGGTACAGAGAGAGAGTGAGGGCTCACGGCGTTCTGAGCTGTGGGGAGGGGACCAGGGCTGGGAAAATAGACCTCAGTCGTCTGCTTTTTCCCCAGCCCAGACCGCATCCCTCCTACCTGGGCTGGAGGTAGTAACAGGATCCACTCACCCTGCGGAGGCAGCGCTAGAGGAGGGCTCCCTGGAGGAGGCGGCACCCTCCATGCCCCAAGGCAACGGTCCTGGGGCCCCCCAGGCCCTGGACAGCACTGACCTCGATGTCCCCACAGAAGCTGTGACACGTGAGTCCTGGGGGACTAGGGTATGGGGGTGGCAACATGTAGGGGTTGCACTGAGGAATCCAATCCAAATGGGCAGGCAAAAATGCAGTGGGTGCCCGTGGGAGCCCAGCATTGGGCCAGGGCCTTGAGGTGTGGGTAGGGGAAAGGTGTGTGACACGGTCACTGTCCTTTCTGTCTAGGAAGAAGACCTCCATGTACAAAGTGATTAGTACAAAATGAGTGTGGACAGGATCCAGACAGTATAGCTCAGGACAAGAGAGTGGGAGGTTGTGTGGAGAGAGGTGCCCCTCGTCTCAGAAAGAAGCTGGGGGCCGTGCAGGGAGCGAGAGCCCGGGCAGCCCCATCTTTCAGGGCATCGAGGACAAGAAGGAAGGAGAGACGCCGTCAGTTGCCCTGGGCAGAAAGGAGCAAAATTCAGCTCTGTTCCCAGGCTTGGCTCACCCTCCAAGGAGGTCCTGGGAGGGAGCGAATTCCCCACCCTGCCCCTCAAGAGCAGGGAAGGGGCAGCCAGAATCATTTTGTAGTTACTAATAAGATGTGCACAATCTATAGACGTATTTGCACCTTCTGACTTTCTTTCACTGAATGATCTCACGTGCTCTCCAGATCAGCCTGTGGTGAGGCAGTGGGAGAGCCATGGCCAAAACCATTTCACAGATGAGGAAACTGAGGCATAGAGAGCACTCACCCTGGACACAGGCTGAGGAACCCAGGTCCCCGGCCCAACACTGTCTCCCGTGCCCGCCTGCCCATCTGGCACGGCCGAGCAGGCAGCTGCCTCAGCCAGGGCATCTGGGGCTAAGCTGGACTCCCTGGAAGTCGGGATTACTGAATCCCACCAGCGCCCTGCCCTCCGCCTCCTCCAGACACACCCACCAGCAGGGTTTAGAGAAGAGGTCAGCGCCGTGGCCACGGAGGGGTCTGGGTGGGAGCTGGACAGACACTCCGGTGTCTATGGGCCTGAGTGTTTGCTCTGTGACTCAGCCGCCATGGCCACGGCCACAGGCGAGCTCTGTCTGCCCGAACCTCCCGGGGCCCTCAGCTCACCACACGCCCGCCCTCTGGTCACTGTGCCCATGTTTAGGCAGCAGGGCAAGGGGCACTGAAGTTGGCCAAGGACCGAGTCCAGTCACCCCCCGTGGGGCCAAGAGGTAGGGGAAGGATGATTCAGGCCTGGCCACTTCCCATGGCCTTACCCCTGTTTACCCAGAGACAGGCACTAGCCAGACCTCGGGGCCTCTCCAGAGCCCTGTCTCCCATCCTCTCCCTGACTCCCCGCCTTATCCTTGCTTCCTTTCTCCCCATCGACATCCCCTCCCCCTCTGCTTCCTAGCTGTGGAAACTTTGGCAAGTCTTATCCTCCCTGGGCCTCAGTCTTCTCATCTGTGAAATAGGGCCAATCATAGTAGATCTATCATGATGTTTAAAGTCACTGCCCATAAAGCTCTTAGCACTGTGTCTGGCACCTAGTAACAGTTCAAAACGTGTACACTGCTAGTTAAGAGAGTGGTGACTGTTGTGACAGTAGCAGCTCATTCCCCAGTCCCTTGTCTCCCAACCTCTGCCCCCACCTTGCCCCTCTGGCCTCTGAGCCCCAGCATTTAGCCTCCAGGCTGGTCCAACCTCTGACACTTACTGGCTGTGTGACCTTAGACAAGTTACTGTACTTCTCTGGGTCTCAGTTTTCTCATCTGTAAAAGGAGGATACTGCCCCATAGAGACATGAGAGGATTCAGTGAGAGAATAATTAGCTTGCCAAGTGCTTAGAACAGTGGCTGACATGCAGTAAGTGTGCAGTGATGGGACCATTGCTGGAAGGCCCAGCCCCCTCAGTCAAGGGAAGCAGTGAGGCCACCTTCCCCTCTCCTTAGCCTCCAGGGACCCCCAGATGTCTCCTTCCACCACAACTCAAACACAGAGCCCCAGCCTGGGGGGAGTTGGGGATCCAGACCCCAGTGCCTAAGTGATGGAAGGGTCCCACATTTGCATATTTACAGAGGTCCTCAGGCCAGAGGGTCCTGCCCAGGAGTCAGGGGCCCCGAGCAGCTGAGGGGTCCCAGAGCTCTTGGTGACCCCTTCTCAGTCCCCTCTCCCAACACACACACACCTGCCCTCATCTCTTGAGAACAGAACCGTGCCATCCAGGTGAGCACACCTCAGTGAGGCGAAGAAAGGAACTGGGTGTTTTGGGGGGGATCTCCAGGGCCAGCTTCCCTGCACCCCACTGATAAGGCTGAAATCTGGTCCCTCAGCCTGGGATGGAGCCTTGGGGGTTCCTGGCCTTGAGGGTCTCCCTGCTGGCCTCCCTCTTCCCTTCTTCTCTCCGTCCTCACGCAGACCCAAGGACCCCTCAGCAAACTCCTCTGCCAGCCGCCCCACGGAGGCCGGACAGGGCAGGGAGCTAAGCCGGAAGGAGCAGGAGATAGAGGGGCTCCTGTGAGGAGCCCCTGGATTCCAGGGCCGGGGCGTTCATCTCCAAACAGATGTTTCCAATAAATCACCCAGCACACGAAGGGCAAAAACAGCTGGGGCCTTGGCAGGGACCGAGGCGAACCTTAACTGCTTCGCTGCTGTCTTCCAGCCGAACCATCCCTGTCCCTCCACCCGCTACCGCACCTCCCTTGCCAAAGTCCCAGGACCCCAAGGCAGGAGAGTAGATTTCGTGTGGGGTAAGAAGGTGGCATCCAGGGCTCTGAGCCCCTCCCCTGCCCCTCTGTCGTTTCTGGAATGAGCGCTGGCCTGGGGGTCAGGAGCTGCTATTCCATGGTGTGCCCCTGGGCAAGTCAGTTGTGCTCTCTGGGCCTCAGTTTCTCCACGTGCAGAATACAAGCCCAGCAGCGTGACCTGTGGTGTCTCTGGGAATGAAGCAGGCAGGGTTAGCACAGCGCTCTGGCAGCTGTGCGGCCCCCGCGCTTTCCCCCATCACCCTTTCTCATCATCTCTCTAGGCCAGCCTCAGGGGAGCCCCTTGAGCTGCACCCCACTAGTGGCGAATGGCTCTGGCCATCCCTCGGAGCTGGGCAGCGCCAGGCGGGCGGGGAACGGTGCCCTGGGCGGCCCCAAGGCCCACCGGAAGTTGCAGACACACCCGTCTCTCGCCAGCCAGGGCAGCAAGAAGAGTAAGACCAGCAGCAAATCGGCGGCCTCCCAGATCCCTCTCCAGGCACAGGAAGGTGAGCACCCCCGCCCCGCTCCCTGGGAGAGGCCTCCAGAGCCGGGGCCTCAAAGCACGAGGCAGGGACCACATCTCTGCCAGGTTGCTGGTGAGAAGTACAGAGTCGCGGCCTCACACCAGGCGCACCAGATCTGAACCTCTGGGTGGGGCCCGGGAGTCTGGGTTTTGACAAGCCCTCTGGTGCAAGACTCTCAAATCAGAGAACCTTGCAAAGTACACCTGTTGGGTACGGTGAGGCATGTCTACGTTCTCAAGGCCAACCCCTTCCCATCCCTGCTCTCCCCGAGTCGCTGTAACAAGGAATGGAGCCATCTGGGCTAAGCCAGCTTAAACCACCCCATTTCTGGACACAGAAATTTTCCTCAAGGAGTGGACCATCTGTTTAGTGAGAGCAGAACACTTAGCAGAATAAAATGATGCACCATCAGATGTTTAATTGGAGGTGGGGCGGGGGCTGCAAGGTGCAGTGGGAGGGCGGAGGACCCAGATACACCAGCCATCGTTCCTCCAACACAAAGGTCCTCGGCAGGGCCACCCTGGGAGCCCCACTATGCGTCAGTTCAGCATGAGTGACAGCTGCCTGTAGCTCAGCGGTGCCCCAGAATTTTTAAGTGATTCCTGTCCATGTTAGGGGACTCTGGCCTGGTGCTCTGCAAACAGGATTCAGTGTACACATTTGCACATATCGTGTTCATAAACCTTCCCACCCACGGAGCAGATTCTGCCCAACAGTCTTATTTATGAAGGGGGTGTTCATTCACTGAAAGTGTCCGGGGCATCTGCTCTGAGCCACGCCCTAAGCTGTGTGCTGGATACCCAGTCCATGGCCTCGTGAAGCTCTCATGAGAGAGGCACAAACAGCTCATCAAGATATGGTGTGATTTTAAATACAGTGATAAAGCCACAGGCAGGGGATTATGTGAACACTGGGGGACAGCCATACCAGTGCAGAAAGCTGGGGAGGGGAGGTGGGAAGGCTCTGGAGGTGTCTGAGCAAGCCTTAAAGGACAAGTAGGAGGATTTAGCCAGGGGAGCATTAGCACAGGGGTGAAAATGGCTGGTGTGGCTAGATTATGAAGTTCAAGGTGAAGAATGGTGGGAAGTGAGACTCCAGGCAGGCAGGGGCTCTGGGGACAGGGACCGCCTTGTAAACCTTGCCATGGACCTAGACTTTATCTGGAGGGCCATAGGGAGCCAATGAAGGGTTTTAAACATGGTAGTGACCTCATCAAATTTGCATTTGAAGAGAACTCCTTTATCCAGTTTGCAGATGGATTGCAGGGGTTCCAGCCCTACAAGACCCCAGTCCCTCCACACAGGAATGGGGTGGGGAGTCAGACCCTCCCTGGCAGTGTGAGTCTCCCACAGGACCAGGCCGTGTGCCAGGGGCCCACCTGGACAGAGGAACTGGACACTCTGCCCCATGCCTGGCCCCTGGGAGGGGTGCCAGCTCAGCATCCTGGAAGCACCCTGAGCGGTTCAGAGCATGGGCTCCAGAGCCAGCCTGCCTGGGTCCCCAGCTGCACCGCTTACCAGCTGGGTGCCCAAAGGCAGGCTCATGGGTTAACTCACTTACTATTTATTTACTCAGCACCCACAAGTGCCAGGCACTGTCCTGGGGACTTGTACTATATCAGTGACCAAAACAGACAGAGATGCCCGCCTTGGAGAGCTTACCTCTTAGGAGGAGGAGAAAACTCTGTTGTTGGTGGAAAGTGATCAGTCCTCCGGGGAAAGCAGACCAGGGCAAGGGGGTGGGGTGCTGGGGTGGGCGGGCAGGGTGCAGTATTAAAGAGGGTTCTTGTGGAAGGAAGGCCTCACGAGAGGGGACATTTGGACAAAGAAGGAGGGGAGGGAGGGAGCCCAGCGTGTATCTGGGACAGGAGCCTTCTGGGTGGGAAGCAGTGCCTAGGTGGCCAGGAGGCCAGTGTGGCTGCAGCAGAGTGAACCAGGGGGACAGAGTGGGAGAGGGGACCAGATCACATGGGGGCCACTCGGAGCACTTCGGCTTTTACTCCCAGGGAGGTAGAGGCCATTGGAGGGTTCTGAGCACAGGAGGGATGGAATCCACTGAAGCTTTTCAAGAATCCCTGTGGCCGCCATGTGGGGAGTGGATACAGGAAGGCTGTTGCTGTTGCCCCAGCGAGAGATGAGCAGAGTAGTAGGATTCTGGGTATATTCTGAAGTGACTCCTCTGTCCTCAGTTTCTTCATCTGTAGAGTGGGGCTGACAGTAACGCCACGTCATAGAGTTGTTGCCGGTTTAAAGGAGTTTAATTCACGCCCAGCACTAGAGCAGGGCCTGGAACACGCTGTCACTCCGTGTGTTTCGTAAATAAAAGACGGAGAGCAGTTAAGAGCAGGGAGTCAGGATCAGGACTGCCTGGGCTCAAAGCTCCGCTCTGCAGCTTACGGGGTAGGCGTGTGCAACTCTGTGCCTTTGGGGTCATCACCTGTAAGGTGGGGATCCTCACAGTCCCCGCCTCGTGGAGCTGCCGGAGGGTTGCCTGAGCCTAATTCCTGCCGAGCACTGAGGGCTCAGTGAACCCCCCGTACCTGCTGGGCTGGGTCCCCTGCCCCCAGCTGTCTCACCTGGCTCTCTCCACCTGCAGACTGCTGCGTCCACTGCATCCTGTCCTGCCTCTTCTGCGAGTTCCTGACTCTGTGCAACATCGTCCTGGACTGCGCCACGTGCGGCTCCTGCAGCTCCGAGGACTCGTGCCTCTGCTGCTGCTGCTGCGGCTCTGGCGAGTGTGCCGACTGCGACCTGCCCTGCGACCTGGACTGCGGCATCCTGGACGCCTGCTGCGAGTCGGCCGACTGCCTGGAGATCTGCATGGAGTGCTGTGGGCTCTGCTTCTCCTCCTGACCGGCAGGGAGGCCCCAGGCTGTCGCACAAAGCTTGATCACCCCTTCCCCTCGTCCTCTCCCACCCTCCCAGGGCCCTCTCAGAACCCCAGCCCGTGAGAAGGGGGCGCTCGGGGGCACCTCAGTCACGGGAGCTGGGCCCACTGCAGAGAGCCGGTCCTCCCCCCTGGTTACCAGGGCCACATGGCACCGAGGACCTGGCGGCGAGGGCTGGGGTAGGGGCCCCTCCTGGGCCAGCTGCCAGGGCTGCAGAACACTGTGAAAGTTGGAGGGGGCGTGCAGGAACGTGGAGAGGCAGGGATGCCGGAGCTGTGCGCTTCTCTACCTCCCGCTGCTCCTGGCTCCCACCGCCCCTGATCCCCAGGCTTAGAGGACAGCAAAATGTGAAAAGAGACCCCCACCCCGCCCTCAGCCAAGCCCCTCCCTGTCTCCTTTCCTGGCCTCTTGTGGGGGCCTGACCTATACAGTGACCCTAGAGGGTGCTGGGCTTGGGCCTAGGGCAGGGCAGGAGGGGGAACGGTATGGAAAAGACTGGAAGGGGAGAGGGAGGGAATGGAGGGAGGGTCTGATCTATTTGTTGCTGTAAATAAAGATATTTGTCCATCTCAGATTTCCTCAGAACTCATGAGTAATGTCCATGGACCATGACTCCCAGAAGCAAACACTTCCCACAAACTCCTTACAAGGCACCCCAATGGATGAGGCTTCCCAGCCCTCTGGGGTCCCTTCCCTAGGGAAGAGGGGTCCTGACTCCCCACCATTATTTCCTTCTTCCTGCCAAAGGGAAGGGAAAGCCAGAGAGAGAAGAGTTAACCTTGGCATAGAATTAATTAACAACAGATGTGTTCGGGTTCTGATTAATTAATCTCCTGCTGACTTGGGCTTCTCCAGGCCCTCCCCACCATGGCTCCAAGGCAGAGGGTGACGCCTATGCCGGCTGCAGAACAGTGGCAGGGAGGGGGCAACCCTGGGCCTGGCGCCACCTGGGCTTGCTTCTGGGCTGCACGGGGAGGCAAATGTGGCCTAAGTGGGGGTCACACGGCCCAGCCTCAGTCGTCCCTGAGACAGAAGAAAGCTGCCAGAACTGGTGAGAACCCCAGAGGCCCAGTGTCTAGGCCCTTGGTGTGCGGGGGAGGGGCAGACCTGAGCACTGCAGGGCTCCCAGCGGGGAGTAGACTCTGGCACTGGGGAGGGCTGGCAGGACTGAACCCCTCCCCACCCAGTCCTGGACCTGGAGGAAGCCAGGAGGGTCCAGGGTGAGGGAGAGGACGTCTTGTGGTTAGACTCGGGTTGTCCTGAGGAGACGTGGCTGAAGAAGGCCTTGAAAAGTGGAGACCTCGTGGGAAATTGGTGGGCACTGCTCCCAGGAACCAACGCTGGAGTGGTCTGGAGGGATTCTGGAAGGAAGGAGGGAGCTCCGGAAAAGGGCCAGATGAAATCTGAACTCTCTTAAGGAATGTCATAGAGGGAGCTGCCCATGCCCTGGGAGCAGGCAGCAGTTACAGCAGGAGGAGGACACAAGATGGGGTGGGAGCACTCCCCCCACCGCCGCACCTCCCCTCCACGTACACAGGCCTCACATGGCCAACATTAAGGTTTTCTGACCTCTGGGAAGCTCAGGACACAGAGAGGAAGTGAGCTGCCCAGGGTCACACAGTCAAGATCAAAGCCAGAGAGAAGCCCCATCTCCTCAGCCCCCAGTGTTCATTTATTTATCTCATTTTTTTTGCTTAGTTATTGCATTTAATTTGCATTGCCCAAAGTATAAAAAGCTCAAAAGTCTAGTCTGTGCATATACAAGCATTTACACTTATTGGGGTTTTTTTTACAAAAATATGAGAATCCTATACCTGTTGTCTTGCACCGTTTTCATCACTTAGCCATCTGTCTTGGGATCCTCCTCACCACACACTGAGGAGCAGCCTGGAGTTCCACTGAGGGATGAGCCACAGTCCAGCTACCCAGCTCTTTCTTCGTCCCTTCCATTTATTTCCGTTATAAACAAGGTTGTGTGAACACGTTCTTTGGCGTGAACAAACTATAGCTGTAGAATATTCCTGAAAGTGGGATTGCCGGGCCTCAAGGTGCGTGGTTTGTGACTTTGACAGGACTGCCCAATTGCCCTCCATGAGGGTGTGCCAGTCCCCTCACATGGCCGTGGGGAGCGTCCCCTTCTCTCACTGCTGTGGCTCTTTGTCCTGAGGAGGACAGACAATGGTGGGAGGGCTCGGTTCAATCCGGCTCAACCTCAGGTCCTCCCCAAGGCTGGGGTCTGAGGGATGTTAGGAAGGCCGGGCAGGGGTGGGGGACTCCTGACCACCTCGAGGTCTGGTCCAGGTGGGCAGGAAGGCCCCCTGCCGGGCCCTCTCCCCTCCGTGGGGGCCGTGGGGGCCGTGGGGGCCGCAGCAGGAAGAGGCGCCTCTGCAATCCAAATAGTGATTTCCTGCTGCAGGCTCAGGGCTGTTTTCTTTAGGACAGTGGCTGAAACCCGAGAGGCTGAGCTGGGTGGGGACGGGATGGGAAAGGATTTAGCCAGCCTCCCCCCAGCGCGCTCACACACACACACACTCACACAGACTCTTCTTACAGTCACACACATGCATTCCACAAAGTCACACATACCACACACTCACACACACCACACATACACATACATGCCCTCACACACCACATTTCAGAGCCTGCAATCCTGCCAGCCCTGCTCAGCCCGGGGCTGTGCTGCAGAGCCCTGTGTCCCCTCCCCCTCGTCCCATGCCTGCTCTGCCTTCCCCACCTCCCTGTCCTTGCCCAGGTGGCCCTCATCCCCGCTGGGAAGCAGATGGCATTTGTCTTAGAGGCCAACCCCCCCATCCCCAGATATCCTTAAGGGCAAATCCTAGTTCTGGGCCCTTCCCCTCCACTCCGTGGCCCTTCTCTGTTGGCTCCCAGTCTCCGCTTTCCAACCAGCTGGTCTGGGCCAGGTGTTGGTTCTAGCGTGGCTCTGCCGTGGGCCCCAGGGAAGAGACCCTTTCAGTCTCTGGGCCTCAGCTTCCTTGCATGTACAATGGATCAGCGCTGAGCCGCTGGAAATCCAAGGGTTGCCACAATGTCCAGGGAAATAGCCTGTGTCTCCAGTTTTCTTTCACCTCTGGAGCAGCAGACCAGCCCCCTTTTGCCCAGAAGACTTCTCGCAGGGCCACCCTCAGGCTGCGGGTTGTCTAACCCAAAGGGGCATTAATTACTACAATTGTGGGAGGATCAGGGGGTGGGGCCAAGTTAAGTTGTCCCTGGCCAGGACTGCCATGACCACTGGGTGATCTTGTGTGCCAAACCCAAGAGATTTTGCCCTGTGAGCAAGCAGGTAGCTGAGCCAGGGGCTGGCTTGTGAGGGGAGGGGTGTTCAACCCACCCTCCTGCCTACATGGCCTCCCTTAGCTTCTCCCCGTTCTTTGGCCCATTTAATTGGCATTCCCTGTGCTCCTACGCAAAGCACAGAGCTGGCAAACTGAACTTCAGGCCCTGCCACCCCCATGGCCAGGGCTGCCTGGACGGCACACTTTTAAGCAGCCCCAAGGCTGAATCACCTGCATCCAGTCATGCCCTGGGGCCTTCGCCAGCTCCTCCGGGAGATGAGGCAGTGGTGGGGGACTGAGGGCTGGTCCCCGAGGCTCTCAGGACTGTTGCTGCAGACACTTCTGGTCGCTGAGCAGTGGGAAAGCAGAGTGGTAGCTCTCAGGACTGGCCCCATGCAAGGAAGGGTGGGAAAGAAGCAGAGACAGGAGCCTCAGGCCACGCGTGGGGGCAGCAGAGGGGACAGAGGTGCTGTCCCCTCTGAGCCAGCCCCTTGTCACCTCCATGTTTATGCTCCTTTCCACATTCCAACTTTCCTACGATGATATGGCGACAGGCATGGGATGGTTCCACGGCCCCAGCCCTCCTATGGCCGCAGCTATCCCCTCACCCTCCACCTCCTCCAGAGGAAAGCCCCCTCCAGCCTTCCTTGCCCCTCACCTGGTTTCACTTCTTTCCCCGACCCTGTAGCAGCCTCCATACCCCACAATTCCTGCCACCTCTGGGTGTGCCTCTCTCCGGGTTACAGCCTCACTCCCTCCTACTGCAGACAGGACGGGGGGCACTGGGGAGGTAGGGGCTGGGAAGGGAGAGTGTTCACACGCTGTGCCTACCTGGCATCTCTCAGTGTTGCCAGCTCAGGGGGCCCGGGAAGGCACTAAGACTCATCCTTGGGTCAGTGACTGTGTCAGGAGTTGGAGGGCTATGAGGGGCCAGGCCTCTGTGGCCAGGGAGGGCACGTTACTTGGCTGTCCCTCCAGAATCAAGTGGAATTGGAGAGGGGAAGCTCCCCAATGAAGTAGAGGTGCTGTAACCAAAAAGAGAGAAAGGCTGGCAGATTAAAACATCAGAAGACAACCCCAACTATGGGGTCAGACCACCATGATTGGGTCCAGAAGAGGTGCCTTGTGGGGGAGGCCTGGCTGGAAACCTCGAGTCAGCAAATGCAGCTCAGGGCTTCTGGCTGGAGAAGAGAAGTCCAGGACGATGGCCTTCAACTATCTGAAGCCTGGGCGGGGAGTGAGGCTTATCCTCAGGCCCCAGCGGCCAGAGGTAAGACCAAGAAGCAGACCCACAAGGAGAGAGCGCCCAGCTCCAGGCACGAGAGAGGCTCTAATGGTAAGAGCTGCCCCAAGAGGAAAGGGCTGCAGCAGCCGTGGGGCCCCTGTTCCAAGGACTGTCCTTGGGGGGTGTGCTGGGGTCCCTGCCCTGGAGTTGATGTTGACTGGGGGCAGGGAGGAGAGAGGGTGGAGGGTTGTCACAGGTGGCCCCGCAATTCCTGCTAACTCAGGCCTTCCGTGGCTCAGCCGCAGGCAGGGATGGTCTGATAAGAGAGAAACAGAGACAGAAGGCAGATGGGAGATGAAGTGAGACGAAGAAAAGGAGGCGACAAAAAAGCGAAGCAGGCAGGCTGTGGGCCCGTGTCCCCCGGCTCCTCCCAAGGTCACTGCCGCAGGCAGTGGGGGCAGTGGTGCCCCTCAGCCCCGTCCCTCCTGTGCCTGGAGCCTCCACAGTGCCCCGGCATTAATTAGGGGCCCAGCTAATGGCTCGGAAGATTGCCCAGTTCCAGGGACGCTGCTGAAGGGAGACCTCGGTGAGATTTATTCCTAATTATCTCATTTGTCTCCCCCCATTACTCTTTATGGCTGGGATTTATGGGGCCATTAGTGGGGCCCGGCCAGGTTAGGACGAGTGTGAGCCTTGAGATGCTTCATAATAATAACAATAACAATGCTCACCCTGGTCAGATGAATGGGGGATTTGCCTCCTTGCCGTCCTCACTCCTTGTTCTCGGGAGCCCAGATACCTGTTGCCCATGTATCCCTCTCCCTTTGGGGACCCGTGGTCCTCTCAGCTCCAGGTCCTCAGCCACCTGTGGAGTTCAAGCGTGTGGCCCCCTCTCTGCCCCCACTCTACCCCCAGCCTGTCTCTTATCCCTTCTCTTGTGCCACCGATTGGGGGCTTCAAGATAGTGGCGGTGGGATGTTGATTCCAACAGTAACGCCTCTGGGACAAGGCCGGTATCAGTAATGGATGAGTTTGGCTGCAAGCAGCAGAAAACCCGAATAAAGGTGGCTTAGTCTGTAAAGACATGTGTTGTTTCCTTAACAAGAAGTGCAGAGGTAGGTGACCCAAGCTGATCAGGAGACTCAAAGATGCTATCAAGGAGTCTGGCTTCCATCCTTCTGCTCTGTCATCCTCAGCATGTGGTCCATGTCTCCTCTCCTGGTCGCGAAGAGGCTACCGCAGCCCCAGGCATCAAGCTCGCACACAGCATCCACATAGAACAACAAAGGCAAGTGGGAAAGAGAGGCTCTCTCCTCCTGTACATTTTACCAGAGAGGAAAAACATTTCCAGAAGCTCCTAGCAGGTCTACTTACATCTTTGCCCAGACTGGGTCATATGCAGTCTTAGGTTGGGCTCCCCCAGAAGCAGGCCCTAGACAAGGCTTTGAGTCAAGGAAGTTTGTTTAGGAGGGGATTCCAGGAAACATCAGTAAGATGATGAGACTGGGAGGGAAGGCAGCCAACACAGGGTGTGTTATCAAATTGGTTACCACTGTGGGCAACTAGCGCTCAATCCTGGAGGACACGTGCCTTCAAGGGAGCTGATGTATTCATACACCAAACCCACAGTCACTGGCTGCAGCTGCTCCCAGGGAATGTGAGTTTTGGGCAAAGGGATGGAGGTGCTGGCTGGCAGAGGTTGGCCAGAGAGCACTTCACTGGTAAGTCCCAAGGGGCCAGGTGGGCACCCATCCCCTGCGATGGGTTTGCAGTGATGGGCAGCCAGACCAACTGTGAGTCACCGTTGGGCAGGGAGAAAGGGGCTAGCTGTGGGAGGTGGCCACCAGAGGGTCTGCTGCAGTCTTTCCCCACTTTCTCCCCAGGGGACCCTTTCGGACTCTGCCACCACAGGCCAGTCACAGGGGCTGAGCAATTCCACTTCAGGAGAATGTGGGGACAAATCCCATAGAGAAAAGGCGAGTTTCAGCCCCAGTCCTGTTAGAGTCACCTGAGTGTGTCACCTAAGCCTCCTCTCCTTGCTTAGCTCAGGAGGAAAGGATGAGATGGCCCTTCTAGACTCTTCCTATGGTCATCCACCCTACAGGCTGCAACTCCCTCCTCTAACCCCACTCCTGGGGTGTCACTGCCCCGCCTTCCCACTGCCACCCATTCTCAGGGTGGAGAAGCCAGCTTTGTCCACCCAGGTGCCAGCTTCCACCCATCTTGCTGTAGGTAGAGGTGGCCTACCTCATGGGGTGTCGAATGTGTGGAACCCTTGTACATCGTCGCTAGGAGTGTAAATCAGTGCATCGCCTTTGGCAAAACCTACTGAAGTGGACATGCACATACCCTAATACCAAATGATACCCTGCAAGGTATATATGAAACAGGTATAGGTACATGCATGCTCCAAAAGGCACGGACTAGAATGTTCACAGCAGCACTATTCATAATAACCCCCAAATGGAAACCCAATGGTCCATTAGTGGTAGAATGGATAAATAGATTGTGGTATACTCACATGATGGAATTCTGCACAGCCGTGAGAATGAACGATCCGTAACCACTCAACAGCATGGATGAATCTCACAAACCTGGAGTTGAGAGAAAGAAGCCAGACACGAAGAGCACACCGTATGGTTCTTTTTACATAAAGTGCAAGGACAGGCGAAACCCGTCCATGGGTGGAAGTCAGTTACTGTTACCCATTGCTACTCTAAGAGGTAGGGCTGGGAGGGGGCGTGCTGGACTTCTGGGGGATGGTACATTTCTGTTTCTTTATCTGGGTGCTAGTTAGACGAACGTGTTCAGTGTGTAAAAATTCACCAAGCTGTGTGGTTACAGTGTGTGTAATTTATGTGTAAATGTTGTACATCAAGAAAAAGTTATATATATATATATATATATATATATATATATATATATATACATATTCCCGACTAACGCATGAGAATGGGAAGGAAGCAAGGGGGTCATCTGGTCCTGTCCCCTTGTTTTACATAAGAAGAAACTGAGACTCAGAGGGACAGTGACTTAGCCCAGATCCCAGTCTGGTTAGCGCCCTGGCTGGTCGAGAACCCAGCTCTCTCGATACCTGGCTCATCAAGTTTTCTTTCAACTCGTGCCCTGAAGAGGACATGGGATTTCGATGCCTCTGAGGACCAGCCTCCCTCTGAATTCCTCCCTCTTTTGGATCGCACAGAGCCTTGTTATACAGGGCGAGCAGACACACGCATCCTAAGCCCTCATCAGCAGCATTTCCGGGAAGTGAGATTCCCATGATGGGAGAGGGTAGTGCAGAAGAGAAGGTTCTTCCCAGAAAGAAGAGAGAACTAATAGTTAGTGAATAAATACTCTTATTTGTTATCTATTGCTATGTAGCAAATAAACCTCATAGCTTAAAACAATGACGACTATTTATTTTTTCACACAGTTTCTGTGGGTCAGGAATTTGGACATGGCTGAGCTGGGTAGATCTGGTTCAGTCTCTTGTGAGGTCACAGCCAAGATGTCGGCCAGAGCTATGGTCATCTGCAAGCTTGATGGGACTGGAGGATCTGCCCCCAAAAGGGCTCCCTCACATGGCTGGCACGTCCGTGCTAGCTGTTAGCAGATGACCTCAGGTCCTTGAATGTACACCTCTCCAGAGGGCTGTCTGAGTGTCCTCACACCATTGGTAGTTGATGTCCCCCAGAGTGAGTGATCCAAGAGAGCAAGGTGAGAGCCGCAGTGTCTGTCATGACCTAGCCTTGGAGTCCCATGCCATCGTTTCGGCATTAGCCTCTTGGGTACACCAATCAGCCCTATTCAGTGTGGAAGGGACACAAGGGTGTGAATGCCTGAATACAGGAAGCCAGAATTACCAGGCACCATTTTGGAAGCCGGCTGCCATATTTACTATGAACCAGGTTCCATGGCCTATTTAATCTCCACTTATCTGTTGTTAGAAATTTGCATTAAGTTTCTATAACACGCCAGGCCCACTCAAGTGCTCAGTGCCTGTGTAGTGGGAATCATTAACCCCATTTTACAGACGAGGAAATTGACTTGGAGAAGTTAAGTAATATTTTCAGGACGACATCTCCAGTGAGACATCTCCAGGTCCATGGTGCTAGCCTGGACCTGGGTCTTCTGGCTTCATGCCTGGGCTTGCCTGTCTTCACCATGCTGCTTCCTAGAAAGCAGAATGTGCCCTGCACTGGAGTCAGGGGTCCTGGAGTCCAATATAGGCTCTCCGCTAACTTGCTGGGACACCTAGGCAGTCACTTCCTAGAGCAGACAGTGTTGACTGCCTGCCTGTATTCATTAGGATTGTGTCTGTTGCAAGTTTATTTCTCTCTCATGTAAATAAGTGTGGAGATAGTGGTACAGAGCTGGGATAGCGCTCTGTTCTTTGAGGTTCTCAGAGCCTCAGGCTCCTTCCAGCTCACTGCTCTGCTATGGCCCTTGTTCTCATGGTCCAGTGTGGTAGCATCCACATTCCTAGCAGCAAATGGAGGAAAGAACAGAAAAGAGAGCAAAGGACTCATGCCAGATGTCTCTTGAAGATTCCTGGAAGCTGCTGTGTGAAACTTCTGCTAACTTCCCATTGCCCAAAACTTAGTCACATGGTCATATTCAGCTGCAAAGGAGGCTGGGAAATGTACTCTTTATTCTGGGTGTCCATATGCCCAGTTGAAATGTCTATTATTTTGGAAGAAATGGAGAATGGATATTGGGGGACAGCTAGCTGTCTCAACTACCCTACCCAATAGCTATTAGCCTCTTCCTTTTTTTTAACAGACCCCTGATTTACTTCACTCTCCTCCAAGCAGCCAGGAGCTTCAAGGAGGGCAGGCCTCAGCTCCATGGTGAATCATGATTGGTCAAAGCCAATCATGTGGTCTCATTCTTTTGCCAGTGACTTATTTAAGAAAGAGCATATGACACCACCTTGGCCAATGAGAAACAAGGGTAAGTCTCTGGAGGCTTCTAGGACATAAAACAGGAATAGTCCCATTTCTGCCCTTAGTGGTGGTTGTCTGCATGTAACCTAGACAGAAACAGCCACCTTAGGACTATGAGGGGAGCCAGTCCATGAGGTCAAGACAACCCTCCAAGGATTTCAGAGTGGAAAGAAGAAAAATATCTACACCTTAGGACATCTGTGAGCCACTGGATTAACCAACCCTGGAACCACACTACTTCCAAATACTATCTATTCAGAGTAACTTCCTGTGATAATTCTTATTTAAGCCACTTTAATTGGGCTTTCTATTATTTGTAGCTAAAAGCATATGACTTACAAACAACTATAGGCCAACAAACTGGAAATCTAGAAGAAATGGAAAAATTCTTAGAAACATATAACTTACCAAGACTAAATCAGGAAGAATAGAAATCTGAATAGATGAATTACTAGTAAGGAGATTGAATCGGTAATAAAAAATCTCCCAATGAAGAAAAGCCCAGGACCAGATGGCTTCGCTGCTGAATTTTACCAAACATTTGAGAAGAATTAACGCCAATCCTTCTCAAACTCTTCCCAAAAATCGAAGAGGAGAGAACACTCTCAAACTCATTTTATGAGGCCAGCCAAAGCATCTCATTTACGAGGCCAACTCATTTTATCAAAACCAGAAAAGTACACTACTAGAAAAGAAAACTACAGGCCAATATCACTGATAAATATAAATGCAAAAATCCTCAATAAAATACCAGCAAATCAAATTCAGCAGCACATTAGAAGGATCATTCATAATGATCAAGTGGAATTTATCCCTGGCATGCAAGTATGGTTCAACATACACAAATCAATGTGCTACATCACATTAATAGAATGAAAGAAAAGAATCATATGTTCACCTCAATAGATGCAGATAAAGCATTTGAAAAAAAATCAACATCCATTCATGATAAAAATTCTTAACAAAGTAGACATAGAAGAAACATATTTCAGGGCCGGCCCGGTGGCGCAAGCGGTTAAGTGCACGCGCTCTGCTGCAGTGGCCCAGGGTTCGCCAGTTCGGATCCTGGGCACACACTGACGCACCGCTTGGCAAGCCATGCTGTGGTGGCGTCCCATAGAAAGTGGAGGAAGAAGGGCACGGATGTTAGCACAGGGCCAGTCTTCCTCAGCAAAAAAAGAGGAGGATTGGCAGATGTTAGCACAGGGCTGATCTGCCTCATAAAAAAAAAGAAACATATTTCAACATAATAAAGGCCATGTATGACAAGACCACAGCTAATATCATACTCAATGGTGAAAGGTTAAAAGTTTTTCCTCTAAGATCAGAAATGAGACAAGGGTGGCCACTCTCACCTCTCCTATTCAACATAGTACTGGAAATCCTAGCTAGAGAAATCAGGCAAGAAAAAGAAATAAAAGATATCAGAATTGGAGATGAAGAAGTAAAATTGTCTCTATTTGCAGATGCCATGATTTTATATATAGAAAATCCTGCAGACTCAACCAAAAAACTGTTAGATCTAATCAATGAATTCAGTCAAGTTGCTAGATACAAAATTAACATACAAAAATCAGTAGTATTTCTATACACAAACAACAAATTTTCTGAAAAAGAAATAAAGAAATTGATCCCATTTACAATAACACCAAAAACAATAAAATACTTAAGAATACATTTAACCAAGGAGATGAAAGATCTCTACTCTGAAAACTATAAGACATTGATGAAAGAAATCGAAGAAGGCACAAAAAATGGAAAGTTATCCCATGTTTATGGATTGAAAGAGTTAATATTGTTAAAATGTCAATACTACCAAAAGCCATCTATTGATTCAATGCAATCCCTATCAAGAGTCCAATGGCATTTTTTATAGAAGTAGGAAAAAACACTCCTAAAATTTATATGGAACTACAAAAGATCCCCAACAGCCAAAGAATTCCTGAGAAAGAACAAAGCAGGAGGCATGACACTTCCTAATTTCAAGTTATACTGTAAGCTATAGTAACCAAAACAGTACTCTACTGGCATAAAAACAGACAAATAGACCAACAGGACAGAATTGAGAGCTCAGAAATAAACCCAAGCATATACAGTCAACTAATACTTGACAAGGGAGCCAAGAATGCTCAATGGAGAAAAGATATTCTCTTCAATAAATGGCACTGGGAAAATTGGATATTTACATGCAGAAGAATGAAACTGGGCCCCTATCTTACACTACTCACAAGAATTAACTGGAAGGGGATTAAAGACTTAAATGTAAGACCTGAGACAGTAAAACTCCTAGAAGAAAACATAGGAATAAAGCTTCTTGGCATGGGCCTTGGCAATGAATTTTTGGTTATGACACCTAAAGCATAAGCAACAAAATCATATTTTTGATTTTTTTTATTTTATTTTATTTTTGTTTATTTTAACAAGTGGGACCACATCAAACTAAAAATCTTCTGCACAGTAAAAGAAACCGTCAACGAAGTGAAAAGGCAACATAGGGAATGGAAAAAAACATTTGCAAGCCATATATCTGATAAGGGGTTAATATCCAAAACATATAAAGAACTCATACAACTCAATAGCAAAAAAAACAAATAACCCAATTAAAAAATGGGCAAAGGACCTGAATAGACATTTTTTCCAAAGAAGATATACCAAAGGCCAACAGGTACATGAAAAGATGCTCAACATCACTAGTCATTAGGGAAATGCAAATTAAAACCATAATGAGATATGACCTTATACCTGTTAGAATAGCTATCAGCAAAAAGACAAAAGATAACCAATGTTCACAAGGATATGGAGAAAGGGAACCCTTGTGCACTGTTGGTGTGATTGTAAATTGGTGCAGCTGCTATGGAAAACAGTATGGAGGATCCTCAGAAAATTAAAAATAGAACTACCATAATGATCCAACAATTCTACTTCTGGGAATATATCCAAAGGAAACAAAAATACTAATTCGAAGAGATATTTGCACCCCCATGTTCATAGCAGCATCATTCACAATAGCCAAGGCATGGAAACAATCTAAGTGTCCGTCAATGGATGAATGGATAAAGAAGTTGTGGTATATATATACAATGGAATATTATTCAGTCATAAAAAATGAGGAAATCTTACCATTTGCAACAACATGGATGGACCTCAAAGGCATTATGCTAAGTGAATAAGTCAGACAGAGAAAGACAAATACTGTAGGATCTCACTTATATATGGAATCTAAAAAAAAAAAAATCAAACTCATAGAAAAAGAAATCAGACTTGTGGTTACCAGAGGCGGAGGGTGGGGAGAGGGGTAATTGGAGGAAGATGGTCAAAAGTTACAAAATTCCAGTTATAAGATAAAAGTACTAGGGATGTGATTTAACACTGCTGTATGATGTATAGGAAAGCTGTCAAGAGAGAAAATCCTAAGAGTTCTCACCACAAGATAAATTTTTTTTCTGTTTTCTTTTCTTTTCATTGTGTCTATATGAGATGATAGATGTTAGCTAAACCTGTTGTGGTAATCATTTCACAGTATATGTAAATCAAACCATCACACTGTAGGCCTTAAAGTTATACTGCACTGTATGTCAATTATTTCTCAATAAAACTGGGAAAAAAATGCATACTGACTGACCTACTGCCCTTCTCTGGCCATTAGTTGCTCTATGAGAGGAATGGAGAGGTTGTCCCAATGTCTCATTTTCCTGGCAAGGAATCCAGAGAGCTCTGTGTCTACCATGCTAGTGACAGAAATCCTATGCAAAGCAACTTAAGCAAAAAAGGAATTTATTGGCTCTTATAGCTGGAAGGAACACTCTGGTATTTGTAAATTTAAAGAAAGATCTTCAGCAATCTATGGGAGCTGGGGACTCAGTGCCACAAGGCTTCTCTCTCTCCTTCCTTCTGTCTCAATTCTGTGACTCCTTGTGTGTTGGCCTCAATGTCTCCTACTGCAGACAAATATCCTCCACATTGGTGGATGGGAAGAGAGCAAGGTGGATAGGAATCAGAGGTGCCAGCAACCCCAGTGGGAAAAAAGATTCTTTGCAGAGTTTATTAATCCTAGGAGTGTTCTCTGGCTGGCTCTCTTGGATCACATGTCCATCCTATGGCTAAATCACTGTTGCCAGGAGCATTAAACACAGTGACTGATCAGGTCTGGGTCATCTGTTTATTCCTGTTGGGGAGGAGGCCATGGTAATTGAGAGCCTCATCAGAACTACATGAAGGAGAAGAAGAGCAGTTCCCCAAAGCAGGGGTATTCTTTCAGAAGAAGCAGAGAAACATTGCTGGGAAGACAAAACAGATGCTTAAGACACCACTCACCCCCAAGGAGAGAGGCCCCAAGTGGTTCTTTCTACTGAAAGTTGCCATGCATCCTGCCAGTACATTGAGTGAAACCAACTCTGCTGCCCAGAGAAGGGCTTCCCATTGAAAACCTCCAGGGGGCACTATTCATACTGACTCTGTATGAATGGTGCCCCTCAAAGCTGGGCAGTATGTAGCAGCCCTGAACTTGGTCATGCCTGCTTGGATCAGAGATGGGTAGCTGAGCCATGAAGGAAGCCAGCCATCTCTTGGGGTCTTGTCCTAAAACTCAAGCCAAAGGGGCCAGTCCATTTTGACCAGTTAGGAAAATTCAGAGTATTCCAAATTGTGTGTGTGTTTGGGGGAGTGGGCAGAGGGTTTAATACAGGAAATGTGTTTAATGCGTGGTGGAAGAGCTGAGAAGCCAATGGGATGGTGACGCATCACAAAGATTAGCAACGCTGGGAAGGGATAGAGAGAAAACAAGAAGAGGTGGTGTTACCAAAGCCCAGAAGCCAGGGCCATGTGGAAGGAGTTAAACCACAGCTGGGGCTGCCTAGCAGAAGTGGTGCCCATGGAAGAGGGCTGTCTCGGGGAGCAGGAGCCACAGAGCAGATACAACTGCTTCTGGAGAGGCCACTCGAGGCAAAGAGAGAGGGAGACAAACACCGTGGTCTCTCCCTTCCTTCTGTCCTACCATCTCCCTCCAATGGCCTCCACCGGCTGAACTCAGATGGAAGCCAACTGATATAGGAGCCTGAGAATCGCAGGCTGCAAGGGCCATTGTCCCTGTGATTCAGAGCAGAGGAAGGACAGGAATGGATCTGAGGACAAATAGGCAAATGACAAACACAGTGGCCAACTGGCCCCGTCAGATCCTCTCCCTTGGGAAAAGTGAAGGCCACCAGAAATTGTTTTCATACAGCCTGCTGACATCCCAGTTCTGGAAGCTTGGAGGCCCTGAGTGACCACCCAGCTGTGTCTGCACATTCCTGAGTGTCCCACAATGAAACCTCATCCTCTGAAATTTCCTCACTGTACATCCTTTCAGCCTGGCACCCCTCAGTTCTGGGAGTCTGAACTGCCACTCCCTCCAGCTCCAGCCTGGGCTGACAGGGTAGCTGCCAAAGGCAGAGTGTCCAGCTGTGTGGCTGAGAGGCCGAAAGCCCAGCACAGAGGAGGGTAAACCCATGGAAGCCAGCCAAGGTCAAGAGGGAGGGAGGTCCTTCCATGGCTTCCTAACCTCACCACCACCACACTCCAGGAAATATTCTGAACTGAATGAAAATGAAAACACCTGTCAAAATTTGTAGGATGCAGCTAAAACAGTACTTAGAGGGCAATTTATACCTCTAAGTGCCTTTATTAGAAGAGAAGAAAGATTTCAAACCAATGATCAGATCTTCCACTTAAAGAAACTAGAAAAAGAAAGGCAAGTGAAACTCAAAATAAGCAGAATAAAGGAAATAATAAAGAGCAGAGCAGAAATCAATGAAATAGAAAACAGAAAAACAAAAACAATAGAGAAAATGAATGAAACCAAAAGCTGATTCCTTAAGAAAAATCAATACAATTGATAGACCTCTAGACAGTCCAAAATTACCAGAAAAACACTTATAGTAGCATGGAAAACTAGGAAATACTTAGTGATAAATCTGACAAAAGATGTGCAAGACTGTTACACTGAAAAATTAAAATTCATTGCTGAGATAAATAATAGACGACATGGAAAGATATACTATGTTCATGGATCAGAGAACTCAATATCATTAAATTGTCAATTCTCCCCAAAATTGATCTATAGGCTCAATGTAATCCCAATCAAAATTCCAGCAGGATTTTATGTGGAAATTGACAAACTGATTCTAAAATTCATATAGAGAGCCAAATGGCCTAGAATAGCCAAAACAACTTTGATAAAAAAAAGAATAATTTGGAGACTTACACTATCTGATTTATAAATCTACAGTAATCAAGACAGACAGATTGATGGAACTAATAGACAAATAGATCAATGGAACAGAATAGAAAGTCCAGATATAGACACATACATAAATGATCAATTTATTTCCAACAAAGGTGTCAAGGCAAGGGTCATTTTTGAAATAAATGATGCTGGAACAACTGTAAAAAAATGAACTTCAGGGGGCTGGCCCGGTAGCACAGCGGTTAAGTGCACGCTCTCCACTTCAGCGGCCCAGGGTTCACAGGTTTGGATCCTGGGTGTGCACCGCTGCACCGCTTATTAAGCCATGCTGTGGCGGAGTCCCATAGAAAGTAGAGGAAGATGGGCACAGATGTTAGCCCAGGGCCAATCTTCCTCATTAAAAAAAAAAAGGAGGATTGGCATCAGATGTTAGCTCAGGGCTGATCTTCCTCACCAAAAAAAAAAAAAAACTTCAGGGCCGGCCCAGTGGCATAGTGGTTAAGTTCACGTGCTCCACTTCTGCAGCCCAGGGTTCACAGGTTCGGATCCCAGGCGCAGATCTACACACCACTCATCAATCCATGCTGTGACAGCATCCCACATACACGATAGAGAAGGATTGGCACAGATGTTAGCTCAGCAACAATCTTCCTCAAGCAAAAAGAGGAAGAGTGGCAACAGATGTTAGCTCAGGCCAATATTCCTCACCAAAAGAAAAAGAACAAATCCAAAATTAACTCAAAAGGGATCATAGGCCTAAATATAAAACCTTAAACTATAAAAATTATTATTTTTTTTGTGTGTGAGGAAGATCAGTCCTGAGCTAACATCCGTGCCAATCCTTCTCTTTTTTGCTGAGGAAGACTGGCCCTGAGCTAACATCTGTGCCTATCTTCCTCCACTTTATATGGGACACTGCCACAGCGTGGCCTGACAAGCGGTGCGTTGGTGCACGCCCAGGATCCGAACCCGGGCTGCCAGCAGGAGAGAGCGCACACTTAACCACTAGGCCACGGGGACGGCCCTAAACTATAAAAATTCTATAAGGAAAAATCTTTGTGACTTTGGGTGTGGTAAATATTTCTTAGGACAAATGGAAAAGCATAAACCATAAAAGAGAAAACTTGAAAAATTTCACTTAGTCAAAATTAAGATCTTCTGCTCTTCAAAAGACATGTTAAGAGAATGAAAAGATAAGCCACAGACTGGCATAAAATATTTTCAAATCACATATCTGACAAAGGATTTGTATGTAGAATACAGAAGGAAAACTCAATAAAAGGAAGACAAGCAACCCAATAAAAATGGGCAAAAGATTTGACTAGAGGCTTCACCAAAGAAAAGGTATGGATGGCAAACAAATGTATGAAAAGATGTTCAACATCATTAGTCATTAGGGAAATTAAAATTAAAACTGTGATGAGATAGCACTACATACCCGTCAGAACAGCCAAAATGAAAGACTGGCCATACCAAATATTATTGAGGCAGTGGAGGAACTGAAATTCTCATATGTTGCTGGTGGGAATGTAAAATGATACAACCACTTTGGAAAACAGTTTGGCAATTTCTTTAAAAGTTCAATATACACCCACCAAATGACCCAGCCCTTCCAGTCCTAGGTATTCACCCAAGAGAAATGAAAACATATGTCCATACAAAGACTTGTACACAGATGTTCACAGCAGCATTGTTCACAATAGCCAAACTTCTGAACAACCCAATGTCTATCAAAAGGGGAATGGGTAAACAATTGTGGTACATCCATACAATGGAGTACAACTCAGCAATAAAAAGGAGTGAAATACTGATACATGCAACAACATGGATGAATCTCAAAATAATTATGCTTACCAAAAGAGGCCAGAGGAAAAAAGCTGCATGCTGTATGATTCCATTTAGGTTAAATTCTAGAAAATGCAAACTAATCTATAGTGACAGTAAGCAGATCAGTGGTTGCCCAGGGATGGAGGCAGGTGGGAAGGAGCCTGAGGGAGGGATTATAGAGGATCACAGGGAACCTTTGGAGAGATGGGTGTGTTCACTATCTTGATTGTGGTGATAGTTTCACGGGTGGAAACACATATCAAACCTTATCAAATTCTACACTTTAAATATGTGCAATAAATGTCAATTAAACCTCAATAAAGCCATTTTAATAAATGGAGAAGGAATGATTTCACAGAGGAAAACTGAGGCAGCAGAGAACCACTTCATGGGAAGGGGCAGTATGGCAACGTGCCTGAGCACACGGCCTGGAGAGCCAGGCTCTCTGATTTCGCGCCATGCCTGCACCACTTACTGGTGTTGGACGTTACAAATAGCACCACGATGGACATCCTTGAACACAAAACCTGCAAGCACGTCTTGGATCATTTCTTTATGGTAAATTCCTATATGTTACATAACCTCTTGGTATCTGTTTCCTCATCTGCAAAATGGAGATAATAATGATGTCTGTATCATTGGGTTGTGGAATTAAATAAATTTGTGTGGGTATGTATGTGTATTTGTGTCCTATTTCCTGACGCATAGTAATTCTATGTTACCAAAAGCTGGCTGGATGCTACAAAGGCCAAAATACAGATGACCCCATATCCTTGTGGTGTTGGCCGATGGTTTCCAACTAGATTGCCAGCTCCTGGAGCTCAGGGACCGGCAAGGGGACACAGACCAGTGGAAGGCACGAGAGGGACCAGGCCTGGGTGGGGGTGGGGGTGAGGGATGCAGTTAGAGGCAGGAGAGGGAACTCTGATCCCCTAGCTTGTTTTCTGGGCAAAGCCCCCAGGACAGAGAAAGCCAAAATGCTGTGATAACGTATTTCTTCCCCAAATTTCATCCTGGTAGAATTACTGGCCAGTAATTACCTAGCAAATTAGAGAATCTTCCAGGACCCCAATGAGGTGCTCGAGGACGTAATTGTCCCTAATTAGAAAAAGTTGTCAAACAGGAACAATTATCTCTGTTCTGTTTCATTTCCTCCCCTCCTCAAGCCAACTCTCTCTGCATCCCCTCCCCCACCGGGCCTTCCTGCTACTGGCGGCTGGGGACAGGGGAGGCAGCTCCGTCCATCACCAACCCCAGCGCCCTCCCAAGGACTACTACAAGGGACCCGTCCTGTGTTCCCAGGAGCCCCATGCCCTCACCACCTTGTCTTCTAAGGGCCTGTTTACCGGTCTCCTCTCCCACTATATTAGGCTCTCTGCAGGCAAGGGTTTGTCATATTTATCTCCCTGTCTCCAGACCCAGCCCAGGGCCTGGCTTCCAGAAAAGGCTTAGAAACGATTGTTGAAATGAAATGACAACTTGGGACCCAGAGTGATGGTGGCGAGTGTCCCCATCCAAGCACAGGGTAGTGGCTTACTGCACGACCCTCGCTCACTCTGTCATAGCCCAGAAATGCCGTCCTGCCCACATCCTGCAGAGGAAGCCTGGCAGGAGGCAGGATCTCAACCAGCCTCCTTCGTTCCATGTTGCTCTGAAGTTGGAGACATGGCTCTGGGTGGAGGGATGAGGGAAAGCTTCGTGGAGCAGCGGTGTTTGGTTTGGGGAATTTGGAGTTAAGAGGAAAAGCCAGCAGAAACAATCGCGGAGGGACAGAGGTGGGCTGCTCGGGGCAGGTGAGGGGCCTGGTCTGGCTGAATTATTGGAGGTGCCCAAGAAGGAAAGGAAGGAACGAGGCTGGGTGGGGGGGGTGACAAACCTTGAAGGGCCACCAAGGAGTATGGGCTTCACTCCATAAGCATTGAGGAACCATCCAGCAAAGACACTCCCGGAAAATGAAGCCATGCTCATGAGAGAATGGAGAGGAGAGAGACAAGGGGTGGAGAAAGGAGGCATGAGATGGCTGCGGGGGGAAGGTAAAGGCCCTGGAGAAAGGCGGCTGTCAGGGCAGCGAGGACCCCAAACAACTCAGATCAGACAGTGAAGGCAGGAGGCGAGGAGCAGACCAAACCAAATGACTCATCTTCTGTCTTAGCAATTTCACTTCCAGGAATTTACCCTAAAGAAATTATTCAACATGTGCGTGGTCTTCTGTTCTATGATGTCCATCACAGCATTATTTACAACAGGGACAAGAGTGGGGAAGGCGTGAGGCTACGGGAAAGAAGCCGGTCACAGAAGACCACATACTATATGATCCCATTTATATGGAACGTCCAGAGTAGGCAGATCCATAGAGACAGCAGGTCAGTGGTTGCCAGGGCCAGTGGAGGGGTGGAGGGTGGAGGGTAGAATAAGGAGTTCCTGCTAAGGGGTGCAGGGTTCCATTTTGGGGTGATAAAAGTGTTCTAAGAGTAGATTATGGTCACAGTCAAACAATTCTGTAAATATACTAAAAAACTTTGCATTGTACATTTACAATGAGTGAACTTGATGGTTTGTAAATTATATCTCAATAAAGCGATTCAAATTTTTAAACAGGGCAGGGGCGTTCAGGGCTCCAGGGGGATCCTGTGCACTGTAAGGAGAGTGCTTCCTGCGCCATGACCCGTGGACAGCTCTGGACCCCAACACAACAAAGCTGCCCCGTGATAGGCGCCAGAGTCCCTCTGTGAAGAGGGTGAGATGGTGTCAGGGACGGGAAAGCCTCTGGGATACAGGGCTGGGAACTGAAGGGTGAGAGGAGAGTCGCTGAGGGTGCTGCTCCAAAGACGTCTGTCATCCCAAGTGCCTTCCTTGTGGACAGCCAAGCGGATGGGGCCCCGCTGTCCAGCCCGCCACGCTCTACCCGCAGCCTCCTGTCTACAGGAGGATAACCAGTGTGGTTCTGTACCAGCCACAAGGCCAGGTCATGGCTGAGTCACAGAGAAAGGTGGGGTGCCCAGGGAGGGGCAGAGGAGAGAGAAACAAGAAGAAGGAATCTGGCAGTCCTGGGGTTGAATTCCAGATCTGCTGCTTAACTGGCTGTGTGACCTTGAGCGAGTTACTTGGCCTCTCTGGGTGCCAGTTTCCTCACCTTCCTCAAGGGGGAGCAGTTGAAGCTACCCTAAAGTGGGCGTGGAGAATGGGGTGCAATGCCTAAAGGGCCCCTTTGCCCCGGATCTGGGCAGGGGTATCATCACTCTGGGGTGAGCAAACGCTGGAGATGGGAGAGAGCCTCACAGGGCCCCAAATCTCCCTGACCAGAGCCAGTGGGGGCAGGGCCGGGGGCAATAAATCACTGATCCCAGAACTGGAGGGGGTACATGAAGAGGAAGTGGGGCTTCCCCCACACCCGTTGTCCCTCCTTGCATGTACATCCCCACCCCTCCACCTTCCATTCCAGAAGCTTCCAGCACGAGGGTCTTTCAGGCTTCTCCGAAGACGGGACTAATTAAACCTTAATTGAACAGCACTAATTAGCTTCTTAATTACACGGAACCACATGATTAGCCACGCAGCAGACACTCATTGCTCATTAGGAAGCAGCCTTCCCTCCCCCCTCCACTTTTCTAGGCCCTACCAGCTAAGGCACCTGAGGGGCCCCTGCAGGTGGCAGCCCCAGCCCCCAGCCCAGCCCCTGGGCCCGTCCTGATCCTAGAGGGGTCAGCTAGCATGGAATGATTGCACTGCCTGGCCTGAAGTCAGATGCCCTTCTATGATAATAATATGAATAATAACAACTTCTACCATTTCGAGCATCTTAAATTCAGGACCCTACAGGCTTCCTCCTTCAAAACCCCTGGCCCAAATCAGGGTGGAAGTGTGTGCTCTGGAGCCCTGAGTTTCAGCCTCCCTGGGGTGAGGGGGGCCTAGGGCAGGCCCAGCTAGGAGAGTGAGAGAAGGGGAAACCAGCGTTCGTGAAATACCCACCGTGTGCCGATCTCCTCCCACTGCCTGGTATCTAGAACCTCAGACACCCAGCAGAACAGACACTTTCCAGATGAGGAGACTGAGGCCCCATGGGAGTGAGAAATGTACCCTGAGGTTCACACAGCTAGTCAGTCATGGAGCTGGAGTGAAACCTGGGTCTGACTTCAACGCCAAATGCTCTCTACTAGTCCTGCCACCTCCTGCAGAATTTCCCAGGTCTCGCAAGGCTCAAACTTGGGACCTGCAGTGGGAAGGTGGCTTGTCCCTCCCTGTGGTGCCATTTGCTATCAAGCCAGGAGCAGGGCCCTCAGGGAACAGGGAGAGACTGCCTGGGTTCAGATCCCAGCTCTGCCCTTCCTAGCTCTCCACCTCTCTGTGCCTCAGCTTTCTCGCCTGTACAATGGGGATAGTACTCCCCCTCCCCCGAGGCATGTCGTGAGGATTAGATGAGCAAGCTAGTGCATGAGAAGTGTTCAGAGGGGTGCCTGCCTTGCAAACCCAGTGCTTTACAAGGGCAGCAGTTACTATTTTCTGTAATGGAGGTTGATGGTACCTCCAGGAGAGCATCTTGGGTCTTGGGGTCTCCCCACTCCTTCCCACTCCTCATAGCTCCTCTCCACTGTCTAGCTTGGGAGCCACTCCCAAGAGCTCCACCTTCCTTGTCTCTGGGATGTCACCTCCCCCTCTGGAGAGTCTGCCCCCAGGTGTGACCCTCTCCATATGCCTCCCCTGCCCCAGCCTTTGCTGGCTCCTGAGCAGTCCCCTAGGTGGCCAAGCCTGTCCGGCTAACGGAGGCACATAGATGCCCCAGCCCATCCTGCAGGAGGTGTGGGCAGGCAGGGGACCAACGCCACATATAGAGGTAGTGACCACTCATCTTGCTCCTCCCAGGACGGGCCTAGGTGTCACCTGATGCCCTGGTGTCATTGTTCGTGGTGTCCTCTTCCACCCTCCAAGTGTCCTGATTTGGACAATAGCTGATATGACCCCACAGTGGACACCCCCTCCCCTGCCTGCCACGGATCAGGTGCCGTACACACCAGGGATCCTCAGCCTGGGGCTTGGGTTGTCGGCTCCCCCGACAGAAGGGGAAAGACAAAGGCCCAGAGAGACGGGTGGAGGACCTCCCCAAGTTCCCGCCACAAGAAAGGGAGGAGTTGGGATGCTAAGCTGCGTTTGGGGGCCTCAAACCCACGCCCTTCCTCCTCCTGCCCTGCCACTCTCCTTCTCCATGTTGGCAAGAAGGCGCTAAGAAAAGCAGGGCCATGCAGGAGGAGGAGGGCCAGAGGCTACTTGTGGGGAGCGTGGCCTCCGAGTTGGTGTCGGGTGGGCAGCGGCAGGGCACACTGGGATGTGAGGAAAGAGCTTAAGGCAGAGGGACCATGTGAGCAAAGGCACAGCCAAAGGACCCTGGTGTGGGAACAGCAACTTGGCTTTTGGAGTAAAGGCTGCCTGGGTGGGGGGGCGAGGCTGCACAGGTGACAAGTGGATTGGGAGCAGGGGAGAGAGAGGAGCTTGCAGAGGGCAGGGCATAGGCCAACTATCCAAAGAACTCCTCACCCAGATGAGGCGCACCCCCTTACTCGTGTTCTGCGACTTGCCTAAGGACTTGAGATACACGGGGTGGAGGGGCCCCACAGGGCTTGAACGGAGAGCTTCGTGGAGGATGCCGCGCTTGTGTTGGCTGGGGATCCAAAAATGCACTGCAAGAGGGTACAGCTCATGCAAATGCTGAAAAAATCCACCTATGATCTCTTCGAGGAGTGGTGGACCTGGACCAGCTTGTCAGGCCCTGGGACGGCTTGATGGACACGTGGCCCACTTGCAGAGAGCCTTGGGTACCCTGATAAGTGGTTTATCCCTCACTGAGGAGTCCCGGGGAACCCGCCCCTGGGTGCTCATGCTGCCTCCAGGGTGGGGTAGGGAGATCTGCTCACTGCCCCACCACCTCCTCCCACACTTCTTGCCCTCCTGAGTCTCCTTCTGGTCCCTTTCTAGAGGGCCGGGCCTGGTCTCCAGGGCCGGTCTGCTCAGGATGTCCCACCTCTTCCCTGACCGGGTCCTTGGTGGGGGAGGAGGGGGAGGTGAGGATGCCCAGCTCCGGCCCCTGCCCCAGAACGCTGAGGGCACTGCCAGCCACCCCCACCCCACCATGTCCCTGGTGTCGCTGCAAGAGACACAGCAATTAGGTCAGAACGCCCCTCCAGATGCTCGCCCCCTCTCATTATCTGCAAACTGTTACAGGGCGTCAGGGAAAGCCCTCTGGGGGTGTTTTCCCATCTGTTGCTCTATTCCTTTTTTTTTTTTTTTTTTAATAATTTTATTTATTTATTTTTCCCCCAAAGCCCCAGTAGATAGTTGTATGTCATAGTTGCACATCCTTCTAGTTGCTGTATGTGGGACGTTGCCTCAGCATGGCCGGAGAAGCGGTGCGTCGGTGCGCGCCCGGGATCCGAACCCTGGCCGCCAGTAGCGGAGCATGCGCACTTAACCGCTAAGCCACGGGGCCGGCCCTCTTGCTCTATTTCTGACATGTGCTGCTCCCCGACCTGCAATTCCCGTGACCTCCTGTCCTCTCATCTAAGCCTTCCTGTCCTTGGAGGAGTTACCAAGTCTCTGTGCCTTTTTCTCCTCATCTGTAATGTGGACACGACAGTACCCACCTCCTGGGGTGTCACAGAGGACTCAGGCTGTTAATTCATACAAAGCGTTTGGCACAGGGCCCAGCACACAGTAGGTGCTCAGTAGGTGGTGGCTATAGTTCTTCTCAACGCCCAGCCCAAATCCCTCTTCCTCCAGGAAGCCCTCCCTGACCACCCCAGCCTTAGGTGGGCACTCCTTCTTCTGCCTTCCACTGCCCACTCCTCAGTGCTTGTCATAGCCCGATGTGCATCCTTTGTCATAGATATACACCTTGCCCCCACATTCCTGGGGGCTTACCACGTGCCAGGCACTAAGTGCTTTACGTCTGTTAACTCATTTAACCCTATCCCTATGAAGTAGGTACACTATTATTATCTCCATTTTACAGAGGAGGAAAATGAGACACAGAGAAGTTAAGTAACTAGCGCAAGGTCACACAGCAAGTAAAGTGATAGACCCAGGCAGTCCAACTCTAAAGTCCATATATTTACCCTCTACTGTAATCATAGGTTGATAAACATTTGAGGGGGTGGGCAGGATATGACAAGTACCCATGGGCTTTGTGGAGCTTCCAGTCTCACTGGTATGCACACTTGGGGCTCTACACCAGAGCCGTGCATGTGTGTTCATTGCAAGTGTATAGAAAGGTGTCTAAAGGCTGCATGTTGCATGTATGGAGAGCTTGGATGCCACGTGGTCAGAGTGTGCGCACATGTGTGCATGGTCTGTGCGTGCACCCAGTGTGTGTTTCCACAGGGGGGTTGTAGGAGGGCCCGTCCCACTCCTTTGTGTGGCTGTCATTCTGCCTTAACAACAGTTCAATCCTGGAGAGGGAAGGGGAACAGGACTTACTTCCCCATCTTTAGAAATTGAGATGCTGGAGCCTGGAGTGGCTACATGACCTGTGCAGTGTGTGTGCATGGAGTGTGAACATTATGTGATCCAAGCACTTACGCACACATGTATGTGTGTGTGTGCATGCTAAGAGCACCTGTGCACATGGGTGTCAGCAGGGCATGGGTGAACGTTTGCACAGAGCATTGGTATGTGTATTTGGGTGCACAGAGGGTGTATATGACCTGTGCGTGGTAAATATACGTGTGCGTGCAGACCTGTGTGTGTGTTTGTACATTAAGAGGTGTGTGTGCAAGTATATGTAAGAGGAAATGCAGTGGGGCAAAGGCTGAGGAGTCAGACAGACCTGAATTTCACGCCTGCCTCTGCCACTGCATAGCTGTGTGATCTTGGACCAGTTGCTTCATCTCCCAGGGCTCCGTTCCTGCGTCATCGGATGAGAATATTAACACTCATCTCAGAGGAGAGTCAGGAGATAACAGATGTGAAACACAGTAGGCGCTCAATGCATGCACGCTATTTGAGGACGTATTTGTGTTCACATGTACCTGTGTATATGCCATGAGGGTGTGTACACGGAGCTGTGTATGTTCCCAGGGTGTGGAGTGTCTGCGGGGAGGAGCATAATGGGTGAGCATGCACGTGTATCTAAGTGTGTGTGCCCAGGCTATGGAAGTGTGGGGTGTGGGGTGCACCATGGTGTAACTGTAACGTGTGTGACTGTGTGTGCTATGTTGCACACCAAGTGTGCGTGCGGGGGCCTGCGACCCAGCCCCTCGTTCTAGGTGGTGCTGGACTCATGGGGCCTGGCTGGACGGAGGGGGGTATCTCTGGCTGTCAGGCCCGCGGTGGGTGGGGGTGCCCCGCCGGCGATGATTGAGCCCCTGCTCTCCCACCAGGCCTGCCAAAATACAGCGAGACAAGGTGTAATTACCGGCACTTACCGTGGCCATTACCCCCCTCGCCGCAGCGCGTGACACACGACCCGTCAGCCCGGCGTTCGCACCATTAAGGGGCCTCATTAGCATCCCGGCTCAGAAGCAAAATTACCCTCACTGCTCATTTCAAGATGTCATCAATTTTAATTTAGGGCCCAAAGATAGTACAATGGGAAGGCCCTCCCCGGCCCGCCGCACACGGAAAGGGAGGAGAGGGTGGAGGAGGGGCGGGGGCGCAGCCAGGGCAGAGGGGGCATAGCGGGAGACGAGGGACAGAGGCGGGGAGGAGGCAGAAGGCCTGAGACAGAAGGGAGAAAAACGCTGGCCTTCCCCTGCCCCAGAAACGTGCCCAGGCAAGAGCCTCCACGGCACCCCTTTGGGGGGGAAAGGAATGGAGGTTGCAACCAGGGGCAGGGCCCTGACCCACCCACCCCCTCAAGGGCCATCTGGAAGTGTTGTGTCTGGAGACACATCTTGAGCGAGATGCTGTGCCTAGCATTTCCTTTAATTCCCACAAAAACCTTGGGCGGTAGATATCGCAATCCCCCATTACAGAAGGGGAAACTGAGGCAGAGGGAGCCCCCCCACCCCTAATCACACAGCAAGCCATGGCAGAGCTCATATCTAAATGCAGGCAGGTTTGGCTTTGCTGACCATGCCTTCCTGGACACAGAACCTGTGGCCTCGTGGGATGGTTTTCCAGTCTACAAGCCTGGGCCCACCAGCCTCATCGACTGCCAGTCCCTTCAGCCCTCTCACCCCTGGTGCCCCCGTTCATCAGGCCGGCATGCTCTGTGCCTCGTGCTGGAATGCCCCTCCCTCTCCTCGTCAGCCTGGTCCCTCACCACTCAGCTTCCTATCACCTCTGCCTGTCTCTAAATCCCTTGCTGAATCATCACTGCTCTTCATGCTTCTGTCTCCCCGTGCCTAGCTGCCCCGGGGACTGGCTCCTACAGGGGCGGCTGGTCCTTCTCCATCTAAGCATCCCCAGCACCCAGCACAGGTTGGCTGAAGTGAGTGCTCAGGGTTTGCTGAGTGAATGAATGACCACTACCTCCCAGCCGGTCTTCCTGCCCTCAGGTGGAGGCGAGGACTGTTGTCTGGGCGGAAAGGGACAGCGGAGGCCCCTCTGCCCACCGTCCATTGTTCAGATGAGCAGCCGGGGCTGAAGATGAGGTGGACGGGGCCTCGAGAAGGACTATCTCAGTCTGTCCACGATGACACAAGAGCGGGTAGGCCACAAATGTTCATTGAATGAACGAGTGATTGAACACATGAATAAATGAACAAGCAGGTGAAGGTGCCTCTCACTGCTCACAGAGCACTTTCAGGTCCCTCAAGGGACAGAAATCTTCCCTATTCCCTCACCAGGCCTCGCAGCAACTTGACTTACCAGCACTCCTGGGCGTTTTCATTTCATAAGCAGAGCCTGGGCACACGCTACACTCTTTTAGAGCCTCTTTCTGAAAGGGGGCACTTCCCAGGCCAACGGAGATTTTCCAGAAGGCTTGGCCCCAGAGGTGGGGGGAGGCTTCTCGTTATTTCCAGCCAGCTCTGCTACCCTGGTCTGTCTTAACTCATAGTGGAGCTCAGATCAAGTCCCCGAATCCTGCGAGCCTCGGTTCGTGCAAGTGTAAAGGAGGCCACAACCCCCGCCTCGGCTCTTCAGGCATGAGGCTCAGTGACCAGGCGGCAAGAGGAGGGCAGGGCTCGGGCACAGGTCAGGGAAGGCACTGCCAGTCATTGAGATCCTGCTGGCCTCCCCTGCTGCCCTACAGCCAGGGTGGGAGGAGATGGAAGGGCCCCCGTCCTGAGCCCCGAGACAGGGTCTTCGCTGGCGGCAGGCGCCACTCCCTGGCCTCACAGAAGACGGATCGCTCCCTTAATCACTCTGGAAAAGAACCCCAAGCCGATATAATATTATAATTAATTAATTCACTAAAAAGGTATTAAATTTCTCTCCCCCCTGTGGATATTATCTGAATTCATTGACCTTTAGAAAAATCACCCTCTAATTGTAACCAGGTCCAAAAGCATTTGCAGCCCGTCCCTTTTACATTAATAATATCTTCCCGGACTCGGCTCTGGCTGCTTAAATATTGTATAAATTCCACTGCCCCCCTCGGAAAAGAGAGAGCAAAGAAAAAAGATGAGGCTGGAGGAGCCTGAGAGGGGGGTGGGGGCTGGACCCTGAGAAGTGGGGGTCCCAGGAGGTGAGGGACAGGAGGTAAATCGAAGGGGCTCTTTCTAGCTGCTCCAGCTGACGTGCCAGGTGGCTTGGAGGGGCACAGGAGGGGAATGGGCTTGAGATGGGGAAGGGGGCATGGGCTAAGAGCAGGAGTGTTAAACTGGGGTTCATTTTCGGGAGGCTGTGAGGGGACAGGGGGGTAAGATCTGTAGTGTGTGTCTCATCCAGGTCAATGGCTCCAACAGTGAAGGAAGACTCTCTGATTTAAAGGAATCGGGGGCGAGGGGGCTGGCCCCATGGCACAGTGGTTAAGCTCGGCTTGCTCAGCTTCCGTGGCCCAGGTTCGTGGGTTCGGTTCCCTGGCACAGACCTACACCACTCATCAGCCATGCTGAGGCAGCAACCCACATACAAAATAGAGGAAGACTGGCACAAGATGTCAGCTCAGGGCCGATCTTCCTCACTAAAATAAGTAAATAAAATAAAATATGTCTCTTTATCCCGTAAAAAAAAAAAAAAAAGGAATGGTGGGTGATGGAATCTCGTGAAGCTCCAAGGAGGACATTCTGGGGGCTGCTTCTCCCCTCGCAGGCTTCGCTCCAGTTCCAACTTCCCAGACAGCCCTGTTCTACTGATGGTGGAGCAGGCCTCGGAGGAGATACGGTCGGACGTCCAGGACTTCCTAACACGGAGGAGGTGTGTACTAAGGAACAGAGAGCCAGGGCCACCCCCGGCCTGGCCTCAGTAGGCCCCACAGTCCACTCTTGGCTTCTGTCCAAGTGACCAGAAAGGGAAACGCTCGGCAGAAGGCAGGGCTGGAAAGCCACCTTGCTGTGTGTACACACCGGTGGACGTGTCCACCTTACTCTGTGGGCCTCTGATCCCAACCCCATCACGGTGCAAGAGGGCGAGAGGCCGGCAGCTGGTGGGGAAAGAGACTGACTCAGGGAGTGGAGCTGAGGACGGCGGGATCCTCCACATGGGACCCAAGGGAGCTACAGCTGCTGTCCTCCCCTCATCTAGCTTGGACCCCTTTCCCAGAGCACACTCCCTTTCACACCTTTGCTTGTTCTCAAGGCCTGGGGGGCTTCCTCAGGGAAATGAGGGGGTTGGACAGGTCCATCTCTGCTTTCACAGCAGCCCAATTCCCCCCTCTACCTTTTTAAAAATAACTTTCCCCTCGCGGACCCGATGTCTGGAGCAGTGCTGTCTACCAAATAAAGAGCATGGATGAAGAATGCATTCCCCTCTTATTTAATCAGAGATGTTCATAACCACCAGGAGGAAGCTGTCCGCCTGACTCCATTCCAGCCACAAGCTAACGAAGGGTCATGCAGACCAGTCTCAGACACACACACACTTTCTGTGGCTTGTTGAAATGCTGGAGGTAGCACCTGTGCCTGCCCTAAGCAAACCGATAGGCCAGCGGGGCCCCCAGGCTTGGAATGCGCGATTAATCTGAGACTCCCCACCCCCACTCACCGCGGCGGCGGCGGCAGCTGAGGCTCCTGGCCCTGCGGTGCCCTCTTGTGGGAAGAACCCCACTGACACCCTCGGTCCCGCCCAAGGGCGGTCCAAACTGCTTCCCAAGTTGCATGTGACCGCCAGGCTGAAGGAACCCAGGGGGCAGGAAGCCAGCAGGCGGAGGGGGGTGATGTGGTGGTCTTGAGAGGCTGCGTCAAGAAGCAGGCGGGCAGCTCTCTGCTCCACTGAGTGAATCCCCAGGATGAAGGGGAAGAAAAACCAGTTAGGAGAGAGTTCTCGACGGCCTGACGGACCCCCACCCCCTCCGGTGCCACCGCAGCCCTGGCCTGGACCCATCAGGTATCTCCCAGCCAGAGCCCAGGCCTTGCCCCCAGGAGGGGCTCAGAGGGGGATTCCCAGGGCGTGGGCAGGTCCCGGGCAGTGGGGTGGGGCCTGGAACTGGAAGGAGGTGCCAGCTGGCTCAAACTCCCCAAGGTCATCACAGTTACGTCTGACCTTGAGATTAATCCTGCAGCCTCCGCCAGCCCAGCCTCCATCAGCGCCCACGCGCCCGGCCCCCTTTCCTTGTCTCCCCTCACCGCTAATTGCTCCAAGGCTGATTTGATCTCCCGTTCTGCACAGAGGAAATTGCCCTCTTAACCATTTTCATCCTGGGATTTCTTTATTTTTTTAATTAGGCCCCTTCGGCCTCTCAGGGCCCCATGAGGGGGAAGCCATTTCGGACTCTGCCTGAAGAGACTGTGGGAAGTGGAGGGAGAAGTAGGCAAAGCGCAAAAAGACCCTCCCCGCCCCCCCCCCCAGGCACCTGGGGCTCCAGAAGCTGCCACTGCCCCCCTCACTGCCCCCTGCCCATATCCGCATCCTGGACGAGGTCATAACATCCCAGGATCTTGGAGCAGAGGCCCTCGGAACCATCGTGGGGTGGAGGAACCGAAGCCCAGAGAGGAAAGGAGGCTTCATTGACAGGCAGCGCGGAACGGGGAGTAGAACCCGCGTCCTTGGCTCCGCCCAGCGTCCTGTGCGCCTGCCTCTTCCCAGACTAGTTCACGTGGGTCCCTCTCTCCCCAGACCCTCGGTTACTAGGGAGCCTGTCCTGCTAGAGACACTGAGTCAGAGCTCAGACGGGCCGGCCTTGCCTCCACAGAGCACGAAGCTCGACCTTCCCAAGCGGGGTCTCAGCCCACCTAGGGAGGGGGAAGAACCTGGAGAGGTCGCCGCTAGAACTGGGAGTGGGGAACAGTAGAAACATGCCCCCCACCCCGGGCCAGGGGTAGCGTGGGCCAAGGGTGCCCAAAAGCAGCAGCTAAGAACAGTAACTTGGTTTATGAGCAACCTGGTCCCCCACGTCACCCGG
Organism: Ceratotherium simum simum; assembly: GCF_057802395.1. NCBI lineage: Eukaryota > Metazoa > Chordata > Mammalia > Perissodactyla > Rhinocerotidae > Ceratotherium > Ceratotherium simum. The sequence continues at coordinate 42,543,341 of NC_141912.1, forward strand.
CTCCGCGGTCTCAGGCCACAGCTGGAGGTGTGACCGGCGTGGCTGCAGCGCCATCTTGTGTCCGTGAGGAGGGACAACGCCCCCATCAGCACCCAAACCCCCTAAGTAAGGCTGCATCTCCAGCTTCCCATGGGGCAGGGCTGGGGAGTTGGGGCACCAGGTGAACGGCTTGTTTCCTCCTCTCTGTACCCCCTACCCTGACCCCTATCGGGGGCATTCGAACTCTGAGTCCAGAAAGGAGCCCAGTGGGTGGAATCCTCCCATTCTGTCAGCCCCCGCACCACTCCACAGAGACAAGACGCGCGGGTACAAAGCACAGTGTTTACTAAAGGCACAACGTGGGGAGCCTGGAGGGGAGCTGCTCTCCCAGCAGTCACCCCACACTCTAACCTGAACCCAGCGCCCCCTATTCCGGCCACCCCCCACCCTCACACCTCCTGGTGGAGAGCTGTTAGCACCAAAGGGGGGTGGGAGAGCCCCACCTGTGTGAGGGGGAGTGCCAGCCGGAGGATGGGCTTGCTGCCATCTGAGTCCCAGGAAGGCAGGCCTGGGCACCCCCGGCACCAGTCGCTGCCTCTGAGACGGAACTTCCTGAACCCCCTGCTTCAACATGTCCTCCTTCATTGGTGGGGGGATCAGGCTCAGAAGATAGGACCCTCCCAGGACCTCTTTTACCTCTAGCGCACCCTGTCCCCTCCCTTCTCCACCTGATTTCACCTCTGGGAGCCAGGCTGAAGGCCTGTTCCTACCCAGCCCCATCAAGAGGGCTGCCCCTGGGGAGTACTGAGCCGGGTGGGGGGCTTCTCCTGACCCCACAGGCTGCCAAGCGGGCACTAAGTCCAAACAGGGGGCCGACGGGGAGGAGTCAGGCAGGGCAGGTGGCTACTTCACACACAAGTGCAGCCTGAAGGGCGGGAGGGAGGTGGCCCTGGCCCTGCCAGCCCCCAGGCCTGCCCCTGTTCCCCGACATGGGGACAGCCAGGGTCACAGCACATCGCCCTCCTCCATGCTGAAGCTGCTCCGGCGGCTGCTGGCCTTGGAGGCCTCAGGGGACATGGTGGAGAAGAGGGGGTCGGAGGCCAGTGGTAGCAGTGAGTCGTCCAGGAGCATGAGGTCCAGATCCTTCTTGGACAGGTTGGGGAACAGGGAGCCATGCTCTGGCCCCAGAGGTTCGGGGTAGCCTGGGGGCCCTTCATCGCCCCCGTCCCCAAAGCTCAGGCTGTGGCTGAAGTCCAGGTGGTGGAATGAGGACGGTGGCTGGGGTGGCTGGGCTGGCGGGGGCAGCGGGGCCTGGGGGGGCAGAGCCGGCAGTGGCTCAGGGTCAGGGACTTCGGCCCCCAGCAGCAGGGCCTCCCCCGGGCCCTCCTCGCTGGGCAGCTCCTGCTTCACCACCTGCTGGGCCAGCTCGGCCATGTTCATGCCCGACGGGGAGGTGGTGGGGAGGCCGTGCACTCGAGCCTGCATCTCCAGCTCCTGCGGGTGGGGCAGACAGAGGGCTGGGGGCACACACCCACGGGCACCAGCTCCCCCCTGAGCCCCCGCTGCAGCCCTGGCCCCTCCCCTGTGGCACCCAAGACCACAAACTGTCTCAGCTGGAAGGAAGCATAGGGTAGCTCTCGAGACTAGACCAGTGTTTTTCAGACTACAAGGTGCAACTCATTAGTGGGTTGTAAAACCACCGTGCTCAGTCTTGACCACCTCTCCCTCTTTTTTTTAATTGAAATAGACTTGCCTAGACTAGACTAGAATAGAAATGATCAGAATCACTGCATCTATTAAGGATGAGGGTTCTTTCATGAAACTTTGATTTTTCACTTTGAGTGTGGCCACGTGTGCTGGATGTAATGTAAATTATATTATCTCCTATGAGAAACTGAAAAGTTCAAAAGCCGCAGTCCAATCGCCCTTTGTGTAGAAGACCAGCCTTGGGTCCAAAGAGGACAGAGGCCGTCCACACAGAGCCAGGATGAGAACCTCGAGAACCCCTGCTCCAGGTGCATTGACACTCCCAAGGCTTTGCTCTTTAGTTGGCGCCCATGGTGATTCTTAGCACCACCCACCAAATGGTCCCTCTGCCTCCCGCACATGGGAGGTTAGCACTTTTCTGCCCCCATGAGGTTAGGTGTAGGTATGTACTTGCATTGATTAAGGAAATGTGAGCAGAGTGACATGTGTTGCCTTAGGAGTGATACATGGCTTTAAGAGCCAGATCTAGATGTGCCTGTCCATCGGCCTGGGTCCCAGAATGAGGATCTCGCGGAACAGAACCTCCCGCTGATATCTGTTGCTTAAAGTGGCTGGGGATTGTTTGTTAGCAAACTATAACATCCTGACTGTTACAGCCTCCCTCCTCATGGGCATCATTCCCATGTCTCCAACTTCAGAGTGTAAGCACTGCCCCTGGGGTCAGGAGCCAGGCCAGGGGTCAGGGGTGGGAGATACCCAAGAAGTCCGAGTGCAGGGGCCAGACCTGGATGCGGAGCCAGAGCTGCTTGTTGGTCATCTCCAGGCGCCGAGAGTGGTTCTCAAGCTCCCGGGACTTCTGCAGGTCCTTCTGCATCCTCCGGATGTAATCCACAGAGGCCTTGAGGATGGTGCCCTTGTTCCAGCGCACGTCCCTGCAGGCCGGGCAGAATCAGAGGTGCGTGCTCAGAGGAGTGGCCGGCTATTTGCCATGAGCTCAGTGGGCGGGAGTCAAACCCTGCTTTAGTTTCAGAAGCCTACGTTGTCCGTCCCAGCTTGGCCCACAAACCCCAGACCTGGCCACCCCCTATTTGTGGAGGAGGCTGACCTCCATCTGCACAGAACGGGCTCTCCCAGGTGACTTCATTGCCACAGCCCACGGCACTAAGCCCACGAGACCAAGCAATTCGGAGCAGCCTCCTTCCCCAGGCCTTCCATTCCTGCCACAGAAAGCCATGCCTATCCTCAGCTCTGACTACTTCTACCCCCGGATCACCTCTATACCATCCCAAAGACTTGCATGACTCCTCCTCCAGGAAGCCCTCCCAGCCCCAGCCCCACTTCCAGGACCTCTGGCTCATCTGTCTTGTGCTTTCGTGATTTGGGAATAGATGATAACTCCTAGAAGGCTGCAACCAAGGGATTCTCTTCCCATCCTTTCCCCCTGGCCTGAGCTCGGGGGCTGGGTGCGGATAATACCTGACAGCTGCTGCCACCCCAGCCCCTGCCCTTTCCCCCAGAAACCCGCTCACAGGTCGTTGGCCTTGGGAATCAGCATTCCCAGCTCCTTGATCCGGTCGTTGATGTTGAACCTCCGTCTCCTTTCAACTGAAGTGAACAGATTGTGGAGGGAGCAGTTAGAGGGATGGGGGCCCCATCTGGGGAGAAGGGCCCAGCCAAGGAGGGGTGCCCCAGCCCTTCTGGGAAGAAATGGGTGACCAAAAGGTTGGGATTTCTACAGGGGCAAGGGGGCAAGGGTGCAGGCCAGACACAACTCAGGGGCCTTGGTCAGGCTGTTAGCACAGCACAGCTGCCTGGGGCAGCAGCCCTCCCCGCTGCCCAGAACTCCTCCCCAGGAGCTCCCAGGTTCCACGCCCTAAGAAAACAGTCTGATAAACTCATTCACTCTGAAGTTCTGGGGATTTCTTGACTATCTCTTCCCTGGAGCCCCCTCTCCCACCCCCTCCTAAAGAAGGCTGGTGGAGAGACAGCAGTGCTGAGCCTGCCCACTCACACCAGGGGGAGGATCTAAGGCCTGGGGAGGGAGGCCTTCCTAGAACCTGTGCAGGGCCGAGCCCAGGAGGGAGGGAGGAGGAGGGAGGCAGGGCGAAGGGGCTGGTGGGACTCACTCAGGTTGTGATTGTCTTTCTTCTGCCGCTCCTTGGCCAGGGCCCGGCTCTCAGCATCTGGAGGCCAGGGGAGAAGGAGAGAGGAGCTGGGAGGGAGGCAGAGGAGGAGAGAGGAGGAGGGAAGCCAGGGCCACAAGGAGGCAGGGAGGTGGTACCTGTAAGCTCTCGCTTCTGGGTCAGTTCCGCGGGGCAGGAGCTGCTGGTAACGCCCACCAGGGAGGCTGTGACCTGGGGGTCGCCACTGTACACATTCAGGTGGCTGCTGGACAGGGGCAGCTGTGGGGTGAGGTGGGGAGAGGGACACAGTGAGCAGCCCCCACTCCGTGGAGGGCCCTCCCCAGGGCCCATCGTCTCAGGAACAGCCAGAGATCCCTGGGGGAAGCTGTCCTGGTGTCACCCGGGTGGCAGTGTCAGCTTTAGGGGGTCTGCAGCCAGCACCAGGGCTGCCCAGTTCACCCCGGGCCTCTTCACCGAGCTATTCCACCTGAAAGTCTGCAGCGTCCAGAGCTGAACACGCTGCAGCCCCTGCCCTCAAGGAACAGCCAGCCTAGAGGAGCCGGAAGCACTGAAGACAGTGATCAGACCCAGAGATAGTGCAGTGGGAGGATTACACCCTGGGCATCCGGGAGCCCAGGGGAAGGGCACCTAATCTATTTTGGAGTTTCTGGAAGGTTTCCAGAGGGCGTGGAACTTGAATTGAGTCCCTGCAAAGATGTGAGGAAGGGCACAGCAGGCAGGGGGCTGGCTGAGCAAGAAGAGGGGCTGCACAGAGCGTGGTGGTCACAGCTGCAGAAGCACAGAGTGATGCGGGCAGGAGACTCGCCGGATCCTGCAGTGCCCGGTTCAACTTGCAAAGACCCTGGGATTTTGTGATGAGCAGCCAGTGGGGCTTTAAGCAAGGACAGATTTGAGCTCTGGAAAGATCTCCCCAGCTCCTGCCACAGAAACACGCAGAGCAAATCACAGGCCCAGAAACCTACAGGGTACAAAACCACCCCACAGGGTACAGAGAAGCCACAAAAAGGGCCAGACACTCGTGCCACCCTCCTTCTCTGCCTTCCCATGCCTTGCCACTGACAGCAGGTTTCAGACCAACTGGCCCGGGTCAGCTCCTGCGGAGCCACCAGGCAGTGTCCACAGGGCAGTGGGGACTAGGGATGGACTCCTTGACTGCCCACCTCGAGAACTGGAACTTCCCCTCGGTGGCATGGGCTGGGGCCAGGATCCAGGTAATAGGCTCAGGCCCGAGGCAGGAGTGAGCAGCTGAGGTTCAAGGCCTCCAAAAAAGGGGAAGGGCACCCGCAATTCCACCGGCTAATGTAAATACCTGTCCCCCTTGAGCAAAGCTTGCCCACAGTTTCTTGCCTTACCTAATCTTCCCACAATTCTGTGGGTTGACGGCAAATCCCCATTTTGCAGCTGAGAAAACTGGGGCTCAGAATGTTTGAGGGACTTGCCAAGGTCAAAACCAAAGCTAGAAGCCAGGCCTCTTGATTCCAAGCCTGGCTCCTTTCCACCTGCCTCCTCACCTCTGCCCACTAGGCCCAGAGAGCACTCATGCTGCCAGGAGGCTGCCCAAGGGAGGGGACAAAGCCAGCCCCATGTCACTTACCCCATGGAGTGAGGGACACAGGCCTGTACCTGCTGGGCCCTGGGCTTGGTAGAGGAGGGGAGCCCCAGATCCCAAAGGAACTCATCAGCTCCAGGCCTTCCTGGGGCCACGCTGCTCCCCGCCAGGAACACTCGCCCCACCTCCCCTCTGCTGAGGCCCAGCACCAGGGCCCCCTGCCCCCAACCCCTCCAGGAAGGCTTCCCCGACTGCCCAGCCATCTGTCCCCGCTGAAGCCCTATCATGCACGCAGGCTGAGGCACATCTCTCTGGATTCATAATTCTGCTTGGCCCTAGGCCCTCGTCACATGATTTGATGGAGGCGACTTTCATTTCTGCAGCTGGATGCTGGCTCTGCCTGGGGGAAGACCCATCTCTAGCTCTCGCCAGGCTCAGAGCCACTGTAGGACCTCTGCCCGCTCCCTCTGACACACCGCCCCACCCTGGCCAGCAGTACCGTGTTGGGCATCTGAGTTTCAGGATTGATGAACCCCAGGACGTTGTCCAGACACATAATGTTGTCGATGACATCAAACTGAAAGATAGAAAAGTCATCTGGGAGGGCCCACTGGAGAAGGACAGGGGAAGGGGCACAGGGACCTGAAAGGACCTTAGAGCCCACCTCACCTAACCTGCGCATCTGGGGGAGAAGGAAATAGGCCCAGAGGGAGGATGCGCTGTCCAGGTCCCACAGGGCCCAAGGCCCAGGCCAGGGCTCTTCCCAAGGAGCCAGGGTGCCCAGCGAGATTCTTTATGTATCGTCTGTCTGGACATGGCTCTGCAGTGTGCTGGGCTTTCCTGTATGAGTCTCCTGTTTCTCCCCAGCAGAGCTTTCAAAAGTAGGGATGACGTTTCTCCTGTGAGACGGGCTCCCTGAGGGCGGGGCTGTGTCCCCCTCAGACTGGGGCTCCCTGAGGGCAGGGCTGTCTCCCCTCAGACTGGGGCTCCCTGAGGGCGGGGTTGTGTCTCCCCTCAGACTGGGGCCCCCTGAGCGCGGGGCTGTGTCCCCCTCAGACTGGGGCTCCCTGAGGGCGGGGTTGTGTCTCCCCTCAGACTGGGGCTCCCTGAGGACAGGGCTGTGTCTCCCCCTCAGACTGGGGCTCCCTGAGGGCGGGGTTGTGTCTCCCCTCAGACTGGGGCTCCCTGAGGGCGGGGTTGTGTCTCCCCTCAGACTGGGGCTCCCTGAGGGCGGGGCTATGTCTCCTCTCAGACTGGGGCCCCCTGAGGGCAGCACCTTGCCTCTGCCGTTAGACTAGCAGTCCCAGGAGCGTAGCCCCTGGCTCTGGCTCTGCCGGTGGCAGCCACTGGCCAGCTGCTCACTCACCTCCCTCTCGGGGTTGGAGCCGATGTGCAGCATGGCCATGGGGCTGTTGGGGGCACTGTTGCCGGCCGAGGAGGACAGCACGTGTCCCGGCCGCACCCCCGGGGAGGCTGCGGGCAGGGGCTTTGGGGAGCCCTGGGCAGGGCTGATGTGCGCGGCGAACTTGTTCCCATAGGTCTCGGACAGGTACTCCCGCACCTTCTGGTCCCGGGACTGCTGCAGGTGGTAGGAGGTGGGGTTCTCCAGGTAGGACTGCACCTGGGAGGGGAGAAGACAAGGGCTCTAGGGGGCCCTGGGACCAGGGCGGCGGGGGACGGGCCCGAGCAGGCCCTACCTTCAGCACCTCCCCGGGCACAGGCGGCGGAGACTGGAAGTGGACGGGGGTGTTGATGGCCGGGGTCGGCGGCCCCCCCAGCTGCTGCTGCTGCTGCTGCTGCTGCTGCTGCTGCATGTAATGCATGACGGCCTGCTGCTGCATGCGCTCCCGCTGCTCCTCCTGCTGCGCCTGCTCCCGCATGAGCTGCATGCGCAGCCCGATGCGCGATGCCATGGCGGCTGCTGGCGCTGGCTCCCTGTGGACCGGGGGACATGTCTGTGAGGCACGAGTCCTCGTGAAAGTACTGGTCTTGGGGAGGGGCTGGGACAAGGGGGATTGCACCCATTGTAGAGGAGAAGACACTGAGGCCCAGAGAGGGGAAGGGATTCGCCCAAGGTCACCAAGCAAGTGGGTGACAGCTGAGACTTGAACCCAAGTTTCCTGGTTCCTGGGCCGGAAACAGAGACTCTCTCTTCTCCATTCATGGCAGTTGGTCAGCCCCAAAGCCTGGAGTCACCCTTGACTCCTCTCTTTCTCTCACACCACGTGGTGATCCTGTCAGATCTGACCTCAAATACATCCTCCTCTGCCACCACCTTGCTGCCACCAATGTGGGCCCAGCCTCTACCACGCCTAATCTGGCTTCCTGAAGGAGCCTCCTGCTGTTCAGACTCCTTCCGGTCCTGCCCCACAACATTCTACTCATAACTCAGTAATTAGAGGGATCCTGTCAAAACCTAAGTAGGATCCCCTCCCTCCCTCTGCTCAGAACTCTCCACAGCTTCCATATCACTCAGAGTAAAAGCCGAAGTCCTTTCCATATAAGGCCCTCTATCATCTGTCCCCTCTGACCCCATGTCCTCCTGCTCTCCCCCTTGTTCCACCCACACCCAATTCCTCAAACACACCAGGCACACTCCTACCTCAGGGCCTTTGCACCTGCTTTTCCCTCTGCCTGGGATGCCCTACCCCCGATACCACCTATTCTTTCACCTCCTCCAAGACTCAAATGTCACCTTCTTCCAGAGACCTTCCATGACTCCCTAATTAAAATTGCAAAATGCCTACCTGCCCCCCAACTCCCTATGCCCCTTCCCTCTTTTATGCTTCTCCATATCACTTATCACCGTCTTAAATATCATGCATTTTTGCTTAGTTATTTCATTCATTGTCTATCTCTTCCTCACTAGGAATGCAACCTCCCCTAAGGGCAGGCATTTCATCCGTCTTGCTCACGCTGTACCTTCAGCCTCTAGCCCAGGGCCTGGGTCACGGTTGATGCTCTATGAATGCGCACAGGGAATGTTTACTGTTTATGAACCGGCCCTGGTGAGACAGCAGCAAGCCAGCTGTAGTGCCTGGGCTCCTGGCGTCTACAGGCCAGTAAACAAGAAAGGCGAGTCCCCAGGCCATTATATGCCTGCTCAGGGAGGGCCACCTCAGGGCACCCGGTCCTGCCAGGGCCCAGGGAGGGCTTCCCACCACCCAGCCCTGCCCTCTGATAAGTCTCAGTGGGACGGGGTGACTACAGACCCCAGACCTAGTCTGGAAGCGGGGAGGACAGGACAGAATGAGTCCTGCAGCCGGGCCCACTCTGTGCCTAGCTCGCTGAGTGACCCTAGGCACACCCCTGCCCCTCTCTGAGCCTCCGTCTCCCCAGGCACACAATGGAAGGGTTGGACCAGGAGATTTCCAAGGTCCCTCCTAGCTAGGACGGGCTGACTGTCTGAGAGGTGCAGGGCCCCTGGGGATGCCAGGACTCCATAAAGGTCCTGGCAGGGGCTGGGGGGGTCCCATCTCGGGGATATCACGAGAGGCAGTGTGACTTCATGGTTGAGCAAGGGCTATCAGATGGGGCAGATGTGGGCTGGAATTCCAGCTCTGCCACTTCTTTGCTGTGTGACCTTAGGCAAGTCACTTAACCTCTCTGGGCCTCAGTCTCCTCATCTATAAACCGTTTCTACTTCAGAAGATTGGTGAGAGCGTTAAATGAAATTAATGTGTGGCCCTTGGTAGACTGAGTGGGTGAGTAAGGATGAGCACAAGACTGGCAGGGGCAGCTGCAGTGTAGACCAGAGGCCAGAGCTGTAGCCCAAGGCCCTAAGAATGAGACCCAGACCTCTGGAGGTGGCAAAGGAAAGCAGCACAGGCTGACATGTTCTGCCTAATGCCAGACATCAGACTAAGTCAGCATTAGCGGAAGGTCCTGGCAAATATTCAGTGCAAATCACCAGATCATGGAAATAATAATAATTGGCATCTATTTGAGCATTTACTGTGTGCAGGGCACTGTTCCGAGCACTTTAACCTCAAACAGCCCCAGTGGGTAGTTTTGGTTATTATTCTTCTGTTACAGATAAGGAGAAACAGAGGCGCCGGCAGGGTAAGTATCCTGTGGCGGGGACAGAGCTGGGACCCAACCCCGGGCAGCCTGGCTCCCCAGCCCATGCCGGGGTCTGGAGACCACCGCATCCCCACGCAGGGCTGGGAAGGAGCTTGTCCCAGGTTGCATGTCTGGTTGATCCAGGGCGGGGAATGGAGCCCAGGCCACCTGACCCCAACCCAGGGCTCCCTCTGCCACCACAGCTGCTTCCCTACAGCGTGGGCAGGACCATTCGCCTTGAGGTTTGAGCCCTGGAGGCGCTTACTTCCCCTTCCTTCCTCCCTTCTCTGCCCCCAGGCCAGGAATTAGTGGAGAGGCTGCCTCAGCCCCAGGGGTCACTCTGCCCAGCTCCAAACAGGACAGTCCCCGAGGAGAAAGGAGCAGTTTCCCCCCTACTCCACTCTCCTCTGCCCTGTAGCAGGGACACAGCTGCAGCCTGTACCCCTTTCCCATGCTCCTACAGAAGGTAGCCTTCTCTGCCCCCAACTGCAGCCCTACAGACCCCACGGGCTCCGACCCCAGCCCCGCCCACTCCCCTCGCAGCTGCACCCCTGCGCACTCACACCCGCAGCTTTGGGGAGCCTGTCCCCTTGGGAACAATCCCACTTCAGTCGGCCCCTGGTGGGGGGTCATCGGGCCTGGCAGTGCCAGCCGGCCTGGGGAGGGCTCGGGGAGAAGGAGCCCCTTGTTCTCTGACAGCGGGCTGGGCACCCGTCCTGGGCTGCGCTGGAGCTGGCCCTGCCACCAGGAGAGCCTGGGCTGGACCTCTCCAGCCTCTCACAGGCTGCACCAGCCTCAGTTTGCTCATTTGTAAAATGGACACAGGAGTCTGTGCCCACCACCCACCCAGGGTCTGTGTGAGCCTCCTGGGAGAGGATATTGGAGAACTGTGAACAGCGAGGTGTCTGTGCATCAGAGTGTCGGTAGCCTTGGCCTGTCCCCCGGCCTCTGACAGAGGGTGGCTTGGTGGCAGAGCAGAGTGAGGCTTTCCCAACCCCACCTCCGTTGTCAAAGCTGTCACCCCCCCTCACAGAGCTGTTTCTTCCCACTATAGCCCAGCCTCCTCCCCTGGCCCCCACTCTGAGTGTGGCCTGAGTGGGATGGGTGTGGGGTTAAGGGAGGGATGTGAGGGGATCTGTGGGCGAATGGGGTGGTCCAAGAGAGACCCTAGGCATGCTAAGCACCGTCCCCCAGCCCCCAGGCACACCTCCTCACTCTCAAAGCCTGAGGGGCCACATGCAGCCTCCCCGAGTGCCCACTGGTCGGGAAAAATTGAGAGGAGGGACATAGGAGACCAAAATGCCCCCGGACCCCTTCTCGCCATCTGACCTCCAGACCCCCAGGCCTGGAAGGGGTCCACCACACATGTACTCAGTAACACCAGGGGCCTCAGTGCCCACTACGTGCAGACCCCGGGCTACAGTGTTTCCCTGAAGAACCTTCCCTCTGCCCGCATCCTCAGGTAACACCCTCCTCCTGAGTCTGACGCCCCAGAGAATTCCTGCCCCTGCCCCATCACATGGAAAACACAGCAGGGAAGCTTCCGCTGGGGCAATGAGAGCCGCCCCCATCTGCGCCCGCAGAACCACGGGCCACTTCCCACCCCTGTTCACCCAGAACCTCCCACCTGACTCCACCTCCGCCCTGAGCTGGGTCCCGTTCTAGCTGAGTTGTGACCAAAACGAGCTTCGCCGTCCAACAGGTGCAGCTGGAGCCCCCGCTCTGCCCGCACCGGTGGGTGACCGGGAAAGCCACCCAACGTCTCTGTGCCTTGGCTTCCTCCTTGATGAAATGGAGCCAATGAGGGCGCCCGCCTTGCAGCGTTGTTGTGAGGATTCGAGGAGACGGTGAGTGTGCAGAACTCGCCCAGCAGGCCCCTGGGCATTCGAGAACAGATCAGCGCTGGTTTCTCCTCCAAAACTGCGCTCCTGTGGTCAGGGCCAGGGCTGATTTCGGACCAGCCTGTGTGGGGCCTCCCTCATCTGAACAGGCTGGTCAGAACCTTTCCTGAGGAATGATGTGCACAGAGGGAGGGGAGGGACGGGGAGCAATCAGCGGACTCCCTAAGGGAGAGGCCAGGAGAAAGAGTACCACGGACCACGAAAGTCTCAGATATAGGAAAGAAGATCTCAAGGATATAGCATTGAGTGGAAAAAGCAAACTGCAGGATGAGATGTACCGTCCGAGCCCATTTAGGCAGGAAATGGGTAAATGTGTAGAAAAGACTAGAAGGATCAGAATGCCTCTTGAATGCTTGCCATGGGTCGGGGCTGGCCTACGCCCCTTGCAAATATTAACTCAACTATTCTTCACAACAACCCTCTGAGGTGACTACTATTATTGCCCCCAATTTTCAGGGAGAAACTGAGGCACAGAGAGGTGAAGTAACTTGCCCAAGATTACACAGCAGCCTGGTTCACAGCCCCCACTCTTTATCCCCCAACATCCCAAACTGTTTAGAGTGCTTACCTCTTGGGAGAGGGGGAGGGGCAATGGAGTGGAGAGAGGTAAAGAGGGGTTTTTAGAGTTTCTCATTTGACTTTCGAAGCATTTAACTCTTAGGATGTGACTATGTGCTACCTGTGTAATTCTTTTAAAACAAGGGATGAGGAAGCAGGGCAGCTTCTAGGGGTTTGTGAAGGGCCCAACCTGCTTCCAATCACATCCAAAGGTGGGGTCCTCCAGCTGCACCTGGAGTCTGGCCCAAGCCCTGCCCTGCTCAGCTCAATGGTTGTCAGGCCAGTTGAGGCTCCTGGGTGAGGACACTGGGTGGCCACCAGAGGCACGGGGCCAGGGTCAGAAGCCACACACCAGTTGGAGCTGGAGGGCCGGGACCCAGGGCCCACTCAGTTTCCACAACAGGCCCAGAGAGGAGCCTTCGGAGGGGCCTGATCTTTACGTGGTGCCCCTCAACTGCTCCTAGCTGAGGCAGGTCCCTTCAACTGCTTTTGGGGCCCGAACTGCCCTGGGGGTTTTTCTGCCTTCCAAGTAATCCTTCAAATATTGGATCAGGAAGAAAATACATATACCCCATAAGCCAGAAAAGCATCCGCGTGCTCACCAGGGAACATGCACTAGAATGTTCACAGCAGCACTACGATAGTGCCCAACCTGGACAACACCCAGATGTCCATCACTAGGGAAATGGATAGAGACGTTGTGGTCTATCCACACACTGGAACGCTACTCAGCAATGAGATGGACCAGCTATTGGTGCACACAACTCAGAGGACTCTCTCAGATGTTGAACAAAAGAACCAGACACAAAAACGCATACCGTGTGATCCATGTATGTAAAGTTCAAGAAGAGGCGAAACGAATCTTCTGGGTTAGAAGTCAAGATCCTGGTTACCCTTGGGGGTAGTGACTAGAGGTGGCACAGGACAGGTTGGGGTTGGGGGACCAGGAATGTTCTGTAATATGATGCAGGTGTTGGTGACATGGGAGTGTCGAGTTTATGAAAATGCATCCAGCTTCTCACTCACCCTTCATACAATTTTCTGTATGTGAGTTATACTTTCATAAAAATTTACATAAGTCTGAGGGCAGACTTTAAATAATTTAAAAGAAGAGTTGAAAAAATTACCCTCTCCCCGCGCCCGAAAGAGGCTATGACTTTGAAATGCCTTTGGTACCAGACAGCTTCAACACAACTGCCGAGTGTAGCTTGGTACATCCTCTTTGGAAAAGCAATTTGGAAATATGTATCAAAGTATTAAAAAATATCCACTAGCTTGAGGAAGTAATCCTAAATGCATAAAAGGTTTTTACACATAAAGATGCTCATCACTTTGTATACAGAAAAATCAAAACTAATCTTAGAGAAAAATAAAAAATAATCTCAATGTCCAGCAATAGGACGGTTGAATAAGTTACGTTGTGTTCCTCCTGATGGCGTATATGTTTATAAGTAACATGGGGATATGTCAAACGACAAAAAGTAGGATGCAACATTCTATATAAAATATAATCTCATCATCACCATGTACAAATCTGTGTAGAAAACCCTCCCGGGAGGAAATATACAAAAATATTGCTGACTTCTTTGGATGATGCAATCATGAGTGATTTCTTTTCTTTAACCTTTCGGAAGGTTGTTCTTTTTCTATAATGAACACGTATATCTTTCTAATCGGGAAAAATATTTTATACTAAGATCTGACGCTTATGGAGTACTTACTCTGTGTGTTGTCTGAAGGCCCTTATTTAATTATCACAATGACTTCATGACAGGAGTCCCAGTACTGCCCTCACTTTACAGATGAGGAAACAGGTACAGAGAGGTTGCCACTTGTCAAAGGTCACAGAGCTGAGTGGTGAGGCTGGACCCAGGCAGTCTGGCTCCACAACCCTAACCCTGGGGCTTAGAGTTTGGCCTCGGTTCTGCCCTTGAAATGAGGGTCGCCACATTTTATTTTAGGAGTTCCACTGAAGAAATCCCCCTACAATCAAAGGGTTTCAGCAGCTGATCTCTTGCATCCAGCTCAGGGGCCAGAGGGTGCTCAGGATGATGGAATGGTCTGGAATCCTCAAACACAAGCAGAAAAAACTCTACCCTTCCTCAAAGGGCAGAGATAATTTCCTGTATTCCCAGAAAAACACATGTCTGGCGGCTGAAACAACAAAGCGTGCTAGCCCAGCAGCTTGGATGCCTGTTTAAGCCATTTATTACGTCCTGTGCCTCTGTGGTCGGAAGAAGCTCCCTTCTGATCCAGTCTGTTACAAACTCCCCCTTGTGCGGGAGCTGCACGGTTGTGGAAAGCAACCCTACCACTAAAGGAAGGCCTCCCCAACAGGTGCTGAGGCTCCCGGAGGCCGGGGAGGGACCCCGTGACCTCCTGGGCGACTTTTCAGCCTTGGGAAGGGAAGAGAGGGGAAGATTCCAGGATCGAGGTCTGTTTTGTCTTCTCTGAGCCCCTCTGGCAGAGGAGATGGCAAAGGCAGGCCTAATGAACTAGGAAACAGAACAAGAATGTCCACACAATCCCCGTGCCTTAGGACAGGCCATTCCAAATTACCCCGGCAGTCACGGGTCCCCGCAGGGCCCAGGGGAGGGCAGGGGGGGCAACAGTTGGGCCAGACCCAAAGAGATCTAGAGGTGGGGAGGTGTCGTAAGATTTCCAGGAGCCAGCAGTCCTGCCTACGAGATGCTGTGGGTACCTGGCATCAGGATGCTTGGGTCTGAGTCCCAGCCTTGTGCCTGACTCAACGTCTGAGCCCAGCCTCAGTCTTTCCATCTGTCAAGTGGAGCTTACCAGCTGGGGCCACCTCTCCCACAGAGCTGTTGTGATCTAAGTTGGGACGATGGGTGTAGAGGCTTCTACAAAGGTGAAAGTGTGGGCTTGGGGGAGATATCACCATTAGGTCACTGTTCATTGTCACTTCATCCATGCTCACCGGGGGCATCCCTGGACAAGTCTCCTCTTTCTGTTCTCTTAAGTTTCTTTTGAGAAAAGAGTCCCATCCATTCTCACTCACACACACACACACACACACACACACACACACACACACACACCCCATATCAAGGCCCCAGGCTAGGGCAGAGCAGCCTCGTGGTAACCCCAGCTCTGTCTCTCCTTCCTGGACAGGGGCAGGAAGGCCTTGGGCCAGCTTTTCCCATCATGAGGCACCCTCTTTGTTTCTTCTCCAAAAGCCTTGGGTTTTAAAAGGTTTTCTTCTCCAAAGCTTGTCTATCACCTAATTCACTGCAGTGTGATGGGACAGGCAGGTGGATAATAATGATGGCCTCCTCTTTGGGTCCTAAACAGGTCATGAGTGGGCAGAGCACTCACACAGTGCCCGGCACACTGGGGATACTTATAATGCAGGTTGTTATTCTGTTCTCTGGCCCAGTGGTCCCCTGGAGGTCACGAAAGGCAACAATGGGGCCCTTGGGCTACTTTCAATATTGAAAAAGAGCAAATGGAAGTGACACTTGCCCTGGTAAGCGTGCACTGTTTGATTGGAAGGTATTTGGTACTGGGAGCAGGAATGAGGTCAGTGGTACATGCTTTTCACATCTTTATTTTAATGTTTTGGCCTTTTTTCTTTTTCTTGACGTAAATTTATCCTAGCAAAATGCACAGATTTAAAGTGTATATCTCGATGAATTTTTACAGGTGCATACCCCTGTGTCATTGCCACCAAGATCAAGATGGAGAATGTTTCCATCACCCTGGAAAGTTCCCATCAAGAGGTTCCCCCAGAGGGAACCTCCAGTCTGACCTCCATCCCGTGGGTTAGTGTCACCTGACCCTGCGCAGACATAAAGGCTATCACGCAGGATGTGGTCCTCCATGTCTTTCATGCAACATAATCACTCTGCCAAGTGGGGACACTCTTGGCCCAGGCTGATCACACCCCGTTTGTGATGAATAAAGACTGGGGAAAAATAGTGAATGACAGGAGGAAGCTAAGGCTCCAGAAGGATGATGCAAAATGCGCATCTGCGGCAGCAGAGCAAGACTCACACCCAGGATGTGCTCCATTCCACCACGCAGAGTGCCTGCCTCTCCAGGACCCACCACAGGACACTGCAGGAGGCTGCAGGGCTGTGTGTGTTTGGGGGAGGGCTTGTTTTTAATTCTCTGAACACAGGCAGGAGGTGGGGAGGAGGGAAAGGAAGGAGAGGGGAGGCAAAGGGCAGCCACAGGAGCTCCCGGCCAGCTTAGCAGCCTCCAGTGCCCACAGCTCAGGCCCATCAGCCCCACGGCCCACAGGAAAGGGTGGGAGCTGGCGCCTCCTGGCTGGCCGGCCTGTTGGCCCCCGGCAAGGCAAGGCAATTGAGTAGCAAAGGGGGCGGCTTCAAAGGCAATCCCAGAGAGAGGCGCCCAGGCTGTCCCACAGGGACCAGCTGGACTCTGGCATGAGGCCTGCCCCAGGAGGACTGCCACCAGGCTTTGAAGGACAGGGGGACAGGGGGACATGTAGCTGAGGGAAGCATGGAGAGGAAAAACCAGAAAGGTCCTAGGAGGTGTCCACCGTCGTGATATGCATGGAAACAGCCCAGCCACACATGCAGACCCTCTGTCTGTCTGTCTCTCTCTCACACACACACATACACATACACAGGCACGCACACACACGCACGCACATTGCAGAATCCCTCCTCCTGCCCCTTGGTGGGCAGTCGCCTTTCTCCCGAGTTGGAGTGGGGCAAGGGCACTGAACCCCTCTTCTCTTGCTCCCTGCACCCCCCTCCCGGACACTGCATCCACTTGAGCATCCTGCCCATGGCCACACTGACCACTTGAACAAGTTGTTTCCTGGCCACCTACCAGTCTCCCCAACTACAAGGGAGCGTCCAGAGAAGTCAGCTTTCTTCTTTGGAACCTCTGCCCCATCCCACCCATCAGACGTCCCAGAAAGAGACTCAGGGCCCACGGACGCTGCTTGTCCAATGACTCAACACGCGCTCAATTACCACCTGTCCCCTCATTCAGCAAACACTCCCTGAGCCCCTACTATGGACCACGCACTGCCCTAGGCACATGACCTACATCGGGTCTCCTTTGTCCCCCACAAACCCCACACAAGACAAATAGCACTTCTGGCAGATGAGAAAACCAAGACTCAAAAAGGCTAAGTGACCTGTCCAGGGTTGCACTGCAAGGACACGGTGAAGTGGGGTTGCAAGCCCAGGCCCCTCTCAAGTATGCGGCCACCACCAGCTCCAGCACAGACGAGGAGGCCAGGGGCTCACAGGGAAGACCCATGGAGATGGACTGTGGTCCCCCTGAACTCCCAGCCCTGCCCCACTCCCCCCACCCCACGTTGCCCTCAGTGAATCCCACAGAGGGTCCCCCGAGAGGCCTGCACATCCCTCAGCCCTCCCAGATGCCCCAGAACACAGGCCAGACCCTGCCCACCTGCAGACACTCTTCTGCTAAATGGCCAAGGCCGATCCACGCCCATGGCTCGGATGATATGTCTGGATCTCACTGAGGCAGGCAACGTGGGCCACAAGAGGGCCTCAGGGGGAAATTATATCAAACTGGTCGGACAGAAATGCGATGAATGGACGAGAGATCTGGCACTGGACTGCAGCAGAAGTGTGCGTGGTGGGAGGGAGGGACGTGGGCAGAGTACAGCCCATAGACGGCTCCCCAGAGAGGAAAGAAGCCTGCACGGCAAGGGAAGGGTTTCGGCATGGGACACCACGGGCCCCAGGTCCCATCTGACCTCCCCCTGTCCACCTCAGCGGCCTGCCCCCTTCCTCTGCTGAGGGAAGATCAGCTAAGTTTTTGTGGATGATAGGCCAGCCCAGATGGTCACTGACGCCCCTCACCAGGGAAGATGAGGCCCAAGACTCCGCCTGATTGGTCACTGTGTGCCATCATGGATTCGGGGCCCGCCAGTTTTGACCCTCTGGAATGAGTCTGTTCTGAAAGGGCAGAGTGGGACCGAAGACCTGCATTTGGCTGTCCCACTGCCCAGCTGTGTGACCTCGGGCAAGTCCTGCCCCCTCTCCAGGCCTTGGACCCCTGATTGATAACGTGTGGGGGCTGGACGGGACCAGTGGGAGGCCCCTTCCTGCTCTGTCTGGGCTCGCTGAGGGTTAGGCAGTATGGACAATCCAAGGCCAGGTGCCCACCGAGGCAGCCTACAGGGCTGGGAGGGGCAGAGCCAGGCACCGCTTCTCACTGTCACTTCTGCTGCTGCCCAACACTCAGGAATTCCCTGCGGAGACCTTAGGGACCTCCTGCAGTTCCCTGACAGTTGCGTTCCAGCCCCTCACTCAGCCCCCTCAGGCGCATTGCGTCCTTCTGAGTCTTCTCCCTGGAAGACAGCTGGGTTTAGTGGAACACGCATATGCTCTGGGCCCTGACAGACCAGAGTTCAAGTCTGGCATTGCCACTTACCAGTTGTGTGACCCAGGAGAGGTTACTTAACCTCTCAGAGCCTGTTTCTCCATCTGTAAAACAGGATGGTGGTAATGCCACCTCCCTCAGAGCAGGAGAGGGATCAAAGCAGCTGAAGAGTGTGACATGCCTGGCACCCGGGGGTGGTCCATGAGTGTTACTCCCTGGCCCGGGTGAGCAGCGTCGCTCTGACTGGCGTTTAGGTGGGAGAGGGCCTTTTAAGTCCTCACCACTCAAAGCACGATCCCCAGGCCCCACATCCCCTGAGAGGCTGGTTAGAAATGCAGACTCTCAGGGCCCAGCTCAGACCTGCTGAATCTGCATGTTAACATAGCTTCCTAGGAGATTGAGGGTACCTTAAAGTCACTTTACCGGCAGCCTTCTGGAGGCTTGGTCACCTGGTTCCAAGCATGCAAATTGGTGACAGGTAGGAGATAGCAGGAAGTGCAGGCCCTTGGTGGAGAGAGATACTCTAAGGGCCAGGCAGGGCCCTTCCAAGCCGCCCAGTGACCCTGAGCAAACAGCCCTGACTCTCGGGCCCAGGAGCCAAGGAGGAGGCAGAACACAGAGAGCTCACTCAGTGCTGGGGCTCCGGCTCGTGCAGGAGGGGGACAGTGAGGTCTAGGGGCAAACAGCCTGGAAGCTCACATGGTTACGGGTGCAAAAGTAACCCAGAGAGGCCATGTGAGACACACCCACTCACACACACACAGCACCTCCTACACACACATTGTACACACATGCACACTCACCATCACACACACACTGCCCCAGGACGCGCCTGCCCAAGAACAGCTCCAGCAGAGAGCAGACAACCTCCAGGACAGTGTGTGCCCGTGCCCCTGTGCCGTGTATGCCGTGTGTGCCAAAGGAGGCGTGGCCAGTGCTGGAGCCCCCGGAGGCAGGCCTAGGAGACCATCTTTCCTCCACATTGCCTTGCCCCGCCTCACCTGCCTAAGCCCCAAATCCATCTGAGCCCTGACTTCAGGGTCCCGCTGAGAGGCAGCAACAGAGTGGAGGCTGTGCCCGCCCCCATGCACAAGCTCACACAGAACAGTAGCAAGGCCCACCCCCTCCTGGGCCACAGGGCTTCAGGAGGGGCAGTGACCCCTGTCCACCCTACCTACAGATGAGTGACAGCTCTCAGCTCTACACTCCCACCTTCAGTTCAGAAACACACACCCTACTGACCTCTTTCACCACCGGAGACTGGACTGCCGGGGGCCCCCAGGCTAATGCAGGCTCCAAAGAAACCCTAAAATGTGGGGCCAGAACCTCTAGCAGGCCTAGGATGCCCAAGAAAGAACCATTGACCAGGGGAGTCACATTGGTGCTGCTGCAGGGTGTGTGATGTCATAGGTTCTGGAAAGGCCCTTGGCCCCAAAATATCTCCCCTCTGGGTCCGGAATCCCTCCCAACCCTCTGAGAGTCACTGCTGGGAGAGGCTTCCACCTGAATCTCTCGTCAGCTCACACCCCCGGGAGAGGCAGCCGCAGGCTGGCCTGAGAGTGGCGAAAGACAGGCAGGGGATGGGTGAGTGCCAGATGGGCAGTGCTGAAAGCCAGTGACCGTCATCTCTCCAGGGCCACCCTGTCTGCGAGCTCCCTCCAGGAGGGGGAGCCAGCACCTCTTGGCCACAGAGCGGGGTCCAGCAAGGGGAGAGGCTTTAAGTACCCCCTCCACATACATGCTAGGGGAAATCAGGTCCTGTCCCAACTGTCCCCTTGAGGATGGCAAAGTGCTGGTGACCAGGAGTGGGTGGGAGCCCTAAGAGAAGAGAGGTGGGGGGACAGGAGGGGGAATTAACCAGGTTCCAAAATAGCACAGTTGGTTCTGCCTCGCTTCACCCTGTGCAATGTCTGGCAGCTTCTGCTTTCGGTCTGACTCACGCCTGGTGGGGGCAGGACAGGGCGGCCGGCGCAGGCAAAGGCCGCTGGACAACCAGGCTGTTCTGCCCTCACTATACACACCTACCTGCTGGGCCTCCTCCCCTGCCCCACCCGTGAGCTGGGCTCCTGAAAACAGTCAACAGGGGCAGAAAATCCACGGGCTCCCTCGCCTGGGTCCTATCCCAGCCCTCGTCCACCCCAGGGCCTCCCTAGTGGTGGCAACTGTCCAGACCCAGAACTCAGCTTCACTCCTGACCTGCCAGGTACACGCCAGCTGGCACCTCCACCCCGTCTCCACCTGGGGAGCCGGAGGGGACCTGCCCTGAGGCCAGCCTCTCCCCCTACGGGAGAAATGACCTTCGACAGCAGCGTGTGTGAGCTGCCACTCACGCACGCCACGGAGTGAGTGAGCCGCCTCCACCGGCCGCCACCTCCACACACAGGTGTGAAAGGAATACCACGGTCCTACTCTCCAAATTCACAGAGCGGCTCACCCATCCCTTTCTTGTGTCCTTAAACACACCGCGAAGCACCGCGCCCTTAGCTGGGCAGAGAGGAAGCGAGTGCACTGCATTTTGCGCGTGTTGAGGTGGGGGAGGAGCATCAGTATGGTCTCTCCTTCCATTGTCTCCTGCCCATCCTATCTCTGTGCCCTTCTGCCTCCCTAGCTTCCCCTGTAGAGGTGAGACCAGGCAGCCGACCTGCAGCTGCCTTATACCTCCTTGCTGGATCCAAGATGCTCAAGCTCCCACCTGAGACACCACCGGAGAGCCTCATCATCAATGCCACCTCTCAGGCCCTGTGCAAGTCACCTCTGCCCTCCTCCCAGCCCTCAGACCAACGCGCCCACCCCGAATAAGTCCAGCCACCTTTCTGTCCAAGTGGGGCAGGTACATGAGAGACGTTCACTCTGCCAATGCCGGCCCTGCCCACTGGGTGAGGAATAGATGCCACTAGTAAGTAGGGGGGAGAATGTCAGAGGTAACGACGTTGGCCAGCACAGGCAGACACACTCCTGCCCTCGCCATCCTGGCACACGCACCCCGACCAAACCTGGTTTGGAAGTGAAAACATCAAGGGGAAAGGTCGTGGGCAGCGGCTAGCGAGATGAGTCAAAGGGAGTGGGATTTGGCATGCCTGCCTGTGGCCAAGTCCGGGGTTTTCAGTGTGAATGCCCCCACCAGGCCCAGCACCTGCCCCGTCCCAACCTCCTGCCCTTCCCCCACCCCCACACCAGAAGGCCTCACCTACACACCACTTCCCTCTCTTAACTTTTAACCCTCTTCCCTTCCCTCGGCCCCTTAAGGCATGAGACTATAGTGTGAGTCTGCGGGGTGGGAACAGCAGTCAAGAGGGAGGAGGCCCCTCTCCAGGAAGCAGGCACCGGGCAGAGCCTTCACCAGGGACAAAGAAGGGTGCCCTTGAATAAACTGACCCCCCCTCCCCATTGCCCTGTGAATTGCATCCTGTTCCCCATAGAGACACAGAGGGAGGGCACTAGAAGGCTCAGTTCCCGACTGACTAAAAGGCAGCTACGTGGCAGCCATGGGGCTAGTGGCCCCAGGAGGGGAAGAGGCAGGCGCAGTGAGAGAAAGGAAAAGGAAGTCAGAAAAACCGCTACAATCACAGTCTCAGGATGCCAGAGCTGGGAGGGGGGACTCGGAGGTGCCTCCAGGCCATGTGCTACCCAGCATGTCGGTCTGGTAGCACAGAGAAGTCCGCTTGCCTTGGACGGGGCTGGAAGGAGCGGCCAGTGTCTGGCATATGGTAAGGACCTCATTCACGCTGGGTCCCTTCCCTCTGCTCTGAGCACCTAGAGGGATCCTGACAGCTTCCTCTTTTCACCCATGGCACCTGGCACGTAGCAGGTGCTCCTGAAGTATTGAACAGAATGAATGTGGTCCTGGTGACTGGCCTCAGTGGGGAGGGTCTGCCTGGGGCAGCTGGGGGCTGGCAGCTGTGTGGGCATGGAGAGAAGGGAGCTGTGGGAAGAGGGCCTGACAATAGGCCACTCTAACACACTGGCCAGACCACCAGGCCCGGACTTGGGGAACGAGGCAGAGGCTGTCAGTGCCCCAGCCACAACCCCTGGACACGCACAGTCCAGCCTGCCCACCTGAGTGCCACCAGCTGCCAGGACCTGCATCTGCGCCAGAGGCAACAGAGGTAGCACCCCCCCCTCCCCCAGCAGCCAAAGACCAAGGGGAGCTAGTGAATAAACACCCAATTCCCTCCTCCGCCCCGCTGCCTGCCGGGTAATTCAAAAGCATGTTCTACAGAAACCCCCACTGAGACCGAGCCCCCGGGTGCCCTCAGCTGTCACCTACTCACTAACACACAGTTTATCGGCTTCCTTCCCTTCCCTTCCCTTCTCACTTATCCTATCCACTACCTATGCTTCCTGGGGTCACCTCCCAAGTAAATTACCTGCACTCCTTGTCTCAGCCAGTGGGGCCTGAAGAGGCAGTTCTGACCTGAAATTGAGCAGCCAACTCTAAAGCTTATAAAGAAAGGCCAATAGAAGGACCGAGTAAAATGAGGCCCTCACCCCGAGGAGAAGCTCAGAGGCAGGCGTGTAAGAGCCCAGTCAATGGGGGAGACAGGTGGGGCTGGATGCAATGGCCAAGCGTGGACCTAGAATTTCCCCACCTGTGGGAGGTAAGACTGCCCTCAGAAGCAGAGTTGGCCAGATGGGGAGAAGACGCAGGGACGGGCCAGGGTTGCAAGTTATGTGAGGAAGAAGCCTCTCTTCCAGGGGTGGTGACAGCAACACGAGGTCACTGCTCGCCAATGCCAAGAGGACTAGAAGCCCAGCACTGCCTCTCACCCCCAGGCTGCACCCAGGGTAGAACCACAGACATCCAGCATTCCAGAACCTTAGCATGCCCATTCATCCCATAGAATGGCTGTTACATTCCACGCTCACAACTAGGCTCTGGGGCACCAAGGGAGGCCATTTGATTGGACACTAAGAGCATGTGTTTTGAAGCAGGTAGAGCTGAATCTCAGATCTGTCGCTTACTGGCTGTGTGACTTTCAGCAACTTACTTAACTTTATGGGTCCCAGTATCCTTGTGTGTAAAATGAAGACAATGTCCATCTTGGAGAGTTGCTGTAAGGATTAAATGCAAAGCATCAAATATAGGTGCTCAATAAATATTTGATGGATGCATGGATGGATGGAGGCATGGATGGATATAACGGGTGGATGGATGGATATAATGGATGGATGCATGGATGGATATAATGGGTGGATGCATGGATATAATGGGTGGATATAATGGGTGGATGGATGGATATAATGGATGGATGCATGGATGGATATAATGGGTGGATGGATGGATATAATGGATGGATGCATGGATGGATATAATGGGTGGATGCATGGATATAATGGATGGATGCATGGATGGATATAATGGGTGGATGGATGGATATAATGGATGGATGCATGGACAGATATAATGGGTGGATGCATGGATAAATGGATATAATGGATGATGCATACATGGATAGGTGGATGGATTTTGAAAGGAGACAGAAGAGACACAGTAGTTGTCTGCAGTCTGGTTCCCATCTGGTTCAATATCCCTCTCTGCTAAATTTAATAACAAGAAAATGAAGTCCCATCACTCTCTAATTTATTTGTTAGAGAAATTAGTGTCTTCATTTATCAGGTTCACAAATGCAAAGTAAGATCCTCCTAAGGAGACTTAGCCACATTCCTGGGGGTGGGTCACTCCCTGAAGGTATAGAGGGCTGTGTCAGAACAGAGGGTATCCTCCTGGCTCAGTCCCCATCACACTGGTTCGCACCATGCCTGTATCCCTCTCCCCTCAAGTCCAACTCCACCCACCCCCACCCCAGGGAAGGGGGGTCGGGGCCAGGAAGAATAAGAGGAAGCCAAAAAAAGCAGGCAGGGGGAACAGGCCAGGACAGACGAGCAGAAGAAGCCAAGAAGAGAGTGTGGATATGTGGGATGCGGGTGAGTAGGGATCTGAGAGAAGAGATTAAAGAGCAGAGAGAAGAGTTTATTGCCTTTGGAGAAATGGAGAAAGAAAATAGCCCCAAGAGAACAGGGAGCAGAAACGAAATGGACTGAGCAACAAAGGAAGGTCACTCCCCTGCTCCATCACCCCCGATGGCTCCCCACTGTCCACAGATAAGGTCCAAACTCCCTAGTTGGGCCTTCAAAGCACCCAGGATCCCCCTGCCCTAAACAAGCCCTGGGCTCAGCTAAGGGGGCCTCCTCACTCTCCTCCCCAACACAATCCAGGCCTCCAGATGCTCCCCCGCCCCAACCCCTTCCACAGACTGTCTGACCCCCACTCATCTCCAGAAGCTCTGCTCAAGGACCACCTCTTCCAGGCAGCCCACCCTGCCCTCACCCTAATCTGATCACCATTGGAAAACAGTTACTTAATCTGCCCCAAGCCAGGCTCTGTGCCTGACACCAGGATACAGAGATGAATAAGACAGTCCCTGCCCTCAGGTACTCACAATCTAGTTTGGAAAAAAGAGCATTCCCTGATATTATATATTGTACTTCTTGTACCACTAGGACTACTACCTCTAACAAACCTGCACCGAGCACCCTCCTTTTGTCAGGAACTGTGTCTGAGGCCTTTATCATGTATGACTTCACTTAACCTTCTCAACAACACTGATAAGTAGGAAATGGTAGTGTACCCATTTTACAAACGAGAAACTGAGGCACAGAGGGTTACTCTGTCTCATTTTCTCAGCTGTCGTATAAGTTCCCCGAGGGCTGTCCCCAGGTTGCTCTTTCTCAGCATCTCCCAGATAGAGGGCACTCAAACGTGACCCTTCTAGGCTTGGCGTGCCCACTACTGTGGCCGTGGATGACAATGTGTTGGCTGGTTGGTGGGAACAGCATAATCGGAGAAAGATGCGCCCAAGCAGAGTGAGAGGGAGGAGACAAGGCTCCCGGGTGGGCTGAGAAGGGAGCCAGCCTCGGTGTCCCCATCCAGCTTCTCTCTTCCCCACCTGTCCCCATGGCCCAACCCGGGCATATCACAATCTTGTGGTCACTGCAGAATGCCCTGTCCACTTGCTGAGAAGGCTGAGATGGCACTGAAGGAGGGAGCCAGGCCACATGCCCAGGATGGACAGGGGACAAGGAGGGCAGGCTGAGGAGAAGGGAGGAGCTTCCGCTCTGCCCAGCCCTGTGGGGTCAGGGCTCGTGGAGTGGGTAAGTTGAGCCCAGAAAGTGAGAAATGGGGCAGACCCCATAAGAGTCACGTCTGGGCAGCTTCCTCCTTGGCCTGAGGGGTGTGGGCACCAGGCAGAGGTGGGACCCCCTCACAGCCTAGAAGTGGGCTGCCCTCTCAGCAGGCTCCCCGGCCTCAGAGGCTCCTTCAGCCTGGGAAACCTGAGCAGACAGGGCAGCTCAGGACTCGATCTCAGAATAGAAGCAACTGGAGGCCTCGGCACCCCCACCTCCAGGGCAGTCTAGGTTGGGGAAGGGGAGCTTCCTGTCCAGCCTATGGAACACAGGCAAAGGGAGCGAGGGTCCAGGCTGCAGCCCTGGCCACAGCTCACCTCTACATTCCTGTCCCCTCCCAAGACGGACAGGTGGGACAGGGAAACTGAGGCGCAGAACCACACACCGCCCCCTGCCCAGCTCTGGAGACCTGCTCTGCCTGCCCAGCCACCAGCATCGTCCCTGAAAATTAACGACCGTGCTTGTCGCAAGTACGTTGGGACTCCAGACCCTTCTGTGCCAGGGTCCCCTTCTACCCTGGGTACATCTACTTTTCCAGGCCTGCCTCGCTCCCCAAAGTTGGGCTGGAAAGAAGGAGCCTTGTCTTCTCCCAAGCCCCGATCTGGAGGCTGGGGTGCAGAGCTCAGACTCTGGACCCAAGGCTGCCTGGGCTCGAACCCCAGCTCCACCACTCGCTAGCTGTGTGACCTCAGGCAAGTTCCTGAAGCCTCTCGATGCCTTGATTTCAACGATGCTCCCCCCCTGCCCTGCACCCCACAGTTGATGAAACAAATGTACTCATTTGGCTCTTCAGGTGTCCTGAGTGGTCCCGGTCCCTGCACTCAGGACACGCTCACACCCAATCACCAGTCCCCCCTCCTCCTCCTCACCAGGGACCCAGCGGCTCGGGCCCTGGCAGGGGGTGCCGAGGAGCTGACGGAGCCACTGCTGTCGATAGAGCTGGTGCCAGGCCCCTGGCGGGCACAGGGCCCAGGCGTACAATGGGGCTGTGTGTGCACCCAGCCTTACCCTGGAGCAGAGCTGGGCAGGCCGGCATCTGGGGTCAGGCCAGGAATTCATTTCCCTGGAGAAGGCCTCCCCCTCCCCCTCGCAGGCTGCACAGCTCAGGAAGGGGGGCAGGCACAACCCAGTCGCCCATGGAGCCCAGGGAGCGGAATGGAGGCATGCCCGGTGGAGGGCACTGGGGAATAGGGACTCCTGAGTCCAGAGGCCCAGCGGGGCGGCTCCCTGGTGAGGCATTTTGGACCCATTACGTAATCTGGGGCTGCGGCCTCGCCTGGGGACACAGGGAAGGTGAAGCCTGCAGGGCCAGGAGGAGGTGGAGAGAAGCCTGCTGCGACCCCTCCCCATACAGAGGGCTCACCCTCCCTCTCAGCTTGCTGGAGCCCTGGGCTCAGCACCAGGGCCTTGGGGTGCCCAGGGAGGGGAGCCAGCTCATTCCCCAGGAGGATGAGTCCCCAGCCGGCTGCAGCCAGGGCAGTGGGCGAGGTGGGCAGGTGGGGCCTCTCCCCTCCCTCCCCGGCAGGTCTTCTCCAGCTGGAAAACCGCGTGGCTGGGCTGGTGTGCTGGCCACAGCGTCCCAGTCCGGGGCCTCCGCAGGCGGCTTCCTCTGATGCAGGGGGTTACCTGGTGCCGGGATTCGGGGGCTTGATGCCCTCCTCGTCCCCACACCGACTCCTATAGCTGCAGGTATGGACCACCCCGCAAAATGCCCCTGAGAGGGGTGTCAGACTTCAGGTCCAGGCAGCCACTTACCCCCGAGTGAGAAACGGGCTCTGAGGAAGGGAGGAGAGGGAACACGGGCCTCTGGTGGGTGGGGGAAAGGGAGGAAGTCAGCCACCCTCTACCTCAGGTGGTGGCCAAAATGGGGAGATGGGGAGGGCCCCTTTGCATAAATCACTTTCCATTCTCCTCAGAGCCCGGGAAGCTTCCAGCAACAGGAGATAACCGCCCTTGCTCCCTCACTGGCTCAATTCACACATCCCCTCACACCCAGTCATAACGACACAAATATGTGCCCTTTGGGCTGCCACCCACACTCCCAGAAGGTCATACATGAAAGTCACAGTGGTGGCCCTAGCCCAGTGGACACAGTCGGATGCTCACCCTTCCCCTCACACCCAGAGGCCCCCACCTCCCCAGCCAAGCCACAGCCCAAGCACAACACATCCTAGAGGCCCCAGTCAGAGCACCACAGCACCCCAATCTTCACCTCAGGAGAACCCCCTCAGTGAGAGGGACAGGACCTTCCCCAGCTGGGCCCACTTCACCAAGACCCTCGTGTGTGTGTGTGTGTGTGTGTGTGTGTCTGTGTGTCTGTGTGTCTGTGCGTGTGTGTGACCTGCCCTGAGAACAGAGGCTTTGAGAGCTGGAAGGAGCCTTCTGAAGCCAAGCCCATCACCCTCCTGTCACCCATGAGCAAACTGAGGCTCAGGCTGGGGAAGTGTCTGGGGAAGTGGGGAGGCTCAGTTCAAGTTCGTGAGCAAGGCTGAGCCTGGACCCCAGTGCTGGGGTGGCTTAAGGCTGATTAAACAAAGCACAGGGGCGGGGAAGGCGGAATGAGCGGGGAGAAGGAAGAGGATGGGGTAGGGGAAGATCCGCCACCACCTTAGAGGTACCGCTGTCCCAAGATGCTGTGCTGGTACCACTTCATCCATTGCAAATATTTCTTGAGCACCTACTAGGTGCCAGTGCTGTGGCAGGGGCCTTTTTGCCCAGTCCCAGCCCTCACTCCTGGGAGATTTTGATTCTGGGATTGAGGTTTGTCTTCGGGGCACCCACGTCCTGCAGGCAGCAAGGCCGGGGGGCACTCAAACATCTCCCCAGAGGAGCAGCCTGGCAGCCCTCCAGGCCCCCACACTCCATGGAGACCCCAGCACCCTTTGTACAGGCATGCCAGAGCCCCCCCTGCACAGGCCACCTCCCAGAGTCAGAGCTGAATTGGAGGGCATAGACATCTGATGAAAAGGAACCTGGGAAGTCACCCACCAGAGATTCCCAAGATGTTTTTAGCAGCAGAATCCTGATTTCAGACAAAATTTACCTGGAATTTTTTTTTTTTTTTTTTGCTGAGGAAGATTGGCCCTGGGCTAACATCTGTGCCCACCTTCCCCTACTTTATATGTGGGATGCCACCACAGCATGGCTTGACAAGCAGTGTGCAGGTCTGCACATAGGATCCAAACCTGCGAACCCCAGTCCACCGAAGCAGAATGCATGAACTTAACCACTGCGCCACTGGGCCGGCCCTACCTGGAATCTTAATATGTAAAACATGAGAATGAAGCAGCTCTGTGGGGAGAGGGGCAGGCCTCCAACTGCGGGCCTCCCCCACACTCCCAAACAGTCCCCAAAGCACCCCCTGGGGTTCTGAGGAAGAGTCTGAAAACCACGGTTTTTTCTGCCTCTTCATGTTCCAGAAGCCCAGAGGAAGCACAAGGAGGGCTAGGACCACGGCCCCCGCCCTCCAAACTTCCAGGCTGAGCTCTCCTCCCCGACTCCTAAGGCAATGGCACCCATCCCTCCCATGGGAAGGGGACACAGCACCCCCCCACACACACACACAAAAGTCTCAAGGATTCAGCTCCCACCGTGCGCCCAGCACTGGGCCCAATGCTCCATGAACATCGAACGCTTTCTTTCCACAATAATTCTATGCCCTACGTGTTATCATCTCGGTCTTGTAGGTAAAGACATGGATGTTCAGAAAAGTTACGTGACTCTCTCAGGCTGCGAAGGTCAAAACCCCCACTGCGACCCACCTGTGTGTGCCTGACCTGCAGCCCGAGCTGCAGCCTTGCAGAAGTCGCCACCGCCATGACGCCTGGGTATAACCACCCCCCCTGAGCCCCATCCCAAGCTTCCCCTCACTCAGAGAAACGCTGAGAAGCCTCCTACCCAACTCGCTCCAACAGGACGGCACATACAGAGCTCCTCGCTAGGAATAATGACAATAAAAAGAATAAAATACCACCACCTCCCTATTATACAGCACTTACTATTTAGGGACTTCATACATTATTATCTCACTCCACACAACACTATACTCCCGTCCTCATCTCACAGATGAGGAAACTGAGGCACAAAGAGGTTGAGGACTTGCCCAAGGCCACAGCTAGGGAGCAGCAAAGCCGGGACTTGACCCCAGGCAGTCTGGCTGCAGAGCCTGCACACCTAACCACTGAGCTACACTCCTTCCCTGTAACGCTGACTCCTCCTTTGCTGGCAGCCGGACCAAGTGTCCTAGCTCCCTCCTCTGAGGCCCCTCTCTGCAGGGGTCAGAGGCCGACTGGAACCCCCAAGGGATGGATGTGGGGAGGCCTACCTGTGAGCATCACGGGTGAGGGTAACAGCCATCCCACCTCCCCCCCACCCCGGAAGCTGGAGCTGGAAGGATGAGATGGTGGAGGGCAACCAACACCCAAGCATGAATCGGACGCCTACTGTGTGCCCAGCCTCAAGTTGTGGCAGGTGCAGGAAGTAGAAGACTCTGTCCTCGCTCTCCTGCCAAGGCTCCAGTTCCCAGTAACGGCCAAGGGGTCGCCCCTGCCACCCCCACCCCCTTCAGCACTGACTACACCAGATGTTGGCAGCACTTAGAAACAGGGCTAAAAATAGCCTCAATAATGAGTCAGTGCTAAGAATAACTCGGGCAGACAGCTCTCCCGGAGAGGACACTCTCTGTCAGGGAGGCCCCACCTCCTCCCCAGTCCCCCCCCCCGGGCTGGCCCACCCCTGGCCTTTTACCTGGAGCCTCCACAGTCAGCAGAGGGCCTGGGGAATTTATACCCCAACTGCTGTGTTGACAGAGATGCGGGCACGCCCGCATGCACTGCCATCACTCAAGCCAGGTGGCCGGCCACCCTACATGAAGGCCGGGGGTATCAGAGGGGTGGGCAGAAGCTGGAGAAGACCGCCAGGCTCAAGAAGAACGCACTGAGGCTCCAAGACACTTGAGTTTCTTTCCCCACTCTAATACCAACTCCCCACAGGAAACTAGGAAATCGTGCCTTCTGCTCCCCACCCTGCATGTCTCACCTGTGAAATGGGTCCCCGGAGTCAGCCAGACCAGCCCACTTCCCAGGTGAGCGGGGAAACCGAGACCAGACGGGGAGAGCAATACACTAGAGAGCAGACATCAACGTTGGAGAGAATCAGAACCTACGAGTCCGAACCAGGCCACGCCCCACGGCCAGGGGTCTCCCTCATTTCTTCCCTGTTCTTCTCTCATCACCCCCCAAAATGACAACAATTGTTAGACTCGTGGACATCTGTACATGAATTGCATATTAATAGAACACATTCACATTTGGTATCAGAGCTGAACCTCTCAATAACTTCAGATAATAAACAAGATGATGAGCTTCATTACACAGCTGAGGAGACCGAGGCTCAGAAACTGAACTGACTGGCGAGGGGCCCCACGGCTGGGATGAAGCCTCACTGCCCTCAGTTCGCCCAGGAATTATCTCTTGGGAGCCCACATGCTGGGCACAGCCCCATCTCCCAGCAATGCCCAGAGGGAAGGGGACACCTCTGATGCTGCTGGGAGCCAGAGGGAAGGGGCCAGAGAAGGTGAGGAGCCTTCAGGGAGGGAGAAGCATCCCACACATTTCTCTGAGGAGAACAGAGGAAGGAGGGAGGAGGAGGTGTCCTGGGCAGAGCACTGGCCATGGAGTCAGGAGCCCTGGGGTCTAGTCCTAGCTCTGTTAGAGATAACTACACGATCCAGGAAAATGGTTTCCTAGGCTTCACTTCAGGTCCCCGTTTCTCCATCTGGAAAATGGAGCTTGGAACACCAGGCCTTTGAGATATCCTGGGGTATATTATAACATTTTGAAGGTGCACATTGAATATTAGCATATCAAAGGCTCTGACAAGTCCTACAGCAAAGAAACCATTTTGCTTTTTTTGACTCACACCTTCCCATACCTGCTTGACCACCAAACCCTTCTACAGAACACATCTTGGGGGGCCGGCCTGGTAGTGTAGTGGTTAAGTTTGAGCGCTCCCCTTTGGTGGCCTGAGGTTCACAGGTTCGGATCCTGGGTGCAGACCTAGGCACAGCTTACCAAGCCATGCTGTGGCAGCATCCCATATACAAAATAGAGGCGGATAGGCACAGATGTTAGGGAAGGGCCAATGTTCCTCAGCAAAAAGAGAAAAAATTGGCAAAGACATTAGCTCAGGCCCAATCTTCCTCACAAAAAAAAAAAAAAAGAACACATCTTGGGAAACCCTGGAGTAGATTTGGAGTCACCAATACAAATGCCTGCAGGGGCCAGCAGGAAACATGAAAGCCTGGGCCCAAACAAAACACATCAGGACCCGCAGTAGCCGCCAGCCCTGAAATCTCCCTGGCAGCTCTGGGGGTGCAGGGAGTCTGGCTCTTCTGTTCCATGAAGGCATCCCTCAGGACCCACCCAGGGTTTTGATCCCATCTGATCCTCAACAATCCTGCTGAGAGGGGCAGGGAAGGGGTCAGCACCCTGTGTCACACAACTGAGGAGACTGGGACCCAGGGAGACTGCAAAACTGGCCCAGGATCACACGGCGGGTTATGGCTGAGGCGGCAGGGGTGATGAAGCAGATCGCACTCACAGCCCTCATTATGTGCCAGCACTTTCCCTCCACTCTCCGTGTAATTCTCACAACAACCCTTTGAGGAAGGCACTGATGTCCCCACCTCACAGAGCCAGAAACTAAGGGTCAAAGAGATGCAGTCCCTGTCCCAGGTCACACAGCCAGTAAGTGGTACTGCCCAGAGTTCAACCCCACCAGTCTGAATCCAGAACTCATGCCCTCGGCCTAGCTCTCCCACTCACTAGCTGGCTAACCTCGGGCGAGAGACGTAACCATTCTGGGCCTCAGTTTCCTCACCTGTAAAATGGGACTATAAAAAGATCTGTGTATGAGGTTACCATGAAGATTAAATGTGCAAATGTACAAGAATGCTCAGCACAGTGCGTAGCACACAGTAGGTGCCCAGTTTTTGTGACCCATCATTATTTATTTATTTATTTATTTATTTATTTATTTTTGTGTGTGTGTGTGTGAGGAAGATCAGCCCTGAGCTAACATCCATGCTAATCCTCCTCTTTTTGCTGAGGAAGACCAGCTCTGAGCTAACATCTATTGCCAATCCTCCTCCTTTCCCCCCCCCCCAAAGCCCCAGTAGATAGTTGTGTGTCATAGTTGCACATCCTTCCAGTTGCTATATATGGGACGTGGCCTCAGCATGGCCGGAGAAGCGGTGCGTCGGTGCGCGCCCGCGATCCGAACCCGGGCCGCCAGCAGCGGAGCGCGCACTTAACCACTAAGCCACGGGGCCGGCCCTGTGACCCATCATTAAATAACACATCCCACTGTGGGAGCTCACTCCCGAGCTTCTGGGCTCCCAGCTCAGCAGGCTGGAAGCCACCCACGGCTTCCTGGAAGTTGGCCTCTGCCAAGAAGTCCCAGGGCAATGCCCCCACCACCTGGCAACACAGACCTCCAAGCTGGGGCTCCTGGGGTGCCCCATGTAGGTGGTGGCTCTAGAAGTTGGGGTTCCCAGACCGAGGCCAAAGCTGGGTCTCATTTCCTGAGGCCCCTAACAGGCCACCTCCCCCTCAGCTCTGGGGAGATCCCCGGCTCACCATGGGCCACAGGCCTCTCCCCACCACTGCCCCACAGCCCCAGGTCACGGGGTAGAGAGGCAGGGGGCTCTCCAGCCAGGCAGCTGATGTCCTCATGACCTTCCCCAGCCCTCTCAGCCTTAGATACGAAAGTAACAACCCACCCAGAGCTCTCCACACTTCCCACAGCCGGCTCCTCCACATCAGGTCACAAGAGGGACATCAGCACCCAGAAGGCCGGCTGCTTGGGGGTTATTATGCCCACCATACAGATGAACCTGAGGCTCCGACTCGCCATGGGCAGAGATCTAAGTAGTAGAAAGACTTCTGGCTCCTGGATCAGGACTCAGGGCTTAGCCAGATCCCAGACCAGACCCGCTAGAGCCAGCTGAGGCAGCAGAGGGGAGGAGAAGGCTCAGGAGGCTTCCAGGGGCAGAGGGGAAGAGGAAATGGCTGAGCCATGGGCCCCGGCTCTCACCCAGTCACTACAGATTCTACAGGTCTTGGGGACTCAGTAAACCTGAGTCCTCCTCTACCCCACCCCACCCTAGCAGGGGAGACAGGCACAGCCCTGCCCAGTGCCCTGAGATGACCCCCACCCAACCCTCTGCTCTGGCTAGCGTGGCACCTCCACCAGGCCAGGCCCTGCAGCCCTCCACAGACAGGGCGCCCCCACCTCCGGATGGCTCTCCAGCTCCAGATCCCAAGCCACCATTCACCCCGGGCATCGTCCTCTCTCACTGCCCCCTGCAACATGTGGTCATCCCCCAGGAAGCTCTCTCTGCCATCCCCGCCCTCTGCCTCTGCTGACTCCCACACAGCACGGCCCCCTCATCCAGCCATCTTGCTAAGCACTGGGTCCCACTACCCAGTCTGGCCCCTGGGACGTGGTGCTGGGTCTCGCACTAACTAGGTGCTCCAGAAACACTGCTGCACAGGAGGGAGATCATCTCTAAGGCAGTGGCCCCAAATGTTTCGACCATGACTCCCAGAAAAATATATTTTATTTGGCCCACTACACACACACACACTCACAATACATGGAGTGCATGTACACATGCACATGAACCAAAAAAAGTTGTGCAAAACAACACTTACTGTGCAATATTCTATGATTCTTTTTCATTTAATTTATTACATCTTTTTCATTTCATTTTCATTGAGACCCACTAAGCTGATTTCCTGGCCAGATGAGGGTCCAGTCAGTGGCCGTGATCTGTGGTTCAAATAATGGCCCTCCAAGGATGTCTGTGCAGCCCAGCCCCCTGCCTGGCACACGCCCCTCTCTGTAACAGGTGCCTAATAAAGGCATCCATCCGTCGGACACTTCCTCCAGGCCAGGCCTGCGCTCAGCATTTTATTATGATATCTCATTTCCTCCTCGCCATCACCCTCGGAGGTAGGGACTGTGAGGGATCTGACATGCGAAGAAACCCAAGGTCACACCGTCAACGACTCAGGCAGAATTCAAAGCCAGGTCTGTCTGAATCTGGAGCCACATCCATAACCAGTGCACACACTGCCCACTCCAGGAGTGGGCCTCAGCCCCTCTCTTAAGTCTGCACACCACAGGAAGCTCACCCCAGGGAAGTGACTCCAACTCCAACTACTGAAAAGCCGTTCCCTATCTTAACTGCATTCTTTATATTTGTTGACCATTTTACTGGAGGTTGGGGGGAGGTGCAGAGAGAAGGCAGGGCTCCCGGGTCGCAGAGCCCACAGCCCACTCACCTCTCACAGCAGACCCTGCTCCCTCCTCCCCACCCACCCACCTCCAGCTGAACCCAGAGAAGGGGCTGGCACCGGGGTGGCGGGTCCACCTCAGGGCTCAAGGGGACCATCCTGCTGTCCTCCTCACTGATATCACTGCCCTGGGGCAAGTTCCTCAACCCTTCCGTGCCTCCATGAGTCTATCTGCGAAAGCAGGTAATAACGGCCCCCATCTCATGGGGCAACTATGAAGGTTCAAGGGGCCGATACAAGTCATGGGGTAAGGCCTGGGGAACGCGAGCTCTTATTATCATCCCCAGTTCCAACTCAAATCCCCACCATCAAACATCATCCCCATGAGCCCTGGGCGGTGCCTGCTGTTTGCACACAAACACGCTCTCATACAGGTAAAACGTTCACCTGTGCAGAGACTCCCTCACTGGGCACCGGGCACTGTACTGAGCGCTCTGCGTGAATTCAGTCTTTTAATCCTCAGAATGAACCCACGGTGGGCACTGTAATTGTTATCTCCATTTTACAGAGGAGGAAACTGAGGCACCAAGGGGCTAAGCAACTTCCCAGAATCACACAGGATTCAGACCCAGGTGGACGGCAGGGTGTCTGCTCCCAGTCCCTGATGGGAGTGGGTGTTTACTGCGGCCTGGCCAGCGCCCAGCTAAGCACCTTGTGCCCATCACCTTCTCCCGGGGCCTGAACACAAGCCTGGGAGACAGCAGGGAGGTCAGCAGCGCTTAGTGAGACTGCCTGGGGTCGTGGGGCTCCTCAGAGGAGGAGGCGCTGGCAGCCAGCGCCTCTGACCACTGACTTCGTGCGCTCTCCACTCTCCCACGTGCCGTCCCACCCCGAGCCTGGGCAGGGGCCCCTTCCCTGCACCACCTGCCTCCCCAGCCCCACCTGCTCAGTAGCTCCCCTACCCCACGACATCCCGGTGCCAGTGCAGCCTGCGGGGCCTCGTCCCCACTCACCCACCTCCCCAAAGACACCACACACACACACACACACACACACACACACACACACACATCCTCATACCTGGGAGCAGGCAGCCCCCTGGAGGGAGGGCCCCTGGAATGCTCAGCTCCACGGGGGGCCGCAGCCCAGGGCCGTGCCCCTGCCCCAGCGCCGGCCCCAGTTTCCTCATTTCCCCCACGCTGTTTCTCACCCAGCCCCCTGCACCTCGGCCTGAGAGGAAGTTGCACAATCCCCTGGGAGCTGCAAATGTGGCCGAGGATTACTCACAGCGCAGAGGAACTGCACGCCCGGAAGGCCTCTCACACCCACAAGTCTACCCAACACTGACGGCTCCCAGCTCCAACCTCACCCACCCGGGATTCCGGGCCACCTACAGAGCCCTTCCCTGCCCCTAGATGGAGCCCCTGGCAGCCCGCCACGAGCCACATGGCCTGGCCCCACGGGACCCCAGGCCATGCTACCCCCTGCACCGAGATGGAGAGGCACAGAGGGGCAGGAATTGGCAGGAATCCTCCCAGGTCCCGCGTGAGTCGAACCCTAACCCGCACACCCTCCCAGCCCCTCCTGGAGACGTGCCCTCTTAGCCAGAAGCCCCCCAGTTCACCACTTTCCTGACTGACCACACACCTGCCCCCTCAGCCTCAGGCCTTCCCAGGGCCTCCGGACACCCAGTTCCCAGTCTTACCATAGCCCATCCTGAAAAGGACCCTGAGACCAAGCATATTCCTATGAAGCTCTGTGAAAATCTGAGTCACCACACAATTTCCACTGGTGGGAAAATAGTCTCACTACACATGCAATTTCAGAGGTTCCTCAGCTCCCAGAGTACTTCTCTCAACAACCTGTCAGAGAGACTGGACATGTCACTAGTGTTTCTTTCTGGTGGCTAAAGGATTCCCATCTTTGGTAGGTAAATAATAAATACCCCTTGTCAAGAAAGGCTGGCTGTCATTAAGCTGGTATTAGTCATCTACACCTCAAGGTGGATGAGTTTCCTAGGCCCTTTCATGAGAGTATGTTTCAGGAAGGGATAGTGTAGTGGAGGGAAGATCAAGCAGGCCACAGCTCCTGGAGAAGGCAGAAGATGCCCCTGAGGTGAGGTGAGCCCCCGAATGGGGAGGTCGGAAAGGACCAGGAAGGTCTGATCACTCTAG
Organism: Ceratotherium simum simum; assembly: GCF_057802395.1. Lineage (NCBI taxonomy): Eukaryota > Metazoa > Chordata > Mammalia > Perissodactyla > Rhinocerotidae > Ceratotherium > Ceratotherium simum. The sequence continues at coordinate 42,580,253 of NC_141912.1, forward strand.
GGCCCTCCCTGGGATAGTAACTCTGGAAGGACACAGAGGGTAAGGAGGAGCCTGGCCTAGGTGTGCAGAGCCGCCGAGGATGACCGCTGGCTCCCACGCCTCACTGCCCGGACTTGCAATGGGGCCTCAGATAAGGAGAACGATAAGCACCACTTATCACCCCACACAACCTTGGACTCCCACCCCACTAAGGACAAAGTCAGAAACGGTTTTGCCTGGGCCCCAGGGCTCCCCAGAGAGCCCCTCATTTCTGCAGCCCTCATCAAAAGGCTGGGCCCTCAGGGTGGCTCCCCCACAGCCCTCTGGGGCCTGGAGCAGCAGGAACTGAGGCCAGGGCTCGCCTGCCACCTCCAGCTCCGTGGACTGGGAGCCCAGGCCCTCCCTCCCCTGGAAACAACGACCACAGGCCCCTTGGCAGGGATGCTTCCCAAAGGCCTCCACAGCCACCCTCTCCCTGCCCTGACAACAAGCCCCTGGAGGGGAGGGAGCAGCAACCCTTGCTACCGTCATTTCAGATGAGGAGACTGAGGCTGAAGGCACTCGGTGGCTTCCCCAAGGCCAGGCAGCCGGTTCACGGCAAATCTCAGTTTCCTGGCTCTTCCAAGATCAGAGTTTCTCAACCTCAGCACAAGCGACACTCAGGACCAGATAACTCTTTGTTGTGGGACGGTCCTGAGCTTTTCAGGATGTTTAGCAACGTCCCTGGCCTCTACCCACTAGGTGCCAGGAGCATTCCCTGAGCTGTGACAACCGAAAATGTCATCAGACGTTGCCAAATGGCCCCTGGGAGGCAAAATCGCCCCCGTTTGGGAAGCCTAGGAGCCCCTGAAAGACGAGCGTCGGCCAATTCTAAACCGAAGGGTATCTGCTGGGGGTTTTAGAGGTCCCCTGCTCTGCCAGCTGTACCAGGCAGGAGGGCCTGAAGGTGCTAGTGAGGACTCTGGGGGCTCAGGACCCTTTGGGAAGAGGGTCCCCATCGGCAGGCACTTCCACTTGGAGGTCTCCTCCCAAGACCACCTTCCCACCTCCAACCTACAAACCAGCCCCCTCTCTGGCACTCACTATTGCCATTTTGATCACACAGTCCTATGAGTAAAAAGTTTCTAACACCCCCAATATATGCTTCTTTTCTCATAAATTATTATAAATACCAACACACGAATATATTGTGCATGCCAGCAAATGTATACAAAAATAGATTTATAAAAAAGATGAGAAGGGAGATGAAAATTACACCCATGATAGATACATCCAGATCTTTATGATAGTTAGGTCTTATCCTTGCTTTTTTTTTGAGGAAGATTAGCCCTAAGCTAACATCTGTTGCCAATCCTCCTCTTTTTTGCTGAGGAAGATTGGCCCTGGAGAGACTGTTACACCCTCATCAGCAGGACAGAAATTAAACAGTCCACCAATACCAAGTGGTGGCGAGGATACGGAGCAACAGGGGCTCTTGGAGCCGCTGGTGAGGAGTAAATTGGTACAACCACTTAGCAAAATATTTGCTAAAGTTGAAACAGGCATTGCATACCCTGTGTTCTAGCAATTCCACTCTGGGCTATATATACTCTGGAGAAATGTATGCACCAATGCACCAGGAAGCAATACAAGGATGTCAAGGACGCCAAGAAAGCAGAACAACCCAAATGTCCATGAGTAGCAGGGTAGATACAAACATGGTAGCAAGTTCATGTGGTGGAATATTATACAGCAATGAAAAGGAACACACTGCAGCTACACACAACATGGATGAATCTCACAAGTGGACTGTTGAGTGGAAAAAAATGTGACATAAAAGAACACGTCTAGGGCCGGCCCTGTGGCTTGGTGGTTGGGTGCGCACGCTGCAATGCTGGTGGCCCGGGTTCGGATCCCAGGTGCGCATCGAGGCACCACTTCTCCCTCCATCCTGAGGCCGAGTCCCACATACAGCAACTAGAAGGATGTGCAGCTATGACATACAACTATCTACTGGGGCTTTGGGGGCAAAAAAAATAAAATAAATAAAATCTTTAAAAAAAAAAAAAAAAAAAGAACACGTCTAGTGTCATTCCAGTTGTAGTAAATTCAAAATCAGGCAAAACTAAACCGCTAAAGGCTGCAAACATAGGTGGTTACATGATTTTTTTAAAAGCAAGGAACTAATTACCATAAAGGTCCGGAGAGTGGTTACCTCTGGGGGAGGGTTATGACCGAGGTGGGGCACAAGCTGATTTTGGAGTGCAGACTACATTCTGTTTCTTCATCTGGGCGCTGTTACCTTGATGTTGGCTTTTACAATTATTTTTTACATTATACATATATGTTTATGCTATTTTCAGCAACTATGCTATACTTCGCAACAAAAAGGGAGGAAAAAAGATGAGATACAAATAAATAGAAACAGACATTCTAATACTTTCTTCTCACACCTTGTTTTGAAAACCACTAGAATTAGGCCAAAAAAACTGGATGAGAAACTACAGTGGGTCACAGGTCTGGAGTATCTGGTGATACTCAGGGCCATCTGTGGAGGGACTGCTTCAGCTGGCCCAGCTGCTGGCCGCCCCTCAGCCCACAGGAGCCCCTTTCATCTCCCACCCCTTCCCCAGGGTGTCCCAGCCACCGCATGCCCCTTCCTGGCCGAGGGCAGGGACTACCTTGGGCTGGGGACGCTCACACCCGCCTCACCTGCCCTGGGCCGCTCCTCGGGGCCCCTGACAGCAGGGCTTGGAGACTCACGCTAAGAAGGCATTGGGGGAGCAGGGTGGGCCTAGACACCCTCTGAACACACACAAAGAAGGAGGGAGGCAGAGAAAAGAAATTAAAGGGATGGAGAGAAGGGGGACAGAGAGCAGGAAAGAAACATGCACACTGAAGGCCAGTGTCTCAGATGCCGTGGAACTAGATGGAGTCAGGGATGGGGCTTGGGGGCAAAGGAAAGCAGGAGAGAGAAGGTGCTGGAGGGGAGGGCAGCAGACGCACGGCCCCAGGTTCCAGGCCCAAGTCCTGGGGCTCAGCAACTGGCAGGTCCAAAGAGGCCTGAGTCGTTGGGCCCAATTTAGCACCACACCCCCCAGGGCCCAGGGCTTCCACGTGGCAGGTGGGCGGCTCAGGGGCCTCCCTGTGGCCTCCCCTCGCACTCAGCAGCCTCTAGTCCTCCTGGAAGGAAGGACTCTGTCCAGGAAGGAGCCTCCTGGGCCTGCAGAGGTGACCCCCGGTGAGAGGACCCAGGGGGCCCAGAGGGCGGGAAGAGGTCTCCGCGCTGGCACCAGCCCTTTGCAAAAACTCTCTCCGGACCAAAGAAGACTGCTCTTCATTGTGAAGGGCCGGCATGGACAGAGACCTCTACAGCCACTGAGGACGTTATTCTGCGCTGTCTCACATCCCTCGGCCTTGCTCCGTCCTCTGCGGTGACTGAAGGTCCCTGCTGGGCTGTCAGCGCAGAGGGAGGAGCCGTGTTCTTACGCCCCCGCCCCCCGCCTGCTGGGCCCCCAGGAGCGGGTCCCCCCCGCCTGATGACCCCACTGGTGCTCAAGGCCACGGGGTGCCTGCGCCTTGGTCCCCTCTCCTGGATGACATGGGGGCAGCAGCAGCTGGCCTCCAAGGCCCCCAGTCCCACATCCCCAGTCAGCCTGCAGCAAAGCCAGCCAGCACCGGGCTGGCAGGGGCAGCTAGGAGCGCACCTGGCCAGCGCAGGGAGGGGACGAGAGGCGGCAGGGGGTAGACAGTATCGCGTGTCACCTCCTGGCCACTCTGCACACTTCAGGGACTGCAGGCGCTGGGGCAGGTGCTGTCCCCAAACCAATTATAAACAAGGCAGAGGACAGGCTGTGACTTCCCTTGGCAAACAGGAGAAGACAAACTGGGGCCCCACCCTACCGACCCACTGGTAGAACTGGGCGGGGGAGGGGTGCTGGCAAACCCTCTGTCAGGAGGGGCAGCCTGTGAGCTCCACGCCAGCGGAGCGAGGCTGGGCCTGCATCACTGGGGGGCGGAGGCGGGGAGCGCCTCCTTGTCGAGCTGTGTGCAAGTCCCTGGCTCTCAGAGGGTGACACTCCTGCAGGGCAGAGGCCACGGGTAAGGCGTTTGTCGTGTCCTCATTTCCGGGCACATGAGGGGGGCTCAATTCACGTTCACCCACTCCCTCCACAGAGACTGACCCAGCAGCCACTACACCAGGCTCTCTTCTAGGCGCTGGGGATACCGCATGGAACGAAGCAGAGCCAACCCCTGCGCTCAGGGGGCTGATGCTGGAGTGTTCCATTCACCTGCTGCCCGGCTCAGAGGCCAAGCTCATCCTGCCACCCCCCTACAGGGCTGAAGGGCCTGCCACCACCTCTTCTCACCGCCCACCAGGCTTCACCCCAACTCCCCCAGCTTCCAAGGAAGACTGCACCCCCACAAGCCCACCCGACATTCTGCTGCCCTCAAGGCCCAGGACCTCCTAGACAATGCAGACGCCCCTACCTCCAGCAGTGACCCCACCCACCCTCCCCACATCTCCAGTCTGGGTGAGGAAAGGAGAAGGGAACAGCTGCTTTCTGTGTGTGTTTTATCATTTTTATTATTAACAAGAAATACAAGGCAAACACTGATCCAACACTTGCCCTCCACGGGGTGGGAAAGTAAAATAACACGAGGGGTCTTTCTACAGCCTCACTTCAGCAAAGTGCAGGGCCGCTGTGGACACCCCCCCATCCCAGTCATGCTGCGCTGGCTCTGGGCGCTTTAGCAGGAGCTTCAGACCCCGCCCCGTGTCCTGTCCGGATGACTCTCAGGCTAGTGCCATCCTTCATGGTCCGCCTCATCCTGCCTTAATCGAGAGCAAATATTTCCTGAGCACTTGTCCCAGAGGGTGGGGCCAAGCACACAAGGCTGGACGGTGGTCAGTGTACCAGGAGGTGGGGAAAGGAGGGCTGACTATACCAGGGACTGTGGGTCACCAGAGGGTCTGAGAGTGGTCCCCGCCCCTGGGGACCTGGCTTCGAAAAGGAGACAAGCCTAAGAGGCCCGAAGCAATCAGAGGCCCAGGAGACAGAATTCTTGCCTGGGTGGCTGCAAAGCAGTAGGTTCTCGAAGTGTGGCCTAGGGACCAGCAGCCTTAGCATCACCTGAGAACTTGTCGGAAGTTCAATTCCAGACCAAATGGAGTTTGCAGACCTACTGATTCCAGACCCACTCAGTCAGAAACCCCCCGGAGTGGGCCCAGCAATCTCTGTTTGGACAATTCCTTCAGGCGATTCTGACACCCACTGAAATTTGAGACCCAGTGTTCTAGAGAACGGGCATCAGATTCATTGAGGGAATTTTTTTTTAATATTGATGCCTAGGCCCCTCCCCCAAGATTCAGATGCAATGGTATTGTTTAAGAGCTTCTAGGTGATCATAATTTCCAGCCAGGGCTGCAGTCAGATGGAACAGTCCCCTGGTCTCCTGGAAAGGTGTGCCTTGATGGACAGAGGATTTGGTTACAGGGAGGGAAGCAGGGAAGGGTGTGGCAGGAGGAGGGACCAGCATGAACAAGGACTGGGAGCAGGGCATGTGGACCACGGGTTTCTGGATAGTCTGCTGGAATCCCTGGATTAATCCTCATGGCATCACATAATACCTCAGGACCCTCTTTGTGGACAGGAGCCAACAAGGAGGCCTGTCCCCAAGGAGGCTGGATGGAGGTGGGGATGGCCAGACTTCATTTCTCCTCCTCCTTCTGCCCACACTTAAGAGCCAGGAAGGAAAACCGGTGATGACTCTTCCTCTTTCTTCTGCCCCTCTCAGCTGCCCTTGGCTCTCACCCACTGCCCCACCACCCCACAGCAAATCACTTCCTGTGGGCACAGTAAGTCCAGATCCTGCCCCATCGCTGGGATTTTTCTCTGCCTTCAGTGACATTGCAGCCAAGGGGATCTGTACCTCTAGTGCAGAGTGGAGGAGGGGCAGGCTGCAGGAGGGCAGGGGAGAGCCACGGGTCACGAGTGGGTAGTAAGAGGCCAGGCCAGATGCTACCCAAGGGGCAGAGCAGGAGTGGGAGAGATGCTGCAGGCACTGCCAAGTCCCCTGTGCTATCTTGTTAAATGTGGAGACCAGGCTGCGTGTGGTGCAACAGGGAGTGGTGGGGACTGTGGCCATGCAGTCTGCAAAGCCCCACATAAGGCATTTCATTTGAAGACATTAGACGCACAGGGGAGAACTGTTTGCAACCCATGGGTCTTTATTTCTTCCCTAGAGCTCTCTATGCCTCTATTTCCTCACTTGAAAATGATAAAGAAAGAAATAAATGAGTTGTAAGACTTAACTATGATAATAGCTAACACTTTTTGAGCATGGTGCTATTCTAAGTCCCGTCCATGCAGCGTGCATTGACGTACTTAGCCCTCACTACAGCACTATTAGGTAGGGGCTACTATAATCCTCGGTTTTCAGGGGTGGAAACAGAAGCACAGCAGGGTTAAGCAGCTGGCCCAGGGTCACACAGCTAGTAAGTGGCAGAGCTGGGATTCCAAGCCAGGCAGCCTGAGCCCGGAGCCCACGCTCTCAACAACCCCCTAGCAAGGCTACACTTAGCCCAGTGCCAGATACATGGTGGCTACGGCTATGTCGAAGAAAACCTGGCCAGTCACTCCACCAGAGCCAGCCTTTAGCTACAGCTCTATCGAGGGGACTTGAGCAGCTCCCCAGCCCCTGCACCCCGCACTGCACGTCTCTCTCTTTCTGAAGCCTCTCCTGTCCAGGTGCCTTTGCCAAAGATCTGTAGAAGGTTCTCATCGAAGGGAACCCCAAAGATAATCTAGGTTCACAGATATGGAAACTGAGGCTGAGAGGAGCAGGGCCCTGTCAGAGGCAGCGTGGGGTGCCCTATGTTCTCCTCATGTTTCGCTGTGTCTCATCTCCACCCAATTGTCCCCACAGCCTCTTCTCCACATCCGATTAAACAAGGTAACATTTGAGGTTTCCAAGGAGACCCAGGAAGCCTGGTCTGAACCATCTCCTCCTCGGGCTAGTCATGAGAGTGCTCGCCAGGGTCCTTTGCTCACCTGTGTCTGCAGCTCAGAAGAACAGCCCAAACATGGGGGCCTCAGCAAGTTCCCACCCCTGCTCAGAGCAGGAGACCCTGAATGGGGAAAGAAGGTTCCCAGACCACACACCTCCACCTTCTAAGAAAGAACCCCTGAGAATACCTGCAGTGGGCTTCTTTAGGGACTGAGAACATGGATCTCGGAGTCAGTTGCGCCTGGTTAGAATCCCTACCACTTCCAGCCTGTGTGACTTCAGGCAACTTGCTTAACTTCTCTGAATCAGTATAATGAAAATAATAATTTCTGCCTCATTCTAAAGAATAAATACACAATAAATGTTGGCAACTATTGTTTATAACTAAATTTTATTATAATATTGTCCTATTATAGCATGAAGAGAATAGATGAATATTTTATTAATATGCTCTCGTGTTATTGCTATACTCCCATAGACACACATATACATAATTCATCTATACACACATACCTAGATACCTACAATCTCATAACCATGCACACAAACTCCCATCGGGTACACACACCGCACACCAACACACAGGGCAACACCACGGTCTCACCCTGTACCAGCCCTGCTCCACCCTGAAGGCTCACGACAGCCTGTGAGGTGTACCCATTTTTATCTCCCTCTTTTCAGATGAGGGTGCACACATTACATGCAGATACGCTCACTCTATCCTGGGCTGTGGACACTTCTGGCAGCTCTGGAAATCTTGACCTGCCTCCCTCTGTATCAGAGGGGGCCAACCCAATGTCCACGGTCATCTCCAGGGCAGCCCCACACCCGTCCCCAGTGCCGACCGCCCCCCATCCCCAGGACAAAGGCCCAACCTGGCTTTCTTGCCAGCTGCAGTCGGGGAAACCCCTGCTGCTGCCGGCAGAGACCGAGCTGACTTTGAAAAGGAAGAGACAGAAGCCAGGGGGTGGCTGGGCCACTCCCTGTGGGGGCAGGTGCTAAGTAACTCTATAAACTCCTAATGATGCAATTACAGCCATAAACAGGGCCCTGGAGGGATCACGGCCTGAGGCCAGACCCTCAAAGGACAGCCCTGCCTGAAGGGTGGGAGGTCCCTCCCCCCTACTTTCCAACTGAGAGGCTGAAAGGGGGGCCTGACTGGCAATGGGGGTGGGCACTGGGTATCCGCACATCCCAGAACCCCGGAGGGGCTCCTGCCTGCCCTGGCCCACCCGCCCTGGTGAGTCACCAGCCATCAGCCTTCAGAAGCCCCGCTGGCTCTCCCTGGACTCAGTGTTCACTTGAAACGTCCCCTGCCCCAAGCCCTGCACCCCATCAGTGGGACCTGGAACCAGGAGACCTGGGTTCCCATCTGGCTGCACCTCACAGAGCTGAGCTGAGGATGAAATAGCACTGCAGCTGTGACAGGCCTTGTAAACTGTAAGCAATGTTGGCTCCTCCCCTGGAGAAGCAGAGTTAGAGTCACCCAAACAGCCCCACATGTACACTCTCTGGTTCCCGCTCGCCCATCTCAGCAGCCAGGAGGCAGGCAGAAGGAAGGGGGCCAAGTGAATTACTATGTTTCCCACCGCTGGGGAAACTGAGGCATGGTACAAGCCTACAGGCAGACTACCATGCAGGGCTCTCAAAGCAGCCAGCCCTTCCCCTTCCACTGCCTCTGTGACCAGCTATTGCTGGCTGTCTCTCTCCCAGACTGTGATCTGCCTGCCCCAGGGCCTGGGGGCTGTCTCCCATACTGCGCACAGAGAAGGCCTCAGAGGGAATCGGCCAAGGAACCAAGAACTGCGTCCTGATCTATAGGACACCAGAGACCAGCCCCCTCCCCCACCTCCATCCCGTTGGCCAAGAGCACCAGGTCTTGGGCTAGTGGAATCTCGGACGGGGTGGGTGCAGGGGCCTGAGCCCACATCCCAGAGGTGTCACTGAGGGCCCGGCCCCGGCCTTGACCCCTTCCCTGGTAGACTAAGCACCCCCTCAATCAAGGTGGGAGGCGGGAGCTAAGCGGTAACTAACTGACACTTCCCAGCACTGCGCTCAAATTTAGTCGAGAGACTGTCGGCGAAGAACCGTCCCCAGAACAGACAGGCGAGCGGACGACGGCTGCAGTTGACGGGGGATCGGGGGAGGACTCCGCGGTGAGGGGCTGGCAAGGCTCGGGAAGCGGGGAGCCCTGGGCAGTGCGGGCGCTCGCGCAGACGAGCCCCGCCCCGGGTGCCCTCCCTTCCTCCCCCCCTCTCCCCTCCCCCTGGGCGCGAGGCCGGGGCGCGCCGGGCGGCTGCGGCGCGAACCTGCTCTCACAACCCGGAGCAGCTAGGGGCAGCCGTGCGTGAAGCCAGAGCCCCGGGCCGGGAGGGGGCCCGAGGGGCGGGGACCCAGCTGGCATGGGCCCGCTCCCTTCGAGGAGGCGAGCGCACGCGCTGCGGCCAATAGATGGCCCGGGAATGGGGAGGGGGAGAAGAAGGAGCGCCGATTCGCGGGGCGGGACAGCCTGGGGTTGGGCGGCGCGGACTCAGGGAACAGGGGGAAGGGGGCGTGTTTTCTGGATTTGGGACCCAGACGGTGGGGGACATTCGGGGGGCGGGAAGATGGCTGAGAGCTCCAGGGAAAGCAGGAAGAGGGACTCGTGGAGGGTGAGCTCTGAGGTTCCCTAAGGTCGTGGAATAATGCAAGGGGAAGAAAAAGACTGCGCTTAGGGATACCCGGGGACGCGGGCAGAGGCGGCTGCTTCAGGAGACCGAGGGGGAGGAACGGACGGGAAGGGAGGGAGGGATGGTACTTCCACCCGCCCCCCCTCCAGCAGCCCAGCCCCCGGGGCGTGGCGCCGCTCCGGCCCTCCCACTCCCCCGGACCATCCAGGCAGGGCCTGGCCCGGCCGGACTCGGCCCCCGCACACCTCCCCTACCTCCGGCGCCCTCCCCCGCACCTCCCGCCCCGGCCGCGTCCGGTGGAGAAGAAGTGGGCGCAGGGCCCACACATCCCTCAAACTTCTTGCAAGTACACTCCCACGCCTCCCGCCCCTTCGACTCCCCGCTCCCGGCCGGGAAGGCCCATGCCCGCCCCGGCCCCTCCCGCCTGGTTACATAAGGTCGCAGAGAAGCCGCCCCCGGCCCCGGCCCGAAGGGAGAGGCCCGAGGGGCTCCCGGGCTCGGCGGGCAGCGCCGCTCGGGCCACGCGCCGGGCGTCTCGGGCTAGACGGACAGCAGGGCGGGTGCCGGCGCGGCGCACACGGTCCCACTCCCCTCTCCAGCCGGCACCCCCACCCACCCACCTGTCTCCTGGACCCACGGGATGGGGGCGGGGGAGCCTGGGCGGGGGATCCGGGCCCTCCGCGCACCCCTTGTCCCCCAGCCCCGCTCACCTAGCTCTGAAGGTCAATCCGTCCGCCGCCCGCGCCCCGCGGCTCCAGCAACTTGTCCCAAGTTCAGGTGTCCGGCCCGCGAGCTGCGCCTGCCGCCCCCTCCCGGGCTTCTCCGGCTCCGCGCCACCAGGGAGGCCCGCCCCGTCCGCCCTTCCCGCTGCCGTCGGCGCCGCCGCTCCCTACGTCCAACCCGCGGCCGCCGTCTCTGCTGTCACCGAGCCCCGCGCCCGGCGCCCGGGCTCCCGCTGTCACTCCGCACCCACTTCCCGCCGCGCCCGGCAGAGGGCAGCACCCATCCCCGCGGCTCCGCCCCGCCCCGCCCCGCCGCTCGGCGTCCTGCCGCGGTGCCCGCTGGGAAGCGTAGTCCTCGCTGCGGCTCTGCCACGCACGCCGGGATTTGTAGTCCCGCTATGTGGGCCCAGGCCTGCAAACAGGGACTTGGAGTTGAAGTTGGAACCTTTGTTCCAATTCGTTGGTGTCCCTTTTTCAAGTTTTCTTTCTCTTCTCAGGCATTGATGTCCTGAATCAGAGCTCACTATGATACACCCTGTGGCCTGCCTGACCCCAAGGATAGGCCTGCCGTAGGCTGCTTTTCCCAGAGTCTGGAAAAGACGTAGGGTCCCAGATGGTGTGCTGTTGCCATAGAAACTGCTCCGTGGCAAACCTCTTTCCCTCCTGGGTTAGAGTAGGGTTCCAGACCTGGATCTTGTGCTTTTACCCTTGACTGTGAGCATAAGGGACAAGATCGGAGTCAGTCTTGTGAAGGACAGGGTGAAAGAAATATGAGTGTACAGTGGAGCCCACCTCCTCTTCCGTTATGAGTTTTCCATTTATACTGCCTCCCCACCTAGGCCTCGTCAGTCAGAGCTTGCTAGTACCCACCACCACCATCAAAAATCAGAAATGTTCCAGGGCTGGCCCAGTGGCATAGTGGTTAAGTTCATGCACTCCACTTTGGCAGCCCCAGGTTCGCAGGTTCAGATCCCGGGCGCAGACCTACGGACCGCTCATCAAGCCATGCTTTGGCAGGTGTCTCACATATAAAGTAGAGGAAGATGGGCACGGATGTTAGCCCGGGGTCAATCTTCCTCAGCAAAAAGAGGAGGATTGGCAACAGATGTTAGCTCAGGGCTAATCTTCCTCACACACACACACACACAAAATAAGAAATATTCCCATCTCCTTTCATATCCCCTTCCTCTGTTGGAAGTTACAGGGTGCTAAGCCATCATTTTCCGCCTCCTCCTCCTCGTCGTCCTCCTCCTCCGCATACCATGCTGCCACAGGTTTCTCCGTCTGTTGCTGGGTGGCTCCTAAGGAGGCAGGGATGAAGCTCAGAGGGACAAGAGCCCTGGCTCAGTTGGTTAGAGCAAGTGGGCTTGATTTCCATGTGATTCAAGTAGCTGTCCCTCTTGTCCATGGTTGAGGGCCAGCCCTTCTTCAGATACAGGCCCTGGGACATAAAAGTCTGGGTGAAAATAGGATCAGCTTAACTCAGCCCAGACCTTCTGAAGCCTTCCTGGGAGTAGGGTCTGGTGGCATCACCCTCCTCCCTAAAGGACCCGTGACTGTTACAAGTACACACAGGCATCCAGCATTCCTCAGAACACTCCTAGTGCAAACTTGTTCACAGATAAGGAGATGGAGGCCTAGGTTTGGGATGCACTGGACTCCTAGTCACACTAGGAGTGGACGTGCATGGAGACATGCATGGGGTAATTCTGGTGGTAGTTTGGTAAATTAGGACAGCAGAGCATTTCAGATTGAGTAGGGCTCCTTTGCCCTCACAAAGGAATGCCCTGCCTCGTGCCACTACCACTGTCTTCCCTCCAGGGAGAAGCTGTGAACAGACTCCAGGCTCTGAGGGGTACAGGGCCCATCCCCAAGCCCTACCTTATGCCCCATTTCTCTTAGAATCTCAGTGACCCACCCAGAAACCTCCTAGCATCTCAGGGAGAACATGGTCCAGCAGAGGCAAACCTGCCCCTGACTCTTTCCCATTGCCTGAGACCGGGAGTCACCTTACAGGCCACAACTGCCCTCTAAAAACCACCAGCTGGCCAATATGGAGAAGAATTATTCATTAGGAGAGGAAGTCCAGAGTCCAGAAAAGGAAAGCTGAATCCAAAGAAGCACAGAGAGAATCCCCTGCAGGGTAGGGGGCCAAGAGGAAGAAGGGAGTGCAGGCGTCCAGGCACTGAGTCTAGGTGGCAGTGGTGAAGCCCACCCTGTTGTTGCCTGTGTCGTAGATGGAATAGTAGGACCTGAGGAAGATGTCCCCGAGGATCCACAGGGGCTGGCCATTCTGGGAGGACGTAGGTGGGCTTGACCCCCATGGTGCAGTAGCCATTGTTCTGCACAGCACTACCGGGCAGCACTCATTCCTTCACTCACACGTGGACTGGGCACTGCTTAGCCCTGAGCCCTGGCCCAGAGGCACAAATGCAGAAATGAGTGAGCCAGGGTCTCTGCCCTTGAGGACTCACCGGCCAACTGAGCCGCCAGAACAGGTGCTGGTGAGAGGAATTTCTGGAATGGGTGAACGCAGGCTGCAGTGGCCTCTGCAGGGTCTCCCCTCCCTGTGTTCCCACCAGCTCCCTCCTGCTCCCAGTTTGGGGTAGGTCAGCCTGGTGGTAATGCTTTTGTGTCACAGCAACTTGGATTCAAACCTTAGCTTCACCTTGACTAGCTGTATAGCCTTGGGTCAATTACTTAACCTCTCTGAACTTCCAAGTTTTGACTTGTGGAATAGAATTTAGTATTTCCCTTATGGAATATTGTGACAATTAAGTGGGATAGTGTCAGCAAAGTGCTTCACACAATGGCTGACCCTAGTAAGTGCTCAGAGCCCAGTGCCTCTCCCCACTAATTAATAATAATAATTAATAATAGATGACACTCTTCTATGTCACAGCCTCATTCCAGAGAAGGGGGTTTAGAATCAATGAGTGGGGAAAATAAATCAGTGCCACAAGGAGTCAGGAAATGGCACAAGGTAAGGAGACCAGGCATTTCTGGCTCCCCACTCCCGCCTTCCTCCCACTCCCAGTCATGTCCCGGCTGGCTCAGCCTCCAGGGACCATGACTTCCATTGAGGATGTAGGAGGAGGGTGGCTGAGGGCACTGCACGCCACTCATGATGAAGGTGAAGGAGGGCAGGCGCTGGGTGTTGTTACAGTCCGCAGGAAACTGCAAGGAGGAACACGGCCCAGGATGCCTCATTGCCCACCTGAGAGCACCTGCCAACCCCGTTACCTCAGCCCCTCTGGTCCCCGGCCTGAACCCCGAGCCTGCTTTCGGACTGGAGGTTGCAACAGTAAGGGAAAGTCTTGTGTAAATCCTGCTGGCATTACACATGTGGACTCATGGACAGTGCGTGGGATTTGGGAGACCTGAGCATCTCCCCCCAAAACATTACTCTTCCCTAGATTTCCCCCATGAGGGACTGAATCTATGCCCCTTCTCTGCAAGTGTCCTTTTAAAACTACAGGTCTGTAGAAGGAGTAGCCCAGCAGTCCCTCAAAGTTAGTGAGATGCACGAATGAGGCAAACCCTTGGCTGGGCTCAGAAGAGAGGCAGAGCTGCGGGGTGGCCCTGTGGAGGTGAGGGAGGTGTAGATTAAAGGGCTGTCCCTGGCTCTTGCCGGCTTGGCCCTGCAGTTCAGTTATTTTTTTCTTACTCCAAAGCCCGGCAAGTGTTTAACCTGTTTCCTCTGAGGGGCTGAAGCTCAGAGGAAATTCTGCCTGGTAGTAACCTCCCCACAGCTCCTCAGCACAAGCACCTGGCCCCCCTGAATCAGCCTCCAGGCCCCCAGGCTGCCCCCCAACCCCAGCCATCCCAGTTCCCACCCCCCTCCAGTGCCTTGGGGCAGCTACAGGCATGGAGGCCAAGAATCAAGCTATTCCTATGCTCCCAGGAGAAACCACAAATGCCTCCTGGCTGGCCTCTCCTAGGAAAGGGGACACCTCCACCAGACATACCTGTCTGTTCTGGTCCTCCTGGGCCCCCGTGGCCTGCAGAAGGGCACTCACGTACTGCTGGGGCACAGTAAGCAGAGATGTGCCTGTGTCCATGCTGGCCTGGCAGCCCTGGGAGCACCAGCTGGAGGCCTGGCTGCCAATGAGGAGCCTGAATGGTGAGGGGATGAGCAGCTCAGCACCCCACAGCTCAGAGCAGCTAGAGGGTGAGCTTCCCCATCACTGAGGGACAATCAGCTATAGCCACAGAATCAAGGTGTACCTCATGAAGGCAAGGACTCCGCAGAGGTCAATCCAGCCGTCCACCTGCCTCACACCATATCAGAGTCTATCTAAATGTGCATGAAATGTCTTTCTAAAAAGTTCCAAGGATGATTCTAGAAATACTGATAGTCAGGGCCACTGATTCATTATAAGTACTTTGAGCAAATTAGCCCCTCCTACATGCACCCCAGTTTCTGATCTGTAAGCCCATAGTGTTGGACTACAGGGTCTGAAATATTTGCGATTCCAAGTCCTGCCCCTTCCTCTGTTGTCTCCATCCCACCCTTCTTCTCCAGGCTGAGCTGGGCCTTGAATCTCCAGAGGGCAGCTGAGGCTTTGTGGGGGCAGGCCTCAGGGGTCCTCTGTCCCCACCCCACAGCAGTACCTGGATGTGTGTGTATGATGTGAAGTGCCTCAAAGCCTACTCCAAGGAAGTGCCCACACCCCCAGGGCCCTGCCACAGACTCACTCCTCAGTGAGCTGCCAGTAGAGTTCCTGGGTGCCGTGGCCTAGGAGATCTGTCCCATGTACAGGCTGTTGTCCACACCCCCAAAGATGACTGCTCCCCCGTTCTGAGACCCCTGCTGGCTGCAGGAGGTAAATGGAAAGGTGAGTCAGGGAGTGGCTGTGGAAAGAGACTTCCTTGTTGAGCAGTAACCCTCAGAGGAAAACAGAGGTCTTGCCCGGGCTCCAGACTGAGGCTCCCTAAGGGCAGGGCTGTGTCTCCCCTCAGACCGGGGCTCCCTAAGGGCAGGCCTGTGTCTCCCCCCTCAGACTGGGGCTCCTGAGGACAGGCCTGTGTCTCCCCCCTCAGACCGGGGCTCCCTGAGGACAGGGCTGTGTCTCCCCCCTCAGAGTGGGGTTCCTGAGGACAGGCCTGTGTCTCCCCCCTCAGACCGGGGCTCCTGAGGACAGGCCTGTGTCTCCCCCCTCAGACTGGGGCTCCTGAGGACAGGCCTGTGTCTCCCCCCCTCAGACTGGGGCTCCTGAGGACAGGCCTGTGTCTCCCCCCTCAGACTGGGGCTCCTGAGGACAGGCCTGTGTCTCCCCCCTCAGACCGGGGCTCCCTGAGGACAGGGCTGTGTCTCCCCCTCAGACCGGGGCTCCCTGAGGACAGGGC
Organism: Ceratotherium simum simum; assembly: GCF_057802395.1. Classification (NCBI taxonomy): domain Eukaryota; kingdom Metazoa; phylum Chordata; class Mammalia; order Perissodactyla; family Rhinocerotidae; genus Ceratotherium; species Ceratotherium simum. The sequence continues at coordinate 42,595,962 of NC_141912.1, forward strand.
TGTGTCCCCCCTCAGACTGGGGCTCCCTGAGGACAGGGCTGTGTCTCCCCCTCAGACTGGGGCTCCCTGAGGGCAGGGCTGTGTCTCCCCTCAGACTGGGGCTCCCTGAGGGCAGGAATGTGTCTCCCCCCTCAGACTGGGGCTCCTGAGGGCAGGGCTGGGTCCCCACCTCTGACTGGGGCTCCTAGGCTGGGCATCTCAGAGTTCCCAGTGCCTCAGGCTCCCAGATGCTGCTGCTCTACAAAGTCCTGCCTCTGGGGAAACTGCTGGTTGTCTGGCCCCCTACCCTGCCCCCTACTCCGTTCTCCTCTCCCTTCCACTTCATGCTGTTGGTGGAGCGTGTCACTGGGAGCCTGACCTGGACCCAGCTCATTATTTTTCTGCTGTGATTGGAGGGAGGTAGAGCCTTGGTGGAGACGATGGAAGGACATTCTGTATTTGTTTCAGAGGCCTCTCCTGGTAGCTGAATCTGATTGTGGAATTGGGTGGAGCTCATAAAAGCTAAACTCAGAGTTATTGTAAACAGAGGTAGAGAGTAAGTCAGCAACCTTAGTAATATGGTGATATTCAAGTGATTAAGCTCCAGATACTAGATGCTGCCAATCTCTAGAAGGTGGTTGGTTAATTCTGTAGAGGAAAGAAAGAAAGTCCATCCCAGGCAGCTCGCCCCCTCCCACCGCCCAGCTCCCAGGTCCATCCATGTAAATACCTGCGTTGGCTTGTGTTTGCAGTGAGGACAACAACTTGTTAGGAGTTAATGGTGGACCTAGACCAGGATGCTCCAGGACCTGGCTAGAACAATAGATCAAAGGAGATGAAGCAATAGATTACCATACAAAAGAGGTGTCCAGATAGAAAACATGTGGTCAGAAAGAAATGAGCTAACTGGGGCTCTGGACAGGAGGTAAATCCAAGAGTTACCAAGAAACAGCAGCAACACTCAGAGCAAAGCTGAGCCAGAAGAGGAGATTCTGTCCAGGCCAAGAAATGCAAAGACGTCAGAGTGGGCGGGGACAGAGGCAGGGATGGGGGACGAGGGGTGGAGTGGGGGAGGAGTCAGGAGCCCAGGAGGGAAGGCCCTAGGACAAGTGTGGCCTGCTGGGAGGCCTCTAAACCTCAAAGCTTTGAGCCTCAGTTGTCCAGGGCTGAGGGCGGGTGGGCTGGGAGTTGGGGACCTCCAGGCGGTTCCTCACTTGCTGAGGTAGAAGCTGAAGACTGGGTGGGCTGGTGAGGGCGCCCTCCTGCAGCATGTCCTGCAGGGCTGTGGCGGCCCCACCCACGGCCAGGGCAGGGTAGGCCATGCCCATGATGCCATCAAACTTCAAGTAGATGAAATTGGTGCCCAGCTCATTCTGACTCAGGCTGAACTCCTGGTTGGGGACCTGGATGCTCTGGACCTGGAGGGGGCACAGAGGATGGGAGATGACAAGTGTAACTTCACCCACCTCCCCCACACTCCCCCAGAGACCCCTCAAGGCTCGTTCTTCATCCCTCCCTCACTTCTGCTCCTTCCCTTCTTGACAGGTCTTGAAAGAGCCGCTTTCTCTTCCGAGTAGCCTGCTCTGACTGTGGAAGCACTCTCCCCACCATCTCCTTCTTCCCCAGGCTTTCAGCTCCTTAAGGAGAAGGACCCGTCATCCCATTCATCATGGTGTCCTCGGTGCCTGGCACATGATGGTCCCCAGTGAGGGTTGGATAAGTGAATGAATGAGCCTTTATTGTACTGATTGCCTGTCCTGTACAGTAGAGCACGAGGTGTTTTTCCATATTCAGGGTCTCTGTCTGAGTCTCCCCATCAGAATCCACATCCAGGGGTGGGGAGTGGCAGACAGCATCACTCACGGTCAGAGTATGAGGAAGCTGGTGAGGCTGCCGCTGCCACCATACTGCAGGGAGAAGGTCTCCCCGTTGGTGGAGGAGGTGAGGGCCCACTGGGATTAAAGCGGGCGTGGCCAACTGCAGGGGGAGGGAGGATTTAGGGATTCAGGCTGGCCAGTCGAGGGCTGTCCAGCTCTCAGGCCTATAGGGCTTTCCACCTGTTTCCCAGCCTGTGCTCACAGCCTGGGGCTTCAGCACCCCCCGGCCACCCAATCAGGCGATGGCCAGCTGAGTTTCCTGGCATTGGAAGGCACATGGGAGCTGGCCAGCTTTGGCCCCAAAGCCCCCTCTGACTTATAGACTCTTGGGGTGCCCTAGGACTGTGACCTCCCTGTGGCAGGTTGCATGGAATCCATCTCTATCTCCCTGGCCCCCAGCAGATCGCCTGGCACACAGCGAGCGGCGAGAAATTACTCAACAGATGAAGGAGTGAATGAGCCTCCAGGGCATTCCTGCATTCCCTGACCCTCACAGTCAAGACACTGGCCATACCAGGATTCTGGAATAGTGTAGGGCAGGGCCAGTGAGGAACCCTCTGGACTAGGACCCACACCCCAAGGCTTTGGCAGGGACCAGGGCAGCCGTAAGCAAGTGAACGTGGCCTGTCTCCAAATAGACTTCACGATGGGAACCACATCCGATACTGTTGTCCCATGTGCCTTGGAGACACTCAATGAGAACTTAGTAAAGAGTGTTGTGGAGTAGGGAGGGCTGGAGCAGATGAAGGAATATGTATTGGTGAGCAGAGAAGGCAAAGGGGCCACCCAGCTCTGGGACCAGCTTCCCTCTGGCTTGGGTGTGCTGTGTGACCCTGGATAAGTCCCTGGTCCTCTCCAGGACTGAAGCTCCCCCCCAGCAATCCCTGTGAAGCTTGGCCCTTCCCCAGAGGGTGTCAGTGCCCTGCCCTGCCCAGCCCATCACTCACCGCAGGCCTGGTTCTGGCAGTAGGCAGAGGGCACCCACAGGTTGGAAGAGCTGGTATCAAAAAGGACCAGAAAATTCTGTGGTGGGGTCCCAATGCTAATCTTGCCAAAGTAGGAAGCCTGGGGGGTCATGGGGCAGGCTGTTAGCTCTGGAGGGATCCAGGGACTATCAGGCCCAGCTTTCCCCACGGGCAGAGCAGGGGAGGGACCAGCCCCTGCCTTACAGCCCACACTAGAAGCAGGGACCCGAGCCTTCCCTCCACACTTGCCCAGAACCTACAGCCTGTGCCTGCCCAGGGCAGCTGCAAAGTTCTCTTGACAGAGCTACCAAGTCAGCAGAGGCCACTCCCATGCTCTGCACAGGGAAGGCAGTCTGGGCTGGCAGGTCTGAGAGAAGGGAGCAAGCCCCAGGGGCTGGGTGGGAGGGTGCAGAGAGGAGGGGTGCAGCTCATGGCCTGGGCCTGGCCTTCAGCCTTTGGCAGCAGGGAGAGGGGTAGCCCTGGGGAGGGTCAGGACTCACATCCGTGTAGGCCATGGGCTCACGGGCCACACTGAAATCACCAAAGTGGTACTTCTGAACGGGGCCGTACTTGTGGGTCCTCAGGAACTCCTCCAGTAAGCCCTTCTCCTTCACGGTCTCACGGATGAACTTTAATGTCTTCAGGGGGACTCTGCAGCAGGGCTGGAGGTGGGCAGGGCCCTCCCTCTTTGCTGCATCACTTCTAATAGCCCTAGTCTCTCTCTCCCAATCTCTCTCCACTGACTGCCTCAGTCTCCCCGCCACTCTGTCCCCCTGCGTCTGTCGCTTGTGTGTGTCTGTGTGTATCTGTGTGTCTCCCTCCTTCTCCATCTCCATCTCTATGTCTCTTTCTACATCTGTCTCTTTCTCCCTCTACCTCTTTCTTTCTTCCCCTCTCCTTCTCGTTCTTTCAAAACTCTTCTCTGGACTTGCTCCAAGACTCAGAAAACAAGGACCTTCACCCGTGCATGTCCGCCCTCCCATCTCAAGGGTCCTCATCCGCCCTGGCCCTCTGCTCTCAAATAGCCCATAAATTCCTTCCCAGGAAGGGGAGAGGGACTCCAGGCATTGTCCTTTGCAGGGGATGTGCATTTTTAAAAAAGGTTTCAGAGATGGCTAAGTTCACCCCCAAGAGAGTCCGCTCGTATGGGGGCCCTCAGGCACCTGGCTGGCTGAATGTGACAGAGCATGTGTACATAGGAGCAGGGCTAGACTGAGACTCGGAAGACAGGGTCCTAGTTCTGCCCCTGCTGCTAATTATCTGCCTGGGGCCAATCATTGCTAATCTCAGGACCCCAAGACACTCCGGAAGTTGGCCTGGGTGGTCCGGAGCCCAGATCAGCTCTGGAAATGGGACTTGTGAATTGTGGGTTTCTGCCCATGTCACCCTTGGTTCTCCTCCTACCAGATCTGCTTGCTGCCATTGCCTAGTTCTCTGCGGGTCTACCAAGGCCTTGCTCTAGGCTCTGGAATTCCTGCTTCTTTCACTAAATCCCCATTCCCTCAGGACCTTGCATTCTCCAGAAATTCTCTGCTAAACCCATTCACATTGAGCTATGAAGACTGAAGCTTGTTGCTTCATGGTAACCATCTCTACAGAATTTTCATAATAAAAGAAGTTTCTAAGAGGAGCCATCTCTTCCCCAAGGAATCACTCTTTAATGATGGAACAGCAGGCAGTGTGGCAGGCTGGGAGCCCCTCCCTGATGTCCTGTGAGCCATACCACCTCGCTCCCTTTCCCCTGACACCCCAACGTATGATTACATTACTGGTGTTTCTGCTTGGATGGTTTTGACATCTGCCAAATAAATTTGGGGCCTTAAGGACATTTTTAGCAAATGTCTCCCTCTCCAGAAATATACCCTTTCTGTGGGAGGAAACCACGCCTGCCATTCAGGGTCTGATGGGCAGTAGTCGCCCCTACTCTCTCTGTTTCAGGTCCACCTTTTCTCATTAGATGGGGGAAGGGACAGTGCTTCTCCCTTTGACTGGAAGTTTCCTGAGGGCAGAGGCTCTATCTCCTCCTACCTCTGAGTCTTGTCCTACCCCGGCTCAGGGAGCCTTCCCCGCCCCTAGCAGAAATTCCAGAGCAGAGACAGATGCAGTGTCCCCTGGCCAGGCCACCCCTCGCAGGGCTCCAGTCTCCTGCTCAAGCTCCCACACCAGCAGCCAGGCCCCAGACTCACTTGAGCACTGTCGCCTCCAAGAGCCGGAGGCAGATGAAGGCCACCACCGTCCACTTCAGGAAGCCGATTCCCAACTGGCCACAGAGGAAAAGCCGCTCCAAGTTGCGCCATCGCCGTGGAGTGAGGGCCTGAGCACTCCCTCTTCCTTTATACCCTGGGATCTAGCCCAGCCCCTGCCTCCCTGCCCTGGGCAAGCACGACCTCAACCCTGGGTGTGCCCTGTGCTCCAGGTATCAATTGTTTCTGTGTGTTTTCCCTCTTGAGGGTGGCCACAAAGGACTTTTCATCTTATTGACTTTTTAATATAAGCAGTGGAAGCCAGGAGGTGCACGCGATAAGAGAGAACAAAGTTGCCGGAATACGGAGTGGCGAAGACTACTTCTTGTCCAGGAACTAGAGGCGTGACGGGGGCATTTTGGGGTGAGGGCCATGGGATCTATAGGCAGGTTTCTTATCCTCGGTACTATTGACATTTTGGAGCAAATAGTTCTTTGTTCGGGGGCTGTCTTGTGCACTGTAGGATGTTTAGCACACCCCTGGCCTCTACCCACTGGAGGCCAGCAGCAGTCCGCCAGCTGTGACAACCAGAAATGTCTGCAGGCATTGCCAAATGTCCCCTTAGGGGGCAAAATTCTTGAGAACTGCTGGTCTATAGGTGATGCGCTCTGAGGTCTGACTCAAGTCCTGTTCCCAGCACCCCCAAGCCCTTGGGGGATGCAGTTAGGGTGTCTGGGGATGATAGGCTCGGTAGCTAGGATGATGGTAATGATAATGGTGGTGGTGAGGGTGGTGCTGATGGTGGTATCATTAGCCCTGATGCAGGGAGTGGGGCTGGGATGCCAATGGCTGAAGTCTGACCTATTGGAGGCAGCTTTGGAGGATTTCATGGTCAAATGGGGCATTTGGAGAGATTCTCATCATAATTCAGCAAGTGCTTAGGACACACCCATAGTGTAAGCTGCACTGGCTTCTGGAACAACAGGAGGCCTGGGCAGGAGTGTGGGAAGAGGGTCCAAGAATGCCCTTGCTTCTGTTCTTCATTGTCTCTCTTCTCCTGCCCCACTGCGACTCTACCCCCTCTCTACTCCTGTGTCCCCCATTACCCTTCTCCCAAGCCCTCGTCTGCCCTTCTTCCTGACCCCAGGTCTGATCCATCATGTGCCTCTATCCCTCATCTCTGGCCACCGTGCTTCCCAGCTACAAGTCTCTCTTTACCTGAGGTGACCCAAGGCTGACCCAGCGCCTGCTAACCTGACACAGGAGAACTCCCCATTTTGGGGTGAGTGGAAAAAGTCCCCATGCCAGTACCCTCTCTGTCACCTCATACCCTGCCCTCAGGGCTCCAAACAGATTTGTCAGGTCATCGAGCCCCAGGCAGAAGGCCAAGACCAGACCTGCCAAACGCCAATATAATCCAGCCAGTGGGGGATTTTCCACGCTGGCCACCATGACCCACGGCCCAGCCAGAGCCCTGGAGCCTCCCCTAGCCCTATGATGGAGGGGAGGGAGGGCCCTAGAGGTCTGCCCAGGCCTGGCACGGAGAGGAAGGTACCTGCCTGATTGTGTCTCAGGGCCAAGTCAGCTCTCATGCCTCCCTGCAGTCCCCAGGGACATGCTGGACTCTGGGGTGGAAGGCAACGTAGCAAGGGAGTGCCTTCCCTGGGACGGGGGGATCTGCAGATTTGGAAGAGCAGGCTAAAGAAAGTCATAGGATCCTTGGTATCTTGCCAAATTCTATGAATATAGCAGAATCCATGGGATTCCCCAAGTCTTGTGAGGCCCACCAGACTCCCCAGCATGGGCCTCCAGGGACCCTTTCCCAGCTGGGAGGACCCTAGGAGTCTGATGGCTGCCCGTCTAACCTTCTGCAAAATCCAATCACACCACATCCCTTCATTTTTTTTTTTTTTTTGTGAGGAAGATCAGCCCTGAGCTAACATCTGTGCTAATCTTCCTCTTTTTGCTAAGGAAGACCGGCTCTGAGCTAACATCTATTGCCAATCCTCCTCCTTTTTTTCCCCAAAGCCCCAGTAGATAGTTGTATGTCATAGTTGCACATCCTTCTAGTTGCTGTATGTGGGACGCAGCCTAAGCATGGCCGGAGAAGCGGTGCGTCAGTGCACGCCCGGGATCCGAACCCCGGGCCACCAGTAGCAGAGCACACGCAATTAATCGCTAAGCCACGGGGCCGGCCCACACCACATCCCTTCTTAGTGTCCCTGGCCTACTGCCTCAAGCCAGGGGATCCCGATTGGCTGCCAGGCCTTGGGGGTCTGCAGCCCCTGCCTACCCAACCTGATCTGACAGCTCAGTCAGTCTCCTCAGTGGCCCCAGACGTCCCAAGTCCTCATGTGCCCTTGGCCTGCCCTGCCCCAGTCTCCCCTACCTGGAAAGCCCCCTTCTCTCCCTTCTGGGAGACACTTTAAGACTATGCAAGTATCCGGTTCCTCACCATTCTTCTGCCCACTAATTTTAACATCTGTTACTGCTTCTGGCCTGCAACGGTCATCAGGTGGTGTTTGCCTACTGGTGCTCTTCTGTTTCTATCATTCATTCTACATTTGTTAATTAGAATTCTACTGTAAGGAAGAGCTGGGCTCAAGGTTTTAAAATGGACTCTTTCTCCCCTGCCAAAATATCCCATCATTGAAGGTGTGCCAGGCAGGATGCTTTATATTTGTTTAATCAACCAACCCTCACAATTATCCCACAAGATAGGTTACCTTATCCCCATTCTACAGAGGAGTCCATTTTATCCATCTATATCTCAAACAGCTGGAAATTGATCTCTGTGTGTATAAATGGATAAATAGACAGACTTCTTGTTTTTTATCTGATCTATTGATTAATGTGCTTGCAGACAGCAGCTTGCTTGTCTGGCTTAGGTGGAAAAGGGGATGTACTGGATGGATGGATGGATGGATGGATGGATGGATGGGTGGATGGGTGGATGGACAGATGGACGGATGGGAGGCATGTCACATTGCAACCCAGCTGCAGGAATGGAAAGGATGTGGCAGAGCCTTAGAGTCAACTGGAATCTGGGTTCCAAACACCACTAGGACCTTTTCTCTGCTTCTCAGTCCTACTTGGATTCCCCTCCCCTCCCTCACCCTCTCTGACCCTCCCCTCCCTTTCTCCTCTCTTCTCTTCCCTTCCTTTCCCCTGGTCTCCCCTCCCCGCCCCTTCTCTCCTCTCCTCTCCTCTCCTCTCCTCTCCTCTCCTCTCCTCTCCTCTCCTCTCTCTTTCTCTCTCACTGTAGGCTGGCTTTCTCCATGTAACTAACCACCAGCAGCTGAGTTTTACATTTCCAGAGAAAGAATGAAACCCAAATTCCTAGGAAAGCTCTCTGATTGGCTCATCAGTGCCCACTCCGGGACCAATCAGCTGTGGCCAGCAGGAAGGGCCCTGTAAGAACTTGACAGCTCCCTCAGGAAGCATTTTGAAGAGTGTAGACAGGAGAAGTCCCCAGAAGAAGTAAGGGATGTTTCTGGGCAAATAATCTCAGAGATGTCCATGCAGATTTATTTCCGATGACATATGGACCCTACTTCTAACTCTTCATCCACCCCTCTTTGCACATATTAAAGAATGTGATGATGATGTGTGACATGTAATTGACTTTAGAAGACCAATCTCCACCACTTATTGACCCTTTGACCCCGACAGATCACTTACCCTTTCTGAGCCTGAGTTTCCCTGACTGTAAAATGGAGATGATAATCTGGCCCACAGGGTTGCTGTAATAATCCAATAAAGCCATGATTATGAAAGTGCCAGCACAGAGCAAGCCCTCAACAACGATCAGCTGAGTCAGAATCTTCTTTAAATTGGGCAGGAGGCTGGAGGAAGAGGAAAAAGGACCTTTGGGGAGCACTGATAATGTTCTGTTCTTGACCTGAGTTCTGGTTCGGTAGGTCTGTGAGAAGTCGGTGAGCTGTATACTCATGATAAGTGCCCCTTCCTGTGTGTGTATTATAATTCAGTTACAAGTTTTACACAGTCACATTTTAAAAAAAGAAGAAAGAAGAGAAGAAGGAGAAGGAAGAGAAGAAAAGAGACAAAACACCTGCCCTCAGAGAACCCCAAAGATGAAGGGGGAAGGCAGCGCCTGCGCGGGGTGTTCCCAGGTGACGGGGACACTGCACATTCACCCATGATAACATTGTCTGCCACAGCAGAGAGGCAGAGATGACATTAGGTGAAATAAGGTTGAGCATGTCTTCTTTGCATAGCTGTGTATTTACTATATTTTAGCACAGATGTATAACAGACACATCGCACCCACGATTTCATGGACACCATGGGTTAAGACAGACTCCTAACAGAGGAGTGTCAGGAAGCAGCAGAATTGCAGCCTGAGATCCTTGTCTCCCAGGAGTTTGTCTCCTAGGCTGGCCACCATGGGGAGGGGCAGAGCCTATAGTTACCCGAGGGCCCCCCAGCCCTGGAGTCTCTAGGTGTTAGATTCTTCTTCTTTTTCCTCCTCCTCCCCAGCCCCAGGTGCCATGGGTAGGGGCAGTCTCCTAGACGCGAAATCCAGCCAGCAACTCCCAGCCTGTACCCCCAGCCAAGGCACTGCCCAGGGATGGCCATCTCCATTTGACAGGCAGGCCAACTGTCAGCGCACAGTCACTTGTCATGCCAGGTGGGGGCACCACGCCTGTGGCTCTTTCTACACTGCTGGCTCAACTTCCTCCCAAACCACTATCCCACATCTCCAGAAATGGTGTCTCGCACAAGCCAGAGACTGGGAGTGAAACTTGGCATGGCCTCTCCCCCACCCCCACATCAGTGGATTCTAACCAGTGGGCACACGCAGATAGTGCAAAGTTCATGAGGGTGGTATTTGAATGACAAATTTGGGACCTATATTGAGTGGGTGTGAAAGTTGAACTAGCTTGATCCCCATAATCAGCCCCCCGGCGACCCATCTTGCTCCCCAAAGCCAAAGCTTACAGAGCTCTTTATTTGGGGTCTCCCAGATCTCAACCCTAAGAAGCAGGATTTGGCTGGAGTGAGTGAAAAATGGGGGCTCCCCAGCTTCTGTGAGACCCAGAGACTCAGAGGGCATGCCTCTAACCGAGAGATAGGCAGAGCCAGTCCACATAGCAGTGGCCGGGCCCACCTTGCTGTTGCCTGTGTCGTAGATGGAGTAGCAGACCCTCAGGGAGCCGCAGAGGCCAGCCATTCTCCAAGGGCAGGTACATGGGCTGGAACCCCATGAGGCAGTTACTGACCTGACCTGGAGGAATAGGAGCAAGGCTGCCAGCAGGCAAGTCTCACCGGGTTAAGGAAAAGACCTGAGCTCTGAAATCAGAGAAGCCTGGATTCAAATCTCAGCCCATTTCTGGCTAGCTGTGTGACATTGGGCAAGTCACTTAACCTCTCTGAGCTTTAGTTTCCCCATCAGTTGTGGGAGGGAGATAATATGACCCATTGCTGCATTACGTGTGATGAACAGAAAGTTAGGCAGGTGAAGAGAGTAAGAAAAGAACATTTCTGGCAGGCAAAATAGCACATGCAAAGGGCCTGAAGTAGGAAAGACGAAATGATGGGGCCAGGGAGGCTGGACTGTAACAGTGAGAGGGGTCTGCCAAGGGAGGCAGAGGCCCAACCACCAGAGCTGAGGCCTTGAGGTTTTTTGACCACAAGCCACAGTTAGAAATATATTTTACACCATAAACTTATACACTCATACATATAATATATAATTAAAATGAGAGCCTCACCCCCCAGAAAAATTCTAGTCCATCGTATGTGATACACCCCAATTTTTCTATTCTGTTTGTTTCTAAAGTGCTAGTTCCAATCAACTAAATTGATTTCTAAAGCGTTGTGAGCTGCGGTTTGAAAAACACTGATCTATATGACATTGAGCACATGTGTGTGCACGCACACACACAGTCTTGCACTCTTTGCTGTCATTTCGCACATAAGCGATTCATCACAAGTGTTTGGAGAGCGGGGTGATGTCTCTTCCTTCCTCCGTGGCCCCCACAGTGGAGGCACAGAGGATGCTCAATGCATATTCACCCATGAGGAGCAGAGCTGAAGGCTGGGAGAGAAGTGGGGCCTGGCCCGCCGTGTCTGGAGGTTTGAGTAGGCTGAAGAGGACCCGTTGACCACCGTACCTCTGCTTTGGCTTCAACCCCTCACCCTGGGGAAATGGGATGGGGATACCCCACAAGTAGTAAGTGCCAAGTCTCAGGTTTAAAAAGGGGCTGTGTGACCACCCGTGGGAGTGATGGTGGCACCCACTCCCAGGACTGTCACAAGGATTTGAAGAACAAATGTACACAGGGCCCTTGGCTCAGTGCCTGACACCAGGAATAGCAATCAGTGCTTACGGAGTGCTCAGCGTGTGCCTGGCACTGCTCTAATCGCTGTCTGTCTACCGGTCCCTTTACTCTCGCAAGGACCTGATGAGGAAAACACTGTATTGTCCCTATTTACCGATGAGGAAATAGAGGCTCAGAGAAGCTAAGTGACTTGCCCAAAGTGACAAGGCTTGGAAGTGGCAGAATAACGATCCCTGAGCAGGTGGACTGGACCTCCACCACTACACATACGGCATCTCAGAAAGCTCTAAAGAAATGGTGGTTCCTGGTATTGTTTTTGTGGAAGAAGTTGATAAAGTGATCCTTAAGGTCTTTTGCAGATCTGACATCCCAGGACTCTAAGGGCTGCAAACGGGCTCCCCTTCCACCTGGCCTCCAGCTCTTTCCACCACACCCAGGTAGGAAGGGGGTGGGGTGTGAGGTACTGAGGGCCCAGCAGGGGAAATTGATGCCATTGATGGGGAAGGTGATGGTAGGGGTGCTCTGGCCACTGCCGCAGTTGGTGACAAACTGGAGAAATAATAAGGGACACGGAGACAGGTGGTCAGAATCTGCTCCTGCCAGGGCTCCCTGGTGGAGGTGACCAGTCCCACAGCTTAGAAATCCACCCTGTGCCCAAATCCTTCCCATCTGGTCCCTCAACCTCCCTCTCCCCCACCATCGCAGATGTATCCTCCCCACAGATGAACACCCCAGTGAAGGCACCAAGATGGAGTTCCAGCAGGTAGGGCAGAAATATGAGGAAAAGGCTGTCACTGGGGGAGCCTTTAAGGGGGAAGGGTCAGGGAGGGGGCAGAGCAGGGAGATGCAGTGCACCTGGCAGTAAGCAGCTGGCAGGGAAATGACATGCAATCCCTCAGAGGCTAGGATTTGGAAGGAGCCCCTCAGGTCAGTGTCCTTGGACTTCCCACTGACACTGGGGTTGGGGTGCCTACTTCTCCTTGGCTGTTCCCTGGGACCCTGATGAGCTATGTCAGCTGACCAAAAATCTGCTCGGGGACAAGGGAGGTGCCTGTGCCCATGACAGCCAGGCAGCCCTGGCAGCACCCGTCAGTGGTCTGGTGCCCTATGGACAACCTACAGGAGGAGTCATCAGAGGTCAGAGGTCATGCCATCCCTCCCCCAGCCTCCATGCAGGCTCTCTCTTAGAGCCCTGGCTAGTCCCCAGGTCTGCCTTGGGCTGGGAAAAGCCTTGTATTTTTCCCGAAGGAAGCCCCCCAGGCCTCCTCCCTTGGTTGGGGGTGATGGGATTTGAATCCACCCAGTCCTGGAAGTTGATCTGCCAGTAAACTTGGGCAACCACAGGCCTCCAGTAGACCTCACCTGTGTACAGCTGGCTGTACTCACCCCACACAGTGACTTCTCCCACGGTGGTGTCATCTTGTCAGCTGTGGACCAAAGACACATCAGACTCGGGAGGAGGCAGCTGCAGGGTGATGGGACCCCCATTGCTGGATCCCGCTCTGTTTTGTTTTTTAACATTTTTTTGTTTGTTTTTTTGGTGAGGAAGACCAGCCCTAAGCTAACATCTGTTGCCAATCCTCCTCTTTTTTGCTGAGGAAGACTGGCCCTGGGCTCACATCCATGCCCATCTTCCTCCACTTTATACGGGACACCGCCACAGCGTGGCTTGACAAGCGGTGCATCAGTGCACACCTGGGATCCGAACCTGTGAACCCCGGGCCGCCGAAGCTGAATGCGCGCACTTAACTGCTGTGCCACCGGGCCGGCCCTTGGATCCCGCTCTCTGAGTCAACTCAGTAGGCCTCCTCCCCTTTGCCACCCTCCTGCTTCTCTTGTACCCCAACAGTCCCCGGCTCAGGACAAGGCTTCTGGCTTGTTCTCCATAACCCCCTGTCCAGCAATGGGTTGTCCAGCCCCTCTCCACCATTTGAAGAGCAGAGGAGGAAGCTCCCAGGTGGTGAGGGGTCCTCTCACCGGGTGAGACGGAAGCGGACTAAGGGCGCTGGGATCAGGTTCCACTTAATAGAACCATCCATGACTGTGGCGGCCCTGGCTGCTGAGATGGAAGAGGAGGACAGGCCATTTATCCCATCAGAGTGGATGCTTTCAAAGGTGGTGTCCAGCTCCATCCAGTTCAGGCCAAACTCCTGGTCAGTGATGGGAGAGCCCTGGATCTGCTCCCCGAGAGGAGGAGAATGCCCTTGGGGGTGGCCCTCAGGAGGCCGGGACCCAGCAGCCTCCCTCAGCAGGAAGGAAGCTAGACTCCCAGCTTGCTCCCATCCTGGCTGCCACCCGCCGCCTGATGTCACAGCGTGGAAGCCCAGGACTCTGGTTAGATTGCCAGTCCTGTACTGCAGCGAGAAGAGGTAGCCTCAGGGAGTTCATGGAGGGCTCTTCTGTCTGGAAGCACATGTTCTTGACTATCAGGAGCAAGGTTTGGACATCAGGACCCCACTCCTTCCCTCTCTCCTCACTTCCACATCAACTCCCTTTGGCCCCTGCAGTGACCCAAACCCCACCTGGACCAGGGGCAGGGTGACTCCCTGTGACTTCCCCTATGGGCACTCACGGTGGACTGGACTTTCACGGCAGACAAGGGCATCCACAGGTCGGCTGAGCCCGTGTCAAAGAGGATCATGAAACTCTGAGGAGGAGTCCTAACGTGCTGATCTCTCCCTAGAAATACATCCGGGGAGGGAGACTGTCGTTGAGGGAGAGTTGAGCCTCAGGCCCCCAGTGACCCTCTTGGCTCCACCATCCAACAGCTCCCTGAGGGCCTGCCCCTGCCCCTATAGATGACTTCCCCATTGTCTTGAGTTTTTAAGGTATCTCCCCCTCAGACTGGGGCTCCCTGAGGGCAGGGCTGTGTCTCCCCTCAGACTGGGGCTCCCTGAGGGCAGGGCTGTGTCTCCCCTCAGACTGGGGCTCCCTGAGGGCAGGGCTGTGTCTCCCCCTCAGACTGGGGCTCCCTGAGGGCAGGGCTGTGTCTCCCCTCAGACTGGGGCTCCCTGAGGGCAGGGCTGTGTCTCCCCTCAGACTGGGGCTCCCTGAGGGCAGGGCTGTGTCTCCCCTCAGACTGGGGCTCCCTGAGGGCAGGGCTGTGTCTCCCCTCAGATTGGGGCTCCCTGAGGGCAGGGCTGTGTCTCTCCCTCAGACTGGGGCCCCCTGAGGGCAGGGCTGTGTCTCCCCCTCAGACTGGGGCCCCCTGAGGGCAGGGCTGTGTCTCCCCCTCAGACTGGGGCCCCCTGAGGGAAGGGCTGTGTCTCCCCCTCAGACGGGGGCTCCCTGAGGGAAGGGCTGTGTCTCTCCCTCAGACGGGGGCTCCCTGAGGGAGGGGGTTGTGTCCCCCCTCTGACTGCGGCAGGAGAGAGAAGGGGCAATGTGGGCTGGAGGAGGGTCTGTATGGGATCGTTGGGGGGCAGGGGAACTGGGAGAGACCTTAGGGGAAAGGCTGCAAGTTAGCAGCATTTGAGACCTTTAGAGCCAGTGAGCTGGGTGGGGCTCAGGAACTCGTGTGTGACTGTGCTTGTACAAGGAGGCACTAAGGTGCCAGGTGTCCTTGTGTGGGACAGTTGGGGGAGGGCAAGGGGCTTGTCCAGGCTGCCAGGAGATGAGGATAACTTCAGAGCCTCCCACCCTAGTTTCAGCTTCCTCACTCCCCACGTGTCACACGCGCCATCATAGAGGATCCCCTATGCCCGCTCACTGCATCTGCAGACCCCCTCATGCAAAGGGCCTTTCAAACTAGGAGTCTTGTCCCGTTAGTGGGTGGTGAAGACAATCTGGTAGATCTTCAATGTAACTGACTGGATAGAGTATATCAGAGTGGAGTTCAGATGATAGTGCTATGCAGGGCTTTATATGTGTGTGTACATGTGCGTGTGTGTCCTGGCTTGTGACGCAAAATGCTGAAAGGGCCCCCCCTCCCCCCACCGCTCACACTGTCCAGGATGTGCATGCGCCAACATACGTTCCCATGCAGGCTGGCGCGTGCACATATATCTGCTCACACCCAGATGCGGGCTGCACACAAGCTCCTGCTCCCCCCAGAGGCGTCTGTGCATGTTCCCATGTGCACAGACACACCTTCCTCCAGGCAGGGCAGGAAGGAAGTCTTCCCCATGATCTCCCTCCCCCACCCCCGCATTAGGCTGGCCCCTCTAAGCCCATGCTGAGGGATGGATAGCCCAGGACCTCCTCCCAGCGCAGCATCTGGGTCTGGACTGGCGAAAAACCCCTGTGTGTGATGGTGCTTCCCAAGGCAGACATGAGGACAAGTGGTCGGACTTCAGCACAAGACATTTGACATCAGGCCAGTCCAGATTGCCCTGTTCCCGGGGTCACCTCGTGGATCCGCACAGCCTCCCTCAATTTCTCCCCCAGAATGGCCCACTTGGCAGTGGGGGCTGGGAACTTCCAGAGACACCCTCTCGTTCTTGACCAGTTTCCCTTTTAAACCCCAGGCCTGTCTGGAGGGGCCAGGGTCCTGTGCTTCTGTGCCCCGGGTCCTCCTGAGACCATGCAGGGACTGGGTGGGGGCAGCAGGGGGCTGAGCAGGTAAGACAGGCCGTGGGGAGGGCTTGTTCAGACTCACATGGACTTGGCCGCAGACTGGGTCTCCTTGAGTGGGAGAGTGGGCAGTGCTAGGGTTTGGGGATTAGGTGGTAGGGAGGGGAGTCCTGTGTACCAGGCTCGGGCATGTCAAAGGCCAGAGAATCTAATTACCAGGGCCTGGATAAGGAGCAGGAACGGGTTCCAAAAGTTCTGAACCAAACATTGGTAGTGGATCCAGGGAGCTCCAAGTCCAACCCATTCACCTCTCCCCCTCTGTGGCCCCTAATTGGGTCTCAGATGGACGTGATTATGGTCCCAAGCCCGTGAGCCAGGGCTGGCCCCAGCCCAGATCCCAGCAAATCTAGCTCGGGTTCTAGAAAGGTGGCTCTGTGAGTGGCAGTGTGCAGCCTGCCAGGGCTTTCCCTCTGCCCAGGGCTCCTCGTGTGGGACACCTGGGGCAAGGTGGGGGCCAGGGACCCAGGACAGGGAGCTGGGAATGGGCAGCCTCGGGAAGGACCCCCCTCGGCAGGTCTGGGCAGCCACACCAACTCTCCCCACAATCTTAACCTTTGGAAGGCTTGGCCCCGCATGCCCACTGTCCAGGAAAACCAAGGCCTGGAGCAGAAAGGGGCCCAAAGGCTCAGGGGTCCTCGTGTACCCCGCAGTGACAGGGGAGAGGAAGGATCCAGAGGCCTTGGACACTCCCTAAAGCAACCCCTATTGCTTCCCTGGCTGAACACCCCCTTTTCCATATTTGAGGGTATCTGGAAGAGAGGTCTGGGTGACCTTGGCCAGCTTCCTGACAAGTCCAGGCACCCCTCCCCCTGCCCTGCCCAGATTCCAGGAAGCTGAGACTGCGATCCTGAGACTCCAGGATTTCTGAGGGTCTCACCTTTGTCCCTTTGTCCCTTTGCAGGAGAAGGTGTCACTGCTGCTCAGGGCTGGCCCGAGGCTCCAATGGCTTACCCTCCAGGGACTCTCTGCCTACATGGGCCACCCTCTCTGTGCCGACCTCCCCCAGGCCTGCTCTGGACATGAGCACCCCCTTCTGCCTCACTTCCCAAAGTGCCAAGTGTGTGATGGGGGCTCAGCATCCAGATCACCCCTGTCGTGGGGCCCACAGAGGACAGACGCCAAATCACAGGCGCAGGAGTAGCAAGGTGGGGCCTCTGCAAGGCATGGCCTGAACCCCCGAGAACGTGAGGGTGGCAGAGGCCTCAGCTCTGAGTCGCTGGTGCCGCTGGCTCCAGTAATGGGTCACTGTGTGAAGGGGCCTCCCCCGGGCCTGCAGCTCAGATCTGTCCCTCCTCCCCCACATTCCCTTCCCACTCCATAAAAGGCCTCCCTCTCTACAAGTTCTGGATAGGGCCAGCCCCATGGCTTAGCGGTTAAGTGCACACGCTCCGCTTCTGGAGGCCTGGGTTCGGATCCCGGGCGCGCACCAACGCACCGCTTCTCCGGCCATGCTGAGGCCACGTCCCACATACAGCAACTAGAAGGATGTGCAGCTATGACATACAACTATCTACTGGGGCTTTGGGGGAAAATAAATAAATAAATAAAATTTAAAAAAAAATTGGTATATAAGTTCTGGATAAGGAGCAGGCCCCAAACCTCAGAGCCCTCCCTAATCCCTCCTTTCCCCTTTCCCACACCTGCACATCATTTCCACTGCCAGTGCCCTGTTGGGTCTACCTCCAGAATACATCCCAAATCTGTCCTCTTCTCTCCTTTTCCACTGCACCAGTGGGCTCCAAGCTGCCATCCTCTCTCCCCTAGATTACAGCAGCAGCCCCGCAACAGATTTCCCTGCCTCTGCCCCTTCCACCCCCTCTCTGCCCTCCACCATCTCCACGTGGCAGCCAGAGCCATCCTATTAAAACTCAAGTCCGATCTCCTCTGCTCTGAACCCTACAGCTAATCCGATTGCCTCCCCTGGCCTACCAGACCCAGTGCGCCCTGGATCCTCCCCTGTGCCTCTTCCTCAGCCCTCTCAACTCCTTCATCCCACTCCAGCTGACCGGCCTCCTTTGACGCTTTGCTTTTCCTGAACCCTTCAGGTCCTTTGCACCTGCTGGTCCCTTTGTCTGGAACTTCCTTCCTTCAGCTGTTCACTCAGCCTTCTTCGTGCCACTCAAACTTCTGCTCCAGTGTCACCTCCCCAGCGAGGTCTTCCCTGACATGCTTGTCCCCGCCACTCAATCATTGTCTTCAAAGTTCTCTCTTCCCTGAACTTATTCATTAAATTAATTTGCCGGTTAGTCGACACCATCAGTGGAATGGAAGTTCATGGGACAGGGGCCTTATCTGTCCTGATGGCTGCTGTGTCCCCAGCACCAGCACAGTGCGGGCACATAACAGATGCTCAATAAATGTTGAGTGGGTGGATGAATGAATGCCCGCAACTGATCTGAGCCCCACAGCCTGCCCCCTGCCATCCACATGCAGGCACACAGCCCACTGTTCCACAGGCCTCCACCCTCCCTGACCAACCTCAATCTACTCCCCCTGCACCACACCACACTGGCTCCTCTCCCCCCAACAGCCCAGTCCTTCCCTTCCCAAGCCCACTCCCTCAGGCTAATTGCTAAAGCCCACACTCCCCGTTGCTTCCCCAAATCCTCCTCACCCTTCCTGGTCCACCTCCTTCAGTAAGCTTTCCCACGACACCTAGCTGTTGCCGTGACAACCAGAACAGAGCTAATCTTGGGCTTTGTGCCAAGCACCCACTGAGCGCTTTATGTGCATTTTCTTATTTAACAGACAACAACATTAGGAGGTAAGTGTTATTAATGTCTTTTCATAGATGAGGAAACAGGTTCACAGAGGTTGAGCGATCTGCCTGAGGTCACATAGCTGTCAAATGGCAGAGGTCCGTGTTCCGTAATCCTGTCTTGTGTGTGTCTCCCTTCTCTAACTGGACTGTGAGCTTCCGAGAGTTGGGGCTCTGTCAGGACTCAGCCCACACGACCCAGATTTTGAATCCTGGACCCGCTGCGTCCAACGCTTGCTTGGGAAATCAAGGCCACTGTACTTGTCAGACTGTGCTTCGTGCCCCTGACCCCAATCCTAATGTATCAATACGTTGATAGACTCCCCAGGCCCTTTAATCCCAGGAGGAAAGGAGCTCAAGAAGGAACGAGGCCAGCACTAGCCCACTTGGGCCAGAGAGGCGAGGAGCCTCCAAGACACCTGGAAACTCTGCGCCTGGCCCTCCACCCCTCCTTCCATTGCTGCTCTCGTCTCCTCCCCAGCCCTCTGTGGACCCGGCTGCTGGCTCTCCCAGCCCGGGCAGCACCCAGTCAAGAGGAGATGCTTCCACTGCATTTACATTCCTTTTTCCCCAGAGAGTCAGAGCTCCCAATTCCCCATCTCCTTGCCCCCACGCCTTGTTCCCGCCACACTCTTTCTGCGACTGTCTCACCCAGAGGGGAACCGGGCCAGGCTACAGGGGGCAGGTGGAGGGAAGCGACAGGGAAGACTCCCAAGGGGCCATGCCTCCCCAGCTAAAGGGGGCAGAGCAGAAAGAGAAGAGGTGGCCAAGGAAACACTGCATCAGTGTCAGTCAGCAGCCACCAGGTGGGGTGAAGGTGCCCCCCCATACTGCTCATTAACTCAGTCATTATATTAATAATCCCTTAGGAATGAGCATAATGACAACCTGCACCTGGAGCACAAGTGCGGCTGTCACACGCCTGACCTCCTCGGCCCATCTCCGTGCATCCACAGGGGCCGTGGAGCAGGAACGTCCATCCCCGGAGAAACCCGGCCCTGAGAGGCCAAGAGAGGTGTCCACCTGGTGAGCAAGACAAGTGTCCTGGAGGCTTCCTACAACCTCCTGTCAGGCAGGCAGAGCGAAGCTTCCAGAGGAGCTAGGCCACAACAAACCCTCATGATCCACCGCCCATGGAGAGCCTCCTCCCAGATCCTTCTCTCTGACACTCCAGCCCCCGTCTCTGCTCTCCTGTCACCTCCACGTTCATGGCAGAGCTGGTGCCTCTAAATTCCAGAAGAGACTCAGACTAACAACAAGAAATGTCACCTGAATGAATGGACAGTTCGGACTTTGATTTAATGAGCCAAGACTCCAATTCATATAGGGTTTAGGGGGTGAACAGGCCTCAGATATTTATATGGAAAGACCTGGTGGTGTGGGCCAGGTCTGAGGTCCCAAGAGCCAGAAGGGCCGCTGAAGTGAATGCTCACTTGGGCTGCACTAACAGAAGTATAATGTCTAGAATGAGGGAGATGTTGGGCTGAAGGAAGGTGAGGGTCAGGCCCGGGTACTGCACTCAGTTCTGGGTCAAACTAGAGCACAGAGGGGTGGACACCTTTCTGACTGTGCCAGAAAGAACCACGTTCAGGTGAAAATTTCTGCCATCTGCTGAGCACTTACTGTGGGCCAGCTGCCACGGTTCATGCTGGGCAGACATTCTCTTATTTGATCCTCACAACAAGTTTATGAGGAAGGGCCTGTTACTATCCTTAAGTCACAGATGAGAAAACGGAAGCACTAAGAGGTCAAGTTGTGAGTAGGTGGTGAAGCCAAGTTTCAAAGTTCAGCACCCTTGGCAGAGAGACTAGACTTAGCCGTGTGTGGATCCGTGAGCAGATTAGGATCCAAGGAGAGGCAGTTTAGAGACATCATAAGACCGAGTGGAGAGAGGACTTGTGAGATAGCGAGCTCCCCATCCCGAGAAGTGTGTGAGCAGAAATCTGATAAACACCTCCAGGAATCCTGTCAAAGGGATCCTTGGATGGGTCCTAGCTCAGCTGACTTACAAGATTCCATCGTGGACTCTGTGATTCTGTGACACAGAGCCCTCAGGGCCCACACAGCTCCTCTCACTCCTGCCTCAGCTCTCCCTCTACCTCAGCCTCCCACCACCGTCCTGGAGTCCCAGGGGTCCCTCATTATAAGTCCGCATCCACCTGTGAGTCTGACTCCCCTTTAAGGTACTGGTCAGAGAGCACCCCAGAGCTCAGGGAGGGCCTGGCCTCCTGGGAGGCTGAGATGCCTGTCAGGAGAGGGTGGCGGGGGCAGGTGAGGTCAGGCCTCTCCTGCACATCCAGCTACATAATGGGAGCCTTTCTGAGGCATCTAATGAGTAGAGAGGGAAGGGTCAGTGGGTGGGCGACAGGTGGGCCCCAGGGGGGAGCAGGTTCACCTTGTTGTGAACCAGGCAAGGCCCTGGCTTGGAATTCAAAAGCACTGGAATGTGGCCCCTGCTGACACTTGGCCCACTCCTGCAGGGGGGAGCACCCAACACACCCTCCTGCAGCCCACCTGAGGCAATGAAGCCCCTTCGGGCCAGGTCGGGAGCACTGGTGGGGAAGAACACACGACTGGCAGGCAGCCCCAGCTCAAGCCACTAATTAACTTCACGGCCTGAGGCAAGTCACTTCACCTCTTGGCCTGTTTCCTCCTCTGCACAGTGGTGATAACGATCCAGCCTGTGAGCTGGAGAGAGATAAACGGTCTGTAAGGCCCCGTGGAAAGCCGACTGTGTTTATACCATCGTAAAGCGCTATTATTACCCAGGGTGGGCTTGGGGAGGGCCCCTCCTGGTCTGACCTGAAATGTCACTCCTGGACAGGATGTTGGCTCTGGTCCTTTCCTGATGGCTGCCCAGGGGGTGGGCAGGGCCTGTTTCTAAAGAGGAGAACGGAGCACTCAGCAAACATTCGCAGATGCTGGTGATGATCTTTGGACGATGATGGCGGTGGAAACAGATTCCATTTGCACGCCACGCCCTGATGGCGGCAGGGCAGGCTCAAACACAGCAGCAGTGGTCGCCCTCCTGGGCATCACTCCCACCCGTCCCTTCCCACCAGGAAAGCTGTGCACTCACACCCCACCCGCCCCGCCAGAGGAAAATTCCTGCAGGAGACCTCCTAAGTCAGAGGCAGTGACCTGGGAAGGAGACAGGGAAGGCTGGCTGCCACACTGGCTGGGAGTCAATTCCTGGGACATGTCTCCTGACCACCCCCATGCCCCACAAGTATGTGCACTGAAGCGATTACGACCTGCTCTGGGGGAACCCCAGGGGTCTGACCAGGATCTGGCGACCCCAAAGAATGAGGCTAACTGCCCCTTCTCGTGTCATTCACCAAAGGAGCAGCAATACGCCTGAGGTCTCGGGGGCCGAAGAGCTGTGACTTCCAGTGATTTTCTTCCTTGGGAACAGTGAGTTGTTAACACAGTTTGCCCGGGCCTGTCTGCTTTCCAAAGTGCAGTCATGTTCGTCATCTCATTGGCCACTTCTGAAAACTAGCTCCTGTTTTCCAGGGGCAAAAACCAAGGCCCCTTTGGGGTAACCAAGTGCTGAAAAGAGCAGAGAGAATAGCTGAGTCAGGACTAGAGCCCAGTCCCTTGACAAGTCAAGCCTCTGGCTCCCCCATGACAGCATCCATGAGCCTGAGCAGAACTGAGAGTCACTAGCATGGCCAGGACCCCAAGGCCTGGTCCTGGCACCGCCATAGCTGCCCCCATCTTGGCTGTCCTTTTTGGAGAGAACACCACTCCTGCCTGTGGAGGCCAGAACGAGCAGCCGTCATGTGGGAGGACAGGGAGAAAGCAGAACTGAGCTGCCTGGATGAGCTGCAGAGAGAGGGCGGCATCCCCTACTGCAGGGGGAGAAGACGCGCGATGAATCCAGCCTGCGGCGGGCTGTCCCTCTGGTGCAGAGAGCAAAAGGATGTCAGGGAAAGCAGGGTTGGGTGCCAGCTCTGGGCCTGCAGCAGCTGCACCCTCGGCCCCTGCTGGGCCCCAGGTGAGGGGCCTCTCTCACCTCCTGTTGTGGCCAGTCCTCTTCAATGACAGGGACACCCAGGGTCAGGGGGGTCTGGAAGCTGGTCAGTCCAACCCCCACCCAGGGGAGGGGGCACTCCCGGTATTGAGGTCCGGGCCGCGGTGTTCTGGACAGCAGGAGGGGAGGGAATCAGGTGGGCCCCGCCCAGGCCTGTTTCCTTGGTGAGGAGGACAGGTCTGCTTGCTCCACAGGCCAGGGAGCTGGGGCACAAACTGTGATCAGAGACAAGAAGGCTTGTCCCTAAGTCTTGGACAAACCTCACTCCCACTCCTCTCCTGGGCCCTGAGTGGCTTATCACAGACATTAGATTTCCTTTCGATTAACCATTTAGGGGGTTGAAATAGAAATGGAGTCTTGCCGGCAGGGAGGCCGGTGAGAGGAGGAAGAGGGAAGAGGCCGCCTTGGGACAGGGAGAGGGCGCTCCTGCAACAGCAGCACGGCAGCGGGCAGTGCGGCCCCGTGCAGACCTGCAGCTTCCAGCCAGGTGTTCAGCTGTGGGGGCTCTGTGAGGGTCCCACCTCTGTGGTAGGGTAGAGGCGCCCCAAGAGTCTATTCCTGGGCAGCAGTCCTCTGGGAAATTCACACTTTGCAAGCCAGATTAGTTAGTTCCACGTTACTCTGTGTTTTTTCCTTTTGCTATTCTTGGGCTTTTAGTCAAGTCCTGTTTAAAAGTTCTAGCCTCGACCTAGCCATGCTGGGGACGCCAAGAAAGGATCTAGGGTCCGCTTTGGGCCAAGGTGTTAAAGGAGCGCCCACTGGGACGTGCCTGGTGCCAGAAAGGAGAATCAGTGAGGGTTCCAGAGAAGGGGACTCTGGTGCAGCACTCCCCCCCAACATCCCCCCACCCACTGCCAGCCTCAGAGGGTCAGGGTTCTATCCCACTACAGATCTCCTTTCTGCATCTAGGACTCCAGCTCTCCGGTCTGTCAAGAGCATCCATCTCTGGCAACTTTAAGTTCTGAGCCAGGACTTCTTGGAGGAGAAAAAGAAATGGTCACAGACTTGTCCCCAAAACCACAACCACTCCAAACTTCCTGGAATGAAGCCCCTACCTCTGTTGGGCCTCCCCTACTCGCCCCCCAGAAGCATGCCAGAGAAGACTCCCTAAGAATTTAACATGATCCACCAAGCCAGAATTTAAAAATAATTATATTAATAATAAATATGTTAAATTACATTTAAAACAATAAATAGAAAAATAAACTGATAAATAAAATCAACAAGTACAAAACGTTTCAAAATTTCAACCAAAAAAAACACACACAGATGACAGACGAGACAAATGGACTTAATGGGAGGGTGCTAGATGCAATCATGGGAACCCTTCACAGTTTCCGTTGTGGCTCCCTCCTCGCCTGGTCACCCTCTTCCCCCAACTTGGAGACCAGGAGACTCAGTGGCTGGGAACTCTGGCCAGTGCAGGGAAGCATCTGGTCCCACCTCAATGCCCTTCTGTGAAGCAATCTGGAACCCTGGGAGTGTGAGCTCAGAGGACAGAGCATGAGGCAGAGGCTGGGCCACGGCGGGGAGGAGGGAAGTCCCTACAGAGGCAGGTCAGTGCTGTTGTGCCGGGTTTTCCTGGCGGTGCCATCGTCACGGGGCAGAGCCCTCTGCAGGTTTGACATGGCCACGGTCTTTTTGAGGTCAATCACGGCGTAGGAATCTGAGCTGCGGGCAGGGAGGGTGGTGGGCGCAAGGGCTCGGGGGACTGAGGGGTTCTGGGGCCCCTTGGGCCGGTCTCCGCCCCAGCCTTTCAGCTCCACCTGGATGTAGTTGAGCTGCCTTGGGGGCTCAGGGCCCGGCCGGCGGAAATCAAAGTTGAAGACCCTCGGGGAGCCTCGGCGGCGGGTCAGTGGCACAGGGAAGCTGCCGTGGCTGCGGAGGGCAGCCCGGGTGCTGGTGGGCTTTTGCAGTGGGGTCTCGTCCTCCTCACCGTCGGGGAAGCCATTGGAGGAGGGTGTGAGCCCGTCCCTTGAGTCCCCGTCATCCCCGGCCTCCTCCCCCAGCTGCTGGGCTCGGCTCTCCCACACGGGGGGCAGTGAGGGCAGGTTCTCATAGTGCAGCAGGGCGGCCCGGCGGTGGGCGAGGCCATTCCAGCCCGGCTCCTCTGGGCTCAGTCTCCAGCCGGCCCCCGGCCGCAGCCCCCCGCTGACATTCTCGTAGGTGCACTTGGGCTGGGCTGGGCACTCGGAAGGGCCCTCGTTGTTGTTGTGGTGGTGGGGGTGGTCATGCAGGCTGGGGCAAAGGCCCTGGCACTTCATCATGTGCCGTCGGGCAGGGGTCGGGCCCAACACGAACTTCACCTGGCCCGGCTGCAGGAACACCTGCGGGTCCCGCTGGTCGGGGCCCCGGACCTGAGCGGGGAAGGGTGCCTGACCCTCAGGCAGGGGCTGCAGGCAGTGCCGGCTCCTGCGGTGGTTATCCTCGCTGGCCGGTGTGTTGACATAGGTGTGGGACTAGGGGGAGAGAGTCCAAGTGAAGCGAGAGGTTCAAGGGCAGGGAGGAAGGAGAGAACAGAAGGGTTACGATGAGAGACAAGGCGCAGAGGGGAAAAGACCGGGGGTTTCCTCCTCTTCCTTGTCCTCCAAACCTTCCAGGGAAGCTGCCTCCCTTTCTGGGGACAGGAAGGGACCCTATCAATTTTCCTCCCTCCCACGATCCTTACTGGGAGGATGTCCCACATTTCCTGATCCCCCATCCCCACCCAGACCAATGGGGAGGGCAGGGTAGCAGCCTGCTCACCTGTTCATCAGGGGCAATGAGGGCATGGGTGGACTCTTCCCCAACTGAGGGGTGTCGGAGGCTGCTTGTCGAGGGGCGCCGGGGTGCCGAGAATCGCGGGCCCTCTCCCAGGCAGCCCGGGAAGCCATTGGAGAAGCTGGAGACAGTGTAGCCTAGAGCTGGGCGCAGAGGAGACAAGCCTGGGTGAGGGGTCCTCGAACCACCTGACAACCACCTGCGACCACGTGTGCGGCATCCTGGGACTCCTCCGATGGGAGGGGAGACGTTCCCAGGGCCCCCAAGGTGTTTTGCCCCCCTGAACCAGCAGTCTCCCATTATCTTTTGCCTCTCTGTTCTTCAAACCCTGCCCTGTCCCTCAAAGCTCCACTTGCACCCCACTTCCCCCAAGACAGCCTTATCTGAAACCCTCAAAGCACACCTTATCATACTGGCCTGTCCCTTAGTCTCATTCTAGCTCTGCTAGTGAGCTCCAGGGAAGCTCCTCGAAATCAGGGGCTGCATTTCCATTTCTTCTGCCCCCACGGGCCAGCCCACGGAGTGCAGAACACAGCAGGTGCTCAGCGCAGACCCAGTGAATGAACAAGCAGAAACTGTGGGAACCTCTCCAGAAAACGGTCACGGGCAGAGACGCCTGCACCAGCCATCAGGAAAGGTATATGGGTATGACCCAGTAGACAGAAGGAAGGAAGCAAAACAGCTCCAGACTGCTGTTTCCATGGAAACCCAATGTCTTCCTGTCTGCTCCCCAACCATCAGTTGATTCAAGGCCCAGGACTCCCCAGCCTCAGCCTGAGTCACCTGACTGGCCCAGGCCAGGACTTAGCCATCCCCACGAGCGGTTCTGATGATGGACGACTGTCCTGGAAGACTGGCTCACCCAGCCATCCCACCACCTGCCTGCCTCCCTCATGTCCCCAAAACTGGTGCTTCCTGGGCCTGTGCTTATCTGTGCGTGTATGTGTGCACGTGTGTGTACTGGGGTACCAAGGATGGGGTCTCCTTACCGTTGGGAGGCTGCGGGGCCCGAGGGAGGTCAAGCTCAGCCGGGTGGCTGTTGCGAGTGACGATGACCGGCTCTTCCATCACGCTGATGCTGTTGCACTGCATCAGATCCTGAAGGAGGTTGAAGATTTCCTCGGCCCGGGAGCACTTGAATGCAAATATCCCTGAAGAAGGAGAGGAACCAAGGAGGCTCCTCTGACCCCGTGCCCAATAGGGAAGGATCAGAGAAGCTGAACACATGCACGAAGCTCAGGAAATGCCCCTTTCCTCCAGTCCCAGGCCTGCAGGGGGGCGGGAGAGTCCCTCCTCATCCTCAGCACTCTTCCCAGCACATTCTAAAATCCAAGAGCTACGGGAGGAGCTGGGCCCCAGGACCCACCCATCACCATCGTCTTCAGATCTAACACTTCAGCTATATTCCTCTGAGGTTAAGTCACTTCACAGGGATGAGGGGTGAGGGGAAAAGAAGTAAAAGCAAAGTGGAAAAGGACAGTAGTAGATGAGTGACCATCCACTTCACACACTCCCCCACATCCCTCTGCCCACCACCAATTGCTCCCCAGAAAACTAAGCTCCACCCAGGGCACCAGCCCTCAGCTCTATGCTCAACAGCCTCCGAGCTCTTTGAGCGCAGGAGGGTCTGTCCCGTTCACTGCTTGTTCACTGGGTACTGAGCCCAGTGGCTGCCCAGGGAGCAAATGTTTACTGTGTATAGGCCCCCGACCTCATGGAGCTTAAACTCTGGTGCAGAGAGGAAGAAAGGATGGGCGACTAGCGGAAGGACAAATACATCAAGGCGATCGTGTGGCTCCTCAATGCAGCCAGCCTCAGAGCCCCTCAAACTCCAATGCAGCAACTCGCAGTCCCGGGAACAGCAGGTTGGCTGAGCACCTGTGATTCAGGGTATCCAAAATGCCCTTGGGATGTTGGGCCAGCCTGGGATTCTGTGCTCCCCTGTAACAGTGCGGCCCAGGACTGAGGGGAGGCTACTTGAGGTGTGTGTGTA
This sequence comes from Ceratotherium simum simum, assembly GCF_057802395.1. Taxonomy (NCBI): domain Eukaryota; kingdom Metazoa; phylum Chordata; class Mammalia; order Perissodactyla; family Rhinocerotidae; genus Ceratotherium; species Ceratotherium simum. The sequence continues at coordinate 42,623,390 of NC_141912.1, forward strand.
CATCTATTCACAACAAAGAAAAATAAACAAGGCTGGGCATGAGACAGCTGAGGTTTGCAGGAACGGGAGAGGAAGGATAGAAGGGAAGAAAAAGGACTATATCTCCAGGCTGTGAAAGCCTGGAGCTTTAGCAGAACCCAGTGTTGGGGCCCAGAGAAGCCCCTCAGGATCAAACACCACCCGGAGCAATGAAGCCCCTTCCTCCCCTCTCTCTGCTTAGCCAGTGTTAACTGCCTCTGCCTCATGAGCTCCCAGGGGAAAGATGCTCTCCCGGCCAACACAGCCTCAAAGACTCACTGCTGTGTTGGCAGCCTCATCAGAGGACCTCCGTCACTGCATCTCTGCACAGTCACAACCCCAAACTGCATTTAACACAATCCCGGGCGGGATTCCTTCTGCAGAACCTAGGTTTGTGTCCTAAAAGATAAGCCCAGCCCATGCCACTCCTTCAAAGAGCCATGCCTGGCTCTAGCCTTGACCTCATGGAACAACCCACCACTCTCTGACCTCTGGCTGTAGGGCGGGGGGAGGAATATATCACACTCCACTGCCCACAGGTGACAGGACAAAGATTAACCTCTTGAAGATGACTCTGTACATTAGGGACCCAAGAGTCCTACCTCCCCAAATCTATCATTTCCAAGCCACTCAGTCTCAAGGTAGCCAGGACTTCAGGCCCAACCTTTCATTATTCAAAGGGTCCAGGGTATATGACTTGGGGGCTCAGAAGAAAGTTTGTTCCTACTTAGGGGGCAACAGGGACCCTGGGAACTGAGTCACAGAGGGAGGAAGAATCGCTTGCTTTCCCAGGCAGGCTCTGGCCTGGGAGCACTGGCTCCTTCCCATGGGCTGTGCAACAAATATGCCCACAAAGGGACCCAGGCCGGAGCTGCAATGACTGAAGAGAAAGTGCACTGGCCTGGGAGTCCAAGCAGTTCTGCATTAACGTGCGGTGTGCTCTTGGCCATGACCCTTCCCTTCTCTGGGCAATACCCGCCAAGTCAACAGACTTCCCCACAGTCCCTTTAGCTCTGACTTCCAGCCCCAGTCCCTGCCCCAGGCGCACAAGCCCCCATCCCAGCATGGGGCAAGAGCTCATCCTCACCCTGGCCCGTCTGACACCGGCGGCCGCTCTCGAAGGAGAAGAGGTTGGAGTCGTAGCCATAGCGCCGCAGGCAGAGGTAGGGCCAGCGGACGGCCTCGCGCCGGTGCAGGTGCAGCACCAGCTCGCTCTGCGTCAGCTCCATCACTCCGGAGCCCAGCTCCACCCCCTCGTCATCCACATTTGTCACCTGGGGGGCCGGGGACAGAAGGGTCAATGACGAATCCAACAAGTGTGTGGACGGGTTCCTGAGCTGTGGGGAGGAAGGCCAACGCAGGGCCAGAGCTGGGACCAAGGGGCTCCCCTGACTGTAGCAGATTCTACTGTATGCCACGTGACTACCAGGGGTTGGGCAGAGCAGTGCCACCGACCCACAACAGTGCTCTAAGCCTCAGTCTGGTCATTAGGACAGTGAGAAGAGGGCTGGTTAGGTGACCTCCAAGGTCAGATGGTTAGATGAGCAAGGTGAGATGACCTGGGGCGGTCCATGGCTTAGCATCCAAGGACCAGATGTTAACAGGGGAAGAGGTCCCATCATAAGTTCAAGATCTTAAGACCCTGGGAGAGTCAAGCTCAAGGCAGAGCAAACAGCTACGCCTCCAGCACCCCCCAGCTGCAGGGCCTCGCTGAGGGCTCCCTCTTCTGGTGAGCGGAGCAACCTGTGCCTCAACACGCCAAGGGTGAGGAGGGGGCTCCCCCTACAGGGAGGTGAGTGGTGGGAGGGCCCAGGGGGGCACAGGTCGATTGGGCCTGGCCTTAGCTTCCCAGAGCAAACAGCAAACACTAATATAGTGCTTATGATGTGTTAAGCACTGTTCTAAATACTTTACATATTTTAACTCACAAATACAGACTTCTGTTGTTTTCTCCAAAAAAGTTATATGTCAAGTCATAAAGATACACTGACAGGGGCGAATGTTCTAAAAGCATGATTTTTGTTGCATTATTGTGGCATTTCCTCATTCTTGGTAGTACCAAGAGCTGCACAAATGGCAGTGGCCTGGGCCCCAGGCCCCTTGGAGGCCCTGAGCTGGAGAAGTCTTAATGAGCCCACACCTAAGCCTGTCGTTCCGCCTTCTCCAGGGAGGCTGAGGCAACTAGACAGCTCGGGGCCTGAGCCCAGGAGGCGGTGCTGGGAACTGGGGAGAGGAGGGGACTGTGGGTACCTTGAACTTGGTGGGGTGGTTGTCTGGGATGCTGTCTCTGTTCAGGCAGCTGCAGCAGCTCCCCATGGTGTCAGAGCAGCCAGCCCACCCTAGGGAGAATCATAAGGGATAAGAAGTCACCAAAGTCTGCTCCAAAAAGCCCTGCTCTGGGGACCTCAGCAGAACCACCCCGTTGTGATCGCCTACTCTGTCTAAGGGACTGCAGGACACAGTCCCTCCCTCAAGGAGTTCCCACTCTCAATCCAGGGCCAGACCCACACTGGATAAACACTAATTCAAGTTAGGATGCATTAAGGATTAATGCTGATGGGGGGACAGAGAGAGCGTCTCAGAGGTAACATGTGATCTGGACCTTGAGAAGTATGGAGGATTCTGGCTGATGTAACGAAAGGGAAGGGAAGCCTGGGCAGTAGGAAGCGCACGGATAAAAGTAGGGACCCAGAAGAAGTGACGTGCCTCAGGAGCTGGGTACCAGCCTGGGGCCCTCATCCAAGTTCACCAAAGAAACTGTAACCTGGGCGTCCCAGACTCTCTGCCCTGCATTCTTCTCCTTTATCCTCTTTTCTCACCTTACCCTTCCCACATCACCCAAGTCCTCTCTTTTCCTAGCTCACCACCATCCCAACATCTACCTCAATTTATCTTTCTGATGTTCTCTTCAAATGAGGCGTTACATTATGGACAAAAGATACATTCAGGAGATCGAGCATTTAGAATAGAGCACAACCCTGATTAGGTACTTCTTCATTAGGGAAAAAATGCTGGGTTTGCTCCCTTTTGTCCAAAGGGGAGACCAGAGGCCTTACTATCTGGCTTTTCCCTCCAGGGTTATGGCACTTGGATTACATGTCACAGCAGTTGGGCCTGTGTCTAGGATGGAGAGGATACCACCTCAGGGAGCAAGCAAATGCATGGACCAACCTAACCAGACATCAAGGGGCTGCAACTTGCTGCAAGAAATGAGTCTGTAAGATTAGATATGCCTTCTAGAACTCCGGCTGAATGTGTAAAGCCTTGAACAATCCTGACCTGCACCCTCCATTTCTCCCAACTTAGGAAACTCCAGAAAAGTGACACCTATACACAGCTCTCACCTCACCCAGGCCATCGGGGAGCTGACCAGGGGAGGGGCATGGGGAAGGACTCCCACTTTATTCCCCCCGTTCTTGGTGGGGCGTCATGGCAAGCAGGCTGCAGAGAAGTCACCTGGATCCCTCTGAGACACACCTGGGGCTCACCTAGCACAGGAGACAGAGACCACAGGTTAGTGGAAACCTTCCATCCTCACCTCCAATTGTTAATGAAACTGACATGCTGCTAGTCCATTCCACCTGGATATCTGTTCCAGGTCCTAATGGGACAGAAGCACCAATGAAGAAGGCAAGATCAAGGGCAAAGGGACCACAAATTCCAAGCCCCATAGGCCCTGAGCAGGAGAGACTCCCATAGCATCAATGAGTTTGAAGTCTGAGGCAGCCCAAGCCTTTTTAAGTTGCCTCTAGACCCCATCCAAATTCTGTTACAACCAGCACCAAAATCACCACCTTAGTTTTGCAGAGAATAACTCTACAAAGAGCTTTCTCAAAAGGACACTATAATGTATTGGAAAGAGTCCCGGCTTAAGATTCAGAAGCCAATATTCTAACCTGTTTTGTTGCTACTAAGTAGTAGAGTCTGGGAGACTCTGCCAGGTCAATCCCCCCCCCCCCAACACCTCCAACTCCCACCCCAAGGCCTTAGTTTTTAAGAGAAACATCTGTGTGTAACATCTGTAAAGCTTCTAGCTTAAATAACCTCTAGAGGCAGGATGTAAGACAAACATCATTAAAATCGACATTTTCCTTTTCCAGGACAGGTTCCTTCAATCTCAGATTTGGAAGCTTGATCGATTTTCCGTTCTCCAAGCTCTGAAAGTCCTAAAATTTTAACATAAATGCTAACAATAAATCAAATTTCAGGGATCTGAACCCCAAGTAGACACATCGACAAGACAGGATCCTGGGACCCTTGAAACCCCACCCTCCTGCTCTGGAAAAACAGTATCATTTCCCAGGGCCCCTGGGCTCTGCATCCTTGGACAACTCTCCAGGGAAAAGGACCCCCACTCTCTTGGTCTGGCTTATTCTCTGGAAGGAGAAAGCAGACTGAGGGAGGTGTCACAGCCTAAAGCCAGGGGGCTAGGAAAATACTGGGGCTTGAGCCACCAACAGGGAGTCTGGGAGTGAAAGCAAGAACTACAGGGTGCAAGATGGGGGGGCATTGCACCTTTTCCTGACCCCTTCTCTTTAAGATATCAGGACATATCATGACAGCCCGCGAGGTGGGAGGGGAAGAGGGGAGTCTGGTCTGGGATAGGTGTGGATTGGGGGCGGGAGTTAGAGCGGGTTATGGACACGCAAAACATGAAAGGGCTCGGGGGAAACGTGGGCGAGTGTTTTGGATTTGAGAATGGTGCAAGGAGAATGGGGGGTATGAAGGCTCAGAGGAATTTCAGGGTGGTGGAAGCATTTGGGGACATCCAGGAGAGAACGGTGGCTCTGTGGGTCTATCAGGGGATCTCGCAGGAGTGAGGGGTTCTGAGGGCTCCAGGACATGCGAAGGTGTGTCCGGGAGGTGGGGGTGGGGGCGGTGCTGGGGAGTGAAAGGCAAATGTAGGTTGCAGGGTGGCCAGGGGAATCTCCAGACACCGGGAAGGAATGGGGTAGGTCGGGGCCGCGCGTCGTCCCCGGATCCCCGCCCCCAGCCCCGGGGCTCCACCGCCCGCCCGCCCGGGGCTTCCTCGGGAGCGAGCGGAGACTGCGGCGCGGCGCGGTGTGGCCTCGGTGGAGCCGCCTCGTCCCCGCCCCGCCGCGCCCCGACTCACATCGCCCCGCGGCCCCGGCGGCGCCGGGCCCCGCTCCCGGGTCCCGCTGCAGCAGCCGCCGCCCGCCCGGAGCTAAGGCCTCCCCACCCCGCCCCGCGGCCGCGGGTCGGAGGTCACCGGCAGCACCAACGAGACGCTGCGGGCGGGCGGACCCGATCGGGGGCGACCGGCGCGCAGCCTAGAAGGTCCCTTTGGAGGACTTTGCAGTCGGGAACAGGGAGCATGCGCAGACGCCAGAGGGCGCTCCCGGCCAGCGGCTGGGCGAACCTGGCGGGGCGGGGCGGAGCCTGGGGCAGGGGCGGGGCTAGGGGGCGGGGCCTGGGGACCAGAGGCGGGACCCGAGGTTTCTACTCCTGGGATCCGAAAGTGGACGGAGGTGGAGGAGAAGCACAAAGATGAGGAAGGGGTCTGAAGGGACGGAAGGGAGAGGGGTAGGACGAGGGACCCCGGAAAGGGGCTGGGGACAAGGGGGAGGAAGCTGGGACGGTGGGGACACACAGAGGGGCAGGGCCAGGAGACCAGAGGGAGGGTCTGGGGGCGTCGTCTCTGGAGGCTCCCACAGGCGTTCTGTTCAGCTAGTGGCTGAGGACCTGGCATAAATGCGGCTGCCGGGTGTCTGCTCCGAGCCCAGGGGCGCATGGTCCAGGCACCGAGAGGGGGCAGTGGAGTCTGCACACTTTCCACCCCGTGATCCCACAAACGCTTTCCTCAGTCTGCAGCTCCAGGCCCCTCCCCGAACTTCCCGCTCTACCATCCCGGAGGGGCGGGCAGGGGCTGCAGGGGCCATGGGAGAGGAAGGGCCGCGCTCCCAGGGCGGGCAGAGGCGGGCGCTGAGGCCTCGGGGTGCGCACCGGGCGAGGGGCTCGACGGCGGGGTCTGTCCAGAACGGCCCGGACACCGGCGCGCAGCAAGGGTGAGACCCCAGCGGAGTCCCTTCTCCTCCCGGAAACTCCCAGTAGCCAGACTTCGCACCCCAGCGGACTCGGGCACCACACCACGTCCTGCCTCCGGGGTGGGCCCCGCGAAGTCCAAGAGAAACTTTGGGGATCGGTCGAGAGGGCACTTGGCAGGACCGGACACTTCTCCTCCCCTTCTCCCTCTCTCTGCCCCGGGAAACCTTCCCATCCCTCTCCCTCCCCGGTCCCTCGGCCGCTCAGGCTCTGCCCTTCAGGGCGGCGGTCGGTCGGGAAAAGAGCGCCTGAGCCCGGTTGCACCTGCGCGGGGGACCGGAGAGGGCGTTTAGCCTTGTCTCTTATCTGAGGGAGAAGGGGGAGGGGAATTCTGGAAGGAATCAGCATGTTAGTGGTGGGGTCTGGCGCTAGGTGGAGGTGGAGTTAGGCCGCCCTGGGAGGGATGGAAGGGTGAGGGCTGAGGGCTGATTTCTGAGCGTTGTTTCTGTGTGGGACAATTTCATGCAAACTAGAACTAACCTGGAAGAGAGGGTGCAAGTCATCTTCTGGGACCCCGGACGCCCCGCCTTCCTGTGCCCACCCCTCCCCCCAAGCATCTCGTGCTGCCCGGAGTAGGGGCAGCACTGTTAGGGGAAGGGGATACTCCTGGCCCTGAGTGTGAACAGCCCATACTGGCCACCTTCCACAGGAAATGACCTGAGGGACAGAACAGGAAGGAAGCAGACGGGTGTGGAGCCAGGAAGCAGGGAAGGGTGGCACAGGACATCTGAAGGGGGGCTGCGGGGGACTCAGGGCTAGGAAGCAATATAACTGTTATAGTTTAAACCCTGGTCCTGATCCAAAAGCTGGGTCTTACAGAGGCCAGGGATTGGTGACCGTCCTCCTGTGCCCAGCGGCCTTCAGAATCAGTCATAGCTCTCAAAGGCAACCTTCTCCCAAAGCTTCCCTTGGCCTTCTAATGTGACCTTGGGCAAGTTAATTAACCTCAGTTTGTTTCAACAGTAAAATGGGATAATAGAAACTACCACATAGGATTGTTCTATGAGGATGAATTATGGTATATTATGTAAAATGCTAGAATAGTCCCTGGCACAGAGTAAACGTTATAGAAAAGTTTGCTCTCGTTATTTTTCTTCCTAAGGTGCTGTGTATACCTTCCCAGATCTCCCGTCCCATTCTGCCTGGTTTCATCTCTGTTTACCCACTAGACTATGAGCTCCTTGAGGGCAGGGAGTCACCCCCCACCCCCAAGATACTGTGGTCATACCAGGGCTTGCCCAGAGAAGGGCTGAAGAGATGGGCTTAGAATTATCCAATGAAATTGCCACTATCCATAGAAGATAGAAGCACAAGATTTTCCTCTGTCCTCGAGGAGTTTATAGACTAGACGAGGAGCTGAGACAGGGAGCAAAGAGAAACATTAGGTGCTAAATCTTGGGGCTGGGGAGGTGAGGAAGAAGGGTCCAGTCTGCCCAAAGGCTTACCAGAAAGGCAAAATGCTCTCTCCTTCCACTATGGGCCACCTCTTTCCTCCATCCCAATCTTGGGAGACCCCAGAGTATGAACTTCAGAAATTCTGGAGCAGAAAGGCCTGGCCTCAAGATCTGGCTCTGCCCCTTACTAGCTGTGTGACCTTGGGCGTACCATTTATGCTTACCGAGCCTCAGTTTGGCTATCTGTAAAATGGGGACAAGAATACACCTAACTCACCTGGTGGTTGGGAGGATTGAATGGGATAATTCCTGTGGAACACTTAGCTCTGCCTAGCACATTGTAAGGGCCCAATCAATGAGAGGTGTTCTTGTTTTCTGGGCAGACTTTGCCACCAATGTCAGTGCTGAACTCTGGCTGGCCCCACCGAGGGGAGAGACTCACTCCCCTGGAGCCAGGTCCACCAGCCAACTCAGACAGCGACCCAGGCCACCTGTTAGAGGAGGACCCTGAGGAGACCTCTGCTCAGGTAGTAGGAGTCACTCCTTCCCTCTGACACCAACATGTCCTCCATCCTTTGGAACTCCTCCCATTCCCACCAACACCTTTGTGCCCAACGTCTTGTGGCCCTATGCAGGAATCTGTGTCTCTACAGCCCCCTCAGGATATGGGGGTTTGACTTTAACTTATTCACATGAATACACATTACCTCTCCTAGGGGCTCTGTGTTGTCAAGGCTGACCCTTGGGGCTTTGGCCCTAAGGAGCAAAGGGGGTGATTTCAAGCATCAGAAGGAAAGCTGTTTTGGGGTGTGGGGTCTCCCCAACCTCCTTCTATCAGACCACAAATGCAGGAGTGGATCAGCTGTCCTTGAAGGAGGATCCTCCAAATGGAGGGAGGTGCTTGGAATTTGTTCTAGATTGGAGAAGAGGTGGCAATGAGGTGGGGAGGGAAGAAGGAAAAACCTAGCTCCACTCCTCTCCCTCTGCTGTGTCTCCTCAGGATCCTGAAGTTCTGAGCTTGGGTCTCTCTGGCCTGGACACCAGCCGAGCGCTCAACTGGCCTCAGCTTCGGACCCTCCTGCAGCAGCTCCCTCCACAGGACAGCGATGTGGGTCTCCCTCTGCCCAGCTTCCCTCTCTCTTGCCTCCCTCTCTTTACTTACTGTGGGAAGAACCTTGGTCCAGAAGTCAGGGGACATGGGTTTAAGGCCTAGCTATGCCGCTCACTGGGGGAAGTCACCCCGCCACACACCCAGCCTGAGTTTTCACATCTACATAATGGGTGCAGTAACATCTGCTCTGCCCACCACAATGGTTAGTTGAAGAGCAAATGAGAAAATGTACATGAACGACTTTTGAAACTGATAATGGAATGTACAAATGTAGAGAGTATGGTTGTTAAATATTTATTGAGGCCCTAGACGTCCCCAGCCTAAAGGCTTACAATTCCATTGGGGAGGCAAGACAGAATATGGAATAAATAGGGTAAACACAATGGGAAGTGATATTGAGCTACAGCCCATTGGGAGCAAGGATCTAAATATATGGTGACAGGGCTAAGTGCTGTGGGGCTGTCAGGACCTGAGTGATGATCATTCTTGGGGGAAGTGAGACTTTTCCCTCTCCTTCTCAATGGCCTTCTATGCTGTTATCTCTTGCACCTCCTTGAGGTTCTACAACCTTCCTTTGACCCAGCAGCTAAGCCTTCTCTCTCCGATCAGTCTTCAGTCTTGCCTGCTGGGGCTCTCCCAGTCACAGTGGGGGCCTGTTTCCGCAGGAGCGCTACTGCCTGGCCCTTGGGGAGGAGGAGCTGGCGGAGCTGCGGCTCTTCTGTGCCCAGCGGAGGCGGGAGGCCCTGGGACAGGGGGTGGCCTGCCTGGTACCTCCCAAGCTAAAAGAACGCACCTGTGAGAAGGTATGTAGTCCCCCCACCCCTCAATATTCCTCTTCCTCCACTCTTTGCCCTCTCACTTCTGCAGAAGGGGCTAGATTCTGGTACTGTGGTGGGAGAAAGGGGTTTGGGGATTGACAGTTTGGCAAACTTGAGGATGAAGGGAAACCAAGTTGAGCGGTTCTTGGTGGAGCCTGCACTGGAGGTGGGCTTGCCAGGGGTATGGGGAGAACAGTTAGGTTGGGGTTGGGATGGAAGAGCCAGGAGGGAAGCTAGGAGGGTGGTGACGGCTCTCATCAGCCCAGCACCCCCGCCGGCAGTGCAGGGAGCGACTGAGGCCAGGGGAGTATGGAGTGTTCGCAGCCAGGGCAGGAGAGCGGCGCTGCTGGCACCAGGCTTGCTTCGCCTGCCAGGCTTGTGGCCAGGCCCTGATAAACCTCATCTACTTCTACCACGATGGGCGTCTCTACTGCGGCCGTCATCACGCCGAGCTGCTGCGGCCGCGCTGCCCTGCTTGTGACCAGGTACAGCCCCGAGGGGAGGGGTTGGGGGATCTGCCCAGGGTCCAAAGTGGCAGGATGTAAAGAGACACCTCTCCCAGTGCCGCGGAGTGGAGTGCGGAGAACTAGGGACCAGCCCGGGACCCCTGTGTTCCCTGTGCTCTGACTTGAGCTCTGGGCATGTGGGACCCGTTGCCTTTGTGCCCTCCCCCACCGCAAGCAGAGTCCCCCAAATTCTCCTGGACTGAGAGAATTTCTCCGGGGCAGGGATTCTTGGACAGACGTTCATCTCCGTATGCCGGGTGCCAGTGCTGTGCCTGATCACGCGAGGAACTCCCTTCATGTCAGCATAAGCGGCAGCGAGGCACCCTGGGCGGGAGTCCAGGAGGCCCGGGTCGCACTTCCGGCCGTGCCACCTGCTAGCCGGGGGATCCTGGCTAAGCCAATCAGCCCCGCCTGAGTCCGCGAGTGGCTGAGTAGATCAAATGGGAATGTCTGTAGACGTGCTTTAGCGTTAACTGGGTATAAGGCGTGGTTATTGGATGAATGAATGAGTGAATGAATGAATGAGCCGTTCCCCTCTCCCTCTCCCAGCTGATCTTCTCCCGGCGCTGCACTGAGGCGGAGGGACGGCGCTGGCACGAGAACCACTTCTGCTGCCAGGACTGCGCCGGGCCCTTGGGCGGGGGACGTTATGCCCTGCCGGGGGGCGGCCCCTGCTGCCCCAGCTGCTTTGCGAGTCGCTATTCGGACGCCGGCTCGAGGCGGGCCCCGACACTGGAAGGAAGGGCGTCCCTTGGTAAGGGAGGAGAATTTGCAGATCAAAGGCAGCGGCTTGGAGGAACCCCCCTGGGCTGAGGAGGGGGTTCTCCGGAGCTGGGACCCTCGCCCCGATCCCACGGCGTCCCGTCCCTCCAGCAGCTCCCCCATCCCCCCCACCGTACCCCCCAGACCCGAGTCTCGGGGCCCGCAGCTCTCACCGCGCGTCCCTGGCCGGAGCGCTCCAAGGGCCTCCCGAGCCCACCCCGCGCCGCGGTCTGCGGCGCGGGACTCGCTCCCGGACTGGGGCCGCGGCCGCCCCCTGGTGGGCGGAGGCGGGGAGGGGCGGGGGAGCCGAGAGAGGACTCGCCGCGGCCGCGGCGTCGCGCACGGCCCGGGGGCGGGGCGGGAGGCTGGGCCCCAACTGGGCCGGGCTTGGGGGGTTCGCCCCGCCCGGATCTGGGGGAGGGAGACTCGGGGCCCTGAGATGGGCGTTTCTGACCCGCCCGGAACAGAGGAGGCGGCGCTCGACAGAGTCGAAGGAGGGGATCGCGCTCCACTGACCGCCGCGACCTTCTCCCGAGCAGCCCTTGTCGCCGCTGCCGCCAGCTCCAGTCCGGAAACCCAGAGCGGGCTGCTTGGGTCCAGCCCGGAGCAGGAGTGCCGAGCTGGGGACAAGGCAGAGGCACTCAAAGAGCGGGAGCAGGGCGGCCTGGAGTTGCCCCTTGATCCCAAGGAGGATGCCCCCTGCCCCACCTGCTCCTCTTCCTCTGACTCTGACCCCGAAGACTTTTTCTTAGGCCAGCGCCTTCCCCGGCCCTGGAAGACCCCCGGAAGCCTCCAAGCTGAAGAAAGCGACACTTCCAGGAAGCATTGCACCATTTGCTAGTGGCGCAGCCTGGAGAAGGGCGAGTGGGGGGGTGTGATCTGTAAGGCGGGAGAGCGAGGCTATAAAAATCCTAGACTGAGCGCAATCAGGGGCACGCCTGGGAGAGGCGGCGAGATAAACTTGGAGTGCCACCTCTTCAGCCAGCGCATTCTGTGACTTTTGATGCAGAATTCTTGGGGAACCCCACTCCCCAAAGCTACGCATCCCCTGTGAGCTAGCCCCTATCCCCTCGCCCCTCAGGCTGGGACAGCCCCATCCCCAGCATTCTCCTCCTGGGCCAATGAAGTGATCACTCAGACACCACGTGTGGCGGTGACCGGCTTGGCGAGCCGAGGGCCTGGAGGGAGCCGGAGGTGGAACGGGACCAGGGGACGGTAGAGCGGGGCCGTGCTCCTCCCCTTGCGGAGTCGTGTACGCGCAGCCCGAGTTCTCCCTCGATCCTGGGCGTCGGACCAAGCTCGGTCAACGGCCCCCGCTGCCGGCCGGCGCTGGCGGAAGTGGGGGACTGGAAGTTGCGTGAATCTCCGGCGCCGACTCGGTGCGTCCTGAGAGGCCTTGCGGAGCCCGCAGTGGTACTATGGCTTCCAGCGGCGTCGGCGTGAGCGCTGCCGGCTCGGCGAATGCGACTCCCGAAATTCCGGACAACGTGGGAGACTGGCTTCGGGGCGTCTACCGCTTCGCCACCGACAGGAATGATTTCCGGAGGTAACCGAGGCCGAGGGCTGGGTCCCTGCCGTATTTCCCTTTGTCGAGGCTGGCGCCTCCGGGATTTTTACACCGCCAGCCTCTTGGCCTCTTAGTGGCTCTGGTTGTGCTTTGCTGAGGTCCTGGGCCGGACAGCCCCCGGGCTATGTCTAGATAATCTCACCCTGACCCGGCGGGGAGGGGAGTGCTTTTCGGCCCTGGACAAGTGCTGGATCGGCCTTTGTATTTGATCCTGCTCTTCGGAGACACAGAAGCCAACTCTAAATAACCATGTGGGTCTTGGGCAACCTACCATATAACGATCAACGCTCCTGCACTTCTGGAACGGTGTTTTTGCCTCCGGGGGGTTTTTCTGGGGTGGTGATGGGAAATCTTTTTCCCCCAGTACCTTTCGCTAGCCAAAGACAGGTGACTCAGTGACCACAGGGTTAATGGAATACATTCTTTTTCTAGGAACTTGATCCTCAATTTGGGACTTTTTGCTGCAGGAGTTTGGCTGGCCAGGAATTTGAGTGACATTGACCTGATGGCACCTCAGCCAGGGGTGTAGCCAGATAGGTAAGCACTTAACCACTGCTCTGCTTGTCCTAGGAGTCCTAGAGGCTGGGAGAAGCACTAACTTATATCATCTGTTCACAAAATATAGGAAAGAGACTTGACATAAAACCCTTGGGAATCTCCTAGTTAAATGTTTCCAGATGTTGCAAGGGACTTGAATCTCTTACCAGTTCCCCTCCAGTGCTTTTACATTTCTAATGCCACCTGTTGTCCTGTCATCTGATTGCAGACACATGGAACCCCTGTGCTGTACTTGAACCTTCCAAAAACAGATCATCCAATCTGTGACCATCACAAGACTTGCCCTGATGGCAGCTGAAGTTTGATTCAGAGGGGCACCATCCGTTCCCTGCCTGATTTCCTTTTCTTCACTGGGTCCACTCAGAACTCCATTCTCTGGTCAGCAGTCAGGCTTCAGCTAAAGTTCTGTTCTGAAAAGTTCTGTTCCTAAGTTTCTGCAGGGGGTGATCTTTTTGCTCTTGTCTTAGGGCATAACCTAATGGTATTTTAATAAATATTTGAAATAAAGACTGCACACAAAGACAGCCATTTTATTCTTTTAATGAGAAACTTCGGCTTACAAAAACAAGGTGTAAAAAGTCAAGATTTACAAAAAATCATAAAAACATGATTTATATTTCACACTCAAAAGAGACAGGAACAAGGCCCAAACATGGATTGTAACAGAAGTGGTTTGCTTCATAATAAAAGAAAGACACGAAACTGTAGCCACCATACATTGACGTTAACATAGGATGAAGCTTATTCTGGAGGAATTTCCACTTTTGAGCAGTACTAGGAGAAGAAGCTATTTGGTGTTGCATAGCATTTTAATGTACCAGGTGGGTTTTCCAGGCACCAGGGAGGCAGTGTTGCTGTAATAGGGTGAGATTTTTTTTGGTGGAAAGAGGGCAGTGATGTGCAGATGGAGGCAAGACATAAGTAAGCCTAGGCAGTGGCACTAAAGTGACACTGCTTGAGGAAGCTGCTTCCTTCACAAGGAAATAGACGTTTTCTGACCCTAAAATTCATGGTAGTGGGACTGTCCAGGAGTTTGGGGTTCTTTGGAAATGGAATATGTAAGGAACTGGCATGGAAAGACTCATGTAGGTTTAGAAAGATGTGGAGATAGAGACAGGTTCCCCTTGGCAATTTTTTTCTAGTTGATTTACTTCTACTTGTTTTTCCTGCATTTTTAAAAATACTGCTTTTCAGTGCCAAGTCTCCTGTGGAACTGGTATGAGATTAAAGGACATGAATTGAAAAGGAGGGTCAGTATAAATGCACCACAGTGGCCTAATTGTTACAGTTGGCAGATGTTGCTAGCAATCTGCTCACTAAAGGTAAACAGGACAGAATAGTCCTTCTTGACCTTGCCAGCATAAATCTTGTTAAGAAAGCTGAGAATTCGATTTATATATATAAAAGCACCATTCTAAAAAGCACCATTCTCTTGTGAGTATTAATCAGGTAGGTCTCATCTGTTAGGAGGAAGGAGTTGGAGCTTGTGTGAATTCAGGCCTGTGGCTTGCTTAACATGAAACCAAGATCCTTTAGGAGTCTACACTGGGACCACAGATGATCTGACAGGTTTATATCTTACCAGGTGTTAAGATGAGGAAAGTTCACATACATGAGAGCCAGGCTTAGGTTTGAAGTCATCACCCTCCAACTGGTGACCAGGAAGGAAACTTTTAGGCCGTAGCATAGATTCTAAGCCCCTTCAGACCTGCATCAGACCCTGCTAATACAAGAAATACCAGCACTTCCTGTTCTTTATAGGAAGGAAACTTACATCCTTGAAGTCTGCTACCCAATCTACTCATAATTGTAAATAATTCTATTTGGTAAAAATTTTCAAAGTTGAAAATCAAAATCCAGCAAAAATTAAGACATGGCAGCTTCCAAAAGCATAATTCAAATTTCACTCAAAATTTAATGTTTTAGCTTCAAGTAATAGTGTTTACTGTTGGTTGGTTTATAAAGCCATAATGCTGGTAAAGTTAAGTCTCATTTAAACTGGCTTAATTCCTCAAAGTGATAGGAATTTAGCAAATAAAGCAACCAAATCTACAATTTCCAAAAATATTGCTAATTATTCTGTAAATGAAAGTGCTGGCTTTCACCATTCTAACACATAACATTCTCCCCAAGGGAAGCCAGTTTTACATTCTGTTACAGTTTTCAGGCTAGTTAACACAGTGCTATGAAAATCTCTTACACTACCTACTTAGATTTTAAATGGAAACATGCCAGCAGAATTAAGTATGGAAAAGAGTCCACAAAAAGGAGGATTTGCCTTAATGCTATAGTAGCTATGGTGTATTTAGAGCAATGTGTGGGTTGAACGACTACACAGTGGTTAAAGTCAAAGCCTTAGACCAAGAGAATGGTTAATTTAAATGTGGAAGATAGAAACTAGACTCAGAGTCATATTCAGAAGGCGCTTTTCAGCTTTAGTGCTGACTTCAAAAAAGAATCTGAACCACCAGGGAGATGCATACTTACCCGGTAAAAAGCTAAGTGGCTATGGGAGGTTTTACTCCAAAGATACAACCTCCTTACCTAATTAGGCCAGTAACTAGGCTGAGGGACACAATTATCAAATGTGCTCTGAGTGGTGAGCTTTTTAAACAGCCTTTGGTGAAGTCCCATGAGCTCAGTGGAAACTTTAAGGTCAGAGTAAAAGGAACATGCTGTAAACAGTCTTGCAGGTGAGCAAACGGGGTCTTATCCCCTTTCACAGCCACTCAACACCACAGCAGTCAGCACATGCTGGGGAAAGGGGCTGGGGGCTGTGACAAGTTCTTTGAGCCTTCTCTTTTGCATATTACACAGTGTACTGGCTTGCCTTACAATCTAAAGGTTCACATATAGGGATTGTGTTCTATACTGCTTCCTGAAATTTTGTGCAAAAGAACTTCAAAATTAATGAAGGTACCACTTCAGGAGGAACCGGTTTTGACTTCTACCATAAGTTGCCCAGCATTAGAAAAACTAAAAGGCCTTTCCTGAATGTTTGTGCTCTCCCAACCAGCTGGAAAAGCAACCCTTCCACTCATAAGATGTAACCCCAGATAGGGATGTAGCATATGTTTAGGAAGGGGTAGCCCTCCCAGCCTGATTTGAAAAGGCCTGAGTTAATGTTTGGAACATAAAAGGGATGGTGAAAAAGAATGGGGCACAGAGTCTGACTGAAAAGCAGCCATTTGATGAATAATCACAAATACAAAGATTTTGGACATTACAGTACAATTTCAGAACTTGCTGGTAAGAATAATTTGCTTTCACACACAAGAGATATGAAATGCTTTAAAAAAAGTCTGATACCAAATGTCCTTTACACTATACAGACCCATTTGCCATTTGAAATGACAAGAAGGAATCCCTTCCCTTAATCTTTTCAATCCCATGCAAACCATAATTGGGTACAAGGCACCAAATTTTATGAATTGTATAAAATTAGTTCACAAAGCTTTATCAGTAAGTAAAACAAACTCCATTTCTCCCTCCCTGCCTGCCCACCCATATCCCACCCCCCACCCCCAACCAAGTTTTCATTCTGCACTACTGTCGACCTCTCTGGGGCTTATGCTGGGGCCTGGCTGGGGCCATGCCCCACGGCCAGCCAACCCACCTCATCAGTTCTTGCACTTGGATGGAATGGTAAGCATAGCCAGAGTAGGGAACTCATACAATCATTGACTCGAGAAGCCTTGCCATTAAAAACAAAAATAAACTCTGCTATTGAGTCCATAGGACACATTAACACTTCTACACTTTCCAATTTTATTCAGGACATTTTAAGAGACATCTGGAAATTCGTTACAGTGTGGCGCTGCCCCCCTCAGCCTCAGGGGGGCTGGGTCTAAGCTGGTAAGAGCTCTGCCCATCATTTAATAAGAGCTTCAGTTCCTGGCTGTTGAGGGCATTCCTAATTTTTTTTACACTAGCATGGATGCTCATGTCAGGCAACCACAAGTATGAGGGTCAAGCTAGACTGAGGTAAAAATCCTTTTTGAGGGCCAGGGTGCATTCATCTTGGCTGGTTACAGCAGAAAGTAAACACACCAGCCAGCTGCAAAGGGTTCCTGGAACAGGACTCTAACTACTTGTCTGGGAGAGAAGCAGGCCCGTAAGGTTCAGTTAGGAGATCCTGGGTGTGATGTGGCAGCATCTAGTGAACTTCCACATGGTTCTTATTTTCTTCTCTTTAGAATGTTTCAATCTAAAGTAAGACGCAACTAAGAAATTCATCTACTTCCAATATGTAAATAAATTAAAGGCAAAGGGACACTTCCCTCACAACAGCCATTGGCTTATGCAGCAGGGAACTCTTTTAATAAAAATCTCCATAAATACTAACTTTTCAACAGCGTCTAGTGCTGCTGCCTCTGGGTACCTGAGGGGTCTGTGACTGCAGGGGCACCTTCAAGAGTGTGCAGCTCAGTGAGGACTCTGATATTGATTTTTATTCCAACTCATTTTAAACAATTTTATTAATTTGATACATGGGTGCTCAACTAAGTTAAGCACTTATTTTACAAAGTCCTTAATCTGCTTAATAATCCTTATAATATTTGGTATAGAACTATTTTTTAAAATTAAATTTGAAGATCTTTAATTTTTCATTAAATTTTTTTTAAAGTATTTCCCCCTGGATAGCCTGAGGGATGAAGTAGATGCTCTATTAGTTCTCCATTTGTAAGTTCTCTTTTCCTAGAATAATAAATATATCAATGAAAGATGAGGCACAGTTTATATTTTCCTTTCCTTTTTACTCTCCTTGGTTTTTTTGAGTTAATGGGCTTTTCTATTGCCACAGAAAGTCATCACCAATCACGTTGACTTAAAAATGTGGATCTAGAGAGCACAGCTTCACATCAGAGCCTCTGGCAGCATGGGCAGCTATGACACTTTAAAACAGTGTCCAGGAGAGGGTGAGCCCCGGTCAAGCTTGTACAAAGAAGCCTGCAGTAGACAATATAAACCAAACAGCATAAAAAATGCCATACGCTATCGCTTCCAAATAAAAGCTAAATATTACAGAAACCTCACAGTGTTGGAAAAAGCAAGTTTAATTTAAAATATAGTCACTCCCCCTTCCTTATCAGGGTGAGCCATTTTCTGTCTGAATTTCCTCCATGTCTCAGTGCTATCTGGCAGGTCCTACGGGAGAGTTCATCTCAAAAGCGGTCAACAGGAGATGCTACAGATCTGCTTGGGAAATGTGGCTCGTCAACATCACTAAAGCTATGACCCTTAATCTTTAGCCTCTTTTCCCAACTTCCCACTCCTCCCCAAACTCCCTTCCATATCTACTCCCTTCAAGTGACAACTGTACTTCTACCTGAATTGAAATATTGTTATGATATACTCAGTCAAAAGATAAGCATTCATAGTGACAGGCTGAGGCCGACTGCAGCAACCCCGACAATGAGAGTTATGGTTTGCATTCACCATTACTGGCGAGTCTAAGTGAAGGATTGAGAAGGGAAATTCAGTAGTGCCTAATGGGGAGGAGGGTTTTCATTGGAACAATCTCATTCCACTTAGAAACTGACCCAGTTTTAAAAGAAAGATATATTTTACTAGCACTGGAGTAAAGGACAGGGCACTCTTGCTTTTCTCTGATGGACTGAGTGTGGTTGGGTAAAGAAACACTAGGGATTTTCAGATTTGGGAGGAAATAGGCCAGGGCCATCAGCAATAAACTGCTCAGAAATATAAAGGGCAGATTCCTAAGCCGTAGGAAAGCAAAAGCTCCCAAACCTGTGGTGAACAAGAATATTCTAGCCCTCCAGGTGCAAGAAAGAAGCTACAGGCTAAAAAAAGCTGCATGCTGCACCAAGATGAGAATGGGTGATAGGCATTCACATAAGCCCTGGACCACCGGCTATCCCTGCCCACCCTCAACTGAGTTCTGAGAAGGCCTCAGACAGCTGACCTAAAGACCAATTTAAACCAAACCCTAGACCTTGACCTGACCTGAACCAGGGATAGAAGTGGGTAGCCAGGAGTGCCCTTAGGCTCAAGCTTGCAACAAAGAACACGTCATGTACCAGTTTATTGCTTCCCCATCTGAACTGCTCCTTCCTTAGAATGAAGGGATGTTCGTGCCAGTCTCAGAAGACGTGGAATGATTAAATCTGTGACAGCAGCAGCCAGGGAGGGTCTGACACGTGAAAAACCTCCCATTTTACACAGGGAAATTTGCTTCTTGCATCGCATTCCACTCTTCAACCGCTATCCCCTACAAAAGGAAGTCTGCAAGTTTTCAACACTTGAGGGTTACTTCCTTTGTAGGAACAAATCCTTAGACTTCACCTCCCGCCTTGGAACCAATCCCATCCAGCAAGCTGCCAGCCCAGGGCCCCTCCTCACGTGCTCTGTCCAGGGCTTCTCACATCAGGAGGGTTCTTCTGGAGCTGTAAGCAGGTCCTGATTAGCAGGGGAATCACAGAATGGAAAGAAAACATGGCTGCTCTCCTGGCTGGTATAATCAATTTACACCCTTTTTCTTCCACCCAGACCCCTCTATATTCAAAAGCAACTGGTGAGAGAATCTTCATAGAAATTACTCCTTTTGATTTGTTTTATCAAAGGAGAGAATTTCCAAATGCATTCAAAAGAGACTACAAATTTTATGATAGAACACGAGTCACCTGGCACCTTCTGCTCTAGACCCAGTGAGGCAAACCTAGTTATCTGTTCCTGCAGTAAACCTTATTTCCTATAAGAGGAAAGATGTATGGACACCAATAGTTTAAAAGCAAGCCAGTCCTTGATACGTGCCTCCCAATCAGGGGAAGGTCCGTGATCTGCCCTCATCGTTGTTGCTGGACTGCACCTGAGCTTGGAGTTGGGTTTCTGAGATTCTTGCATTGCCCTGAACTGTTCTTTGAGTGTAAAAAAGGATGTAGGCTTGAGTTTTGCACACTTCCTCGACACTGCATACATTCAGCTTTGAGTCATTGCAGTGGACCCAAAAACCTAGGAAACCAAAGGAAAGAGAGAAAATGACTACCCAACTTATATTTCCAGTCAGCAGGCAAAACCAGGAGATGAAGAAAGGGACAGAGGAGTTCTGAATAGAGCTAACCCTTGATTATTGGTGGTGGGAGAAGAGACAGTAAATGAAACCAACAGACTCCTGTAACCACTGGCTTTGACCCCACCAAACTCCACAATACTGCTTACAATACTGACTGACTGTAATTTTTGTCCTCATTTTATTCAGGCTTTTTCATTGCCCATTAGGGCCTTCTACAAAGACAGCCAGGAGACTGGGGGCTAAGAGATGGAAAGAGGAGGAGGAGGAGAGGGGAAATGTAAACAGTGATAAAGGAAAATTTAGAAGGAATAAAAAATTATTTGTGCATAGGCTCCCCCTGGCTGCCCCAAGGGCTGAGGGGTTAAGATCGGGACACCACTGAAGACATCCGCAGCCCACCCGCCTCAGTTCAGTAGCTGGGAGGCTCCCTGGGAGGGGGCCTTGTATCCCCACCTCCCCCATGGTGAGGAAGGTAGCAAGGACGTAGTAAGGGCTCAGTAAATGTCCTCAGCTTTAGTATGAGCTGAGGCTAGTGAGATTCCTACACCATCTCCATGGGGTCAGATAGGTCATGTCGTTTCTGCATAACCAGGAAGGGAACTGAGGTCTGCAGCAGAAGTATTAATAATAACGATAATCTCAGACATAATTGAGCATTATGTGCCAGGTACCATGCTAAGCACTTTCACATGTGTCAGTTCCTGACAATTCTTGGAACAATCTTATGTTGTTACTTAGTGATATATCCAAAATTTGAATACAACTTTCATAATTCTTTCCACTGGAGTTTAATGTATATAATATCCCCTTATAGATGAAATAAAAGGAAAGCAATGAAATGTGGACAAACCAACCCTTTTCCGTGTCCCCCACCCCACAGAGTAAAGCGCACGCACCTCCCTCTGTGTTGTAGCAATAGGCTGTGTAGTGTCCTGAGCCAAACCCTTTCCCGTGATGCATGACCACTGCGGAGAGATCATAGGCAAAGGTCTCTTTGTCAAGAGAGGAGAGCATGTCCCTGCAGCAGTAAGGTTCCATGGTTAATACCTGGTCAAAGACGACATGGACCCCAATCTTCTCTCGATGATTACGGCCAGACCACCTAGAACATGGATATAAACTTCTTACTAGTCAAAAATGGCATATGTGATCATAGGTAGAGGTAGGTAAAACAGGGAACTGAGAAAACCTTCTGGCTTTGGTTTTCACATCACTAAAACAGTGGTGACCAATGTCCACAGGTTTCCTGTGAATGTTCCATGATGTATCCTGAAACTAGAAATTTCTATAAACAAGCAATTCAGGCAATAATCTTTTTGTAGTTTTACTGCCTGCCCTTCTTTTCACAGATTATCTCATACTTTATTCTGAAGATGACTCTATATAAGCCCAAGTGAGGCTAGAAAATCTTCAAGCACAGATACCCAGTGGAAGCCAGCCAATTACACAGGGCCACGAGTGCAGAAGCCCAGTTCTGCAGGGCCCCAACATCAACCTGCCTCACTGGGCGTGAAGCACTTAACCTCAATGGAACATGCAACGTGTCTGGGGAACAGGCTTCCCCTCCCAATACCAAAGAAGACATTTGCCCTCACCAAAGCCTTTGAAGCAGCTATTCCCATAGCTCACAGCCACATGGGATGCCCCAGAGCAAGCTCACCTGAATCTTTTAAGGTGCAGCCGGAGGACCTGAGGTAGTCTGTAGATCATTAACTGCTTTCTAGCTTCACTCAGAACAAGGGGTTTTGGATTGGATTTTCGTCGTTTGCCTATATGGTTTAGGAAGGTATAAGACATAGGTTGTGAGGAGTCTCATTTTTTCCCAGCTATGGCAGAGACAATGATTTGCCACTCAATATGCATTCTCCTTATTTCTCAGTATTTGAACCACAATTTTATTGGGGACAGCAATGTGACTCTCTGTAAGACTGCATTTCCCAGGCTCACATGCCCGCGTGGTGTAGTCATGGAAGTTCTAGCAGAGATTAAAGCAATGATTGTTTGGCTCTTTTGGGATGGCTGCTTAAAGAAGGCTGACTTAGTTGTAAGGTGCATCCTTTGTCCTTCCCACTGTTTGCAACTACTGCAATTCCTCTTGGACCATGCGCTAACCTTGAGGATGGCAGCCTTGAACTAGGGCAGTAAAGCTGAAAGATGGAAGGAGCTTGGGTCTCCGATGACCATGCAGCCACCATGCCAACCCTGAATATCCTTCAGGCTTCTTTTATATAAAGAAAAAAAAATTATATCTCATTTTAAGTCATTATTATTTGAGTTGACTTACAAGCAACCAAACCTAATCCTCATACACCCACTTTCAAACTTTTGCCATCAGCAGTTTCTAAAACTGGTATGGGTTTAGGATGGTACACTCCTGATGTCATGGATTTATTAATGGAATATAATGGAAGGTCACAGCAACCACGTGCACATAGATGCATATGTTAGGGTTCTATGCCTTTACGTATGGGCTTATCACTTAAATTGTGATGTACCATAACATAACTTAAAAAGCTTTTTGTTTTCTTCAGAGAGGCCTAATTCTGTTGCCTGTTCACAGCTGATTGTATGCTATTGGATAAGATATTCAAAACTCTGAACCTCAGTTTTCTCTCCTGTAAAATGGGGAATAATGCACATATTTCAGGTTTGGGAAAAAGGTAGAAGGACACAGGATTACTAAAGGACAAAGTATTTAAACAGATTTTTTTTCAGCAGATTTGCTTGTGGCATATACAAATATTTAGAAAAGAAACTTGGGTTTTATATTTTTATGCTGTACCTATGTTTCTTGGATAAAAACATACTGCTGGACATGCAGGACAAGGCTGAAAGGCCAGACTTGGCCAGACTTACCCAGTCCAAAGCAGAACCAGTGCTCAGACTCCCGATTTTGTTTCTAAAACTATTGAATTGTATGGGAAATGCATTTCTAAATTCCAGCAAATATACAATGGAAATAAAGTTCTCAATTTCCAACAGAAGCCTTCTCTATAACCACTTACTGATGACTGCTTTGTTATTATGTTAATTAAATCGGTGAATGGATGGGAATGTAAAATTAGTTAGTGGTGCCTGCTAATTGTCTTTGAGTTGTTGATATCCTGGTCTCAGTGTCTGAAGAGCTCGGCATCTGATCCCAAGTCCTGTCTGTACCATTCGTACAAGGTAGCAGATTACAGCCAGATGACGTATCACAGAGCTTTCTGTGACAATGGGATGTGGAGCTGTTGCTTCTCATGATAGACTGCAGTAGCATGAGCGTGTCATAGCTTTTACTAGGGCTAGCAGGTATGATATGTGGGGGCATGAACAGAAAGAGAATTCAGAGAGGTCCCTGGCCTTATTTTACATTCCTTTTCACCAGCAGATTCTGACAACTATTGCAGCTCTGCCTGGGAACCCTGGCAGTGACTGCCACTCTCAGCAGAGGGAGTATGTGAGCTAAGATGAAGACAATATAGAATCCGGCTTTGTTTCCCTAAAATGAAATTCACAAAGAAAAAGAAATTACTGATTCAATAGAGATTGATCAGTTCTGTCTCCATTTGATTAAGCTGGCCACACAGGGAGGTAGGAGACTGATAGTTTTGAAACTTCACAAGCAGCAATCAATGCATCTCATCCCTTCACCATAGCCTTCCTTCTTTCTATTATTTGAACTTGCCTAGAGAAATCCTAAGAAATTGTCACCTCTGGCAACCAGAAAAACAATCCTTTCTTGCAAAAATAAATAAAAGTACTTCTTGCCTAATCTATCATGTCTGAGAGGGATGGAGTTAAAGCTGTTAAGGTACTTCTGTTCCTTACAAGTAAGAAGCTTTATGAACCACTATTTAAACAAACAAACAGATCTTGCTCTTACAATTTAAGTCACTGCCTTTATATCTCAATATGGAACAGGACTGGTGAGTCTACAGTTAACCAAGTACAGCATTTCAAATTTTGTTTTAAAATGGCAAAATAATATCAAGTATGGCTTTTCATTTTTGTCCTGATTCTTCAGAGAGAACAGGTTTCCCACAACTTATATTTTAAAATACCATATGCAAATATATTAAGAAGATTAATATATTTTTGTTTTTGTTCCCAAAACTGTAGTCCAAACTATTATATGGCTGCAGATTGATTTCTAGATCTCTGCACAATCCACTAATTTTAGTTTCCAAATCTTTATATGCCAAAAAATCCACACATGAGCTTCCAAGTATTTGCTCTGCATTTCCTCTGTACATGCTGGGTCAGCAAAAGCATTAAGTGTTAGTGTGGCAAGATGCCCACAGAACCATATGGAAAGAGTTCCACTTTAAAATTAAAGCCATGAGAGAGAAATACTTCCTTACGACCCCCTCCGAGATTCCAACCTTTCAGGCATGTGAAGAAACAAACAAATGGAGAAGGTAACTATGAAGCTGCCATGGAGCAAGGCACCTATGACTTGCTTTCTTGTTCTCATTGAACCGATCTTGAGCATCACTTCTGGCAGATTTAAATCTACAAATTCAGTAAAAAAGTACACTTTTCTGACACCATAGCCCTCAAACAGGCTATGCTACCTGAATTTAGATTAAATAAAAACTGTCAGACTCTATATTAATCAGTTTTTAGCAGGACCCCCGTAGCACTATGAAGCTAAGTACTCACATTCTTAGAGACCCCATTTCAGGATCCACACTTTCAAATGCTTCCTAAGATAACAACTAATGTCAATCACAGCAGGAGTAAAAGGAAGCACAACTCCTAGGTTTCGTTTTTTTGTTTGTTTTTTTTTTGTGAGGAAGATTAGCTCTGAGCTAACATCTGCTGCCAATCCTCCTCTTTTTGCTGAGGAAGATTGGCCCTGGGCTAATATCCGTGCCTGTCTTCCTCTACTTTTTATATGTGGGACGCCTGCCACAGCATGGCTTGATAAGCGGTGCATAGGTCTGTGCCCGGGATCCGAACCTGCGAGAACCCAGGGCCGTCGAAGCGGAGTGTGCAAACTTAACCACTATGCCACCGGGCCAGCCCCATGTTTTGTTTTTTAATATATAATGTCCATATGCTTGTTTTCAGTAAAATGGGAGAAAGAAATCTTTAAAAGATGCTTTAGAACCACTCAATACTATCAGTACTAATTTTGACTGAAGAGGAAAAAACAAGCACCTTCAACTGACATTCCAGTTGCACACCTCCCCCCTCTCCGGCACTCACTGTTACACTGGTCACAAGCGTAGATTCTCCCTTCCAGGGCCTCTGTCTCTGTGAACTTGGCCAGCATCTCAGTGAGCAGGCACTCTGTCTGATTCAAAGGGACAAACCCCTTTTCTATGCAGTGATAGCGTTCAGGGAATTCCAGGGACAGATCCCAAAAGGGCTCAATGGTATTGGATTTGTAATTGCATGATATACATGTGACCTAGAATGAAAAGATTGATTTAACAGGTTATGTAACTTCCATGCTTACCACATACATTTTTCCTCACTTTATACAAGACAAATAACTTGAACAAAACTAAGTGTATAGTTTTCAAAAAAAACTTAATTGTAATACTAAAATAATAAACATAACTTTAAGAGAATTAGAGCATATTAATTCTGGCATGTATTTCTAACTGTGATGCTAGCTGGAACTGGAAAACCATGCAGCACAGAGATTATTACCTACCTCTTTCTCTCTTCTCTCCCAAAGCATGCAATACCACTCAATGCTACAGGAGTACAGACTGCAAGTTACCGTGGAATCCGTCTGAAATGGAGAATTTGCAGATTCCTGTCTGCTTCTCTCACCCTCACACTCCATCCTCCTCCAGACTTTGCTCCTTCCATCCAGTCCAACTTGCCTCTTTTTGCCCTTGTTCCTTGGGCACCCTACACTGATCCCTGGGTTCACAGAGCCTCAAAGTACCTTAAGACTAGACCTCCTCTCCCACTATAACCTTCCCAGATGCTCCTTTCTTCCCATGGACCCTCGGGGTAGAGGAAGTGCCCAGAAATACTTCCCTTTTACACGCTAAAAAACAAAAGCCTAAATAAACTTGCTCTTCCCATCCTACTCATCATTCTTTTAAAATCCTAAATACTGAGACACAAAACCTAAACCTCAGTAGCATAATACAGAGGTTTTACCTGAATCTCTCTTTCTTTTTTTTTTGTGAGGAAGATCAGCACTGAGCTAACATCCAGGCTAATCCTCCTTTTTGCTGAGGAACACCAGCTCTGAGCTAACATCTATTGCCAATCCTCCTCCTTTTTTCCCCCAAAGCCCCAGGAGATAGTTGTATGTCATAGTTGCACACCCTTCTAGTTGCTGTATGTGGGACGCGGCCTCAGCATGGCTGGAGAAGCGGTGCGTCGGTGCGCGCCCGCGATCCGAACCCGGGCCGCCAGCAGCGGAGCGCACACACAACCGCTAAGCCACGGGGCCGGCCCTTACCTGAATCTCTTAAGTTGCCCCCCTTTTTAACTCTAAAAATTCTCTTTCTACATGTTCTCACAAAGCCTTATTTATGAGACTTTGCTTATGTCTCTACATGGCTAAAAACCCAGGAAATGAAAGGTAATGGGGAGCATGAGGGAAGCTTGCTTAGGCCCTTGGCATCCTCCTAGCCACCTCCCTTCCTTGTATGTAACAAATGCCTAGGAAGGAAGAATACTCTTTCAAACTACCATGGAACCAGGGTTACAGGCAAACTTGAATTTCCTAAAATTGATCAAAGGATGGCATGCCAACAATGGGTACTTAATTGTAACAATGAGAATATTATATTACCCACAACGGCATTAAAGGTAAAGACATTCACTGAAAATGAAGCGATATGGCACGTTAAACTAAAAATCTGCCCGGAAAGACAGGAGGCAGGTTCACCAAAAAGGTCATCACAATGTACGCTACAATGAAAGGTACAATGGCCATCCTCAATTACTATTCATAATGACAGCAAATGCTGGCTACCGTAGTGAGTCCAACAACCAAGGGAGGCACTCACGGGAAGCCCCAACTCTAACATACAAGCCTCCCTCCAAGGTGGTGGGCAGAGTTGGGGTTAGGGTGGGCACACACCTACCTGACTGAGTAGCTGCCCGTGAAATATGGTATTCACCACCTTTAAGACCTGTTTGGTGAGCTTCCTCTGGGAGAAGGGGATGAGGATCCGGTGTGTGGTGCCCTCGGACTCGAGTTCCTGCTGCACTTTGTGCAACAGCTCGCAGAGAAACTCCTGCGCGTCCTGCTGGTCGTAGCCGCGGAAGGCGGGGATCAGGCTCCACACCGAGTGAAGCATGGCAAAGGGCGACACCAGGGCCCACTTCCCAGACCACATGACTCGGAAGAGGGTGTGCAGTTCGTGACAGAGGGAAATGTGCTTCGAGCTCGGCTCCTTGTTCTGGATGAGTTCTAGGCTCCTGCTGATGGAGGCCCCGCCGTTCAAGCAGAGGCCCTCCCGCTCGCACGACTCAGCCCTGTCGCTCCTCGGAGACAGCTCGGTGGCCGAGGTGCTGGCCGGCCGGCCCGCCAGTGGAGCCTTCCCGTTGGCGGTTTTGGGAAACAGGTGTTCCGTTTTGGAAGGGTCGAGGTTCAGAAAACACTCTCGGAACTTCTGGAGGTGGCTGAGCACCTGGAGGATGGAGTTCATGTAGCAGGTGTTGCCCAGGTTGCGCAGGCCCGTGACGCCCGGCGCCACCGCGGGCGCGCGGCGCGGCTTGAGACGGCCCCCGGCGGGCGCGCGCGGCGAGGCGGGGCGCGGGGCCGCGGCGCGGGGCGCGTGCAGCAGCAGCCGCGCGCTCTTGCGCGGAGGAGCGCTGGCCAGCTCCTCCAGCAGCCGCCGCTTCACCTCGCGCCGCCGCTGCCGCGCCTCCTCCTTCTTGCGCTCCAGCGCCTCCTCCTGCCGCCGCTGCTCCAGCTTCGCCTGGCCGCGGGAGCTCTTCTCGAACCAGAGCCGCAGGGTTTTGGCCAGCAGGCGCTGGCGCCGGTACCACAGAGCCGTGAGCATCTGCGGCTGTCCCTGAGGGGCGCGCTGCGGCGGGACCGTGTCCTCACCCGAGGCCATGGACCGCAGCGTCCGCCCGCGCCTCACCGGCAGGTCCTGCTTCTGGCCCCTGACGGCCAAAAGGGAGCTTCTCAGCAGCTTCAGGTCACCCTCCGGGTTATCATTGAGTACATAATCCTTGCACAGGTAACAGAACACGTAGAGATCCCGGACCTCCATGGCTAGGGGGTGTCCAGTCTCCTCAAAGTGTTTAAGGGCGTGATCCTCAATGTACCGGCCGCAGGCCACGTGGGAGCACTTGAGACAAGCCCACACGGACTCGGTGGTGGTGCACTCCCTGCAGCACCACTTCTGAGGGTTCAGGATGGAGTGGTCCTGGGCGAGCCGCAACCGCCCTACATGTTTGCATCTATCCATGTCTTATGGAAGTCTCCACTCTTTCAACCTGGCACGACAGAGCCCCCAAAGAGAGAGAGAAACCTTTTAGCAAAATATTTTCCTAGAAAAAGGCTTGCAACTGGCATTTTCAACTCAATACTCAGTTTTCAATTCAAAACTGGTTCCTTTGGAAGGAAGTTAGAAAAAAAAAAGTAAAGCCAATTTGGTATAGACTGAGAATTACAGAGGGACAAATTCCTTAAAAAGGAAGAATCGTAAAATACTATACAGGGGGCCTTAGCACCAATTTGAGAATTTTACTTTTTCTTAGCCTGTTTTAATTCTTGAATATCAGCTAATGTTTATATGTTAGGCTTATTTGTGTTCCTTAGGAAACGTCATTACCCTATTTCACATTGCACCCAACTGGCCAGCAGAAGAAAGAAAGTGTATTCTGAACCATCTCTGAACTGATGGTGTCCTGGAAGTGAAAGCCTCTATGTCTCATACTGATCAAGATCCTGGTTGTATGCAGAAAGGGGCAGGGGAGAGGAAAGGAGAGGAGACAGAGATAGTGTTTCAAATGCCAGGAGGACAGATGAAGACTCAAATAAAAAGGCAATCTTTGGTCAGCTTCAATGTATTTCAAAGCAAAGAGAACAGGATAAGGTAAAGGTAAGAAAGAGAAAGTCTTCTGCAGTACAATGTATCATTTTTATTGTCTTGAGTCCAAAGAACCTGGCTAAGGAAGTAGACTGTGAGCCTCAATCTAACTAACATTTTATATGTCTGCTATGGTCTGAATGTTTGTGTGTCCCCCATTCATATGCTAAAATATTAACCCCCAGGTTAAGGGTGTGGTATTAGGAGGCCTTTGGGCCTTTGATTAGGTCGTGAATGGGTTGACCCTCGTGGGATGAGCCCTCAATGGGATTAGTGCCTTCACCATGTAAGGACACAGTGAAAAGCCAGCTGTATGGCTATGAACCAGAAGTCCTTACCAGACATGGAATCTGGTGCCATGATCTTGGACTTCCCAGCTTCCAGAACTATGAGAAATAAATGTTTGTTGTTTATAAGCTATCCAGTCTATGGTATTTTTGTTATAGCAACCCTGAGGGACTAAGACAATGCGTCTTTTTGAAAAGAACATTTACATCTTGTAGCAAGGGTGGGAAAACTTTTACCTTCTTTACTGAAAGGTAAGTACAAAATTAGATAGATCTGACTCTTAGGACAAGAGGTGGAGGGGCTACTGGTATTACAGTATTTAACCAAACTACCAAGACAAAAGAAAAAAAGCTAACCTTCGGGATGATATACGTGAAAATACTTTTTAAAACGGTAACATAGTGAGATTTCTTTCTTTTCTTTTTTTTTTTTTTTTTGGTCTTCCTAACATTGTTTCTTCAATATTATTCATCAGAGAAGCCTCATGGGCAATTTCTCCCAAGGAAAGAGGGTAGACAACTATTTTAAAAGAAAACTTTTTATTCTTTGGAAACTTGACAGGTTTTTTTTTTTCAGTACCAGTATTTGAAATTCCCAAAGGTTGTTCCTCTTATAAAGTGAACTTCCTTCACCTCCATTTCTTCTGCACTTTGATTTTTGTGAGTAAATGCAGTTCCATGATCATGGGGTAACCCAGAGAAATCCTAAATCCAATGCACTCCGAGTAGTCCCTTTAGTATGGTTTTCCAAATGCCTTTTATGGCTTGGTCCTATTGCCAAAACCCACAAATATACCACAGGACCAAATGAGACATCCTTCCCAATTTTTATTGCCCATTCCAGATGCAGAGGCCATGTCCCTATATAAGAAACCTTCAAATCATACAAAGGAAAGCAATTTAGATTTTCTTCAATCAAGTAGATCATGCTTTTCCTTTGAGTACTGTCAAGATCTAGTTTCTACTATATTATTTTTCTAATTATTGACATGTTGTTAAGTGCCCTTTAAGTCATTTCTCTGGATGATTTTATCTATTTCCTAATTAGATATGTATCTCCTTCAGAGAGGAGAGTATATGTTATATTTCTTTTTTTTTTTGCGCCTTTAATTTCAAGACTTGTGGGTTCTCAACTCTTAGTAGTCAAAGGTGTTCTGTCAGAATTACCTTCCCACACAGTCTGGAATGGTAGTGAAATAACCATTTCTGTTTACTTTTCGTAGGGCACAGCCAAATTAAAACATGCATACATTAAAAAGATGAAATGGTAAATAAATGAATTTTCTTTTTGCTATTTATTACCAATCAAGAGTTCAAGTTGGGTACACATGATGCTTTACAATCAATTACTGGTGACACAAAAGAAAGTCAGTAATGAAAGAATGAAGGGGGGAAAAAAATCAAGAGATGGGCAATCCCGAAGTTTCTCATTAATTTAATATTTTTCAAAATGTAGCTCCTGAACCACCTACCAACATCAGAATTCCCTAGAATACTTGTTATATATATACAAATTTCTGGTCACCACTCTAAACCTGATGAATCAGAGTCTGGGGAGGGGTCTAAAATCTCCATTTTAAACAAGTTCTACAGATGATTCATTTGTACATTAAAACTTTAGAACCACTCCACAAATCCAGTAGGTTATACAGGGGTGAAGAACTCCTCACAGAAATCAAAGAAAGAATTTTATTTCTCAAATCTTCCGCTTAGACCAACACTGTCCAACAGAACTTTCTGCAATGATGGAAATATTCTTTATCTGTGCTGTCCAATATTGTTCTAACTAGCCACATGTGCCTAGTGAGTACCTGAAATGTGGCCAGTGAGACTGAGGGACTGAACTTTTAAGTTTATTTAGTTTTAATGAATTTAAATCGCCACATGTGGCTAGTGGCTGCAGTATTAGATAGCACAGACTTAAATAAACACACCAGGACACACTATCTTTAGCTCATTTGGTTTTTCTTTTGGTTTTCTTTCCTTTGAAAGATTCAGTACTCACTGAATCATATCTGAATAGCCTCTTATAACTCAAAACCTGGCAAATCCCCATTTTAGCCAATAGGAGCCTTGATGTGTCTTCAGGAATTTAATTGCCAGTGAGATCTTATCACATGAACATAGCACAGCTTCAAATCCTACAAAGAGAGAATATTTCTGTGAACAGGAATACAGCAACAGAACACCCAGAACACTGATGCCTTACAAAATCAATTCCTGTGCTAGAAAACATATGCTGGAACAACCAAAAGCCAAAATAGAAAAACACTAAAAAACCATTTCACACACTCTCCATGGAGAGCTGTCAAATAGAAAGGGCACTCTGGAAATTCTCTCTTCCGATTTCATTTTCTGATCTATAAATCTGCTGATCACGCACATCCTTTCCTGCACAACCCTTTTCCCATTACAAATCTGTGGTGGTGACTCACTAACCTGCCATATGGCAGAGTAAATCCATTCAGGAAAATACAGGCTACTCTGTACCTCACCACACTGAGTTAAGCTAGGCAGACTAGCTTCTCTAGCAGAAAAACATATCTGATCGTGAAATGGAAATCACCCAAAAGTGACACAGAAGAAAAAAGCCATCTTAACCAACACATAAAATAGAGAATAAAGAGAACACAATCTCAGGTACATTCAGTTCAAGGAAGATGTGTTCAACTCACCTCTCATACATATTCTGACCATTTTATTTAAGAACAAGGCCTAACACTCACAGGCATAAAGAGGAACTCTATTTTACATTTTTCTGAGATTTACATCTTTTCCTTCATAATTCCCCAAAGTCATAATAGTCCTAAAATTTCCATTTAAAACATACATCATCCAGTGTGACAGGCACCCAATAATCCAAAAGAGATAAACTTGCAGTGTAACTGGGAAAGAACATGATGTGCCTTAACAGTTCTCCATGATTAAGTAGATCAGCAACTTGAAATAAATGTCCTGCACGCCCTGGATAGACCTGCAGGCAGGGAAAGTAAACCTGACAGAATATTAGCTTTTGCTTCTTTAATTACCATAGTTTTATTTTAAAAATCTGAAACAACTGGAGCTAAAAACCATAATCAATATTTAAAAGCATTCTACTATAGTTAATATCATTAAATATTAAATTAAAAGAAGGTAATGAAATCTTTTGAATTCTGGCCTTTTGGTTTGATGAGAAACTTCTAGATTTATCACATCATTTTTGAAAAAGTCTTTGTATGAGAGAGATGACTGAACATTACAATCATCTTTCCAAAACCTATAGTTTGAAACATGATTTGTCTTTTAACTGGACTATTCCAATTATTCTCAAATAGCAAATTTCTTAGCTGATCCTAAGTGCATAACTGCATCACCAGAAATAAAATTTCTTGGGGGGAAATCAACAAAAACAGAATAGGAAAAAAATTAAGAGAATCTCTTTTGGAGAGATTTCCATTTCTTTTCTCTCCCTCATTGTATTGATTTCTTCTCAGATCTTAACTAAGGACGGTGGAATAATCCTGCCTGGTCTTGGTGAGACCAAGTGGCATAAATTCCAGCTTCAGAGAGACTAGACACTATGGTAACATGCTGACAGCCTTCATTTACATAAAAGAATACTAATTATGTGGTATCATCAACATCTGCGATTCTGCTCACTGCCATATGCGACAGCGTAGGGTGTTTTAACCCTTCAACTTACTAAATGTACCCTAAATCATATGTACCACAAAACCTCAAAGACTACTGGAAGAGACACAGTGAATACATTTTTACAAATAACAAGTGTTAAAAATGAATTTTATTTTTGGCTAACATTTTATTTCCAAGAGATATGGGAAAATATAATTTAATATCAACATAAAATTAAGAAAAAGATTTTAAAAAACAAGGTAGAAGTCACATTAAGATGCAGTTAATAACCCAAAAGGGAAGAATGCTATATTCTAGAGTATTATATAGGGCTTCAAAAGGCTGTATTATAATTACAATCAAACTAACCTTTTGAATTTTTATAGTATGGCTAAAATAAAAAAACAAAAATAATAAAATAAGAATAAAAACAAAAAGTAGGGGCAGAGACTGAGAAGGGTGAGGTAGGGAAAGAAACTGTTCAGAATTCCTTTGCTAAGGGCAGTGTGTGTGTGTGGAGATGGCTAAACGGGTGGAGTGTCCTCACAGGTTGCTGGCTTTCCCTTTTCCCCCTTTGTTCCCATTCTTGATGAATGTGGGGGTGGGTATGTGGATGAGGGATAACCTACAGGTCAAAGCGTGGCTCAGAGACCCCTGGAGAGCCTGAATTCTCTGAGAGGGGTTCAGAAGCTCTGACTAAGTGTGTTCTTTAGCTCTCTGACCTGAGAGCTGCAACACCCACTTACACGGCGGCTCCTGGCCACAGGCAATGGTACGCTGGTGTGCCGGGTGTGCGGGAGTCTTGCAAGGTGTGCTATCACTCATTTGGCGTCAGTCATCAAGTGCTGATGTTCAAGAATGAGTTCGTCTAGCCACGGGTTACAGCAGATTTAAGGCTATGTTCGCATGATAAGTCTCTCTCACTTGTATCAGGATCTGCTTTCTTGAATGAAAAAGGAGTAGAGTTCATCTAGGGAGCTAGGCCTGGCACACTACCCTGGTTTGCCCAGGGAGAGGGCCATGCCTGCCCCTGTGCAGGGAAATGACAAAGACAGAACAACCAGCTTGGTACAAATGCTTTGCTCTGCATCGAATACCAACTTCTCTAACCGTATTAAGAGCCAGAATTGGGTCTAAGCCCTCTGCACCTTCAGTCTCTGCTCTCTTTTGTTTGTCTCCTTCCTCTCTAGTTACAAATATGCCCAAGTCTCTCCTGTCAAAAGAGAGAGCAGATACAGACAGACACGTTTGCCCTGCCTCTAGACTATCCTTGACATTATTTTTAGGCTCTTTCTCCTTCTGCCTACTTTATTTCTGGCAAGAGTAATGTGCAGCTTCATCTTCCTCACAACTCACTCCTTAACACCTTCATTTCATGGAAACTATTTCTCAAAGGTTATTAGCAATTTCCTTATAGCTAAGTTCATTAACCCTCTCTCAGTCCCCATCCACATCTATTCTGCACTTGACACTGCACACATATTCACTCCCGCACTTTAGGCTATGTTCTTCTCCTGATTTTCTTCCTATGTCTGTAATGACATCTTCTCTGTTTTCATATGTGTCTCTCTTCCTTGAAATGTAGGCTTTCCTTAAGGTTCTATCCTTGGCTCACGTCTCAATGATTTCATCTAGTCCTAGAATGTCAAGTATCGTTTCTATCAGATAATGTATTTTAATTCTCACAAATGCTTTTTTAAATCATTTTATTGAGATATAGTTTATGTACTATAAAATTCACTCATTTGAAGCACACAACTCAATAATTTTTAGTATATTCACAGAGTCTCACAAATACTTTTGAGTATAAAATCTTTCCAGGTCATTGCAGAGACTCATTCTCAGGTTGAATTTTTACCTTCTGATACCTGCATTATGGTATACTACTATTCATGATGTTTGCAAGATAAAGCTACTGAACATGTTTTGTACTTTTTTATTTGTTTGGTAGCAGCGAGGCTCACGCACTGAGCTATATACACTGTTTCATCCAGGTCTCCTGGTGATCAAGATATGTAAGATGATGGATGTGGGTTAAGGAGATGCCATCTGTGGAACAAAGCTAAGCTAGGTGGCCTTGAAGGGATTGGTCTTTTTGATTCATTAACCTAATACTCTTGCCAAAGAGGTGTGGGCCTAAAACTTAACCCCCTTTCCAGGATGATAGCAGACTTGGGGCAGGTTGGCCAAAGAAGACTACTCATACTAACTTCAGAGAAATTCTGAATACATTGGGAGAACACACACACACACTCTTAGAAATGTTGCCTGTGACTCTGCACGGAGAAGTGGCAGCCAAGAGTGGAAGATAACCAGGTTGGCTGTGTACGATTAAACAGGTCTGCTTCAGAGTTTAGTAGGTTTGCTGCTTCCAGATCAAAGGCTAGGCCTACTTGCTACAACCTGGTGCTCTTTTAACAGCATGAGCTCCCTGACAAGCTAGTGTTAAAGCAACGTCCAAAGTAAAGGCTCCCTCTTCTACTCCATTGCCACATGAAAAAATCCTATCACTACCACTGATAGAATCAGAGTTTTCCCTTCAAAAATCTGACCACAGGGGGAAAAAACCCCACAAATTCGGAGAGTGACATCAGCATTATGGTGGAGTCAGTTGTTCCCTCAGTCTTTCCCCTGTAAGTTACAACTAAATGGACATTCATTAACCAGCAGAGGATTCCCTGCACAACATAACAGGACATGTGAGAGATCCACGCAGCTGTGCATCTGAAGGTGTTTGGACTGGATCCCCAGGACGCAGTGGAACTAGGTGAGTGCACCCCATCCCCTCCCCAGCAGCAGTGATCTAGGCCACAGGTCCTCACACAGCAGCAGGCACAACTGTAAGAGGAGGTGGGAGCAGCCTGGCCCACGCGAACACTGTCAGAGTTGTAATCCAGCCTAGGGGAGTGCCCACTGTGCTGTGGTGGCCCTGTTGTGGGAATGCTCCCCACCGAGTGGTGCAGCTCAGACCCCGCAAAGGAGCCCCCACCAAGCACAGAGGCTGAGCCAAGCTGCCTGCGAGCACATAGCCAGCTGTGCATGAAAGAAAGTGACCCTTCCCTCCTGCCTAGCACAGCAGCTCGGCCAGTCCCCTACCAAGTGCAGTGGTCTGGCACCAGAGCGACCCACTGGCAGAGCACAGAGGCCCCACCCATGTGTGCATGAGTGACCTGCCAAGCAGCTGCGGCCAGCGCGCAAATGCATAGAAGCCCTACCTCTGCAACTTTCAGCAGACAGGGCAGGATCAGAAAACAGCTCCTGCCCCCTGCCAGCAGTGGCAGGTGGAATCAGTGACCTGATACTACCACAAATGCACCAGCAAAGGATCACTCCATCAAACACCATGAAGAACTACATTAACACTTCAGAGCAGAAGGAAAATGACAAGTCTCCAGAAATCAATCCTGAACTCACAGAAATTTACAATCTAAATGACAGAGAATTCAAAAGAGTTATCATAAAGAAACTCAATGAGTTATAAGAAAACTCAGAAAGATAGTTCAATGAGCTCAGGAATAAAAATAATGAGCAGAAGGAATACTTCACCAAAGAGATTGAAACTCTAAACAAAATCCAAACAAAGATTCTGGATATGAAGAACACAATTGATGAGATAAAAAACAATCTAGAATCCATAAAACATAGATCTGACGTTATGGAGGACAGAATTAGTGGTTTAGAGGACAGAGATATAGAAATGCTTCAGGCAGAGGAGGAGAGAGAGCTAAGATTTTTTAAAAAATGAAGAAGTTCTTCGAGAAATATTTGACTCAATTAGGAAAAGCAACATAAGGATTATAAGTGTTCCAGAGGGAGAAAGGAGCAGAGAGCTTGTTCAAAGAAATAATAGCTGAGAATTTCCAAAACCTAGAGAAGACACTGGACTTACAAGTACATGAAGCCAAGAGAATTCCTAATTACATCAATGCAAAAAGACCTTCTCCAAGGCATATAATAGTAAAACTGAAAAAGTTAATGACAAAGAAAAAATATTAAGGGCAGCAAGGCAGAAAAAAATAAACTACAAAGGAACCCATATCAGGCTTTCAGTGGGTTTCTCAGCAGAAACCTTACAGGCTAGGAGAGAGTGGAATGATATATTCAAAGTACTGAAAGACAAAAACTTTCAGCCAAGAATACTCTATCCAGTGAAACTATCTTTCAGATATGATAGAGAAATAAAAGCTTTCCCAGATAAAAAAACACTGAGAGAGTTCATTGCCACTAGAGCTCCTCTACAAGAAATGATGAAGGAAGCCCTCCTACCTGAAACAAAAAGGCAAAGGATTACAAGGCTTTGAGCAAGGAGATAAATAGACAGACAAAATTAAAAAATTGCAGCTCTCTATCAGAACAAGTTAGCAAACACTTAATTATAACATAAGAGACAAAGGGAAGGAAAGCATCAAAAATAACTATAAACACTTCAATTTAGTCACAAACTCACAACACAAAAAAGAAGAACTTGTGACAATAACAACTCAGAAGGGGAAGAGGGAGGGGATGGAACCTGCTTAGGCTAATGGAGATAAAGAGGCTATCAGAAAATGGATCATCTCATCTCTGAGATCGTTTATACAAACCTCACGGTAACCACTAAACAAAGACTCAGAATAGAGATACATCATAAATAAAGAGAAAACTGAGAAACCCATCACAGAAAACCAGCAAACTGAAATGGCAATCAGAAATACAAGGGAAGAGAAACAATGGAAATAAAGAACAACTGGAAAACAAGAGATAAAATGGCAGTATTAAGCCATCATATATCAATAATCACTCTAAATGTAAATGGATTGAATTCTCCAATCAAAAGATACAGAGTGGCTGGATGGATTAAAAACCAAGACCCAACAATATGCTGCCTCCAGGAAACACATTTCAGTTCTAAAGACAAACAAAGGCTCAGAGTGAAGTGATGGAAGATGATCCTCCAAGCAAATGGCAAGCAAAAGAAAGCAAGTGTTGCCACACTCATATCAGACACAGCAGACCAAGATAAAAAAGACAATAAGAGACAAAAATAGCAATATATAATGATAAAAGGGACACTCTACCAAGAGACATAACACTTATGAATATATATGCACCTAACATAGGAGGTTAGGTGCATATACAAATGCACCTAAAGGGAGAAATTGACAGCAACACAATAATAGTAAGGGACCTCAGCATCACACTTAAATCAATGGATAGATCATCCAGACAGAAAGTCAACAAGGAAACAGTGGTCTTAAACGAAACGCCAGACCAGACAGATTTAATAGATATATATATATATAGGACATTCCATTCAAAAACAGCAGAATACACGTTCTTCTCAAGGAAGAACGCACATGGAACATTCTCAAAGATATGCTGGGAAACAAGGTAAGCCTCAATAAATTTAAGAAGATTGAAATCATATCAAGCATCTTTTCTGACCACAATGCTATGAAACTAGAAATCAACTACAAGAGAAAAGCTGGGAAAATCACAAATATGTGGAGACTAAACAACATGCCACTGAACAACCACTGGATCAATGAAGAAATTAAAGGAGAAATCAAAAAACATTTGGAGACAAATGAAATTGAAAATACAGCATACCAACTTTTGTGGGATGCGGCAAAAGTGGTTCTAAGAGGGAAATTTATAGCAATATAGGCCCACCTTAACGAACAAGAAAAATCTCAAATAAGTAGTCTTAAACTACACCTAAGAGAACTAGAAAAAGAACAAACAAAGCCCAAAGTCAGTAGGAGAGAAATGATAAAAAGAGCAGAAATAAATGAAATAGAGACTAAAAAAAAACAGTAGAAAGGATCAATAAAACTAAGAGCTGATTCTTTGAGAAGATAAACAAAATTGACAAACCGTTAGCCAGACTCACCAAGAAAAAGAAAGAAGCCTCAAATAAAATTAGAAATGAAAGAGGAGAAATTACAACAGATACCACAGAAATGAAAAGGCTTATAAGAGAATACTATGAAAAACTATATGCCAACAAATTGCAAAACCTAGAAGAAAACAGATAAATTCTTAGACTCATACAACCTCCCAAAACTGAATCAAGAAGAAATAGAGGATCTGAACAGACCAATCACAAGTAAAGAAATTGAAACACTTATCAAAAACCTCCCAAAAAACAAAAGTCCAGAACCAGATGGCTTCTCTGGAGAATTCTACCAAACATTCAAATAAGATTTAATACCTATCCTTCTCAAACTATTCCAAAAAATTGAAGAAGATGGAACACTTCCTAACTCATTTCATGAGGCCAACATTACCGTGACACCAAAACCAGACCGGGACAACACAAAGAAGGAAAATTACAGGCCAATATTGCTGATGTATAATAGATGCAAAAATCCTCAACAAAATATTGGCAAACCGAACACAGCAATATATTAAAAGGATCATACACCATGATCAAGTGGGATTTATACCAGGGATGCAAGGATGGTTCAGTATCCACAAATCAATCAATGTGATACACCACATTAACAAAATGAGGAATAAAAACCACATGATCATCTCAACAGATGCAGAGAAAGCATCTGACAAGATCCAACATCCATTTATGATAAAAACTCTCAATAAAATGGGTATAGGAGGAAAGTACCTCAACATAATAAAGGCCATTTATGACAAACCCACAGCCAACATCATACTTAATGGTGAAAAAGTGCAAGCCACCCCTCTGAGAACAGGAACAAGGGTGTCCACTCTCCCCACTCCTATTCAACATAGTACTGGAGGTTTTGGTCAGAGCAATTAGGTAAGGAAAAGAAATAAAAGGGATCCAAATTGGAAAGGAAGAAGTGAAACTCTTGCTGTTTGCAGACGACATGATTCTATATACAGAAAATCCTAAAGAATCCACCAGAAAGCTATTAAAAATAATCAACAAATACAGCAAAGCTGCAGGTACAAAATCAACTTTAAAAAATCAGTTGCATTTCTATACACTAATAATGAACTAGCAGAAAGAGAAGTCAAGAATACAGTCCCATTTACAAGTGCAACAAAAAGGCTTATAAAATATCTGGGAATAAATTTAACCAAGCAGGTGAAAGACCTATATACTGAAAACTCTAAGATATTACAGAAAGAAATCAAAGAAGACATAAAGAAATGGAAAGATACTCATGCTCATGGATTGGAAGAATAAACATAGTTAAGAAGTCCATATTACCTAAAGCAATCTACAGAGTCAGTGCATTCCCAATCAGAATCCCAATGACATTCTTCATGGAAACAGAACAAAGAATCCTAAAATTTATACAGAACAACAAAAGACCCTGAAGAGCCAAAGCAATCCTGAGAAAAAAGAACAAAGCTGGAGGCATCACAGTCCTTGACTTCAAAATATAGTACAAATATACTATTTACTATAGTAATCAAAACAGCATGGTACTGGTACAAAAACAGACACACAGATCAGTGGAACAGAACTGAAAGCCCAGAACAAAAACCACACATCTACGGATAGCTAATTTTTGCCAAAGGAGCCAAGAATATACAATGGAGAAAGGAAAGTCTCTTCAATAAATGGTGTTGGGAAAACTGGACAGCCACATGCAAAAGAATGAAAGTAGACCATTAACTTACACCATGCACAAAAATTAACTCAAAATGGATTAAAGACTTGAATGTAAGACCTGAAACCATAAAACTCCTAGAAGAACATATAGGAAGTACACTCTTTGACATCGGTCTTTGCAGCGTCTTTTTGAATACCATGTCTACTCAGGCAAGGGAAACAAAAGAAAAAATAAACAAATGGGACTACATCAGACTAAAATGTTTCTGCAAGGCAAAGGAAACCACTAACAAAATGAAAAGACAACTCACCAACTGGGAGAAAATATTTGCAAATCATATATCCAAGAAGGGGCTAATTTCCAAAATATATAAAGAACTCATACAACTCAACAACATAAAAACAAACAACCTGATCAAAAAATGGGCAGAGGATATGAACAGACATTTTTCAAAAGAAGATATAAGATGGCCAACGGGCACATGAAAAGATGTTCAATATCACTAATTATTAGGGAAATGCAAATCAAAACTACAATGAGATATCACCTTACATCTGTCAGAATGGCTATAATTACCAAGACAAAAAAATAACAAATCTTGGAGAGGATGTGGAGAAAAGGGAACCCTCATACACTGGTGGTGGAAATGCAAACTGGTGCAGCCAATACGGAAAACAGTATGGAGATTTCTCCAAGAATTAAAAATAGAAATACCATACGATCTGGCTATCCCACTACTGGGTATGCATCCAAAGAACGTGAAATCAACAATTCAAAGAGATTTATGCACCCGTATGTTCAGTATTTAGCATTATTCACAACAGTCAAGATGGGGAAGCAACCCAAGTGTCCATCAACTGATGAATGGATAAAGAAGATGTGGTGTATACATACAACGGAACCCCTCAGCTATAAAAAAAGACAAAATCGTCCCATTTGCAACAATATGGATGGACCTTGAGGGTATTATGTTAAGCGAAATAAGCTAGACAGAGAAAGACAAACACCATATGATTTCACTCATATATGGAAGATAAACCCATGGATAAAGAGAACAGATTAGTGGTTACTAAAGAGGAAAGGGGTGGGGGAGGGGTGGGTGAAAGGGGTAAAGGAGTACATATGTATGTTGACGGATAAAAATTAGACTATTGGTGGGCCGGTTATGGTGCCCTAGTGGTTAAGTTCAGCACGCTCTGCTTTACAGGCCCGGGTTTAGTTCTCAGCCACGGACCTACACTGCTCTGTTAGCAGCCATGCTGTGCTGCTAGAGGAAGATTGGCATGGATGTTAGCTCAGGGCGAATCTTTCTCAGAAAAAAAAATTAGAGGGCCGGCCCCGTGGCTTAGCAGTTAAGTGCGTGCGCTCCGATGCTGGCGGCCCGGGTTCGGATCCCGGGCGCGCACTGACGTCCCACTTGTCCGGCCATGCTGAGGCCGCGTCCCACATACAGCAACTAGAAGGATGTGCAGCTATGACATACAACTATCTACTGGGGCTTTGGGGAAAAATAAATAAATAAAAGTTAGAAAAAAAAATTAGACAAGTGGTGGTGAGCATGATGCAGTCTATACAGAAACTGATATATATAATAATGTAAACCTGAAATTACACAATGTTATAAACCAATATGACCTCATTAAAATAATTGAAAAAAAAATCTGACCACAGGAATCATGGTTTGTCCCTGTAGTATGCCTCCAAACACCATGCTCTCTACAGCAGCCAGGCAGTCATCAAAAATGTATACATATGTGTATACACATATATACATATGTCAAAACTTTTTGAATTGTGCCTTTTAAATATGTGCAGTTTATTCTATGTAAATTACATCTCCATACAACTGTTAAAAAATTACACAGACACACACACAGCCACCCACCCACCCACACACAAGTGACTAATTTACCCCCAATGAATTAACAGACCCAGGCAGCAGCTCTTTAAACTACTAGGTGAAAGAAAACTTTATAACGGATGGATAAGGCTGACAACACCTGACTCGACACTGATCAATTATTACACTGAAAGTAGGACAACCAGACATTATATGCTTCCCTGATATGATGCAATAAGAGGTTCATAGCAGCATCACCTATAAAGTACTCTGTGACTAACAGGTTGTTTTCCAGTTGTGTCTTTGGAATATGTTTTCTCACAGAAACAATCTTATGAATAGCACTTGGTCCAGTTAAAAAGCCTGTGGAGCCCATCATGTATCTATAGTACAATACTAGAATACTAGTGCTACCACTATGGAAGCTAACTACCAAATATATTATTCTGAGAAAATTAATTCAAAGTTTCAACTCAAAATGCCAAGAAATGCTTTCCCAGCTGCAGTCTAGGCAGTGAAATTGGGAATCCTCCTCTTCGCACTTGCCCCACATGGCTGAAGAGGGTTTTCCACACGTGGCCATTCGTATGGAAGACACATAGATATGTTAGGAACGCTGGCAGAGGAAAAAAAGGAACAATTTTTGTGAAGAGAAAATAAATCTGACTAGAATTTACAAATGGATCGTCAGGATTAGATGCCAGTATTGGTCATTTCAGTGGCTGTTCCAAGGAATGGGAACCCCATCCTCCTGATGTCCTGTTTATTAAAATGAGAGCAGTACCTTTGGTCCTGTTCCTTCCCAACAACACACCAAAGCACATCTGTCAGGACGGAGGCCCATCATATTTTGCATGAATGAAGGCACAACTTTTAAGCACTTTATTTCAAGAGCACAGAATACAAATGTCCAAAGAGAAGGGGCCAAGCACAAAGGGACATTTGTTCCATGCGTACAAAAGGAGAAAACTGCAAGCTACAAAGAGAATGTTCAGGCACTTTAACAGAGAGCAGGTTAAATAAATCATAAATTGGCCATATACCAGAAACCACCAGTTGTTTTTTGCTTTGTTTTGTTTTTTCAAGAGGCAAGTCTATGTGTATAACAATTCAAAATACAGTGTGAGAAAAAAGCCAAGGGACAGAACGGTGTACATAATATGCCATCATGACTACAAAAAACTACACACACACAAGCAATCTTTCTCTCTCTCTCTCTCATATGCAATTAAGAGGATAAACAAGAA
Organism: Ceratotherium simum simum; assembly: GCF_057802395.1. Classification (NCBI taxonomy): domain Eukaryota; kingdom Metazoa; phylum Chordata; class Mammalia; order Perissodactyla; family Rhinocerotidae; genus Ceratotherium; species Ceratotherium simum. The sequence goes on from NC_141912.1 coordinate 42,666,743, forward strand.
ACTGGTAACACTACATGCTCTGTGGTGGCAAACTAGGGGGTGGAAATGGAAAGGAGACTCAGTCATCAACCTCTGAGCCTTTTGAGGAAAAAAAAAAAAAAATCATGTGTTACCTATTTTTAAAAAGGATGCTACAGAGCCAGCCCTGAGGGCCTAGTGGTTAAAGTTCGGCACTCACCGGGCCGGCCCCGTGGCTTAGCGGTTAAGTGCACGCGCTCCGCTGCTGGCGGCCCAGGGTCGGATCCCGGGCGCGCACCGACACACCGCTTCTCCCGCCATGCTGAGGCCGCGTCCCACATACAGCAACTAGAAGGATGTGCAGCTATGACATACAACTATCTACTGGGGCTTTGGGGGAAAAAATAAATAAATAAAATTATAAAAAAAAAAAAAAAAAGTTCAGCACTCACACCACCCATCTGTCAGCTGCCATGCTATGGTGGCGGCTCATATAGAAGAACTAGAACGACTTACAACAAGGATATACAACCACGTACTGGGGCTTTGGGGAGGAAAAAAAAAAAAAAAGGAAGACTGGCAACAGATGTTAGCTCAGGGCGAATCTTTCCCTGCAAAAGCAAAAAAGGATATGACACCAAGGAGACTGTTGCAACAGTCTTAAAAATTCAGACATCAGCAAGATGACTGAAGATAAGCACAGAGTGTATATGGTTTATTAGGTTTTCATTAGAAAATAAGATTTAGAGCTAGGCTGTCTGATGACATTTATGGTGTCTGGAGAACCTAAGGAATTCTATTCTAGTAGCACTAACCATTGCAAAAGGAACCCCCTCACTCCTTTTCCATAGCTTATGACCAGCAAAGTGAATACCTCTTCAGCTTATTGCACAGTGGCAATATAGCAGAGCCTCAGTTGGTCAAGTGTCAATCATTTGAAATTTCATATCAACCAATATACCAAGGCAATTTCTATTCTACTTCCCCAGGGGCCACTACCGTAAATTGTCCATAGAAGTGAATTCCGTGGGCAGACTCTTTCCTTTCCCAACTCTCAGGAGATCTTCCTTTCCTTCATGGAATAGCTCCTAATATTATTCCAGTTTACTGGTCAGCAAAATATATCTCTCAACACCCAAGCAACCTCTCTGAAGGAGTGTCAGAGCATATGTGTGTGTGTTAGGGGATGGTGAAGGTAATTAGCCGAATGGTGGAAGACCTCTCCTCCATACCATTCCAAGCACAAAAGGTACACTATAAGCCTCCCTTTCTCAGTCTGTAAAACTGAGGGGCAATAATACCTACTTCAGAGTTGCTCTGAGGAGGGCTCAAATGAGATGGCCATGTAACTGCAGTCTGAAAGTCACTGACTCTAACCAAAATACTGGCTGACTTGGCTACCCTGTCACTCATCCTGAAAACAGTTCTTTTTCCTCCTCCCAAACACGGCTTTTTTTGTATGTGTGAGGAAGATCAGCCCTGAGCTAACATCCGATGCCAATCCTGCTCTTTTTGCTGAGGAAGACTGGCCCTGAGCTGACATCCATGCCCATCTTCCTCTACTTTATATGGGATGCCGCCACAGCATGGCTTGACAAACAGTGCGTCGGTGTGCACCCGGTATCCGAAACTCTGGACCCTGGGCCACCGTAGCGGAGCACGCGCACTTAACCACTTGTGCGCCACCAGGCCAGCCCCACAAACAGGGCTTAAAGTCAGGCTGGCTAATTGAGCAGCTTATAGTAACTGACTCTTTGGTCTTGATTTTATCCAGATAGTTTCATCTAATAAGGTATTTATAATAAAATATTCTTAAATAAGAAATTAGAGGATACTTTTATATTAAAATGAGAAAAATCACTGTCTTTCTAAAGCAAATTAAAGGGTTTTTCTAATATTATCTATTTTTCTTAGGTCTTCAAAAATTGTGTTTAATAGCAACACAGTGCAAGGATAGTACAAGTCCAATTAAGATGTTAAAAACAAACATATAACACCATAAAATGCAGTTGAATTAAGAAGCAGAATCAGTCTCAGCTCACTCTCCAGTGGGGGTATGCCCATTGAATACTTACGGGTCCAAGAGCATGTGCTGTGTGGCAAAAATATAAAAGGGGCCTTCTTTCAAATAAGGCATAGAAGGCATTTCAAAGACGTGAACTGTGCATGAACCCTCATCTCTCGTATAAGAAGCAAGCAGAAGTACTTCTGGGAACTCAACTATAGGCAGCAGGCACAAGAGAAAAGAGAGCCAGTGCACACTCAAGCAATGAACTTCATGTAGTTTAAATCCCACAAATCCCAGCCACTTCTGCTTCTATTTAAAAATAAAGTTATCAACCCTCCTGGCCTGCCACAGAGTCTCACCATTTGGATTAAGACATTGACTTCCCCATTAAAGGCAAATATAGAATCTTATAAGTAAAACACAAACCCAATCAACCACTAGTAACTAATGCAGATTAATTTACCATAGCAGGAAGTGGAAAGCAGAGCTCTGGGAGACAGGATACTGCATAGGCAAATGCAGCAAGAAAGAAACTCTCAAAGAGGGAGAGGAAAGTGTGAATCACTGTCTGAGACCCCATAGAAGGAAGACTTGATTAATGGGCATTAATGGGTAATGGACACCAAGGAGGGAGGTCCCTAGAAAAAATATATGAGAACACAAAAAATAAGCCTCACTGACTTCTAAATTTTTTTCCAGCATCCCTCCCACATTGCCTGTGGTAACTGTGCTGAATGTTGTACATACCCATCAAATTATAATTATCAGTGAGGTGTGCTGAGAGAAGGTGTATACCTTATGCTTAATGTAACTCATTCAGCATGGCTTTTAATACATATGAATAACTACAAAAGTAATTATTCTGAAGTTAAAAACCTTTTGTTCATGAAGATTTGCTGTCTGAGCCTGACTTCTCGATAAATTTCAGTTTGTTATTTTTAGGTTAATGGTCACTAACAGCCTATAGCGAAGTGTAAATAAAGTCCCCATCAAACCACCTAACTCAGCTACAGCCAATTTATCAAAAACATACACATCATTACTACACCTACCACTCACACAAGAACTTACCAGAACTAATAAGAACTAAACTGCTTTGAGGGAGCTATCAGTAAAAAACATCATATCTAATACTGGCAGAAGCAAAATAATAGACATTACATACTCAAACAGACCAACCAACAGACCTCTAAGGGACCATTTAATGCATTACTAACTCTAAGAAGCCAGCTTTTCAGTCTGTCAGTAAAGAAAATATCTCATAGAACTGTACCAGATACGACCTGGACCTTAATAGAAAGGGAGGCAGGACCACTAAGATGTTGATGTCATTGAGTAGGTTCAAGAAATAATGAATCATCACTTTGTGTTTGTACATGGCAATGATATAAAATGTCTCCAAAATAGCAGATAAGGCTTTATCTTCTGAGATCGAAGTTTGAAAGAAAAAAATGGTAGTGGACACAGTAATCCACCAAAACCCTGAGGTCTGAGTGACTGCAGAGTACTGGGGCCCCCTCAAACCCAAGAAATGTGACTCAGGTATAACCTCAGGGAAGCAGGAAGAATATGACTATTAGCCTGATCACAGACTGGAAGCAGGAGGGGATGTCCTCAGAGCAATAGTTAGGCAGTGCTCGTCCTACATGGCTGAGGGGAGCAGGTCCCCCAATTCGTAAACACAACTAGTCATGCACCACATATACAACAGTGGTCCCATAAGACTAGTACCATATAGCCTAGCTGTGTGGTATATTATACCATCTAGGTTTCTGTAAGTACACTCTATGATGTCTGCACGATGACGAAGTCACTTAATGACGCATTTCTCAGAACGTATTCCCGTCGTGAAGTGACCCATAACTGTACTTGAGCCCGATGATATGATATGAGGGCCTGATACCATTAGTCACTAAAACCATTCAGCAGACTCCCTCTGCACAGAGCCCTTGCACAGAAAAGCAAAACTGACTTTCCACGTAGCTTGCTTTCAGGAAAAGAATGTGATAACCACCAAACTCAAGTACTAGTATGCTTAACAGTTATGTTTCTCACTGTAAATGAATCTGATTATTTTGACCACCAAGTCAGTTCCTAAGAAACTGATCATCATATCTTGTTCTCACAAAATTGAGGTTCTAAATCTTTAGAGTTACGTTCTAGACCCCAGTTATGACTTCACCAATGTAATGCCACCTGGGAGGGCTCATAGCAAGAAGCTAGCTAGCTGGCCCTTTCAGGGGTAGCTCTCTATTTTTTTTGGTTTTTTTTTGTGAGGAGACCAGCCCTGTGCTAACATCTGCCAGTCCTCCTCTTTTTTTGCTGAGGAAGACTGGCCCTGGGCTAACATCTGTGCCCATCTTCCTCCACTTTATATGGGATGCCGCCACAGCATGGCTTGCCAAGCAGTGTGTCAGTGTGCGACCGGGATCCGAACCGGCGAACCCCGGGCCGCCGCAGCGGAGCGCGCACACTTAACCGCTTGCGCCACCGGGCCACCCCAGGGTAGCTCTCTATTTAGGATTTCTCCAAGTAGAATACATTTGGACAAAATTTGGTTGGGGCCAGATACTTTTCAGTATTTTTATAATTAACTCCTATTATAAATAATCAACTATCATTTATTGAACACTTACTACATCCAGGCACCGTTCTAAAACTTAATATATATCATTTATTCTTCATGACAACTTGATGAGGTAACGATTTTCAGCCCAGTTTTGATTGATTGACTGATTAACTGTGAGAAAGATTAGCCCTGAGTTAACATCTGATGCCAATCCTCCTCTTTTTGCTGAGGAAGACTGGCCCTAGGCTAACACTCGTGCCCATCTTCCTCTACTTTATAGGGGATGCTACCACAGCACAGCTTGACAAGCGGTGCATCAGTCCGCGCCCGGGATCTGAACCTGCGAACCCCAGGCCACCGAAGTGGAGCTCATGAACTTAACCGCTACGCCACCAGGCTGGCCCCTTTAACCCCATTTTAAACAGAATAAAGAGACTCAGAGAAGAAACCTCTCAAGGTCACACTGCTGGTACATAGCTCAGCTGCGATAGAGATTCCAAAGCTTGCTCTTAACCAAATGTGATTGACCACTGTCTGAATTTTAGATTTTTACAATCTGATATGAAATATCTCATTGTTTTAGTTTGCATTTTCTTTTTTTTTTTTAATTTTATTTATTTATTTTTTTCCCCCAAAGCCCCAGCAGATAGTTGTATGTCAGAGTTGCACATCCTTCTAGTTGCTGTATGTGGGAGGCGGCCCCAGCATGGCCAGACAAGTGGTGCGTCGGTGCGCGCCCAGGATCCGAACCCGGGCCGCCAGCAGCGGAGGGCGCGTGCTTAACCACTAAGCCACGGAGCCGGCCCTGCATTTTCTTGATTATTAGACTAAGGTTGAACATCTTTTCAGATATCTATTGGCCATATTGTTTTCTGCTCTGTGAATTGACGAGACATACACTCACCACTATAACCTGTACCACTCACATAAAAACTTATCAGAACCAGTAAGAACTAAACTGCTTTGAAGGTGCTATCAATAGAAATAAATCTAATACTGGCAGAAACAAAATAATAGGCATTACATATTCCATGAGATCAACTAACCTTTGCCTATTTTTTGATCGGGTTGGTTGTCTTTTCCTTATTAAATGATTATAGAGTTCTTCATATATTCTGGATACAAGGCCTCTGCTGGTTAGATGCATTGTAAATATCATTTATCAGTCTGTGGTTTGTCTTTTCTTTAAGGTATCTTTGTCGTGGATAAGATTTACAGTTAAAACAATCATATAACACAATTTATGATTTTATATTTTATGGAATCCTTTCTTACCTAACGGTAATAAAGATATTCTCTTATAGTTTCTTCTAAAAGTTTTAGTTTTACACTTAGGTTGTTAACACATCCGGATTCTTTTTCCTATTCTGTTCTGTGGCCTATTTGACTAGCCCTTTACCATAACCACACTGTTCTGATTATTACAGACAAGTTCTATAAATCCTGCCAGCCTACAGTGTCCCCGCCTCCAACGATCCTTTTTCAAAGTAGTCTTAGCCATTTTTGCCTCTTTACTTTACTATATGAAATTTAGAATGAGCTTATAAAATTGTCAAAAAAAATCCTTTTGAAATTGGTATTGTATTGAATTTAAAAACTTATTTGGGGGAAATTAACCTCTTGATGATAGTGAGTCTTCCCATCCATGAACATGGTATCTCTCTGTTTACTCAGGTCTTTCAATATGTTTCCTCCACAAGACATATATTTCTTCTTTAGCTATTTCCTGGATACCTTTTAGTTTTTTTTTTTATGGCCATTGTGAATGGGATATTTTAAAAATATACATTTATTAAATCATTGTTGCTAGTGTACAGGAATGTAACTGATTTTTGTATTAGGCTGAATCACATGAAACTGCTGATATATGACCATTTTGACCTACAAAAATGATAATTTCATATGGTTCAATCACAAGGTTGCTGATCTGATATTCAGCAACTTTGCTGAACTGTTACTAGCTTTAATACTTTGTGGATTCTTTTGAATTTTCTATGGATAACCACATCATCTTCAAATACAGACAGCTTTGTCCTTTCTTTTCTATCTCCGTCATTTATTTCTTCTTCTTGTCTTCTTGCATTTGCCAGGAACTCCAGTTCATTACTGAAGAGTAAGGTGATAGTGGGCATCATGCCCTGTTCTGAATTTTGGAAAGAATGGGTCCACAGTTTTACCATGAAGTGTCATGTCTATCACAGATAGGGGTTTTTGGTTAACTTTCAGTTAAGGAAGTTCCTTTTATTTCTAGCTTGGTAACAACAAAATTTTAGTTAGACTAAATATTAAGTTCTGTCTGTTTTCTTCCGAACCTATTAAGAAAATTGTATGACCATCTCCCCTTAAAAATTATTATGTTGGATTATTATACCAATGACGGATTTTCTGACGTTGAATCATCCTTGCATATAATAATTAAAAAACTATTTGGTCATGATGTTTTGTTTTTTTAATACAATGATACATTCAATTTGCTAATATTTTATTCAGAATGTTCACATCTATATTCAGAAGTGAGATTAGTCTTTCATTTTCTTCTTCTGTCCCTTTCTGTTTTTATAACAAGATTAAACTAACCTCAAAAAATGAGATTGGCAGCTTTCCCTCTTTATCTCTTCTCTGAAACAGTTTAATTCTTCCATGGTTTACCTGTTGCATGAAAGTCTGGGAAAACTTTCCTGTAAAGCTATGTCTTCCAGGCATTCTTTAGGATTGTTTTAGTGGTGAATGTAGCTAAATTCAGAGCAAGACTCATATATCCTCCCAGTGATAACAGGTCTCCAAGCCTTGGGAAAGTCTGTCGTGGTAATCTAGTGTCTACTTTAAGCCTTGCAGAAATTCCATGTTGCTTTATACATTTGAAAGTATTCAAATAAACTGTAAGTTAATGGTAGAAAGAGAAATAATAGTGGGGTAAACAGAAGAGATCTGCAAATAATTCAAATTTATAAAAGCAGTATGAAGCACCAGTGCCAACTGGCCCAGAGATTGTTATACACTGGTGCTACTTATACAGGCTGATGGACCTTGAGAGTATGACAGGCACCTCCAGATAAGATAACTTGCATTATGGCTATAAAAAGTGGTGCTATTATTTTTGAAGTAAACTAATCATTTCCCTTCACCATTAGCTCTCCTGAGCTTCTAAATCCATACTTCACGTTAACCATTGCTCCAAACTAAAAACAAAAAACCCTGCAACCACCACCTTTAACAGCTTGCCGCTACCCGTATGATAAAGTCCAAGTTTCTTAGCCAGATCTGCAAAAGTATTCCACACAATCTGACCCCAAACTAGCTTCCAATATTACCTCGTACCCTTTCTTCACATGCAAACAGTCAGACTGTCTATTCACTATCTCCTCAAAAGTCCTGAGAACATCCACTTTACTTCCTTGCAATACTATCCTGCCTCCTCTAATGAATCCTTCAAAGCCCCAGCTTAGGTCCTATCATTTCCCTAAGGCTTTTCCTCACTACTCCACTGCACAGTGAATCTCTGCCTCAAAGCATGCCCCATTGCCCATAGCCTTCATTTGTTCATCTGGTTTCCTAACCACACTCCAAGCTCCTTAAGGCAAAGGCTGTACCACTTGTTACCACTCCTTACCCAGGGCTCTTGATATAGAGAAAAACTAAGAATTTGATCCCAAATCTTTCCTGGGCTACCCAGGAAAGATCCCAAATCTTTCCTTTCGTGTTAGCTGCCAGTCTTGATTTCTAACCTTAAGTGGACCTCCTTCACTTTGATAGATAAACTGAACTGCTGTGCATTAAGCAGAGACAATTATCTTCTAAAATTCTGCGATGACTGCTCACTTAACCTATTCTTCACCAGCTCCAGTTCCTCTGCAAGATACTTTACAAGACTGTCACGCTTTCCTAGCTACATACGTATGTACTGGTAAGTGCCTAGGTCTTAGTATAAACAAAATTTGGCATATGCAGGCCAAAAAGTCAAATGTTTAAAAAGAGTTGGCTTTCTAGATAGTTCACACACATGGTGTACTCCTTGCAGAGAAAAAACAAGCACAATAGGGATACCATTGTCGATGGCTCCCAACAAAGTGACGTATTTGAAAGAAGTTAGTTTCTTTCAACTGGAAACTCAGTGTTATTATGAGGACTGTGTTGTTCACAGATACCAGCTTCCATGAAAGGATATTTTTGGCAACAAGCACTTTATCACTAGAAATTAATTCAGTCAATAAATATTTATTGAGAGTTTACCTATGATGTACCAAGCAGTATGCTTTAGGCACAGAAACCAGTCAAAATAGGATTAACAACATCATACTTAATCAACTCAAAAGACTGACTATTTTGATGTCTTAAAACACTAGAATAAACATAATTCAATATGTTTTATTCTTTTGTGATTGAAGATCTTGTGGTACCCTCCAGCTACCTTTTCTGCCTTTTTTTTTTGTGGGGGTAGTGGTATGCCTTTGACTTGAATTCTATTTAATGAAAAATTTAGACCTATGTTTAGGGAAGTAAATTTTTGTTATTGTTTATTGAATATAAAATGTTACCTCATTAGTTCTTATAGTTGAAATAAATGAGTAATAATTTAGAATTAATAGGTGATAAAGTGTTTAAGCACTTCCATGCAACAAAGCTCCAAAGGTTCTTCCACACTCTAACAATATGAGATTTTGGAAAGTGACTCCAGTTTGAAATTCAAAAAGAAGTGCAAAAAATTCCACGTGAAACACCTACCAAGGATTCTCTCTCACTAGTTCTCATTCATATGAGTGAGAATTCTGTTCTACCTGCCATACATCACAGGTCAGAATCTGGGCACAAATAAGGTAGAAACAGATAAGATTATCACAGTGTGGGTGTAAGGGAAATGTAAGAAACAGTAGCAAGACTTCTGGACCCTAAAGAGGCCAAACAATGAAGAGTGGGCTGATGGTTCATCTGGAAAACCCCATTTATTAACCTAGCCCAGGCAATTCAGTGTTTGATTTCAAAACTGTCTGGGCAGGGTCTCCTAAAAAACTGTTGTAGAATTCTGCCCTTTTGACAAAACTGCCAATGATGCTAAAATGAACACAGAACTAGAAAAATTTGTTGAGTATATTAGCAGGTTCACTGGCATATCAACAAAGAGGACTTTAAAGGCAAAATGCTGACATAGTTCAATAGCTAAAAATATTGAAAGATGCATGTCCATCACTAGGAAGAAATCAAAGTGGGCTGCTAAAGGAAATTTGTTCCATCTTAGGTTTTCACGAGTTCCTCTGTAGTACAGGGCATTCTTGGGTCTTTGATGTCCTTGAGACGTGTGACCCTATGATTCCCAAGTTTATAACAACCAACTCCACCCCTATGACTCTCCTACTTTACTTCACTCTATCATAACATCAAGTACTGTCTAAGAAGGCTCCCATGCTGTTGAGAAAATGTGAACGATGTTTATATGGTAGTAACAGTAATTAGTAAGGTAGACCAAGTATCGAGTATTTTTCACAACTTCTCTAGTCCTAAAACAGCCAGATACTATTATTCTCATTTTATATATAAGGATCCTGAGGTTCAGTGAGGTTAAATAACTTTCTCAAGAATACACAGGTAGAAAATAGCTGAGTCAGATTCAAACGCAGTACTGCTTATTTTCAACTTTTGTAATACTTTACTATATTTAAGAAATAGGAAATAAAAAAAGGAACGTAGCAGTAATAATGGGGAGATGATGGCAAGGGGAAGAAGAGCAGTGGTCGTGATTCTTGGGGAGATGCACCATTCTGAGACCAAACCACAACTAAATTCTTCAATCTGAGTCTCTACCCACGATCAAAAGGGCAATTCTTAGGTTGGAGAACACAGCTTACTACCAGGTTGCTATGTCTTACACTTATTTGGTATCTCCCAGAGTGGTAATGGCTCAATAATGTCTTTCAGGAGAGTGGATGAGTAGATGGAAGGATGACAAATACACATTTAGCATGCAAGGCAGGTTTCAGCCAGCTCAAAGAAATGCTCATGCTATTAACATTTCCATTACAAGATTCTGAAATGCAGTCATGAAAGCCAACTTGATTGCACTTTAGTTTTACTAGGTTACTCAGGTGTGGAAAATGGAAGGCATTGGGATGTAAAGACAATTGTTCTAAGAACCAGAGAATAAAAACGAACAAAAGGTGGGCAAAGGAAAAGTTTATGGAATGACATAAATTGGATAGATAGGAAGGAAGTTAACAAGAGTAGACAAAGTAAGCTGTTAGGCAGCTGAGAAAGAAGGTCTCTTGGTTCACAGAGAACACTAAGTCTTTCTTCACAAAGCAGTACCCAAAAGCCCTGAAATAAGACACTTTCACCAGTAAATATGAAGTTTGTCCTGTTAAAAACAAAAGAAACAAACAAAACCACTTCCATTCCCTCTTCTCCTCATTTCCATGGATGGCACCATCACTCTCCCAGTTATCCAAGAATGAAAAGTTCTGCCTCATCAAGGATTCCTTCTTTCTCTTTGCCTACTGCGCACCCACATCAAGCCAGACACCCCATATCATAAAAATTCTCCCTTCTCAATGGAAAATAATTTCCACCCAATCTTACCCAAATACCCCTTTCCAATAACTGCTCCAAAAATGTCCATAGCACCTCACTATCCTCTGTTTAACATTTAAGACTTTTTACCATCTGGCCCCTATTGTCCTCTCCAACTATTTCTGAGTATCTCTGTGGGCTCCCTCTAATGCAGACAAACTATATTACTCATTGTTTGCTTCCCAAACACACTCTTTCCATTTCACCTTTGCTCACACTGTCCCCCCTCTAGGAAGGGCCTCTACACTCCCTTCTGTTCATTCATTTTTTTCAGTAAATAATTTGAATAACTATCAGGTATTCTGTTGCCCTGGAAATATTATAGTGAAAAAATGCCCAGTCCTTGCTTTCAAGCAGCTTACCATCTACAGAGGCTTATTCTTTCTTCAATTCTAGGTTCAAGGCCTATTTACTTATGAAGTTTTACTCTGAGCTCCTATGCATTTATAGGAGCACTTATTACAGTCTACCAAATATTGGTACTTTCAATTTATAAATCTTGTCTTCTTAGCCAGAAAGTAGGTTATTTCAGGGTGGCTACCAGTTCTTCATATCTCCAATGCCAAGCAAAATGCTTTAAAAACAAAATGCTTTAAAAACAAAAAACGTATGAGGCAGTGATGTCAGCAAGATGACAGACGAGGAAGCAAGAGGTGCTCAATCCTCGACAGAGACACCAAGTTAACAACAATATATAGACCAGAATAACCTCCGTGAGAACTCTAGAGACCAGCTGAGAAGCTACAGCATCCAGGTCATTGTAAAACTAAGAGATTCCAGCAAAAGGGATAGGGAAATTCATGGTATTGCCATGCCCATTCATGGCCCACCCCTCAACTCCCAGAGCATAGCACAGAGCAACTAGGAGGAAACCCCCTCAAACAAGGGCTCCTCTGGATGGAAACAAAAGAGTGGACAACGTGTCCAATGTTCTGGCTTGTCTGAGGGCTCCCCAAGAGACTCGTTTCTGTCTTGCCTGACTCAGAGCACTGACCAGACTGTTGTCAGAGTTTGGAAGCCACTGAAAACAGAGGCAAGCAGCATTTACAGGTGTAATTCTGCAGGCAGACATCAGGGGGAGCAAGAAATCAGAAAAGGTTTGAGAGGTCCTAAACCCTCCAACAAGCTAATTGGTGAAAGTCTTTCCCTGTATGAATCTAGTACACAAAGACTGGGAGAGGTGGTTGTTTTATTAAATGCCAAAATCATAGTAAAAAATTACAAGGCATACAAAGAAAGAGGGAAACATGCCCAAGAAAGAAACGAAATAAAACTCCAGAAACAGATCCTAAACAAATGCACGTCTATGAGCTACCTGACAAAGAATTACAAATAACTGTCATAAAGATGTTTGATGAGCTAAAAGAGAACACAGACAACTAAATGAAATCAAGAAGACAAGGCATTAACAAAATAAAAATATCAACAAAGAAATAGAAACTATAAAAGAGAACCAAACAAATTCTGCAGTTGAAAATGACAAAACTAAAATGTAAAATTCAAACGAAGAGTTAACAGCAGATGTGACAAGGCAGAAGAAAGAATCAGTGAACTTGAAGACAGGTCATTTGAAATAGAGTCAGAGGAGCGAAAAAGAAAAGGAATGAAGAAAAGTGAAGAGAGCCAAAGAGACTTATGAGATACTAATAAGAAGACCAATGTACACAGAATCCCAGAAAAGAGAAGAGAAAGACAAAGGGGCGGAGTGCTTATTTGAAGAAATAATGGCTGAAAATTTTCCAAATCTGAGGGAAGAAATGGACATACGGATTCAAGAAGCTCAAAAGAATCCAACTAGGATAAATCCAAAAAGAACCACAGTGAGACACATTATAATCAAACTGTCTAAAGTCAAAGACAAAGAGAGAGTCTTGATAGCAACAAGAGAAAAGCAATTTGTCACGTATGAGTGAGCTTCCTTATGATTACCAGTGATTTCTCAGCAGAAACTTTGCAGGCTAGAAAGGAGTAGGATGGTATATTCAAAGTACTGAAAGAAAAACTGTCAACCAAGAATACTGTATCCAGCAAAACTATCCCTCAAAAATGAAGGTGAAATTAAGACTTTCTCAGATAAGAAGAACTGAGAGAGTACATTACACTAGACCCGCTCTATAAGAAATGCTAAAGGCAGTCTTTCAAGTTGAAAGAAAAGGATAGTAGACAGCAGACATATATTTCAGACAAAGCTGTCTGAAAATATAAAATTCTCCAGGAAAGGTAAATACATGGACAAATATAGTAACCTGTATTATAGTAATTTTGGTGCATAGAATTTAAAGGACAAAAACATAAAATAACCTTTATAAGTCTATGTTAATGGGTATACAATATATAAAGATGTAATTTGTGATATCAATAAAATAAAGTGTGAGGAGCTGTAAAGGAGTAGAGTTTTTGTATGCAATTGAAGTTACTAGTTTAAATAGAATGTTTTAACTTTTGAGATGTCTTACGTAACTGCAATGGTGACCACAAAGAAAATATCTACAGAATACATACAAAAAGAAATGAGAAGGGGTTCAAAGTATATCACTACAAAAAAAAAAAAAAAAATCAACAAAACAAAAAGGAATGAGTTAAGAAAGACAAAAAAGCTACAAGAAAGTGCTCAATATATGTTAATTAATGAGTCAAATACCACCACCATAGTCATCACTGTCACCACCACCATTATCAAAAATTCTCAAGGGACTGTCATCTCTAATCCAGTGGTCCTCAAAGTGCAGTCCCAGACCAGCAGTACCAGCATCATCTGGAAACTTGTTAGAAATGCAGATTCTCTGGCTCTACCCCAGACCCACTGAGTCAGAAAGGCTGGGGGTGGGACCTGAAAATCTGTTTGAACAATCCCTCTAGGGGATTCTGACGCATGCGTAAGTGTGAGAACTTATCCAACCACCAAGGGACGTGGGGAAGACAGGAAAAAAAAAACACTCCAAGACCTACAGAAAACAAGTAACAAAATGGCAATAGTAAGTCCTTCCATATAAGTAATTACGTTAAGTGTGAATGGATTAAACTCTCTAATCAAAAGATTGCCTGAATATATTTAAAAAACCAGGATCCAATTATACACTGTCTACAAGAGACTCACTTTAGATCTAAGGACACACATAGACTGCAAGTGAAAGGATAGAAAAAGATATTCCATGCAAATGGTAACCAAATGAGAGCAAGAGTGGCTATATGAATATTAGACAAAATAGACTTCAAATAAAAAACTGTTATAAAAGACAAAGGAGGACATATATAATGATAAAAGAAGATATAACAATTGTAAATATTTATGTGCCAAACCTGAGAGCTCCTAAATACATGAGGCAAACTTTGACAGAATTGAAGGTGAAATAGACAGCAACACAATAATAGGAGACTTCAATACCCCACTTTCAATAATGGGTAGAACAACCAAACAGAAGATGAATAAGGAAACAGAGGATCTGAACAACACTACAGATCAACTGGACCTAACAGACATATACAGATCACTCCAGCCAACAACAGCAGAATATACATTCTTCTCAAGTGCACATGGAACATTCTCTTGGATAAACCACATGTTAGGCCACAAAACAAGTCTTAACAAATTCAAGACTGAAATTATACAAAGTATCTTTTCTAATCACAATTGAATGAAACTAGAAATCAATAGCACAAGGGAAACCGGAAAATCTTCATATTTATGGAAATTAAAAAGCACACTTATAAATAACCAAAGCATCAAAGAAGTCACAAGAGAAATTAGAAAATACCTTGAGACAAATGCAAATGAAAAAACAACATACCAAAACTTATGGGAAACAGTGAAAGCAGTGCTTTTAAGAGAGAAGTTTATAGCCATAAATGCATACATTTAAAAAAAGAAAGATCTCAAATCAATAACTTTACACCTCAAGAAACTAGAAAAAAGAACTAAACTCAAAGGTGTCAGAAAGAAGGAAATAATAAAGATTAGATCAGAAACAAAACAGAGAATAGAAAAACACCAGAAAAAAAAAATCAATGAAACTAAGAGTTGGTTTTCTGAAAAGATCAGCAAAATTGACAAACCTTAGAGCTAGATTAACTAAGGAAAAAAGAGGGAAGACTCAAATAACTAAAATCAGAAATTACAGAGGGGGTATTACAACCAATTCCACTGAAATAAAAAGGATTATAAGAGAATACTATGAAAAATTGTACACCAACAAATTGGATAACCTAGAAG